>NC_138381.1:63923346-63982780 GCF_054177405.1 Leptonychotes weddellii
AGACATTGCTGCTATAAACATCGGGGTGCACATACCCGTTCAGATTCCTACATTTGTATCTTTGGGGTAAATACCCAGTAGTGCAATTGCTGGATCATATGGTAGCTCTATTTTCATACAGTTCCTCATTCTTATAACAGGTCCTCACTGGGTGTTATGACTCCCAGAGTTATGACAGGGGAAGTTTTGGGGGAGGTGGGCAGGGTGGCAAGACCACATCAGTATCTGTCCTTCTGTAAGCTCGGACCTCCAGCAGCTTTCCTCCCTTTTTAACCAACAAAGATAGTATTCATTGTGCTTTCTCTGTGCAGGACTTGCTCTGCGCATGCCTTTTTAGATCCTCATAACCTGACAAGGTAGATGTAATCTTTCCTCTCTTCTCCTGAGGCTTAATGAGCTTGAGGTTCTTGCCCGAAGTCACTCAGCAAATAACTGATGAGCTGAGATTAGAACTTAGGTCTGTCTGTTTTCAGAGTCAGTGCTTTTAACTTCTACCTGGCACCATTTTCCAGGGCTCCCTTCCCATCCACCCATCCATCCATCCATCCATCCATCTACTTACCATTCATTTAGCCATCTGTCTATACATCATTGTATACATCCATCCATCCATTCATCCATCCATCCATCCATCCATTTTCCATTTATTCATCCATCTGCTTACCCCTCTCCCTCCTTCCCTCTGTCCATCAATATATCCATCCATCCACCCAACCATCATTCTTTTACCCATCTATCTACCTACCTATCCACCCACCTATCCATCCATTCATCTACCCATCCACTCAACTATTACTTCATTCATTCATCCATCCATCCATCCATCCATCCATCCATCCATCCATCCTTTTCTTATCTACTCCAGATCAAGCACGGCTGAGGCAGATTCGCCTCTATTCTAGGAGCACATCTCCATCTTCAAGTCTGTCACTCCAGGGTGAGCTGGCTCATTCCTCAGACAAGGACTTTAGGCTCCTGGGACTCATCATGTTTCAGTCCATGGTGGTAGCTCATCCCCCACCTGCCCCCCATTTCCTTCTGGGTTGAGGAAGATCCCAGAGAGATGACACTGATGTCAGTGTCCCTCTTGTTCCCTGAGAACTCCTGAACCCATGTAGAGCAAAGGTCAAGGGGTCCCTTCACTTCAAACTTCTCATCAACCTACCCCAGAACCACGGGGGTCCCTTTAACACAAGTTCACTTCCCATCTTTAATCAGGCTGCACTGGGAAAACCAGGAAAAGCCACATTTGACTTCAAACTTGTAATCAGTTCTCCTAGAGGACTGAACAGCTTCAAATGCAGCCACATTTAATTCTCAGAAGTATCTGAGAGGCAGTTCCCTCCCACTGCCCCATAGCAACTACCAAGTGTGTTCCGTATTCCAGGCCAGTCCTTATCAAACATATGATTCAACCACCTGTATCAATTTTCCCCTTACCCCTGTATTTCCAGGACTATTACTTATTTAATATATTTCATTTTAAATGACCCTTTTGAACACAGGTAAGTATATCTTTAAAACACCTTTACATCACTTGCGCAAAGAGAAAGCCAGCATCACTTGCTATAAGTGAGAGGTACCCATAAAAAATGAACACAATGAACACAAAACAGTGCTATTATACCTTAGCCTGCTCAAGGCTCTGGGCGGACGGCTGTTCTTGCCTTGTTCCAGAAAGAGAGGCTAGCGAGTGTTGAAGGTCCATTAGCATCCAACAGAGACTTTCTCCTAGCTGTAATCAGGTTTAAAATAAAATATCTTCTTTTTTTTTTTTTAAAGATTTTATTTATTTATTCATGAGAGACAGAGAGAGAGAGAGAGAGAAGCAGAGGGAGAAGCAGGCTCCCAAGGAGCAGGGAGCCTGATGTGGGGCTCGATCCCAGGACCCTGGGATCATGACCTGAGCCGAAGGCAGACGCTTAACCGTCTGAGCCACCCAGGCGCCCAATAAAATATCTTCTTATGTCTATTTTACTCCAGGTTCTTGTAGTACTTAAATGATGTGAATCCCACAACTGCGGAAACATTTTGCTCACATAATGACACTGTCTCATTTAATCCTCCACCAACTTCAAGAAAATAGGCATATTATTTGTTGTTTTTAGATTTTATTTATTTACTTGACAGAGGGAGAGACACGGCGAGAGAGGGAACACAAGCAGGAGGAGTGGGAGAGGGAGAAGCAGGCCCCCCGCCGAGCAGGGAGCCCGACGTGGGGCTCCATCCCAGGACCCTGGGATCACGACCCGAGCCAAAGGCAGACGCTTAATGACTGAGCCACTCAGGCGCCCCGAAAATAGGCATATTAGATGAAGCAACCAAGCCTCAGAGAGGTAGAGCCACTTGCCCACGGTCACATAGCCAGTAAATAACATAGCCTAGGATCCAACCCACTGGCCTCAGGGCTGCCTTGCAAGGGTATGCGGAGGGCTTCTCCTGATGGTTTCTCTCCTTCTTGTCTTTGCTCCTCCCGGCCCTCCGTCATTCTGTCCATCGCTCTTACATCCAGCTGGGTCGCCTTTGAGCAGTCCAACTTCCGGGGGGAGATGTTCGTCCTGGAGAAGGGCGAGTACCCACGCTGGGACACGTGGTCGAGCAGCTACCGCAGTGACAGGCTCATGTCCTTCCGGCCTATCAAGATGGTGAGTGGTTCCTAAGCCGGTCCTGGGGGATCAGTGGGGAGGGCAGGAGGCAGGGGTCAGGTGTGATGGCAGGCAAGGGAATGGGGGCTGAGCCGGGGAAAGAAGGAGGAATGGCAGGCAGGGAGGCGTGATGACCAAGGGCGCTGGGCTCTGGTGCTTATCGATTCTTCAGATGTCCCTGGCACCCAGCCCCTGCTTGGAGCCCTGGACAAATGACAAACATGAACCCTGGTTTTTTCCCTTCCCTGCTGCTTTTGAGACTCAGTATCCCAGCTGTCAGAGCTAGAAACTTCAGTGTCTTCCTTGCTTCTGTTTGTGGAATGTTTCTGATTCCTGACTGCACATTAGACCCTCCTAAGAGGCTTTGAAAATCCCAGTGCTCATCCAACACATCAAACGTGCAGGTTCAAGCTTGTGTGGGAGCTGAGAAGATGGATATTGTAAAAAGGCACCTTGAACTTCATGATGATAAGACTGAATGAGCTCCTTTATAATATTTAACTGAGTTAAATAGTATAACTTAAAGAAGACTCAAAGCCAAGATCAGTGGATCAGTGGTGTTATCCCCAAGAAGTTCAGTTTTTCCAGAATTGTGTTGATTATGACTCATGAACCAGCCATGTCTAGACTCACCAGTGTTGATTTCCAGTGGTAACCAACTTTTGCCTCCATGATGGGAATTTTCTTTTTTTTTTTTTAAAGATTTTATTTATTCATTTTGAGAGAGCAAGTGAGAGAGAGAGAGAGAGTGAGAGAGCACAAGCCAAGGGGAGGAGCAGAGGGAGAGGGAGACTCCCCACCAAGCAGGGAGCTTGATACGGGCCTCGATCCCAGGACCCCAGGATCATGACCCGAGCCAAAGGCAGACACTTACCTGACTGAGCCACCCAGGCACCCCCATGATAGGAATTTTCATGAAGAACATTCATGAATGTCCATGATGCCAACTGTTTTGGCATCACCAAACTTATCTTAATGGATTGTTCAACCACATCATTCCCAGTGTATTCTCAGAATTTGGGCCTCAGTTATCAGGCTATAATGAACCCTTTGTAAGAATTCATAGATTCATCTTGGGGTGCCTGGGTGGCTCAGTCAGTTAAGCATCCAACTGTCATAATCTCAGAGTCATGAAATCGAGCCCACATCTGGCTCCACGCTGGGTGTGGAATCTGCTTAAGATTCTCTCTCTCTCTCCCTCTGCCCCTCCCGCCCCACTTCCTCCCCCCGACCCCCCCATCTCCCCGGCTCGGTGCATGTGCATGCTCTCTGTCTCTAAAAAAAAAAAAAAAAAAGAAAAAAGAAAGTAATTCATAGATTTATCTCTTAGTCAAGGGTCCTTAAAAGGAAATCTCTGTCAACAAAGCTTGTTTGGAGGACTGACTAGCCAGGGCATTCCCAGTAGCTTCAAGAGCTTTACTGTCCAATACTGTAGGCAGTAGCTATATGGGGCCGTTGAATGCTTAAATCTTGACTCGTCTGAATAGAGATGTGCTCTTAGTGCAACACAGAGAACCAGGATTTGAATACACAGTAAAAAATAAATAAGAATGTAACTAGCTGGCTAGTGTTGCTATATTGGTTGCATATTGAAATTATAATAGGTTGGACATATTTGCTTACATAAAATATATTATTAGGAAAAAAAAATCCCAGTGCCTGGACCCCACCCCAGACCAAGTAAATCCGAATCTCCAGGGCTTGGGTCCCAGGCACTGATATCTTTTTCATGCCCAGCAGGTAGTCTCTGTGTAGCTGGGGCTGAGAGCCCCAGTCCACTCTCTCCTCTCCATCTCGGCCACCGTCCTGGTGTGGGCCACCATTATCTCTTCCCTGGACAGCTCCAGCTCCCTCCCCCCCTGGGTTCTCTGACTCCTTCCCAGCTCTCGCTCCTGGGAAATAAGATGGATGTCTCACCTGACCATCCTCCACTTAGAGTCGTGCATTCAAACCATTATCGGTTGAGCTCTTTCTGCCAGGCTCCGTTGCAGGCTCTGGCTAGGCAAGGTCCCTGCTCTCACGGGAGGCGGCTGCTGAGAACCTAATCACAGAAATCAGTCTATAAGCACAAATCACGTAGTCCATGATGCAGAGGGGCCATGCCGTGTGCTGGGAGAGCAGGAGAGGAGAGCGGGGCTCTGGTAGGGGGGTGGGGGGATGGAAGCAGTCCAGGGATGCTCAGGGAAGCCAGCCCCCTGAGGATGGGAATAGAGTCAGCCACAGGAAGCCTGGAAGGCTTCTCCACTGCAAAGTGAGTGCAGAGTCCCCTGAAGCACGGATGAACTGGGTGTCCAGAAACCGGAAAACAGCTGGTGTGGCTGTGGCCCAGGGACCGGAGGGAAGAAGGGTGCAAGATGGGAGGGGAGGAATGAAACGTCTCTCTGAAAGGTTCTTCTGCCCTTCGCCGGCTGTGTGACGTCGATCAAGAATTTTGACCTCTCTGAGACTCTGCCTCTTTGGCCATAATGAAAACAGTAATACATCAATGTTTCGGTAGCACTTGGCATATGCCAAGCGTTGTGCTAAGGGTGCCGTATGGATTGCTTCATTTAATCCTCATGACAACGCCGTAAAATCGAGGCTGTTATCCCCTTTCCCCAGATGAGGAGGGCCCTTCCAGGCTGGACAGTGGCAATCCCAGGCAAGTCCCATGGTGGCCTGAGCAGACTCAGCTCTCTCTCTCTCCACACCCAGGAGGCCCCTCGAAGTTACTTCTCTTTGCCCTATTCATACTTCACATGCCTGACCCAGTCTTGCCTTCCCTAGGACTCCCAGGAGCACAAGATCTGCCTGTTTGAAGGTGCCAACTTCAAGGGCAACACCATGGAGATCCAGGAGGATGACGTGCCCAGTCTCTGGGTCTACGGCTTCTGTGACCGCGTGGGCAGTGCGAGGGTCTCCAGTGGAACGTAAGCACCCCTCCAGCCAGGCCCTTGGCTTCTGCTTCAAGCCCAGACAGACTCAAAGGCTGTCCTCCTTATAGGATATAAGATCGGGTGCATAGGAAAGGCCACACGGCCACTCCCAAATTCTCCCAGGGCTGGTGCCTGGGATTCCACCCACAGAGCTTTCCTTCTCTGGAGAGTGGATTCGTCCTTTGACGGATTACATGCCCATGTAAACAAGCCTGGTAATTGGTTCTAAAAAGATGGAAGCTGGAGAGAATAAACACTTCTAGACCCAGTCTGGGATTGGAGAAATAAGTGAGAGAGGCAGAGCAGATGCAGGTCGATGAGTCTAGATGTGTCTAGGAAAAGAGCATATTCAGGGACATCCAGACCTCTGGGGAAATGAGCAGAATGACTTCTGAGAGGCGAGACTGTGAATGCAGGGGGGATGACCAGCCACCGAGGTGCTGTGAGACCCGGGTGAGCCCTGTGCCCGTCTCTGTGCCTCAGTATTGCCATATGCACAATGGGCACACCAGACTCCTTGATCTAAAAGGACCCTTTATCCAAACTCTTCAGATTTGAAGCTTTCCAAACAGAGCCCTGGGAACTCGTTTCTGTGAGAACACAGGAGGACTGGATGCCCCGAAGAGGTTACCGTATCCATCCCTGTGCCTCTGATAAACCGTGCCAGACACACCTGGTCTCCTCCAGGCAAATATAGGGCTTCTGTCGCTCACCCAGACTCTTTCTGAATTCGTGTAACAGCATCAGGCTCAGGCTTTTTGCTTGGCCTTTCTTCCCTGAAACCCGCATCCCTGCATGCAAGCCATCTGAAATTTACTAAGCTTGGCCTGTGAGCCAGGCACCCCACTAGGGCCCTGGGGGAGGCAGGAATGAATAAGACTCAATTCCTGCCTTCAGGGGGCTCACTCAGCCCAGCAGGGAGGCCCACGTATCCCCATGAGGTGATGTCCAGCAACACTGGGTCAGAGATGGTCCACACAGCAGGTCAGAGGAGGAAGGGAGGTTTCTCGGATCTGGATGTGCCTGCTGGAGTGGAGGGCAGGTCAGAGGTTTATCCGAGGGGGCTAGAACTTAAAGCAGACTCTGAAAGATGGGCAGGGGGTGTGGGAGAGGCCTGGACAGACCCTCCCAGCACAAGCAATGACAGAAGTCAGAAATGAATCATTGATGATAACAATGTACCGAGCACTGTGCTAATTCATTCTCAGTGAATAGCTAGGGAATCTTTGTAACAAACCCATGCAGTAGGTGCATTAGCATCACTTCGCAGAAAGCAAGCTGGAGTTCTGCTAAGCCCTCGACTTCGATTCTCCAAGCTAGTAAGCGGCAGAGCTAGGATCTGAACCAGGCATTGCTGATACCAGAATGCGCATCCCCAACCACTACGTGTAAATTCACTTACATACAAAGGAAACCATTATTTGAAAGGAGGCGCCTCCTTCTTCTCTGCCTTATGGCTAACCAGTCCCCAAAGCCTATCCTCATCCCTTCCATCCTGTTTGGTAAGCCTCGGGTCACCACCGCCCGTGGGATGCGCATTAATCTCCCTACCGCGTGTGCATACCCCGTATACTTAGTAAGAGCTTCTGGTACGTTTTCCCAGTTCTGCCCCGTAATAAACCAGCCCTAGAGACCACTCCCATTTTCTAGAAGGGGAAACCAAGGTTTTTTAGAGAGGTGAGTAGGAAGCCCCAGGAAGGGACAAAGCCAGGACAGAGGAGCTGCGCCCGCTTCTTGTGACCCAAGCCCATGATGGATGGAGAGCGGATTGCAGGGATGGGTGGAGAGGGGCAGGTCCGGGCCGGGGTCCCGGTGCCAGGCAGGGAGGCTGGCTGTCTCCACCCTGTCTTTCTTGCTTCCCTCCCAGCTGGGTCGGCTATCAATATCCCGGCTACCGCGGGTACCAGTACCTCCTGGAGCCAGGCGACTTCCGGCACTGGAACGAGTGGGGGGCCTTCCAGCCGCAGATGCAGGCCGTGCGGCGCCTGCGCGACAGGCAGTGGCACCGTGAGGGCTGCTTCCCAGTCCTGGCCGCCGAGCCCCCCAAGTGAATCCATACCCTGCTCTTCTCCCTTGCCCCACCCCTCCCTCAGACTCAGTTTCCCCATCTTTCCCGTGCAAATAAAAGTTCCTAAAGCCAAAATGTCTCCTGGATCTGTACATAGATGTGAGCTTTGGGGTCCCCCATCATTGCCAGCATGTGACTTCCTCACGCTTTTTTTTTTTTTTTGTAAGATTTATTTATTTATTTGAGAGAGGGAGAGAGTGCAAGAACATGTGAGCAGGGGGAGGGGCAGAAGGCGAGGGAGAGAATCCCAAGCAGACTCCCCAGTGGGTTGGGGAACCCAACATGGGGCTGGATCCCAGGACCCTGAGATCATGACCTCCGCAGAAGGCAGCTGCTTAACCAACTGAGTCACCCAGGCGCCCCACCCTGGGTCTTAATAATTATGTATACTAGTAATAAAAACAGCAAGCACTGCAAAGTTCTTTTTTTTTTTTTTTAAAGATTTTATTTATTTATTTATTTGAGAGAGAGAATGAGAGAGAGACAGAGAGCATGAGAGGGAGGAGGGTCAGAGGGAGAAGCAGACTCCCCGCCGAGCAGGGAGCCTGATGCAGGACTCGATCCCAGGACTCCAGGATCATGACCTGAGCCGAAGGCAGTCGCTTAACGAACTGAGCCACCCAGGCGCCTGCACTGCAAAGTTCTTTACACACATTCTCTTAGCGTACCTTTCGGACTACTTTAGGAGACTGGTATTATAATCACTCCAATTTCCTCATCTGTTAAATGAACAGATGAGGAAATTGAGGCTCAGAGAGGGAAAGTGATTTGCCCAAGGTCACACAGCCAGTCGAAATTTGAACCCAGGCAGGGTGGCGCTGAGCCTACGCTCTTAAATCTGTGTTTTCAAACTCAACTCCTTCATGCACGCTTACGATTTTTTGCCTTCTCAGCTTAATGCCTGTTTTGTTATTTACTTAATATATTTTTTTAAATAGACCTCCTATTTTGTGCTTGGAGGCATTGATTTGTAAATAAAGCTTCGTAACACTACGGGAAGCGGAAAATCAGCATTCATATGCCATAGATGGAAAGCAACTGTGTAAATACAATTTTAAGAAGGCCAAGTATTGAACAGACACACCACTCTGTAAGCCCGTTACCTGCATGCTCTTTGACAAAATAGGTGATTAGCAAGTGTTGGAGAGAGATAAGAAAGACATGCTTGCTCCAGATTTTTCTCCCTGCTAATAATCAAAGAAGACTGAAAAGAGCATTATTTTATTTAATCCTGGGTCCAAGTTCCACTGAGAATCATCAGTCCCACACTAAGGGGTACATGCCCTGGTCTTATTGACTCCTGTATCAACACTTAGTATTGATTGATGTTATTAACTTTTAATCCACACAGGAAAGCTGGGGGAGGTGTTGTCATGGAGGAGGGGATATTTGAGGGGCCCTCGAGGGGTGGGACAGGAGCTCGCTTGGTGAAGAGGAAAGATAACATTCCAGGCAGAACAAATAGCAGGGATCTTACTATCCCACATGGCACCTTTGTACAGATAATAAAAAGATGCCTCTTCCTCAAGACATTTGACTGCCATCTGCCAGAATTTATATGTCTGCGGTGTGACTGTGATACCCTTGTGCTGTGCCCAACTTGCACAGCTGTACCTGGTAGGCCTGGAGCGCCACGGGAAAGGCACAGAGGTTGAGAGAGCCTGTGGTGGGGCCAAGCCAAGCTTTTTGACCCGAGAGCACTAGCTTGGCTGTTGTGTGGGCAGAAGCGGGGGATCGGAGGCGGGGGTGGGAAGAAGTTGCCAAAAGTGGCAGGAGATGAAGCTGGAAAGAAAGGTGGGGCCTCATGACACCCCACTCTGTGGTTTTGCTGAGCTTCAAAGTTGAGGCACCACCTGACTCAGAAGGTCTTGCATTCTGGGGCATTCAGCCTCCCTCTCTCTCCTGCCCTTGTTCTCCCCACCTCCACGCTCCAATACGGCCAGCCTCTTGCATTAGAAGACGGGATCCCCAGGCAAGAATCTGTAGATGCCAGGGTTTGCCCCGCCTTAGAGTTAGAAGCTGCGAAGTGTTGGGCAAATGGCTTCCATTCCCTGGGACTTGTTCTTCCAGTCTCTACAAAGGCAGCTCGAATGATCAACCAGCCCCAAGATTCTGTCCGACCTTGGGATCCCATGGTTCCCAACTTCCATGGTGCTCCAAGATTCTGCAATTCATCTCTATGCTTCCCTGATTCTCTGACTCCCAAGTCAAGCTGCATAGATTCCCATCCTCAACTCCTGAAGTCCGTGGGTGCAGCTCTAAAATTCTACTACGGTGGAGACAAGCCTTCCAGTCACAGGGGCCACACGAAATCAACTCTAAGGCCTCACAGACCACAAGCCACATGGTTTGATGAGAAAGAGAAAGGAAAAGAGAAACACTCTCCGTTTAAATATAACACAACTGCTTTCTGATCACTTAGAATTTGTATTTCATACTTCTCAGAAGAACTATTTTGGACATAGCAGGTGTTTTGTTCTGTTTTGTTCAGGGTATCCGTCTTGTGGGTCCTATAAAAGGCAAACAGAACAGAAATCCACTGGCTCAGTGAGTGGTAAAACTTACGTGCATTCATAATCTAGATTTTCCAGATTGCTCTAACTCAAAGAAAGGTGTCGATGCCCTCATTTTCTCACGGGTGTTTTTTGAAAACAAGGTGAACGTCAGCAGTGCTAAAACATGAGACAGACACTTGGCAAGACCAACCAACAACAACTAGGATGAATATAACAAAGTAATTATTTTATATTTGATTTGTTGTTGTATCCATACATTTATTTAGCTTTTTTTTTTTTTTTAAGATTTTATTTATTTATTTGACAGAGAGAGACACAGCCAGAGAGGGAACACAAGCAGGGGGAGTGTGAGAGGGAGAAGCAGGCTTCCCGCTGAGCAGGGAGCCCGATGCGGTGCTCGATCCCAGGACCCTGGGATCATGACCAGAGCCGAAGGCAGACGCTCAACCAACTGAGCCACCCAGGCGCCCCTACATTTATTTAGCTTTAAAAAAAGAGGATTTTTATTTATTTATTTGAGAGAGAGAGAGAGCATGAGTGGGGTTGGGGTGGGAGAAGGAGTGGGGAGGAGGGGGGCAGAGGGAGAGAGAGAAGTAGACTCCTTGCCGAGCAGGGAGCCCAGCTCGGAACTCAATCGCAGGACCCCAGGATCACGACCTGAGCTGAAGGCAGATGCTTAACGGACAGAGCCACCCGGGGGACCCCTATTTAGCTTTTGTTAACAAATTTATGAATAAACACAACATGTATCAAAAACCAGAATAAATACAAAATACAAGCAAGTCCAAGACCAGAGCATGGAAAAAAGGCCGGGAGGGAGGGAGTATGATGTAAAAGCTGTTGCTTCTGTCGTGGGTCCTACTTCCAACGAGATGTGAGCTTCTCACCACCAGGAACAGAATTTCAGAGCTTGAAGATAAGTCACATGTTTCACCTCGAGACTGAAACTCTAAGTTTTTGACGTTCTCAGGTTGCTCAACAGCGGTCATGCTGATGGGCACCTTACTGGAGGTGACTCTCGGAGCCGAGTCAGAAGGCTGATAGGAGAAGGTCCACCATGGCTACGGTGCCCCCAGCTTTCTTGGGGGCTTCTCCCAGCTGGTTCTGACTCTGCAGGAGCTTTGCCCTAAATGCTGGCTTCCAAACATGGTGCTAGCTGGGATGTCATCATGTTTCAACATTAGATCCCAGCTCATGAATCTCTGAGTCACAGGCCTTTGGGGAGACAAAGCACCTTGGTTATGGAATGTCCTCTCCTGTCCACCGCAACAGGAGGCAAACTACCATCTTTAGGGCAACAGGGCAGGGATACCAAGTCAGCAGTGTGTGCCGGAGGGGGGGGTGCAGGTGGAAGGACCACCCACAGGTGGCCAGCGCCAGATTCTGAGGGACACATAGCAACCGAGTTTTGGCAAAGGGGCATTGTGCCAGGATGTCCCGAGGAGCTTCTAGAGAGGTGAGCATCGCTTTAGAGCCTCGTTGTCATGACGGCCAGGCATCTGGATCAGCTATGTAATATCAGACTGCTTTGTGAAGCTTGGGCACCCAGCCAGAAGGGGTGCATATCCTTCCAGTGGGAGAAGAGAACCTGCCCCTCTATCCTAGCTTCCTTCCTGTCCCCTGCAAGGCCACTTCCTCCCACCACTGTCCTGAGTCGGCATCTCCGCTCTGACATTTACAAGCTGTTGCCTGTGGTCAAGACAAATAACCTGATGAAGCCTCTGTTTCCTCTTCTGTAGAATGGGAGTAATGAGGTTGTTGAGAGGAGTAAAGGATCAACTTGAATATAATACATGTAAGGAGCCTAAAGCACAGCAAGTCCCTGAATCATCATTAGCATCATCTTCTTCAACGTCAGAGCTGGAAAGAGTTTTGGAATCATCGTGTTTTATGCCACATTTATTCTTCCTGCTTCTGACAAATATTGGCTGAGGGCTTCCTGAGTGCTGGGGAAGCAGGCTGGGGGAGAAGACAGAAGAGGCCCCCACCCGGCTGTTCACAGACTAGAGGAGCAGACAAGATGAGAGTCTTCCTCGGCTTTCAAAGTCACATCACATTCCTGGGTGGCATGGGCCAGTGTCCATGGCATGAGGATCTCCTGGGGGGCAGGTAGGCTTCCTTGAGAAGGGGACAGCTAGCTTGAGACTTGAAGGGGTTTGCCGAGTCAGAGGGCTGATAGGAGAAGGTCCAACCTAGAAACCAGATCGTCTGGTCCCTTTCTTTAGCCCCACAACTGAGATCTGCTAATTCTGTCTTCCAGATGGAACCTAAACACTCCCTCCATGTCTCTGGCCCTGCCCTGGGTTGGCCACCTCCCCTGGAGTACTTCAACAGCCTCCAAAGCAGCTTCCCTGCCTGTCCTGCTCCACGGAGCTGCCAGAGGATCTTTGCAGAAGGCAAAAACTAACCACGTCCTTCCCCAGAGGAACACCTTTGCTGCAAGATAAAGTCCTGACTCCTTCCCACGGTCGCCTGCAGCATCCAGCCCCTGCAGACCCCTCTGACCTCCTATTTTCCCCTCTCCTCACATCCTGTCCACTGCACTTCTCGAAAGTCTGCATCTGAAAAGTGCT
Source organism: Leptonychotes weddellii (assembly GCF_054177405.1). Taxonomy (NCBI): domain Eukaryota; kingdom Metazoa; phylum Chordata; class Mammalia; order Carnivora; family Phocidae; genus Leptonychotes; species Leptonychotes weddellii. Next base: position 63,936,064 of record NC_138381.1, read on the forward strand.
TCCTGCTGGACTTTTGCACCTGCTGGTCTCTGTGATTCACACACCCTTCCACACTTCAGGCCTTAGTGTGAACACTCCTGGCCCTCCCTGCCTGGTCCAGGTTAATTCGCCCTGTTTCCTCCTCCCCAATTAGAGGTGTCCACTTTTTCGTGAATGCTTGTTGAAGGGTCTGGTTTCCCCCTTGGATGCAGGGGCCTTGTCTTCCTGTCACCTGCTGAATCCCAGTGCCTGACACAAGGCTCTCAGGAGATGCTGTTGCTAGGTAGTTGTTATTAAACAAATGGTCACTATTCAGATCTCTTCCCTTGATCTCCGTTTCTCCACCCACAAAGGGGCATTAGAAAATAGCCAGCAGAGGGGTGCCTGGGTGGCTCAGTTGGTTAAGCATCTGCCTTCAGCTCAGGTCATGATCCCAGGTCCTGGGATCAAGCCTGATCAAGTGTCTGGCTCCCTGCTCAGAGGGAGTCTGCTTCTCCCTCTTCCTCTGCCCCTCCCCCGCTCATGCTCGCTAGTACTCTCTCTCTCTCTCTGTCTCTCTCTCTCTCCAATAAATAAATAAAATCTTAAAAAAAAAACAAAAACCCACCCAACAGTTACTATGCAGTTAGTCATACAAAGCCTCTAATATAGGGCGCCTGGGTGGCTCAGTTGGTTAAGCCACTGCCTTCGGCTCAGGTCATGATCCTGGAGTCCCGGGATCAAGTCCCGCATCGGGCTCCCTGCTTGGCAGGGAGTCTGCTTCTCCCTCTGACCCTCCCCCCTCTCATGTGCTTTCTCTCATTCTCTCTCTCTCAAAATAAATAAATAAAATCTTTAAAAAAAAAGCCTCTAATATATGTAGAACAAACACTATATGATACTGTTTTTCAATAACAGCCAGACTCATGGAGATGGGATTGCATATTGTCAGTCCCAACACTTTCTACCAGGGAGGCACTATTTACTGGACCCATGAATGAATTAATGAAGAGCTATGAATGAATGCATGGCTAGCCATAGGCAAATTACTTAGTATCTGTATGCCTTGGTTTTCTTATCTGTGAGATCCGGATGATAATAGACCTGTCACACAGGCTATTTATAGTTTAAATATGTAAATATAGGTGAAGTGTTTAGATAAATGCTTCGCACTTAGCGTGTGTCTGTGTTTGCTGTTATGGTTGAAACTATTTCAGAAATTTATTTTAAAAAAACGCAAACTTTTCACAATGAAAAGTAGCCTGCATCCCTTCCTTCAATGCATATGCATATAATGCATAGATAGATCTATTATATACTCATTTTACAGATAAAGAAACAGGGGCACAGAGAGGTTAAATATCTTGAGACCTACCAGCCTGGAGTTTTATTTTACTCACGTCTGTCAGGGTTTCTCAACCTCAGCACAACTGACATTTTAGGCTGGGTGTGGGTGGGTGCGGAAGGGGCTGCCCCGTGTTACTGCAGGATGTTTAGCAGCATCTCAGGTCTCTAGCCCCTAGACACCAGGAGGACGCCCCTGCACCCCAGCTGTGACAACAAAAAATGTCTTCAGATATTGTCAAATGTCCTTGGCGTGGGGCTGGGGGAGCAGGGCAAAATCGCCCCCTTCTTGAGAACCCTCATGTCTATGAATCCGTGTGATAGCCCCTCCCTCTGTTTTCCTTGTGTTACACACACAGTAGCACTCTGTTCAGGGTGTAGTCTTCTCTTACACCACTTCTCGGCGACCATTTCCACTTCGCTGATTACAGACAGGAGAGAACTTCTCTGAAACAGACCTGTCCCGACAGGAAGAGGGGTGAGCCGCCCGTCCTGGGGGTAAGCCAGCCCTCAGACCAGGACTTCCGGGGCGGGGTCAGCTCCCGGGGGCCGTCCCGCCCCTCCGCGCAGTCGGGGGGTGGCCCGCAGGGGCGGGGAGCGGCCGTGGGCGGGGCCGCGCGCCCGGGCCCTCCCCCGCTCGACGTCACGGCGCCGCGGCCCCGCCCCCGCGCGCGGGCTCCTCCCCCTCCCCCGGCCGGGGCGGCTGGCCAGCCCGGAGTCGCTGGGCGAGCGGGGTCGCCTCGCAGCGCTTTTGCACGGTAGGTGGCCCTGGGGTGGCGCGTGGGGTCCGGGCCGCGGCCGCCGGCAGGGAGGCGTCTGCGAGTCGGCCTCGGACGCCGTGGAGCCCTCAGCCCGGGCGGCTTCTTCCCGGGCCCGACGCGGCTGCTGAGGCTCCGGGGCTGGGAGCTGGGCGGGAGGCGGCGCGCGCGGGCCGGTTCGAGGATCCGCAGACGCCGGGCGCCCCGAGCGCTGTCCGCGGGGTGCGGTAGAGCCCCGGCCCCCTGACCGCGCTTCTCGCCTCGGACCCCGCGCCCCGGCGGCGCTCAGCGTCCGTGTGTGTGTTGGGAGTGGGGGTTGGGGGCGACGGCGTGTCACCGCCGTCGGGGTCCCCGGCCCCTCCGCGGCGTGCGGGGACCCCCCGGGCGGGCTCCGGGACGCGCGGGGGGCGCGTGGAAGTTAACTTGCAACGCCGTGCAGTTGTGAGGCGTGTCCAGAGTGGAGGCGTTGGGCGGCGGAAATCGCTGGCTGAGGAGGGGGCCGCAGAGAGCATGGGGTAGGGGGAGCCCTGGTGAACTTGAGGGTCAGCCGGGAGGAGGGAGCGAAATTCTGCCAGAAGACCCCGCCGCCTGGCAGCCTCCCCCTCTCAGTGTGAGCTGGACGGAAAGTGCTTGATAAAACAGACTGGGAGTGGCAGCGCGGGAAGGGGGGCTTGGTCACCCAGGCCTGGTTGCCGGACTTGGCAGAGTCGTTATTATTATGTGGGGCAGAAGTCGGGTCTGACTTTCTCACTCAAATGCCCATCCCCTCGGGAGGCAGGGTGGGGACCATCCAATGGAATGCGGTCGTTACAAGGCACTGTGCCTATCACTTGCCCACTTCCCCTTTTACAGGTGGGGAAAGTGAGGCTCAGAAAGGTCAAGTGCCCACGGCCCTTGTAGGTCCCACAGGTAGGATGTGGCAGAGCTGAAACCCACCCTCAGACGTCCTGACTTCATATGTCATGTATGGTTGTTGGGGAGGGGAGCTGTCAAACTCCTACTCATCCTTCAGAAGCCTCAGGCAGCACCCCATCCTGGAAGCCTTTGGCAGGCATTGTTGAGTGCTTCCTGTTTTGAAACCCACAGAGGTGACTGGCCCTTTCCCTCACTTATCAACCTCCCATCCTGGGCTGTGGACATCTGTCCCTGTACCCCATCTCCTATCCTTTCATTCAGCTGGGTGGCCTCATGGTTAGGCCAGGCTTCTGGAGTTGGGCAGATCTCGGGGTGACTCACTCTGGTTTAGTAGTGATGTAGTCTGTGCGAGTCATTCCTCCTCATCCAGCCTCAGTTTCCATGACTGTAAAATTGGGTTTGTTGAGTCATTCATGAACCAATTTACCCTACTGAATCCCAGTTGTACTATTATTTACTCAGTGTGTGTGTTTAAATCACTGTATTTTTTTTTTAAGATTTTATTTATTTATTTGACAGAGAGAGAGAGAGCACAAGTAGGCAGAGTGGCAGGCAGAGGGAGAGGGAGAAGCAGGCTCTCTGCTGAGCAGGGAGCCTGACGTGGGGCTCTATCCCAGGACCCCAGGATCATGACCTGAGCCGAAGGCAGCCGCTTAACCGACTGAGCCACCCAGACGCCCCTATCACCGTATTTTTTAAAACCTCATGTAATCTCTTTATAGCAGCTTTACTAAGATCAAGTTCATATATCCTATAATTCACGCTTTTAAAGCATTCAATTCAGCGGCTTTTTAGGATATTCACAGAGTGAATATTTTAGAACATTTTCATCACCCAAAAAGAAACCCTGGACCCATCTGCAATCACCTCTCAATCCCTCTCTCCCCAGCCCCTGGCAACCACTAATCTACTTTCTGTCTCTATGGATTTGCCTATACTGGACATTTCATGTAAATGGAGTCACGCACAATGTGGCCTTTTGTTACTGGTACCTTTCACTTAGAATGATTCTGAGGGCCATCCGTGTGGTAGTATATAGCAGTTCTTCCTTACTTTTTTTTTTAACAGGTTTTTTTAAGATTTATTTATTTATTTATTTGAGAGAGAGAGAGAGAGAATGAGTAGGGGAAGGGGCAGAGGGAGAAGGAGGGAGGAAGCCGACTCCCTGCTGAACATGGAGCCAGACGCAGGGCTCGATCTCAGGACCTGAGCTGAAACCAAGAGTCAGACGCTTAACTGACTGAGCCACCCAGGCGTCCTGATATTTCATTACTTTTTTTTTTGTTATTTCAGTATAGTTAACATACAGTATTAGTTTCATTAGTTGTACTTCATTACCTTTTAATGGCTGAATAATATTCCATTGCATGGATATACTCTATTTAACCACTTCTCAGCTGGTGGACATTTGTGTTATTTCTGCTTTTTGGCTGCTGTGAATACTGCTGCTGTGAACATTTGTGTACAAGCTTGTGTGTGCCCATATGTTTTCAGTTCTCCCCGGTATATCCCTGGGAGTAGAATTGCTGGATCGGATGGTAATTCTGTGTTTAACCTTTTGAAGAAGTGCCAGGTTCCCAGAGCAGCTTCCCCATTTTACAGTCTCGCCAGCAGCAGATGGGGGTACCGATCATCTTAAATAAACATAGTCTCCGAATAGTTACAGTCTTTGAAATCACTGGCTTTGATGTGCTCGGTATAAATTATTTTCCAATATGCATTGAGTTAAATGCCTCGTTAGCAGAATAAGGAGTGTCCTGTGGGTCACCAGGAGCATCTCTGGGACCATCAGGAAACCAGAAATCCAGCCCGTGGAGCGCTTTGCCAAGGTGTGTGTGTGCTTGCATTGCTTCTGTAACAGGGGCGTAGTTGTGAGGGCAGTCTACCGGGCCCTGTGCGGGACGGGGGGCACTGAGGAGCCCAGGGGCTTGCAGTGCCTACCCCAGGACCTGGTGGTGCCTGTTAGGAACCTGTGTATAGGAGAATGGAAAAGTAGGAACTGGCCAGACCTTCCCACCCCAGCTGCAGAGGCCAGTCCCTCAGCGGTGAAAGGGAGTCTGGTCCTGCCCGGGGCCCCACCCTGGCCACCTATGCTCATTCTGCAGGTGACCTCCCCTGGTGGCCATGTGGGGTGGGCCATCTGAGCGGCCTCAGGGAGTCACTGCTTGTTTCAACCGATGCCACCCCTCCCTCGCCCCCCACTCCCAGACCTGAGACCCACAGTCCTGAGTTATAGAGGCCCTGTCGGTGCCCCTCGGGATGACACACAGACATCCCCTCCTTCCTCTTGGCATTGCCCCCATGCCTGGGACCCCCACCTCTTCCCTCACGCTCTTTGCCTGCTGTGAGGATGAAGCTGCTCGGGAAGAGCCCAGGTCAGAGCACGGCATTTTCATCGAAGAACCAAGTTTTTTGAAGGTCACCAGTTCCTGATGTTCTTAAGCCTGTCGTCTGCTGGTTCTGGAACCGAACCCAGCATCCCTCCGTGCGTTCTGGGTTCCCATGGAGCAGCCTTGTCCTACCTGGACAGCTGCTGTTTGGGAGGGCCATTGAGCTGGGCCTCTGGCACCTGTCACCAGCCCCTCCTGCTTTTATTCATTTATGCATATTTTCCCTTCCTTGTCCTTTTACAACCAGGCATTCCTGGATAGCCTGGGGAAATGGAAACGGTTCAGGAGACTAGGGAAGAGTCTCTGGGCCTCAGTGTATCCTGCTGGGGAAATGGGTGTGGACTGAGTCAGAACTTGGATCTAGTGCCACCCTGGGATTGGTAAGGCTGTCAAAACGTGTTATTGACACGACTTTGTGAATCGATATGTAGTAAGAGAGGTGGGTCAGCAGTGGCTGGTGGTAGTGATTTAAAAGCCCAGGTATGGCCCAGATGGCTCTGATCTGCCCTGTGGCACTGCAGAAACTTGTCTGGGTAACAGCAGCTCCTGGCCTCCCCACCCCCCCCCCCCCCGCCACCTGTTCCTGCCATCTGCAGGGCCCCTTCTCTGCGCTCTGCAGCCACACACTCACCCTGTCTGGGGCCACTCCAGAGAAGGTTCTGAGATGCCTGCGCCCTCGCATGGCCCTTCTCTGGTCTTTTCCACTCTGGGTTGTGGCATAAGGAGGATTCATGGGAATGATTCATTGAGAATGGCCCGTGGGGTGGGCCGAGCCCCAGAAATTGCAGGGAAGGGCTGCTGGGGGCAGTGCCCACGTGCCCTGGGGAGCCGCCGGGGCTGCCGTCCCAGGGAGGAGCTTCATGTTATCCTGTGTGCTCAGATGGTGGGAGGCAAGCGCAGGGCAGCCAGCCTGTCTGCCAAGTGCATTCTTGCATCGACCAGACTTTTGACCAGGCTGCTGTGGCCAGAAAGCAGGCTGGTGGCCAGAAAGTGGGCCTGGTGGCAGTGTGCACGCTCCAGGGTTCACGCCTGCATCGGAATCTGGTTGTTCCGCTCAGCGGCTGCACGTTTGTGTTCCTCCCTTCCTGCTGCCATCAGTTTTCCCGTCTGCAGAATAGAGGTGCAGCTAGGACCTGCCTCCTGGATTGGACCAGAGGGGACGGGGGCCAAGTGCTTACCTTGTTGCAAGGCAAAATGAGACGGCTCAGGGTCAGAAAGGCTGTTGGAATCTTGAGTGTGTCCCTTTGGGAGCCTCAGCTTTCCCATCTGTCGGAAGGCCATAATTATAACTGATATCAACAGAGCTCACCAGGCACGAGGCAGTGTTCTAGGCGCTCTGTGTACACGAACTCGTTTGATCCTCCCAGTGCCCAAAGGAATTGGACAAGCCGAGGTATGGAGAGGTGAAGTCATTTGCACAAGGGCACCCTGCTAGGAAGCGGGAGAGACAGGATTTGAATCCAGAGTCTACGCTCCTAATTACCATCTTACCCCCTCTCGATACCCTATCTTTTTTTAAAGATTTTATTTATTTGACAGAGACACAGAGAGAAAGGGAACACAAGCAGGGGAAGTGGGAGAGGGAGAAGCAGGCTTCCCGCTGAGCAGGGAACCCGACGCGGGGCTTGATCCCAGGACCCTGGGATCATGACCTGAGCCGAGGGCAGACACTTAACGACTGAGCCACCCAGGTGCCCCGCGATACCCTAACTTAATGTCCAACACATAGAAAATACTCGGAAGGTGTTGGTTATTATTACTGTATTATATTGTTATATACTGTTACAAATTATTATGTATTATTAATGGACGTTTATCCCTTTCCCTGCCTATTTGTTCACACTCTAACCTGGATGACAGAACAAGCAGGGCTCTTGGCTTGCGAAGTCCAGACTCCTACCCCCCAACCCTGATCCCTCCTCTCCCTCCCGTTCCCCCACACTCTCCTGAGCAATTGGGGCTGGGTAGGGGCTTGGAAGTAGCTGAGTCCCAGCTGGGTTTCTGAATTGCTATGTGACATTGGGCAAGGTGCTTTCCATCTCTGAGACTCAGTTTCCCCACCTGTGAAATGGGCAGGTTGGCCTGTAACAAGCTGCCAACCCATGCCTTTGACCCACGGGACGGTTTCTGTTTAGCTCCCATGGTGTTTTATTTTAAATTGAGCCAACATTCGATTATTTTTAGAGAATCATCCAATTTCCCACTTCTTTTGGGAACTCAGGAGCTTGGGCCAAACTGGAGTGGCCTGAAGATCTCCCTTAAATGCCCTGGGCCCTCCTGGTCATTGTAGTCCCCACCACACCATTCCCCACCATCTCATGCATGACCTTTCTGGCTCCCAGGGCCCTCTGGCCCAGTACAGGTCTTCACAGCTCTGAGGACACCCCGGACCTGCCTGGGTGGGTGTCACTTGAACACGAAGTTCATTGCTTTAAAAACAAAATATTTTTTTTTCTTTTTTTTTTTTATTCTTATGTTAATCCCCATACATTACATCATTAGTTTTAGATGAAGTGTTCCATGATTCATTGTTTGTGCATAACACCCAGTGCTCCATGCAGAATGTGCCCTCCTCAATACCCACCACCAGGCCAACCCATCCTCCCACTCCCCTCCCCTCTAGAACCCTCAGTTTGTTTTTCAGAGTCCATCGTCTCTCATGGTTCGTCCACCCCTCCGATTTCCCCCGCTTCATTCCTCCCCTTCCGCTACCTTTTTCTTCTTCTTTTTTTTTTCTTAACATATCTTGCATTATTAAAAACAAAATATTTTTAACCCCTGGTTTCCACGCTCTTCAAGAGTCGCCTCAGCTCTGCTTTTCTGGGACATTGACGATTGTCCGAGGCCTCCTGTTACCTATTCTGTCCCTAGAAGCCTCGAGGCTTTTAACACATCAGGAGCTTGTCCCCATTCCACACTCCCTGTCTCTGGGCCCCAGGGTCCCACCTTACCTGGTTCAGGTCTCCACATAACCCACAGTGAGATATTCGGGGCCAGCGGAAGTCCCTCTGCTATGAATACTGGCGAGGATGTGTCTGTGTCCCAGCGTATCTACACTGCTTGCCCGGCTCCGGGGACACCATCCCATACCCTTTCTCTGTCCTCACAAGGGATCAGGGGGGCATTTGTTACTGACCACTCCATTTCCTGGAAACTGAGGCACAGAGGCAGTCAAGTCACTTTCCCCAAGGTCACACAGGCCTGATGTGACAGCAGTGGAAATTTGAGCCCACATCTGCCCAACTCCAGAGGCCGCCTGCGGGAGTCATTCATCCATCCCATCGCTGCACAGATAGCTGCTGAGGGACGCCCTCCATGGACATCTATAGTCATGGCTGTGGCCCCAGCACCTGGCACTGGGCCTGGGTTATCCTGGAGGACTCAGGAACTACTTGTGGAAAAGGGACATGTGGAAGTTTCTTGGCTACATGCTGGGGTGCAGGATTTAAGAAGCCACCAGGTCCCCTTTTTCCTGGAGTTTACCCTCTAGTGGAGGCATCAGACAAGAAAAAAAGTCAACCACATCTCTGACCTGAGGTGCCTACCTAGAAAGTTGACAAACTACAGCCCCCGGGGCCAAGTCCGGCCCACTGCTTGTTTTTGTAAATGAAGTTTTATTAGAATACACCACACTCATTTATTTCCGTTCTGTCAGTGACTGCTTCTGTACCATAAGGACAGAATTTACTGGTTCCCCAGAGACCATGAGGTCCAACAAAATTGAAAATACTTTTTTTAAAAGATTTTATTTATTTATTTTACAGAGAGACAGCGAGAGCAGGAACACAAGCAGGGGGAGTGGGAGAGGGAGAAGCAGGCTTTCCGCCGAGCAGGGAGCCCGATGTGGAGCTCGATCCCAGGACCCTTGGGATCATGACCCGAGCCAAAGGCAGACGCCTAATGACTGAGCCACCCAGGTGCCCCAAAATTGAAAATATTTATTGCTGGACCCTTTACAGAAAGTCTGGCAACCCCTGATCTAATTATCTCTTGGGTCCCTTTAAGTTATAGTATTTTGTAAGGTGATAGTAAAATAATGATTGCCATTAATATTTGAGTGCCTGCTGGATACTTAGCTCTTGGGGCTTCTGCCTGAAACTTTCCCACACAGCTCAGGGAAGGTTTTGTTTTGATTTTGACTGTCCATGGGCATCAGGGGGCCTTCACTTCTTTATTTAGTCTGTTCTCCCATTTAGTCAACGAACGGGGCCGGGTCCCGCGAGGATGTGGGCAATGTCCCACCCTGTGCATTCCTGTGGAGGAGGCAGGCCAGAGGGGTCATACAGGGTGCTAAGTGCTTTTTGGGGGGCATACTGGGTACTGGGATGGGAGGCAATCAGGGAAGGCTTCCTGGAGCTATTGGGGGGGCTGCAAATTGTGCCAGTAGGAGTTGGCTGGGTAGAGGAGGGCAGGAAAGGTGTTCCAGGGAGAAGGAACCACGGGTGCAAAAGTTCAGAGCTCTGTGACCCCCGTGGCCTGGTAGGGCTGCTCGAATTTATGGCTTCCGGAAGTTGGTATGTGCGGGTGGGGGTGGAGTAGGGTGTTAAAATTGGAGGTCAGCAGGAGTCGAGTCACAACACAGGGTCCAGTTGCTACCCTGAAGGACCTGGGTTTCCCTCTGGAGAAAGAGTTTTCCTTTCCAGGTCTCCCTCTATCCTTTGTGGACTCCCAGGGGAGTCACCGCTGGGTGCTAACTTAGCGGCTCCTGTTGTTTAACACAGAGCACGTCCCTGCTGGGCTCCCCCTCCACCCCCTCCCCCTGGGCTCCCTGGGTGGCCGCCCCCAGCTAGGAGGCTTAAAGATTGCTTCCTTTGCATTTATTTTTGCAGTTTTTTTTTTAATTAAGGCGTGTTTTTCATTTAAGCCGGTGGGTTCTGGTTTCCTTTGAAAATGTTATAGCAATATTGAGTTCACTGAACAAAAATAGGAAACAGGTGAGAGTAATTGGGAAGGTGGCCCTCAGCAGGTGGGAATTTGGGCAGCCCCGCAAGGGGGCGGGGGGGGGGCGCTCCCAGGGGGCCAGGCTGGTACGTGACCTTGCTCTAAAAGGTTTGGTTCCTCCCTGAAGCCCCAGGAGCGTTGACCCGAGGGGTGGGGAAGGACACCAAGCTGAGGTTCTGGTTGCAGGCTGTTCCCAGGCTCCCCTATCTAGCTCCTGCTCCCTGCGTCTGGCTGGGTCTCTATTTTTGTCTCTCCCCGTCTCCTTCTCATCCCTATCTCCCTCTGTTCAGGTTTCCCTGACTCGGTCTCCCCCATCGCTGTCTCTCTCTATCTCTGGCTGGCTGGCTCTCTCCATCTGTTTGTCTGCCTTCTCTCTCCCCCACCTGCACTACTTCCCCTCCACCCACCCCCCCCACCCCAGCTCTTCCTTTATCTCATTAGAAACTCTCTGTCCCACTTCCTCTGGCTGTGAGTGACATCCTGCCCCCAGAACCTTTGGAACCGAACCCTCACAGAGGCGGGGGACTCCACCACCACCCTCCCCGAGGAGGCGTGGAAGTAGGTGGTGTGCGGATTCCTGGCAGGGAGGTGGAGGCCCAGGGAGGTCTGGAGGCCAGCGGAGGCAGCACAGCACTGCAGGGATTCTGAGTCCGCCTGCCCCTGGGGCCCCAGAGTGCGGGGATGGGGGGCGGGGCAGAGGTGGGGGCGCGGAGGGCAGGCCCCGGGGCTGTGGGGGAGGCGACAGGAAGCCTGGGTTGGCAGCGAGGGGATAGAGTGCAGCTTGGGGTTTAACTTGGTTTGGGGGCTCAGCAGGGGGCTGTCACCCGGGGCGGAGGTGTTGGTTACCCTGCCTCCGGGGACTCCCCCTGAGTCTGCCCACAGCAGGTGCGTGGCCCGCGGGTCATTGCATTTCCTGCTGTCTCAGTGACCCTGGGCTCCTGGGCGGGCCCCACGCTGTGTTCACAGCCCCACTGGCGCACACAGTAGGTCGGCAGTGCACCTATGTTGGCTAATCTGGGGGAGAACAGCAATATTAGAAAATGAGTTCAGCCTCTTTCTTAGAGGGCTCAGAGACTGAGGCTCAGAGAGTGGAGGTGATTTGCTCAGGTCATGAAAACAGATTTGGAGTACAGAACAGGTCTGGGTTCCCCAAGGTGGATGCAGCACAGGGAGAACATTTAGCTGGTAGGTCCTCTGGTGGCCCTCTGTGGGTGTCCCGTGGACACCCCCTCCTAGGAGGTGGGGGCACTGGGGTTTGAGGCTGGCTCACCCTCACCCACCTGCTGGGGGAGTCCGGGCAAGTTCCTCCCCTGAGATCCCTGGGGGTCTCTACTTTACCCTCCGAGGGAATGAAAAACAAGGATCCTGAGAATGGCAGAGGGGGTCAGCTCGGTGGGGTCAGAGGTCACTGACCTCACTGTGCTTGCTCTCAGGCAGGGGCAGTGGCTGCCTTAGCCTTGGGAACCTCGCTCAGTCCTCTAGTTAGATGTTGCCCTGGATCACGAGGATACCATTATATCACAAGGTCTTCTGTGACTTAGCTGGAAAAACCCAAAAGGAGAAGACATGGATTCCACCCTCAAAAGCCTTCACTAGCTCCCTATTGCCTACAAAGGAGTGGGGGGAGCCCCCCTCATGGCACTCAAGGCCCCGCGATCTGGCTACCGCCTTCCTCTCCTACCTCCCTCCCCTCTTGAGCAGGTGTAGGGCAGCACCTTTAAGCAAGCAGCAGGATCCCCTGGAAGGCCAGCTTGCTGCACCCCATACCCAGAATCCACTCCCCCCTCCCACTCATTCAGCAGGTCTGGAAAGGGACCAAGAATTTGCATTTCTAATGGGTTCCGAGGTGCTGCCAATGTGGTCTGGGAACCCACTTTACAAAGTGGGTTTTAAGCATACTCTAAAAAACCAGACGGTGTAGGAGCAAAAACCTGCTCCACCACACGCCTTCTGTGAGCTCTCAGGCAAGGACTTTAACCACTTTGTGCCTCGGTTTCCTCGTCCATAAAATGGAATAATATCTGCACCGTTCTGATAGATCAGTTGTAAGGATCAATTGGACTTAGTACGCCTAAAGCGCCTAGAACAGTGTCTGGACACGAAGTAAGCAGGCAGTACGTGCACGTTTGCTATTATAACTACTCTTGCTATTGTTATTTTTATTACAATTAACATTTAACCCCACCGTGACCTTGACACTGTTGTGCTTACAGTGACTCCTTTGCCATTCTTGATTCCCAGTGCGCTTGGACACCTCTGGGCCTCTCTGCTCAAGCTCTTCCCTTCCCTGGGACCCCTCGCCCATCCTCTGCACCTGTTCCTGTGCTACGCATCCTTCTCAGATTCCTGCCTGACCCTCCCCACTCCCTGCCCCGCACCAGCCAGAATCCACAGCCCCTTCCTCTGACCTCCTTGGTCACATGACTTACTTATTCCCCTGATCCGGCTATCTCCTTTCATTCTGCCCATTATCCAGTTACTTGAATGTCCGTTTCCTGTGCCGATCCACAGACTTCTCCAGATCTGACTTCTTGGGGCTGCCAGTGGGTGGCAGGTTCCTAGTGGGGCTGGGACGGTGGCAGGGAGTGATGGGCACAGCCAGACGCGTGGTCGGGAGCCCACATTCTAGAGGGTGAGAACACTCAGGGGTGTGCTCCTTCATTGAAAGGTGATTACTTATTTACTGTCACTTCGCCCAGCTCTGCTCTTTGGGGACCTTCTCCACTGGGGGCTGGGGACAGAAAGCCCAGATGAAGGGGGTAATGAGGACTCCAGGGAGCTGCATCTGCCTCCCACCATTCAGTTCCCAGATCCCTGAATAGCTAAGACTTGCCCGTTCCTGAGCAAACAGGTACATGTACGTTTATCTTTTTGCGTGTCGTGTCACTGAAATCTCACAGTGACGTGAGGCAGGCATCGAGAGGAGCCCTGATACTGTGGGAAGGTGGGGCTTTCTGAGTCCGACACATGGGAGTCAGAATGCCAGCTGGCTGGTGCCCAAGCTATGAGACCTTGGGCCAGTTACTTCCCCTCTCTGGGCCTCTGCTTCCTCACCTGTAAAACGGAGATCACAGTCATGACCATCTCTTGGGTTGCCAGGAAGATGATAGATAAGGTTTTCTGGTGCCCGATGCATAAAGGTGCTCGGTGATTCACAGCAATAAGGATTATGTTGTTCACCCATTTCACAGATGAGGAAACAGGCTCAGAGAAGTTCAGGGACTGTCCCCCCACCTGACCCTCTTCCTGGTGATGTCCAGGCAAGTCTGCAGATAGAAATACTTTCCAGCAAGGTCCCAAGCATCCTCGGAACCCAAAGTGTTTTCCCGTAGGAAAAGGCTGTTGACTCACTCCGAATCTGGAGATCCCCCGTCCCCAGAAGACAGTGAAGCATGAGGAGCTGCCCCTTCTTCCTCATGGCTTTTGATTCGTTAAGTGTTCTTGTTCTGAACAGCTCTTGAGGACTTTGAAACCCTGGCTCTTCTGCCTGCTTTGGGAGTAAGTGAGGTAGGAAACTCTCCTAGTCCCAGGCTGTGTTTGTCTGAGACGGAGACGGGGGCAGGTTAATGCTTCGGTAAACTAGGTGCCCAGGTAGGAATGGCCCCAGAACCAAGCCTGCAAATTGTGCTCCTAACCACCCCCTCGCCCCCAGTCCCACCTCTGTCCAGACCCACATGTCCACCCATAGTATTGACAGGGGATGAAAGCCGAATGCCACCTGGATGAACCATAAAAAAAGGTGTAGGCCTTCTTATCTGGGGACATTACCTCCCACAAATGGTTATTACTTGCTTGCTTTGTTCTTGGTCAGGCCTTTCCACATTTGGCCATCGGCTATTGCAAAACCTCCACAACAAAGAAGTGGAAGGTGATGCAATCAAAAAAGCCATAAAATGCAACTGGGAGCGGGGGGAGGGGGAAGTTAGCCAAAGACTTTCTGAGCAAAATGTATGGGAACAACCTGACTCTTTTGTAAGCCAAAAAATACATGGGAACAACGTGACCTTTTTGTAGGAGTTGGCTTCCCACGTAGAAAACCCATTTCCATGCCCTTGGGGCAGATGTGCAAGTGGTTAGCTGGCTCCAGCCATTACCCTGAGTCCCTGTATAAGACTGGAGATCGGTTTTGCTTAGTCTTATCAAAACATTAAAAAAAGAAAAACCATTCTGGGACCTGGGAGAAGACCACGGAGTGGTACGCATGCAGAGGTCAAAAGAGCCTATTGTGTATCTGCATTTATTGGGTCAGGTAAATGGAAAGTCTGGAGGTGATCACCTTCAGGTATAGCTGGATCCAGGTGCTCCCGTGTGTCAGGACATGTCTCTTAGATGGGCTTTCTTCGGTGGTAGCTTCATTCTCAGGCACGCTCTCCCCAGTAACACTTCCCGGCATACATCCTCCTAACATTAGCAGTCTTGGCTGCAAGAGAGCCATTTCTCTAGTAATTCTTGCAAATCCTGGGATTGAATCCTCTTCACCCACCTGGGGTCTCATGCCCACCCGTGAATGTCTGTACCCTTTTATTGGCCAGCCCTCCATCACTGGTCCTGCGCATGGGATCAGTCCCATCCCGGTCACAAGGACTGATCCCGGAAGATCAGAGAATGCATGCTTGGCAGGTAGTTTGACAAATACCCATGCCAGTGATAGAGCAGAAATAAAAGGGAGAGGCAGGATTTCTACCCTGGAGGGAAAAATGGAGGCCGACACTGCCATTCATTGAGCATTTACTCTGCTCCAATATGGTATTAAGGCCTTTATGTGTGCTTAGTTGCTGTTTGCCTTTTATAGATAAGAAAATGAGGCTCAGAGAGGCTAAGTGACTTACCTAAGGTCACAAAGCTAATAGGGGAAAATTCAAACTCAGGTCCATCTTCCTGCAAAACCCATTCTTTCACCACTCCCTGATACCTGAGGACACTTACCGATCAACAAAGTGAGCTCGAAAAATAAAATATGAATGCCTGGGGGTGTGCCAGGCTCTGTGTTAAAGGTGGGAATACAAAAGAGAAAAATTTCAAAAAGCCTGCAGGGCCCCTCAGCCCATGAGCTCTCCACAGTCAAGTGTGGGAGATGAAGGGGCAAACAACAATTACTGCAGAGAATGGTGAAGGATAGGCAGAGGGGACTGTGAGACATAGGAGGTGTTTAATCTGCGTGTTGGTGGAAGGTTTCCTGGAAAAGGTGATGCTTGAGCTGAGGTAATAACAAACAAGCCAAGATAAATTTGGGGAGAGGGTACATAGGTACCTAGTAGATAGGACTCTTGATTGACAAAGACAGAAACCCAGCTCCCACGGAATTAAGCAAAAAAAGTACATTTATTGGCTCATGTAACTAAAAAGTAGAGGGGTAGGGATGGCTTCAGGTGTGGCTGGATCCAGGAGCCCAACTAATATCAGGGAGTCATGTCTCTATCTCTTGGCTCCATTGTCTTGGGTTGGCTTCTCAGGCAGGCTCCACAGGTGGCGACCAGAGATGTCCCTGTACCTCCAACCCCACACCCTACTTGCTTAGCCTCCCCAGAAGTTCCTGCTGAAGTCTCAGGCTGACTTTCATTGACCTAGAATGAATTATATATCCATCCCTGAACTAACACTGTGGCCTGGAAACAGAACACGTAATTGTCCAGGCCTAGGCACATGCCCATACCTGGAGTCTTAGATACTGGGAAGGTGGTTAGGAAAATCAGGGGTGTGTGGCATCTATTGGGTTGGCATCTATCCGTTTGTCTGGAGCACAGGGGGCTGATCATGAGGCCCCCATAAGCCATGTGGAGAATTGCATCCTGGGGCTCCTGGGTGGCTGAGATGGTAAGAGTCCCACTCTTAATTTTGGCTCAGGTCATGATCTCAGAGTCATGAGATCCAGTCCTGCCTCTGGTTCCACGCTGGGCATGAAGCCTGCTTAAGCGTCTCTCTCTCCCTCTCCCTTTGCCCCTACCCCCCTTCTCTCTCTCTTCCTCTCCTAAAAAAAAAAAAAAAATTGTACCTTAAGGATAGCAGGAAACCTTGACATGGGTACTGTTGGAGAGTTGCAGGGGTGGAGGCAGGGGGACCAGGTGGGAGGGGGAGGTATTCACATTGTTCCTGTGAGGTGCTTTCTCTTTGCAGCTTTGATTTGCATTTCCCTGATGGTCAGCAATACTGAGCGGATATTGAGCCATCTTTCCTGTGCTTGTTGGCCATTTGTAGATCTTCTTTGGAGAAATGTCTGTTAAAGTCCTTTGCCCATTTTTGAATCAGGTGGTTTGGTGTGTTTTTTTTTTTTTTTTTAATTTATTTATTAGAGAGAGAGTGAGAGAGAGAGCGCAAGAGGGGGTAGGGTTAGAGGGAGAAGCAGACTCCCCGCCGAGCAGGGAGCCCGATGTGGGACTCGATCCCGGGACTCCGGGATCATGACCTGAGCCGAAGGCAGTCGCCTAACCAACTGAGCCACCCAGGCGCCCTGGTGTTTTGTTTTTAAGTTTCAGAAGTCCTTATATAATCTAGTTACTAATCCCTCATGAGATACGGGATTTGCAAATAGTTCCTCCTGTGGGTTGTCTTCTTATTGTGTTGATGGTGTCTTTTGATGCACAAAATGTTTTAATTTTCATGAAGTTAATTTGTTTCTTTTTTCTTTTGTTACCTGCGCCTTTGGTAACACAGCCACGAATTGGTTGCATGGCGGTGTCTTGAAGGTGAAGTCGGCAGGAGTTGCTGCTGGGTTGGATTGGGGTGGGAGAGCGAGAGGAGAGTCTTGCTTTTGGCTGCCTTCAAGCCTTTGGGCCTGAGCATAGTACACTGCCACCAAGTAAGGGTGGAACGTATTTGGGGCGAAAGCCAGGCGATCAGCTTTGGGTGTGTTAAATTTGAGGTGCCAGCTCAGCACCCAAGTGGGGGTGACAAGGAGGTGGTTCTTGCCAGAGTCCGTGTTGAGGACAGAATTTTGGGCTGGAGGTGTTCATCCAGTAGGAATCTCTTGCTAGCTGTGCCAGCGTGTTCAGGTTTGGTCCAGCGTCAGGAAGGAAAAAGCCTGAAAACATTCTCCCAGGGGGGACGGAGAGAGAAAAAGACAAGCAGACATCACCTCCTTGGCCTCTCATCAGAAGCCAACCCAGCCTGGCTACTCCTTTACTGAGTGTGGGTTTGGGGCAGGGGTGTGTGCCAGGCACCAGGCTGCGGGTGGCACGACCGGAGGCCTTGGCTCTGTTGACCTTTCTGTTCCTGGGGCCCGGCATCAAGCCTGGCCCCAGGAGAGCGCCTGCTGGCGGCTGTCGATAAAAGGAATGAATGGAGTCCCGTGTGTTCATCAGTAGCAGATGGGAAGGTGCGTGCGTGGGAGGATGCCCGGCCAGCACCACCATTCCTCAGTGTCGGACAAAGTGTGGCTCTTTAAGACTATTTTTAGTGAAGTCTATCATACGTACAGAAAGGTGCATGCATCGTAAGTGGACAGCTCGATGAATTTTCAAGAGGTGTGACGGCACCAGATCAAGAAAAAAAGCATAGGACAAACAATGAATCATGGAACACTACGTCTAAAACTAATGATGCAATGTATGGGGATAATATAAGAATAAAAAAATTTAAAAAAAAAGAATTAAGTTAAAAAAACAAAAAAAGAAAAAAAGCATAGGCCTTGCACCCCCTCCAACAAGATGCCTGGTACCCCCTCCAGTCAGCCCTCCCCAAAGGGTAGCCGCTATCCTTAAATCTCCTATTAGAAGTTAATTTCGCCTGTCTTTGTACTTTATAGACGTATAAAGTACTTTACATACATAAAAACGCAGATGCGCTCTTTTGTTTTGTTTTTGTTTTTTTTTTTCCTCAGCATAAATCTGTGAGCTTCATCCAGATTGTTGCGTGAAGTTCTGGCTTGTTCTTTTGCCTGGCTGTTCAGTATATATATTTATTTATTTATTTGTATTTACATATTTATTCTCTTGTTAATGGGCATTTCCGTAGTTTCTAGTTGGGGGCTTTTGCAAATAGTGCTGCTGGGAACATTTCGGTATGTATTCTTTGGTGAACAGTTAGATGCACTTCTTTTTTTTTTTTTAAGATTTATTTATTTGAGAGAGAGAGCCCGCAGGAGGGGTGGCAGGAGATAGAGAATCGCAAGCAGGGATGAGCGCTGAGCCCAATGCAGGGCTTGATCTCACAGCCCTGAGATCATGATCTGAGCTGAAATCAAGAGTCGGATGCTTAACCAACTGAGCCACCCAGGCGCCACAGTTTAGATGCATTTCTGCTGGGTGTGTACTTAGCAGTAGAATTGCTCAGTCATAGAAAAGGTGCGCGTTCAGCTTTTGGGTTTGTTATGTCATTTTCCCAAAGGGAATTGCCAGGTTCCCCTGTCACCTGAGCATGAAAATTTTGGTTGCATCACATCCTTGCTAACACCTGGTGTTCTCTTTTTTTTTTTCTTTAAAGCTAGTCACATGTATAGTGGTCTTATATTAGACTTTTAATTTGCATTTATTTTCCTGATGGATGACAGTGAGTGTTCTTACATAAGCTTATTGACCATTTAGATGATCTCTTCTATGAAGTGTATCTCTTCAGATTTGCCCATTTTTCTCTTGGGTTGCCTATTCTTATTGATTTCAAAGAGGTCTTTATATATGCTGGTTACAAATACTTTGTGTTATTTATGTATTGCAAATGTCTTCCGTTTGTAAGTTCTTTCAGTCAGCAAGAGGAAGAACTGGGCATTTCAAGCCTCAAAGTCATTGATTTGAAGACAGGGCAAGCCCTTCACCTGTGTATGCCTCAGTTTCCCTCTCTAAACCCTGCAGAGTATTTATCTTTAGCCCAATGCTCGCTGTGTAAATGGAGCTGTGACTGTTATTAGCACCTTTGCAGGGATGAAAGAACCCCCTGAACTAAAACAGGCAAAACTCACCCTGTAGGGGCTTTTTCAACCTAAGTCATTCCTGTTTCTCAGGTCAGTTCTATAAATATCGATTAAGCACTTACTATATACCATTCTCCAGGTTAGGCATTGAAAGTACAGCACTGAACAAGACCCAGTTCCTACCCTTGGAGGATGTTGCTCCGGGGGTGAGTGCTTGGGGGCTGCAGGAGCCCGGGGAAGCGTTGGCTGAGCTAGAGCATCACGGAAGGCTTCCTGGAGGAGGCGAGCGTCATGGGGTTGAGCATAGTTGAGTACGCCTCTTGTGTTCAGGCACATGCTTGGGTGCCTTCTGTGTGCCAGGCCCTGGTTCTCAACCAGAGGTGATTGCGCCCCCAGGGAACACTGGCAATGCCTGGAGATATTTTTGCTTGTTGCAACGTGGTGGGGGGGGGGGCACTACTGTCGTCTAATGAGTAGAGGCCAAGGGATGCTGCCCAAATGTCAGTGCTGAGGTTGGGAAGCCTTGAGCCAGATAGTTGTAATACCGTCCAAGGTTACAGTAAGGGGGGGTGATCAGAGGGACTGGGAATGTCACCCCAGCCAGAGGATGTCAGAGAAGCCGTCGCAGGAGGGGGAACCTGGAGCTGAATTTTGGAGGGTTGTGAGTGGGAACTGGCAGGAAGCGGGAGGTGCCTAGGAAGGGCCCTGGTGAATCACGGAGATGCAGAGGTGGGCGGTCCGCGTGCTTGGGGGTTTTACCCCC
This sequence comes from Leptonychotes weddellii, assembly GCF_054177405.1. Classification (NCBI taxonomy): domain Eukaryota; kingdom Metazoa; phylum Chordata; class Mammalia; order Carnivora; family Phocidae; genus Leptonychotes; species Leptonychotes weddellii. The sequence goes on from NC_138381.1 coordinate 63,955,975, forward strand.
AAGGGCAGGCCTGGAAAGGGGGTGGGAGAGGTTTGTGGGGGCCGATCACCATCAAGGACTTAATCAGCCTGTGTGTCCTCCCCCCGCCCCCGGAGCTGTAGGCCACATTTAGTTGCTGAGCCCTTTCAGTGTGGCTAGCGCGGCCGAGGAACTGAGTTTTTTATTTCAATTTAACTTAAATTTAGATCTCAAAACAGACACTTGATTCCATTCCTGGGAAACTTTTAAGCATGTGTGGAACTATTTCGGGATGCGAATGTACGTTTTCAACTGTAAATTTTGTGAACTCTAAATACAGATCAGATATGCCTACTGAAAAGTTGAATGTACACCCCAGATTTCAGACCTAGTACTAAGGGAAATGTCTCATTAATCTTAATTTTTATATTGATTTTAAACGATATTTATATTTTATGTTGACTTTATTTAAATTTTCATATTGATTAATGGTAACATTTTGGATAGGTTGGGTGAAATGAAATCTAGAACCAAATTTCATTTCACCGTTTTCTTTTTCATGTGGCATTTTTTTTTTTTTTTTTTTTACGTGGCTTCTGGAAAATTGAATTCCACGTGTGGCTCACCCTGGATGTCATCTGGACGTCGCTGTTATGAACCCTGGGGAAGGGCTGGAATGTCTGGCCGAGGCTGAGGGCTCGTGGAAAGGTTTAGGCCGGGGAGCGACGGTGGTCAGGTTTGCATCGTTAGTTACACCCTCTGGCCACTGTGGTGAGAGAAGATTCTAGAGGATGGGATGAGCCTGGCCATGGGGAGACTGTATAGCCTGAAAGGCTTGAGCTGGGGCCACAGAGAGATGCCCTGATGCCCCAGACAGATAGTCCACAGGCAGGTGACCAGGCTGGGCCCAGAGGAAGGAGGAGCCTTTGGGGAGGGGGCGGGCACATCCCAGGACTGACCGGTCCTTCAAAGAGGCCTCACAGCTAAAAGACCGCAGGAGTAATGTTGGCCGCCACGGATCAACCTGCTGCTTCTGCTGGTCTCCTCTCCAGACACCTGCCAGCCCCAACCTGGTCCTCCCCTGCCACCCCGACTACAGCCCGCACCCCGCTCAGGTTTGACACCCCACTTCCTGCTTCCATGTCCTGCTCTCCACTGCTTAGCAGGCTCTGTGACCTTGAGCAAGTGGCTCTCCCTCTCTGAGGGCTGCCAGCTCTGCACGGCCTCACCCCTGTCGCACCGAGGACATAGGCGAGATCTGTGATGCCCACGGATGATAGATCTTCCCGAGTTGGATCTTTGGAGGGGTGATAGTGTGGAGCCCTAGGGGAGGGTGGGCATGGCACCCTCCCGTTCACTGGGTGGATTCTCATCTCCCATCTCTGGATTATGTCCCCGCTGCACTGCTTTGGAAGCTGAGGCTCAGAGAGGTGAGGGGGCTCGCCTAAGTCCACATAGCTCAACAGGAGCAGGATTCAGATGGGGAATGCAGACCTTGTCAGTGCCAGGCCACCACTCCCATGACCACGTCTCAGTGTTGGATCAAGGGCGGGGCGCTGGGCTCCGTGTCCTCATCTGTTGGGTGGGGTGGACAGCAGTGCTGACTTCGGCGGTTGGCTGCGAGGAGGGAGTAATTGAGGGAAGCAGCAGAGCGCCCGCTCCAGATGGGAGACAGGCCTCCCGATAGCGCTCCCGTTTGTTGGCTGATCCCTACGTTCCGTTTCTCCCAGCTGCTCTGCAGTGAGTGGTATGAGCCCACTCTCCGGGGAGGAACCTGGGGCCGAGATGTGCACCTAGTCAGTCAAAGCTGGGGCCCCAGCCAGCACCTTGGCTGTGGCTCTAGGGCCCTTTCCCTCCCCTGCACGGGTCCTGTCCTCACCCCAGGACCCCGACATTACCTCTAGTGCTTGACGAGGGCGGGCCTGCCCTGTCCCCCCCAGCCTGGTCCACCGTCCCGGGTGACTGGACATGAATGGGCACAGGGCAGCCTCCCCGGGGGGCGCTCACGGATGCCCAGCCCACAGAGCCTGTTCCTCGGGAACTTTCCTTCCCTTGCTAGGTGAGCTGTAATCTTTCCGCCTTCCTGCTTTGAGTCGTGTGCCAACGGCCACAGTGGGCGGGCAGGAAGCTGTCAGGGAACCTGCCCGGGGCATGGCCAAATTCTAAGAGCCAGAGCTGGGCTCTCCCAGGTCACCAACCCTGGGTTCTGGTTGTCTCAACACCTTGTTCAGCCTCATAGCTGGAAAAGGGAGGAGCCACCAGCCTGACCGAAAAGCAGCGTCTGACACATGAAGTTGGTACAGAAGGGGGACCTTGCAGACGGCTGGCCAGAGGGTCTTTTGGGGGCGCTTTGGCAGTTGCTGCTGAGATCTGAAGATGCCTAGCCCCCAGCCAGCTGACCCCTTTTTACATAGCTCCCTAGATCTGTGCTGCGCAAGTTTTAAGGTGCACGGGAATCCCTGCGGTCTTTTAAAATGCAGATTCGACGTGGAACCTCCAGGAGGGACTAGCAGGCTTCCAGGGAGCCCTAGGGGGCCTCTCAACGTGGGCGCAGGGAGGCCTGTTCCTGTATAATGGGGTGGGTTGCAGCAAAGATGAAAACAGCCTAAATGTCCTGCAGAGAGGCTTTGGCCCTGAATGGTGGGCCATCCCTGCGGAGGGGGTGGGGGTGGGGATGCCCTGGAGCAATTAAAGGAGGGAGGACGATCCAGTCCGATCCATATGATCCATATGGGTCTCGTTTTTTGTGAAGTTGAGCACCCTCTGAGTGCGGGGGCTTTGCTGTGTCATTAGCTGATGCGACCCGTGCTAGACTGCATCTGGCTGGGCTATAGGGCACACACAGTAGGTGCTCAAGCACTGTTTTCCGGATGGCAGAACCAATGTGCTGGCATGGAAATACCTCCATGACCTAGCGTGGCATGGACCACGCAAGTTTCAGAAGGATGCGTGTGGTCCGGGGCTTCTCAGCCTTGGCCACCCTGGCATTTAGGGCCAGATGATTGTTTGGTGCGGGGGCGGGGGGGGGCCTGACCTGGACATCGTAGGACGCTTGGCAGCATCCCTCGCCTCTACTCGTGAGATGACCACTACTCGTGACAACAAAAGCTGTCTCCAGACATTGCCAATTGTCCCCGCAGGGGCACAATCGGTCCATGGTGGGGGTATGATGGCGTGTGGATGGAAGGAGGGGAGGACGGGTGTTCGGGAGGGTGGGAGAAAGGCTCGGTGTGATGTCCATTCAGATACGGTTCGACTGGGACCCCCTGGAAAGAAGGGCAGGCGGCCCCTCTCCAAACCCATCAGTAGCAGTTGGAGACTTGGCTCCAAAGAGACTTAAGCTTTCTCTATTTTTTAAAAAATATGGAGATGATACCTGTGGCTTGAATACTTAAGTAAATGTTAGAACTAGGAAGGATACAAGGACTTTTTCTAGAGTTGTGAGGGTTTAGCTTGTGGATCACTTGATGTTCACTGGCCCAACTGGCGCCCAGGGAGGCCAGCAGAACTGGAAGTGGTGGGGGTGTAGCTTGTGGGAGCTGTGCTGGTTTTGCTCTGCAGCACTAGCAGGATGGCCTAGGATGTGGAGCCTGTGACAGAGGACCTTGGCAGAGAAGGCTCCTGTAGATGGGCACTAGCTGCCAGGCTTGGGCAGCTTCAGAGTCATCTTGCACATCTCTTGCTCAAATACCTGCCGTGGCTCCCTAGTACCCAAGTCTGAATTTCCTTCCTGTGCCTCCTGGGTTATTATTCCATGCCCTTCAAAGGATTTTCCATGACATAACTAGATTCCAAATACTAATAATAGTGATAACTATAACAATAGGACCCAGAGCACCGACTGTTTTCAGGAACAGTACAAAGTGCTTTCCATGCATTATTTTATTTAATCCATATGGAAGCCATCTGGCACTGCTGCAAGTCTGATTCTCATTTTATATATGAGGAGACTGATGCCCACAGTGGTTGAGTGTCTTGCCCAAGGTCACGTAGCTCCTGGCCCTGCCGGGATCCTCAGCCTGACTCCAGAGCCAGACTTTTAATCAGGAGGCCAGCCTACCTAATCTTGTTAGGAGAATGAGCCAGCACGATGCCCACAGAGAGGAGGCTGGGTGTCTGGAGACCTGGGCCCAGGCCTAGCCTGCTCTATGACCTTGACCAGACTCTGCTCTCTGGGCTTGCCCTGGGCTTTCTCGAAAGGCTGGCTCTATAATCCAGGGCTGAAGGTCTCCAAATTAATGCAGCAAGCCTAGAAATCACCCTGATTTCATTTTTCGCTTCTTTTCTTCTGTATCACACCATTGATACATATCCCCTGTAGGAGAGTTAGAAAATTCAGGGGGAAGAAAAGGAGAAATAAATGAAGTTCCAGTTAGCATTTTAGGGTGTGTCTTTCTAGAGTATTTTTCCAACATAAATACTTAACAGCGTGGGATCAGCCAGTCTCTCTGTCACCTAATTTACCTCGGATGTCTTGCAGGGTAATGAATTTTTTTTTTAAGATTTTATTTATTTATTTGAGAGAGAGAGAGAAAGAGGGGGTAAGAGCAGAGGGAGAGGGAGAAGCAGATTCTGTGCTGAGCGCGGAGCCCAGTGCGGGGCTTGATCCCACGACCCTGAGACCACGACCCGAGCCAAAATCAAGAGTCAGACACTCAACCAACTGAGCCACTCAGGCGCCCCCAGGGTAATGAATTTTTATAGGGTCACATCCAGGTCTAGTGTGGTTATACCATGGAATGTTTAATGAGAATATCTAATTAGAGATGATGATAATTTAATAGCTGGCCTTTACTGGAATCCTTCTCCTGCCAGGTCCTGCCCTGAGCACTTGCCTCAGCAGTCATCCCAGCAACCCTCCAAGGCAGGCCGCTCAGCCCATTTGACAGATGAGGACAGTGAGGCTGTTGCCATGAACTGGCCCCAGGTCTCATGGCCCAACCTTGGCAGAGCCGAATGTGGACTGGGTCCCTCCTGAGCTGTCCATCCATGCCCTTAACCACTGTCGGGCCACCCCGCCCCTCGCCTCATCACCCGTGTTCTCTTTGAGGCGGACACGTGAGCTGGGTGCTGGCCAAGGAAGGAAGGAAGACCAATTAGGAGAAGCCATGGTGGCCTGCGGTGGCCCCATCTGCAGCCCTGGGGAGTGTTCCTGCTCGGTATAGCCCCTCCTCCTGGGCCAGAGAGCCACTTTGCCGTGGGAATTTGCAGAGCCGTGTGGGGTGAAATCCAGACTGGCTTAACCGGACAGATTTCCCAAGACTTGAGTGTGTGGGTGGCCGGAGCGCCCATGGCTTCCAGTCCTTAAAGAGTTTCTGGGATGCCTGCTACCAGGCCACCTGCTGTGATCAGCCTGAGCAGTGGAGCCCTCCCGTGAGCCTGAAAAGCTATTTCTGTCTTAAGGTTCAGAGAGGTTAAGAGCCTCGTCCAAGGTTGCCTTCAGGGCTCTTGTCATTGAGAGCCGGGAGCGGCAGCATCCTGGGCCACATGCACTGGGGGCCCAGCTTGAGTCAGGGCATGGATAAAACACTTTGGAGGTGTTATTTTACTCCCTCCCCACAGCCCCAGGAGGTGGCCGCTGCCTGTTCTCATTCTACAGATAAGGAAACTGACCTCTTCTGTCCTTTTTAAAATGCTAACCCTGAGCTCCTTTTCCAAGTGAAATCTTCCTTGGAACACCCCCCTGAGGTGTTGCATCAAAGAAGGTTCTAGCCATTGAAGCTGGATGTGGGGCAGGGAAGGGAGCCTCAGAGTTCAGCCATCCCCTGGAAGTCAATGGCGGGGAAACTGAGTCTCAGAGAGGGAGGAGGCATGTCTTGGTGGCACGGCGCTTGAGCAGAGCGTGGAGGATTAGAAGCCCCTTCCCCTAGTCCTGGGTCAGGGAATGTTACTCCGTGCTCTGCCTTCCAGGCTGGTGGGCCCCGAAGGCCAGAGACTGGGTGTCTAAACTTTAATGTGCAGGACCTGCGGTTTGGATACAGACAAGCCTGCCCTCTGCTCTTTCTCAGTGAAGCCTCCACCTCCGTGAATCCTCATGGCAGCCTTGCTCATAAGAATTGTTGGACCCGGGCACCTGGGTGGCTCAGTCGGTTAAGCGACTGCCTTCGGCTCAGGTCATGATCCTGGAGTCCCGGGATCGAGTCCCGCATCGGGCTCCCTGCTCAGCAGGGAGTCTGCTTCTCCCTCTGACCCTCCTCCCTCTCATGCTCTCTGTCTCTCATTCTCTCTCTCGCAAATAAATAAAATCTTAAAAAAAAAATTGTTGGACCCATTTTACGGATGAGGAAGCTGAGGCCCAGAGGCAGGTGCACACCCAGCCTGGCTGAGTGCACGCGTGGGGCTCTGTGCACCGCTGGTGCCTAAAACACACACAGCTTGTCTGCTTCCCTGCAGGGCCGCGTTCGGTGTCTGGGGCCAAGGTCGCCCTGACCCCGGTCCCTGGTGTCCTCCACTCGATTTGGACTTGAGTTCATATCCAAGGTCACGTGCTGACGTGTGTTGCCAGTGTGGGTGGGGGTCATGTTTCTTCCTAAGAGTCGTATTGCCTCCTACTTTTATTTATTATGTAAAGTCAAAACACCCAAGCCACGCTGTGGGCTATGCCCTCAAGCTTTTCCCTGCGGCTCTTGTGTTGGACCTCTGCCCAGGCCCCTCCCCAGGCAGGAGTACCCCTCTCTGGCTCCTGGAGGCACAGTCTTTGGATGGCCTCCGAGGAGCCCAGGAGTTTGGATGAGGATTTCATTGACTCTGATTTAACATTTCCTCCAGGTGTCCGTGTAGGTGACAGATCCAGGCAGCGGGGCTTTGGTCACCGATAGAAACCACAGTATCTTTTTATTGCTTGCCAGTGGCTACAGGTATCTCTTCTCATCACTGCATGCACCTTGTATTTGTCGTGGGGCCTGCCTTTAGATCATATTTATTGTTTTAATAAACGAGCATGTAGGTTACTTTATCAGACCATTTTTTGGTAATGCTGTCCTTAGCCAGATTTCACTATAATTGGGGTCCTTTTGATCCTCTGTATTTTATTCTATTTAAAAACACTCTTGAGGCGCCTGGGTGGCTCGGTCAATTACGTGGCTGACTCTTGATTTTGGCTCAGGTCGTGATCTCAGGGTTGTGGGATTGAGCCCCGTGTCAGGCTCCACACTGGGCATGGAGCCTGCTAAAGATTCTTTCTCTCCCTCACTCTCTGCCTCTCCCCCTGCCCCCCACCCTGGCTGCTTGTGCATGCTTTCTTTGTCTCTCTCAAAAAAAACCAAAATACAGCACTTTCCTCAGAAGGGGCCCGTCGGTGTCACCAGGCAGCTGAAGGGGTCTGTGGCACAAACGGGTCGAAGGACCAGCTAGATGTGGGTCTGCATCCTGACACTGCCCTGCACCACTGTGTGGGGGCCTGGCCTGGGTGAATGCAGGATCCAGGGCCCTGAGGAGCATTTCCTCGAGCAGTGGGGGGGGGGGGGGGGGGGAGAGAAGCGGCACTTGGTGAAAGGCAGATCCCTGGGCCTCATCACATAACTTCTGAATCATAATGTTTGGGCGCAGGACCCAGGGGTCTGCGGCACGGGGGTTTGAGAACCAAAGAAGAGGGGAGAAACCACAGTGGTACAGTCATAGAGCCTGTTCCGAGCGCTGTCAGGTCATTTGTTTAATCCTCACAGCTCCGGTAGTATCCCCGTTTCACAGATGAGGAAACTGAGGCACGGAGAAGTTAGGGAATACGTCCCCCTGCCCTCCTACTCCAACAAGGGCTGCGTTGCTGATAATCGGCAGAACTAGAACTCCTACTCCAGTGCTCCTTGCCCCACCCCTAGCAGCTTCTTGGCCCAGGAATGGAGACAGGGTCTCCTGTGGGCCTGTATGCGTGTGGGTGCGTGTGTGCGTGTGTGTGTCCTGTTTGCATTGTTTACCGGGCAGGGCCCCGTGTGTTCCCAAGCAGGAAGCCCGGAGCAGGGGCCGCGCTGGGGGCGGGGGGTGGGGGTAGGGGAGCAGGGCTGGGAGCCAGGGGCCAGGTGTCCAAGCTGGACGCTACCCTGAGCGGCCACGTGACAAACAGCTTTTCCATCTATGCCCTGGGTGGGGTAGGGTTTCGGGGAAGCGATTAAGAGCCTGGGTTCTGGCATCAGACAGATCCGGGTACCAGTTCAGGGTCAGTTATCATCTGTGTGACCTTGAGCTAGACACCTCGCCTCTCTGAGCCTCACCTTCCGCCTCCGTAAAACGAGGCTAATCATAGTGTCTTACCCCCAGGGTGGTGGTTAGAGGCAAAATGCCCAGAAGAGCACCAGGCACACAGGAATTTCTTTCCCTAAGTCTTCACTTGGCGACAGAACCAGATGCCAGAGGATTCTGTGTGCGTGCTTGTGCTTTTTTTTTTTTTTTTTAATGAACTATTTGTTTTCCCAAGTTGTACATTTTTCTCTCACCCACCGAAGGCTGGCAACCTAAGGCCTCCCACTGGTCCTTCTGGGATGGAGCCCAAAACCAAAATATACACCAGCTCCCACTGGGGCGAATTGCATCTGCATTGCCTGGGCTTGCCCAAGCCCCTCTGGGGACGGGTGCTGCCCCAGCTGTGTTTGCAGCCTACGGACCAGGGGGTTGGTCATCTGTGGCCCGCGGGACAGACCTAGCTCGCTGCCCGATTTTGTAAATTGGAACACGGCCACGTGCCTTCCTTGGTGTGTGGTGTAGAGCGACTTTCATGAATGGAAAAGCTGCCTCACAGACCGTGTGACCCACGTGGCCGAGACCGTTGGCTCTCTGGCCCTTTACAGAGGAGATTTGCTGATCCCGCCTCCCCAGGCCACGCGAGTTCCTTCCGTTCTTCGTCCACCTGCTGTGAGGACAGTGCTCACAATATTAAATGCTAACGTTTTTGCGTTGCTCCACGTCAGGCTCGGTGGAAGATATGTAGTTTGTCAAGACTCTCTTTGGTCTGGGTGTTATTCCCCTTTGTCAGGTGGGAACGCTGAGGCTTGGAGAGCCACACCAGAGTGACGCGGGACACCCAGCCTCTGAGTGGGGGAGCGGGGATGTGAGCCCTGGGCCTCATCACTCCCTATCCCCAACTTGTGTCTACCAGGGGGCTGAACTGGGCCTCCTAGGGGGAGCCTGGACAACACGTGGGGGCCCTGCTTTGGTCATTTTTGGTAAAAAATGTGAAGATTTGGGTCTTCCTCCTGGCTCTCCTGCTTATCAGTTGTGTGGCCTTGGGCAGGTGACCCCACCTCTCTGAGCCCCAGTAAATAGGTGGTAATAAGGGAGGGTCAAAGGAGGTCATGGGGGTGGCGGGGTAGTGAGGACAAAATTCAATGATCTGTGTAGAACCCTTAGCTTAGTACCTAGCATACAATATATATAATAAGTGCTCAGTAAGGGCACCTGTGTGGCTCAGTCCATTAAGTGTCTGCCTTCGGCTCAGGTCATGAACCCAAGGTCCTGGGATTGAGCCCCGCATGGGGCTCCCTGCCCAGCCAGGAGTCTGCTTCTCCCTCTCCCTCTGCCTGCCCCTACCCCTGCTTGTGCACACATGTTCTCTCTCTCTCTCAGATAAATAAATAAAATCTTTAAAAAATAAATAAATGCTTGGGCGCCTGGGTGGCTCAGTCGGTTAAGCAACTGCCTTTGGCTCAGGTCATGATCCCGGAGTCCCGGGATCGAGTCCCGCATCGGGCTCCCTGCTCGGCGAGGAGTCTGCTTCTCCCTCTGACCCTCCCCACTCTCATGCTCTCTCTCTCTCATTCTCTCTCTCAAATAAATAAATAAAATCTTTAAAAAAAAAAAAAAATAAATAAATGCTCAATAAGTAAGAACTAATACTTTTAATGTAGGGAGCCAGCCCACCTTCTCGTCTTCCCTTTTTAAGCACCGAGAATGAGATTTTATGCTCAAGAATTATTTTTTGACCTCTTCCTCTTGCCCTGTTGGAATCTGGCTGGTTGCTGGTTTCCTTCCAGAGTGGGGCAGGCTGAGGTCTCTGATCCCCAGGGGCCTGGCCCCAGAGAACACCCGTCTCCTGTCTCCCCAGCTCTGGGGTCCGGGTGGTGAGGTCAGCAGGGCGGCTGGTAGCCATGGCAATGGAATGTTTGGGAGCTGGCGCCCACAGGGAGTTTGCAGGGCTGGTGGCTGAGTCTACGCACAGGGGCACCGGGCCACCCTCCAAGGCCACCCTGTAAGTGCAGTCGCCTGCCTGCTTCTCTGGCATCCTGTGCTCCATCCCCCCTCCCCAGCCCGGGGAACCTCTCAGCCTGGAGAAATCACGCTGAGTTAGAAAGTTCACACGAGCCTGAACCCAGACTGGTGTGGTCTCTGTAAATGTCACCTCCTTCTGCGACACCTTATGACACGTCTCCCCCACCCCACTGTGGGCATTTCCTTCCAAGCATTTGTCACAGGCATCATTATCCCACACGCAGCTTTCCTTGCTCCCCGCCAGGATGTCAGCTCCATGAGGGCCGGGCCCTTTGTCTGCTGCCCTCCATGTGTCCCAGAGCCCCCATCAGTGCCTGGCACACAGTAGGTGTAAACGTTCGTGGAATGAATGAACGTGGGTCTAAAGGGATCTCGAACACTGGACAGCCCTCCCCCCGTCCCTCCCTTCCAGTGGTCATTCAGGGAAACCCATGGGCTGGTGCAGAGAGAGAGAGAGCAGAGTCCCTCCTGGCCTCCCCTGCTGCCCCCATTCTATGAGTCACGTGATGTGACGCCCAGGACAGCATCTTGGGGACATAGCCAGCTTTGGAAACTGATGCTTCTTCCTGCTAGATATGTGGCTTCTGCAAACCACTTCAGCTCTCTGTCTTTCAAGCTCCTCACCCATCAAATGGAGATAAAAGACCTCACCTTAAGAGGTTCTGCCCAGCATGAAATGAGAAAGGGAAAGGGCAATGGGTAAACCGCACTCGCTGTTTGCCAGGTGCTGGTCCAACATTTTCTAACTTATTTACACCTCCCAGCACCCCTAGGAGGCGAGTTCCTCGTTGGCACTGACCACACTGCAAATGCCCTATGAGTTATTGCTGTCGTCCCCATTTTACAGATGCAGGAACTGAGGTTCAGAGAGGCTCGGTGACTTGCCTGAGGTCACACAGCCAGTGGCTGGTGGAGCCACAATCCGAGCCAGCCCAAGCAGCCTGCGCCGCCCCCCCCCCCCCCGCCGACTATGCGTGGCATAGAATTCAAAAAAATAAATACTAGTTGTTCTGTTATTTTATTCTAGAGAAAGGCAAGATGACAACACTCTGAAAGTATGTCTTGAGGAGAAACATGTTATCAGCAAGCACCACTCCTGGTGGCCTTTCCAGTCGTATTTCCTTCTCATCTTTTTATCTTTTTGTGGTTTGTGTTTGCTGCTTGGTTCAGCTGAGGTGGCGGTTTTGCTCTTGGGCATAATTATGCGCATCCTGCCCCCACAAGGGCCTGTGTCATCCATAAACTGGAGAACTGGGGAGGGGGACCCTCCCCACCCCACCCTGACACAAGGGGCTGTGTGAGGATGAAAAGTGGTCTGCTGCCAAGTACATAGTGGTGCTTAATCAGTGCCGCCTTTCCTCCTACAAGAGAAGGGGGGCTCAGTGACCCCCACGCCCATGCATCTCATTTGTCTTCCAAATCAGCGCCCTCCAGTAGAACTTCCTGCCAGTGATGGGAATGTTCTAGAGCGGGGGTCTACAAATTCATCCTATAAATGTCCAAACAGTAAGTATTCCAGGTTTTGCAGAATGGGTAAGGTTTTTGTTGCTGCTTCTCTCCTTTTCCCTGGCCCCCCTCCTCTTCCCCTCTTTCCTCTTCTCTTTCCCTTAAAAAAAGGTAAAATCCATTCTTTTTTTTTTTTTCAAAGATTTTATTTATTTATTTGAGAGAGAGAGAGAACACAAGCAGGGAGGGGAGGGGCAGAGGGAGAGGGAGCAGACCCCTTGCTGAACAGGGAGGCCCGGATGATGCGGATGATGCGGGGCTCCATCCCAGGACCTTGGGATCGTGAGTGAGCTAAAAGCCAGTCTTAGCTCGAGGGCTGAAGGTTGGATTTGGCCCGAGGGCCGCTGTTTGCTGACCCCATCCCAGACCTGCCCTGTCCAGCAGGGTACCCGCCCTGCTGCCCGTCGGCTACCAGGCACTTGAAATATGGTGGGTGCACACAAGGAGTTGAATTTAAAATGTTTTTTCATTTTACTTAATTTAAATGTAAATGCCTGACAAGTGGTCTGTGCCCCCCAGTCGACAAGCAGCTCTGAAGGACTCGAGGCTGTGGCAGCCCCCACCTCCCGGCCTGTGGCTGGCAGGCCTCTCTCTGGCGCTGTGGCATTTCAAGGGCCGCCCGAGGGCAGCTGGGCCCCAGCCATCTCCTCTCTGGCCGCAGGAAGCGCTTCAAGTGCCCTGTCCCTAATTGTTTTTATTTGTTCCAAGAGGCAGGCCTCCGCTGTGGGCCACCAAGGTCCCAGGAGCATCAAGGCCTGTGTACTCTGAGGCTCAGGGGCGGGGTGGGGTAGTGCTGGTTGCTGTGGTTACACCTGGACCCCCCCTTCTCCATCTGTGTGTACTGAGAACTCGGCAGCCTGCTTTTGTGAGGGTAGACACAAAATAGAGAGGCGAGGAGTGAGCTAAGGGGGAACGAGGACAGAGAAATGCAGTAAAGGCCTTACACCTGGAGGATCTCCAACGCGACACAAAAGAAAATAATCGCGGAGATTTCTGAGTGCTCGCTATAAAAGGGTCATCGTGAGCTTTCAACAAATGACAACCCATTTTACGGAACAGGAAAACTGAGGCTCAGAGGAACAATGATTTAATGTAGTCAGGGAGTCGTCCAACCGTAGAGCTGTGTTCTGAACCACCTCCATGTCCTGGGAAGGGACCAAGAGCTCCAGACTCCGCATGTGAGTCTGTGACATGATTTCCCTCGTGGGCCTCAGTCATCCCATCTGTAACATGGAGGGAGGCGAGAACCAGACTAGAAATCCCCACCTTGAAGGGATGTACACCAGGAGCCCCTTGGTTCCACATCCACCCCAGCTTCCTGCCAGACTCCGTCGTACTCATGGGCCCGTTCCTTTAGCGCGATGGTTAAGAGCCGGGCGTCTGGGGGCTCCTGGGTGGCTCAGTCGGTTAAGTGTCTGCCTTCGGCTCAGGTCATGATCCCGGGGTGTTGGGATCGAGTCCTGCGTCAGGCTCCCTGCTCATCGGGGAGCCTGCTTCTCCCTCTCCCTTTGCCCCTCTCCCTGCTCATGCTCTCTCTCTCTCTCTCTCAAATAAATAATTAAAATCTTGGAAAAAATGAAAAAAGAGCTGGGTGCCTGAGTCTCACAGATCTGGATGGGGATCCTGGTTCTGGAAGTCCCCTGGGTCAGTTGCTCTTCCTCTTGGGGTCTTTTTCTCTTCTTTAAAATTGGGATCCTCATACTCTCCTCCAAGGGGGACTAAATGAACAAGGCACTTATATAGTAGGCATTTGGTCGTATTTGGTGGCAGCCATAGGACAGTGTACCACTCCGAGGGCCCCGTATTTATCCTAGGCTAGGTATGTGGTACCTACCCTTTTGGAGTTGGACAGTGTACCTGTTCAACCATACCCAGCAGCCAGTGGTGATGATTGTTGCTTATCCTTATATTTACTTTTCCTGAAGTCCAAGGTCCTTGGCCTAAAGAAAGGGAGAACCCTGGCTGGCAGAGACCCAGGGGCTCCCTAAGGCAGCAGTGCCTTAGCTCACATTCTGAGCAGTGAGCCAAGTTCATTCCCTGTAGGACCAGGCCAGTTCAGACCCCAGCCGTGGCATCTTGGGTTCAGATGGTCTCCCCTTGCACTCCAACTCGTCCCCCAGAATACTTCCCTCCAAAATCATCGCCGGATGCCCACTGGGGAGCCTGACACCCTCCTCTGCCCCTCTGAGGGGGCCCGGCCCCTCCACAGCACCCACCCCTAATGCATCCTCTCCTTTGCCTCTGCAGGGGTCAGCTGGCAGACCGTCTTGGCGAGGGGCCACAAGGGCTGGAACCCAGCAATGAGAGTGCCCAGGGGAGGTAAGTGCCTCCAAAAGGCCCCCAGAGTCCGGGCTCCTCCAGAGACTGCCCTAGAAAGAGCCGCTCTACTCTCCCGGCTCTGTTACTGGGCAGCCACACTCCTCTGGCTGGTGGTGTCCTCTCCGGTAGAAACGCCATGCTAGACAGAGCTGGGTCGCAGCAGCATGCAGGGATGCAGGGGGCAGGGATGCAGGGGGCAGGCCTCTGCGGCTCTTCGTTTCATAGAGAGATGATCCTGGTGGTAGGAGAAGGCCGAGTCCCACAGCGGGCAGGGGACTTGGGAGCAGATTCAGGGCACGGCCAGAATCCAAACCCTCTGCGTCCCGTCTGCCCAGCGCTAGGGTTTTGGTCTGCTGGCTCAGCACCTCACCCAAAATTTCCCTGAACCTCATAAGAGCTCCCTGAGAGAGGGTTATTATTATGATCCCCCCACTTTTTGGAGGGGTGAAGTACCTTGTCCAAATCACCAGCTGGCAAGTGGCAGAGGCAGGATTTGAACCCGGGGCTGTAAGATGCCACGTCGGAGGCTCTCACCCACCATCCTCATTGCCAGGACACTGGGACACCTCCCTTGACAGGGTCCAGTGGGGTAGTGGAGGCAGAAGGCCTGTCCGAGTTCCCGGGCTGGGCGCTCTGGCCCCTCCGGAGTTGGGGTCCCTGGCTGTGGATGGCCAGGAAGCTGCCTTTGGCTTTGTGGGTCCCCGGCTATCTCTCTCTGCCAGGTCACCCTCCTTTTTCTTCTCAAGGTGTCCCCCAGCTCTTTGCTGTCTTCTGCTCAGGCTGACCCGTCTGCTTTGAGCTGTTTTCTTCTGATGACAGAGACAGGCCTGTGGCCTCATCCTATCTGAGGACAGCGAACAGCTCGGCCTCAGCCTGGCCAGATCCAGGCCTGCCACTCCGGCCGTGCGACCCTGAGCCAGTGGCTTCTTCTCTCTGAGCTGTTGAGGGCGAGGCTTCCCTACCCCAGGGTTGGTAGAGACGGTCCCATTACATGACACATGTTTTCAAAGCTTTCGCCGTGCAAGTGCTTCATAAATGTGAAAACACAAAAATCGGGCGCCTTGTTTTAAAGTGTTATAGCCACGGGCGCCTGGGTGGCTCATTTGGTTCAGCATCTGAGTCTTGATCTCAACGCAGATCTTGATCTCTGGGTCGGGAGTTCAAGCCCTGCCTTGGGCTCCACATGTGGAGCCTACTTAAAAAAAAAAAAAAAAAAAATTAAGTGTTGTAGCCAAATGAATGGTCAGTATTAAGCAAACTTGGTGTGTCAATAACATTTTCCTTATTCCGCCTATCCATTCTTCCAGGCCTTTCTCCCTGATATTTAGAATCCAAACCAGTTCCAACCCCAAACATAAGCTAGAGAGTTACACACACACACGCATACACACACAAACGCGCACGCATACACACACAAGCATGTACACTGTACCTATCCTTTCTGGAAACAGCCTTCCCAAAGTACCCCTTTTCTTCCTGTCTCTGCACCCCCCCATTGCCTTCTGTTCCCCCAAAGCTCCATTCTCTCCATCCCTGCCAAGTGTCAGGAGGAAAGGGTAATTCAAACTAAAGTGTGGTTGACTGTCCTCCAGGAGCACCGGCACTGAAATAATAAACAGAATTCTAGTCTCGAGTCTAAGAGGAGGATTTTAATGAGCACTTGAATAAGTTGATGGGTCTTTGGAGAGATTTCCAAGTAGCTTTATGTCCTGTCCAGCCTGCCTTAGCCCTGAGTAGCTCTGGAATCAGATTTCCCCATCCCAGACCCTGAATTCAGGGCACCAGGGAACCCCCACCATGATTGGCAGCATAGGACAGACGCGGTTTTCCGGGGAGAGGGTCCCAGCCATTTCCCGATGCTCAAGAGGCCAGGGACCCCAGGCTGAGATTAATCTGTGCTGTGTCAGTCACTTCTAGAACCCTCTCAGCAGCATTTGAGGTCAATGCACCCCACCCCTCTTTGCAGCCAGGAAGCTGTGGTTTACGTGGGGGAAGTGACTCTCCCAAAGCCACTTGGTCAGGAAATGCTGGGGCCTCTCAGCAGTTTGGACCCCAGGGCTGAGATTGTGCGTTGGATGTTGATTTCCTACTTGCTACGGCCCAAGGGGCTCCAGGCAGCCCAGACCTTTGCAGGTGGATCCGTGCGGCTGCAAACCGGGTCCTTCGGTGGTTTTGGCTGAACCTCATGTCCTTCGAGAAACATCGGCTCCCACTCCCTTCCCACAGACCTTGGCTGCATTTAGCTCCCCCACCGTGCTGCGTTCTTCCCCTGACTGTGCCTTCGCACTGGCTGTTCCCTTTGCCAGGAACACCTCCCTCTCTCTTCCCCACCTGGCTCTTTGAAAATCAGCCATATGCTAGTCAGACTCGGCACGAGGGCCAGCACCTGCAGGAAGCCTCCCCTCACCTACTCAGGTAGAGCCCGTCACCCCCTCCCAGGTATGGCTCCACAGAGTGGGCAGACTTGGGGGGTAGAGGCTGTGTCTCTTGGCTCCCTAGCCCAACTCCCGGCACGCAGGAAGTACTTGCTGATTGTGGGAATAAAGAAATAGCCAATGATCATGGCAGAGACCACTGATAATATCCTTTCAAATGCTCCCCACGTGCCAGGCGCGTTCCTCAGTTCTTAAGGGAGTCATGTAATGGTCGTGCCAGCCCTTTGAGGTTGATCCTCTTGGACCCATTTTATGGATGAGGCTCAGCGAGGTGAAGTGTGGTGCCCAAGCTCACACAGCCACACAGGAAGGGGAAGAGCTGGGATTTGAACCCAGGCCTGCCTGCCTCCTTGAATGCCCACAGACCTCAAGACCTCACTTTGATTCTGCAAAGACGTGGGAAAGGCAAAGGAGGGGCCTTGAGGATAAACTAGGGAGGAGGGCAGGCCTGTCATTTGAGGTGACTAGAGAAAGGGGGTGGCTGAGCTGGGTGGGCCCTGCTAACCGAAACAAGCCCCAACTTGAAGAATTGCCACTGAAGTCTGATCATCGTCCCTGGGAGGCATGAGGAATGTAGGCTCAGGCTCATAATTCATATCCTCAGTCATCCTCTGCCCCTGTCCCCACGTCACCCTCACTGTCCCGGCATCCCTGAGTCTCCCGAGGACCAGGACACCAGCAGGAGCCTCCTTCCTGACCTCCCTGCCTCCATTCTCACCCCTGTGGGCTCTCTCTCTGGGGGCTGCCCTGAGAGTAAGTCCAGCTCCCTCCCCTGTCCCCTGAGAACTTGTGTGGCTTCTGTGCCCCCCAGTTTTTTCCTCTCCCTCCCTTCTGCCTCCTGAGGTTCTTGAACACCCCCACACTCTCTCCCATCTGGGGCTCTTTGCATTCGCTGTTCCCTCTGCCTGGAGCACTCCTCCCACACATCTTCACATGGCTGGCTCCTTCTCATCCAGGACTCAGCTTGAATGCCACCTCCCCCGAGAAGCCCTCCCTGACCTCCCTCCTCCTTCCCCTACTTGATCCCTCTCACTGTGTAAGCCGTTTTTAAAACCCTGTGGCCATGGCTCGTGTACTATCGCTTCCCCCACTAGGATGCGAGCTTCTTGAGTTCAAAGGCCCTGCTGTCTTACCCACTTTCCTGTCCCCAGCACTGAGCGCGATGCCTAGCACCTTTTTTTTTTTTTTAAAAGATTTTATTTTATTTATTTGACAGAGAGAGAGACAGCTAGAGAGGGAACACAAGCAGGGGGAGTGGGAGAGGGAGAAGCAGGCTCCCCGCCAAGCAGGGAGCCCGATGCGGGGCTCGATCCCAGGACCCTGGGATCATGACCTGAGCCGAAGGCAGACGCTTAATGACTGAGCCACCCAGGCGCCCCAACCTTTTTATACTTAATACCCATTTACCGAATGAAGACCAAGTGAATGGGTAGTGATTCCAGAAGAAGCCCAGAACAGGATGGGATATTCCACACCATCTGCTGGCTAGCAGTGTGGTCCTTCAGAGTAGGCCGGCCTGGGCTGGAATTATTGGATACCAGCTCTGCTGCTCCCCAGCTGGGCATCCCTTTCCTCCTCTTTCTTTCTTTCTTTCTTTTTTTTAAGATTTTATTTACTTACTTGACAGAGAGCACAAGCAGGGCGAGTGGCAGGCAATGGGAGAGGGAGAAGCAGGTTTCCCGCCGAGCAGGGATCCCGATTCCGGACTCGATCCCAAGACCCTGGGATCATGACCTGAGCCAAAGGGAGATGCTTAACCAACTGAGCCACCCAGGTGTCCCTTTCCTCCTCTTTCTACGGCCCTCATGTCCTAGCATTTCTGGCCTCACCCTGCTCCTTCAACCAAGGCACATGCCCCAAATCCTTCCCGAGCACATGCGAGGTGCCAGGCGCTGTGCTAGGCCCTGGAGAGACAGCCACGAACAGAACATGCAAAAACCGTGCCCTTGCCAAGTGGGTATGCTGCTGAATTCGGACATTCCAGAGCATTGTTAAATGTGGAAACATTTTGAGAGTCGATTTCAGAGTAATTATGACTCTCCACCTGTCAGATGAAGCCTGCGATGGGGGTGTGTTTGGTTAGGGCCGGCGGCTCACAGGCGTCCCTCTCTCTCCCCAGATGCGAGCCCCGCTGGCCCCCCGGTGACCTGTCGCTGAAGCAGGCCCGCCACCCCAGGCCCAGCATGCGCCTGTCGGTGCGGAGGGCGCTGCTGGCGGCCGGCTGCGCGCTGGCCCTGGTGCTGGCGGTCCAGGTGGGGCAGCAGGTGCTGGAGTGCCGCGCGGTGCTGGGGGGCCCGCGCGGCGTCCGGCGGGCCATGCGGCCGGAGCAGGAGGACCTGGTGATGGTGGGCGCGGACCACGTGGAGTACCGCTACGGCAAGGCCATGCCGCTCATCTTCGTGGGCGGCGTGCCCCGCAGCGGCACCACGCTCATGCGCGCCATGCTGGACGCCCACCCCGAGGTGCGCTGCGGCGAGGAGACGCGCATCATCCCGCGCGTGCTGGCCATGCGCCAGGCCTGGTCCAAGTCCGGCCGCGAGAAGCTGCGGCT
Source organism: Leptonychotes weddellii (assembly GCF_054177405.1). NCBI lineage: Eukaryota > Metazoa > Chordata > Mammalia > Carnivora > Phocidae > Leptonychotes > Leptonychotes weddellii. The sequence goes on from NC_138381.1 coordinate 63,974,941, forward strand.
GGACGAGGCGGGCGTGACGGACGAGGTGCTGGACGCCGCCATGCAGGCGTTCATCCTGGAGGTGATCGCCAAGCACGGTGAGCCGGCGCGCGTGCTGTGCAACAAGGACCCCTTCACGCTCAAGTCCTCCGTGTACCTGTCGCGCCTGTTCCCCAACTCCAAGTTCCTGCTGATGGTGCGGGACGGCCGGGCGTCCGTGCACTCCATGATCACCCGCAAGGTCACCATCGCGGGCTTCGACCTCAGCAGCTACCGTGACTGCCTCACCAAGTGGAACAAGGCCATCGAGGTGATGTACGCTCAGTGCATGGAGGTGGGCAAGGACAAGTGCCTGCCCGTGTACTACGAGCAGCTAGTGCTGCACCCCCGGCGCTCCCTCAAGCTCATCCTGGACTTTCTGGGCATCGCCTGGAGCGACGCCGTCCTGCACCACGAGGACCTCATTGGCAAGCCCGGTGGCGTGTCCCTGTCCAAGTGAGTGGAGCCCTCGCCCTCCGCCCAGCCCCCTGGCCTGGCTCAGAGGCAGTAGGTGGGAAGAGTAGCCCTGTCTCTCTGAACTGTGTGGCCTTGGGCAAGTCACTGTGCCTCTCTGAGCCTCAGCCTTCTCTGTGGGCATGGAAAAGATCTGGGAAGACAGTGGTTAAGAGCGAGCCTTGAATTGTGCCTCCTTCCTCGTAGTTCTGTGGCACTGACCAAGTCACTGTGCCTCTGTTAGCCTCAGCTTCGTTATCTACAAAAGTGGGGCCATCGGCCCTTCCCTTTTCCGAGAGAAGCAGCAGGCTTTGAATGTGCTTTGTAGTAAGCTGTTGTGGGTAAAGGTTAACTTAAGAACACCAATCTGGAACCAGGTTGTCTGGGTTCCCATCCCAGCCCTGCCACTTCCTAGCTGTGTGACTTTGAGCAAGTGTCTCAACCTCTCTGTCCCCCATTTCCTTATCTGTAACATGAGGCTGTAGTCTATAAACCTTCTAGCTACCTATGAGCATCAAATAGGTAAATACATGTTAGGTGCTATTATTCCTGTTATTATTATTATCGTCTTAGCATTGACATGGCTTTTATTGGCACACACATTATCCTCACCCTCATTACCATGGAGTGAGTGCCTGAGGTGTGGTAAGCACTCAGTTAAACCCCCAACGCACATTATTCCTTTAGTCCCCACAGCAGCCTGAGGACATAAGAACTGCTCCTATCCCCATTTTACAGATGAAGAAACTGAGTCTCAGAGAGAAGTTACCTAAGGCCACACAGCTGGCAAAGTGTGGTGCCAGGATTTGAACCGAGGTCTGTTGGGGAGTCCAGAGCCTGTGTTCTCAAGCTCTCTACATCCGGGACCCCTCCTCTTTCCCTCCTGTCTCTCGCTCTCTGCATTCTTCCTTTGGGGAGCTGTCCTTCTCCTGAGACCCAGAGCGTGTGAGCAGTGCAGGATCAGAATATGCCGTCTCTCTGTCTCCGTTCTGATCAGGCCCAGGCACCCCCGAGATGCTGGAGCTGGGGTTTTGTAAATTATCATGACCAAAAAAAATCAGACGACTGTAGGAAGTGAAAGGAAAAACAGCCTACTATCCTACCATGCAGATGTTGAGCTAGGATGCACTGGTTCTTTGTCAGGGGCTGTGGAGAAAACCAGAGCCCTCCTGAACCCGAACATGCCTCCTTGTAACCTTTTTTCACTTTGTGTCTGGGACCACTCGCCCATGGCCCCCCGCCTGCCACCGTGACATCATTTTGGACGGCTGCGTAATATTCCACTCCGTGGAGCACAGCATTCTATTCAACATCCCCTGTTTGTGGACACATGGGTTATTTCCAGCTTGCTTTACTCCTATCAAGCATTGCTCCCATCCATGTCCTGGGATGTCTGCCTCTGTGTCCTTTCTGTCTTACACAGTCCTGGAGATCCAGAGCGTGGAAAGGCCATGCATATATTTGAGGTCTTTGACACAGTGAACCAAGTTGAGATTTCCATCCTGGTCTGCAGACTCCAAACCCATTGCTCTTCCCACCCATCCCCACCCTTCATCCTTCCCTCTCTCTTCCCTCCCGATCCTGGCCTCTTTTTGCCACATCTTTCTTGTTTCCGTTCTTCTTCCCAATTTATCTCTTAGTTGGGATGGAAGCATCTAGAAATAGACCCTGGATCCTGGGAGTTCCCTGCCCTCCATCGTACAAGGCCTTTCACCTGTGATCGGTAGGGTCCTCGTGATTCAGATGGCTGGGTGAGCCCATCATAGGGGAGCGTGGAGAAGCACATCTGACAGGATGGTTGTTCGTTGTCGTAGCCCAGGGTGAAAGCAGTGGAAATGGCCATCTTTAGGGGCATGGGAAAAATAAGCTGTGGAGGAATGCTGCATAGCTGGAGAAAAGAATGTGGCATCGGGTACAGAACAAAGCCATAAACCAAAACGTACAGTGTATGATTTTTGCTTTAAAAACTGCAAACGAAAGTATAGGCTTTCCGTGTGTGCGTGAGTGAGAGAGAAAGCGAACACCTCCTGAGACCTCACAATGTGCCATATACCTCTCTGAGATTAACTCATTTACTCTCCAGAACAGCCTGGTGAGGTGGGTTCTATCTACAAGTCTGCATTTGTAGATGAGGACTAATGGAGGAGGCTCAGAGAGGTGAAGTAACTTTCCGAGGCCACACAGCCAGTGTGGGTCCAGCTGGCGTTTGGACCCTGGCTCCTGGGTCTGCCCTTAGCCACTCTACTGTATAAAACACAGAAAATGGATTGAGAGGGTGGACCCCCCCCCCAGATGCTAAGACGAGGTCCCTGTAGGGAGCTGCTGCTGGGAGTGGTGGCCACTCTTAGCCTTAGCATTTGTGTTTTATAATTCTTTCTCAAGAACAAAATATCCATCTTAGTCACAAAAATAAAACATTATTTTTAAAAAGCCATGACGTCAAGGAAGCAGAATTTTCAGTGCGCACTGCCTAATACTGTCTTCTGGTTTCTCACCGCGTGCTCTTATCCCCAATGTACAGAGGAGGTATGAGGAGGCCAAGCGACTTGCCCGCAGCCTCATAGTCGAGGGGGCACAGCTGCCCCAGGGCCCGGTACCCCCAGTGTGTTCAGCTGCCCCAGGTGCCATCCGGGTCTCCCTGTGCCCTGCGCAGCCTGTTCTTTCTCCCCAGGATCGAGCGATCCACAGACCAGGTCATCAAGCCTGTGAACCTGGAAGCGCTCTCCAAGTGGACCGGCCACATCCCCGGGGATGTGGTGAGGGACATGGCCCAGATCGCCCCGATGCTGGCTCGGCTCGGCTATGATCCCTATGCAAACCCGCCCAACTATGGCAATCCTGACCCCATCGTCATCAACAACACGCACCGGGTGAGTGCGTGCGCACGCGCGGAGATGCGCTCTCGGCCTGCCCCGGGGATGGGACATGGCGAATCCTATGATCGCTTGTATTTCCATTTTCACTTGGGCCGCAAGGAAGCTCAAAACCAACTGGTATGCTGTCTCTCACACTAGAGCATCTAACAGTGGGTCCGTTTGTGTACTGATTTCAACCGGTTTCTCTGTTTCTGTTCACCCTTTTCCCACTGTGTCCCTAGCTGTCTATCTCTAAAGCTTGTCAAGTCTTTGTTGAGCCTGAGTATGAATAAACTGTTGGTCCTTTTATTGCCCCCATAAATTTTAATGTTGATTTCTCAGATAGATGTGAGCTCAGGGCAGTTTAACGTACTTTTTAAGCTCTCCTTAGTTGAGACGGTCAAGGAAAATGACTTCGATGAGATGTTTTTGAAGCGTTAAAAGTCAGCTAATCCTGCATAAAGGAACAGTCAGCAAGTTCATGGTCTTATTTACATGTTGCTGTCACAGCTTCTGGTCTCCTTTGGGTGTGGTGTTGTGACTTCCTTAGAGGCACTGAGTTAGTGAAAGTATTTGAGCATGGGGCCCAGGCCTGAGGACAACGGGCCCTGCTAGCGCTCACACCATTAAGACCCGAGTCTTAATTCCAGCTATGCCCAGCATTTCCAAACACATGCTGATTTTAGAAAGTAAACAGTTCTTTTTTTTTTTTAAGATTTTATTTATTTACTTGGGAGAGAGAGAGAAAGAGAGACAGCATGAACAAGGGATCTGACACGAGGATTGATCCCAAGACCTTGAGATCCTGACCTGAGCTGAAGGCAGATGCTTAACCGACTGAGCCACCCAGGCATCTCAGAAAGTAAACAGTTCCTATGTTGAAGAGCCAAGGAAGAAAGTTAGAACTTCTGTCACTTCCCCTTTAATTCTTCAGTGACTCAAGGAGAAAGACTCCCGTTTGGTGCTAACAAGGCTTCAACGCCTCTCCCACACGGGCAGGCTCTCTTAACCCTGAGCTTTGGGGGCTCAGCCCTTGTGATGAAAGCGGGTCTCAGCGTTTCCTCTCTCCCTTGACTGTGGATTTTGCAAATCTGTGGATTTTGCAAACATCTATTTGTGGAAATACTCAGAGATCCACTGGAAATGCGCAGGCCATGTTGATAGTGTGAATATTCGCAACCTGGATGTGGTCTATTTTTTATTATTCAATTGTTTTAAGTCTTTATTATGTTTATTTTTTAAGAGTATTCTTTAGACTGTACTTAATGTGTTTCATACACTTAACTCTGCACATATGCTGTATTTCATATAATATTTATATATATTGCATATATCTTCATGTAATAAAAAAAATCAATTAACTGGATTAAAAAGAATAAACAGCAGTTGGAAGTGATCTTGAACTCCATCCCCCAGGTGCCAGGGTGAGGACCGCAGTGACAATGGGCTCTCCTTAACCCTGTGTTCTTAGCCAAGGGCCCAGCGGCAACTGCTCTGAAGTCTCTTTAAAAGGCGGAGGCCCAGGGTATCTGGGTGCCTCAGTGGGTTTAGGGACCAACTCTTGATTTCGGCTCAGGTCATGATCTCAGGGTCTTAAGATGGAGCCCCAGGTTGGGCTCTGCGCTCCGCGGGGAGTCTGCTTAAAGGTTCTCTCTCTCCCTCTCCCTCTGCCCCTCCTGCTTGCTCTCACACACTCGCTCTCTCTCAAAAAAGAATAATAATAATAATAATAATAATTAGTAAATAAATAAAAGGCGGAGGCCCCTGGCTTTGTCCCAGGATGCCAATCAGAAGCTCCCAGAGTAAGGCCTGACCTTGTGTATTGTATACAAATTTAAACATTTTGATGCACAAGATCAACTTTCTGAGCCTCTATCTTTCATTTGTTTCAAAGGGAAGATGTCCCTGGTTTCTTCCCAGGGGCTGCCGGACCCTTGTTTCGTCTCTATGGTAGTTTTGCTATTACCGCGAAGATACGGTCCCTCATTGAAAACCGCGCATGCGTGCGTGCGTGCGGGCTTCTGCGCATGTGTGCGTGCGTCCGTGCGTGCGTCTCTGCAGATCCCACGCTGCGGGACGCTCAGGCCGAGAGAGGTACCCGTGCTAATGAACTTGTCTGCACCTGCGCTGTCCGTTACAGCTGCCCGCCACCAATCTCCTGTGGCCACAGGATGTGACTAGTGGAATCTGGTCCAAATTGAGAGGCGTTGGGTAAACTACGTTGTGTAAACTACGCGCAGGATTTTGAAGTCCTGGTAGCAAGGCAGCATGTCAACTTTCTCGTGAATCATTTTTATGTTAATTATACGTTGAAGTATGAATATTTTAGATATCTCAGGTTAGATGAAAGATAGAACTGGAATTATTTCACTTGATTCACTTTTTTGGGGTCCTTTTTTTTTTAAAATATGACTACTAGACAACTTAAAATTACATAGTTGGTTCACATTACGTTCAGTCAGACCGTGCTGGTCTATATGGTGGCTTATATATGAACAGATAGTGGAAAAGCCTGGGATTTTCTTTTTTTTTTTTAAAGATTTTATTTATTTATTTGAGAGAGAGAGAGAATGAGAGAGAGCGAGTACATGAGAGGGGGGAGGGTCAGAGGGAGAAGCAGACTCCCCGCCGAGCAGGGAGCCCGATGCGGGACTCGATCCAGGCACTCCAGGATCATGACCTGAGCCGAAGGCAGTCGCTTAACCAACTGAGCCACCCAGGCGCCCAAGCCTGGGATTTTCTTTGCCTCAGCTGTGTCCTCTGCCTGGCATGCTTTTCCTTCAGAGCTCGGCTTGGCTGATTTTCCTTGTCACTGAGGGCTCGGGTCAAAGGTCACCTGTTCTGAGAGGTTCTTTGGGACCACCTCAGAAGAAGCCCTTTAGTCACTCCTGATCACATCCCTTTGTTTTATTTTCCTTATGGTACTTCCCATGGTTTGATATATTCTTGTCTGTGTTTATTACTTGGGGATCCTCTGGCTCCCCCTCTAGAATGGAGGGTCCAGGAGAAAAGGAATTTTAATTGTCTGGTCAATATTGTACCTCTAGAGCTTAGAATAATGCCTGAAATAAGAGGAGCTCAATAAATGTTGGATGGGATCAGTGGGGGCTTTCTGTCAAACTCCCTGTCTCTAGCCTTAAATGATGGCTAGGTGATGAATGGGTAGATGGATGGATAGATGGGTGGATGGTTGGGAGAGTAGAAAGTTGGGAGAGTGGATGGATGGGTAGGTGGATGGGTGGGTGGATGGATGGTTGGATGGGTGGATGGGAGAGTAGGTAGATGGGTGGGTGGGTTGATGGATGAATAGGTCGGTGGTAAATGGGTGGATGGGAAAGTAGAGGTAACAGGATGAATTTTACTTTTTGATCATTTCCATAATAGAGATGCTTTGTTTCTCTTTCCTAGGTCTTGAAAGGAGACTATAAAACACCAGCCAATCTGAAAGGATATTTTCAGGTTAGAAACTCCAAGGGGAATTCTGAAATCTGTTTATTGGACTGTCCCACTAGCTTGCAGATGCCCTTAAACACTTCGCTTCTCTAATCTGGCTGATCATTTCCTCGTCAGAAAATTGGGTTGGGGGAGGGTAGGTCAGGCCAGGGGCCCTCCAAGTGTCTGATCCAGCTGGGGCCAAAGAGCAGCCCTTCTGCCCGTGCCCCTTCCATCGCCTTGTCTCCTGGCTTGAGAGCAGTTGGAGGGATCAGTGGGGGCTTTCTGTCAAACTCCCTGTCTCTAGCCTTAAATTCAGTTTTATATAAAGTGGCAGTCCCCAAACACAACCCAGCCTGGAATTTTCATCAGGCAACCAAAAAACGAGAACCATAAGGGTCACATGGGTGTGGGTATCCCCGCGAGTGTAGACATACAAATGCCCCTGCATCCCCGCACCCATCTCCCTGGCTGTGCCTCCCACACATCCTGGGTATGTCTGTGGGGTGCGGTCCGTGCGTCATGTCAAGAAGAACTGCCCCCTTCACTGACATGATAGCCCCCCTTTAAATGAGGTGTTTTAGTTTGTGTATTAGTTTGGGAGAGAAGGGGTGCCAATCTCCAGTTTAATAATCAAATTCATGAATGCTAATTGTCTGGGGTCCATGGCTTGTGCACCCATCTTAGTTCCTTGGGGAGGGCTCCACGCTCCCTTTCTGGGAGTCGGAGACCCAGCCCATCCTCTTGCCGCTGTGAAAAAAATATTGCCAGGATTAGTCAGCATTAATTTATTGCCTGTTTTAACTGAAAAGATGATGTAACAAGAGCCACACACAGAAGTGGGGGTGAGGGGAATTAGTCACCACCCAGAATGCCTTTCATTTTTGCAGAGTATCCTTTTTTGCCCACCTGAATAGGCACTTGGCACTCCTTGCATTTCCATCGAATGAGCTGCTTGGGTTTGCGTTCTTCGTGTTTTCCCATCTTTTGGGTTTCACTGTTGCCATTTGGGATGGTGCCATAGTATTCTCTGGAATGCATTATGAGCTATTGTTGCCCTAAGATCATGTCCAGTTTCTGCA
>NC_138381.1:63983280-63997419 GCF_054177405.1 Leptonychotes weddellii
TCTGAAGTAGCTCCAAAGTCACTCATATGAGCCCACTGTATTGCCCAGAGGTGTAGGGGACATTATCTTGCGTATGTGTTTGTAAAGGCTCTGCCCGCTGCCACATAAGCTGCAGAATAGGACCAAGTCAGTCATGTTCACAGCATCCCCAGCACCTGGCCTGTAGTAGGTGTGCAGTAAATACCCCATGAGCGAGTATGTGCCTTCCCCAGTGGTGCTGAGGCTCAATCTCAGGGCAGTGGGATCCTGGCACCCCAACCTGGCTGTGACCCCTTCCTCTGTGTGTTGTCTTCCTCCAGGTGAACCAGAACAGCACCTCCTCCCACTTAGGAAGCTCATGATTTCCAGGTAGGCCTGCAGGCTTCCCTTCTCTCCCCCCACCTCCCTCCAATGCCTTCTGAGCCCAGGAGCTACTCTCCTTGAAAAGCTTGCCCTTCCAGAGCCTCTCTGGGGGGGAGTGTCCACCAAGGTGGGCTGACCCAGCCCCAAGGGGGGGTTTCCATGGCGACAAGCTGGGGGAGCTATTTATAGAATTACAGCTTAGTCTCCTAGCTCTGGATCAGGTAGGGGCAGGGATCATTGCAGAACCAACCAGAAGGTTTGTCTGACTTTGGGAAGGGGGCCCCAGGGACCCATGTGATGGAGGTGAGGAGTGGGATTCTAGAATATTTTGGCACAGAATGTTGTCTGTTTATCCTGCTTCTATAAACAGCATGGAGTTGGCCCAAAGCAATTAATGTTCTAAGAAAAGCTCCAAGCAGGTCTGGTCTAAGAATAACCCCAGGGTTTTGGACCAAGTGCTACTCCTAGGTTACTCCTTTAATGCTGAGGATCCCTGGGATGGCCACTGACACAGAGAAGGAAGCTAGAACCCCCGAGAAGGAAGCTAGAACCCAAAGGGGGCCCTGACTTGCCCAAGATCACACAGCCACCAAGTGGCAGCATCCTCCTCCCCCCGGGCATCTTCTTCCAGAGTTTGCTTTTGAGGAACAATTCAAAGTGCAGTTCTATCCACTCGTATCTTGTGCGAGGGTAGGGGAACACGTTCTGACCTTGGGAAGTCAAAGGTTTAGGAACCCACTTCAGATCGGACCTCTCCCCACCTCCGTTTGTGACATCCAGAGAAGGGGGACTCGGCCGGGTCAGCCTGCTTGGGTGGCCGGGAGATGAAGTGAGCTGGCCCAGGGGGGCACGTGGGAATCCAGGAAGCCTGGCGTCCTCGCTGTGCATGTGGGCACTGGAGTTAAGGCCCCAGATGTGAACTTCCTCTGTCACTCGGGTGACCCCACAAGAGGTCAAAAGCGACTCACATGGGTGTTCTCCGTTTTGCTCTAGACTATGAAGAAGCTTCCAGCCTGGACTCTATTTTTAGTCTCCTGATCTTATTTTTAAATAATCAGCATATTTTCTAGTATCTTTTTTTTTTCTTTTCTTTTTAATCTACTTTGCCCCAGCCTCAGGCCCTTGTCATTATCAGGGATCCCATCTTGGGTGGTGCTGAGATCCCAGAGTTCTGCTGCATTCCAGAGGCAAGAAACCTCCTGTGGAAGGGCTCCTGTCTCCATGATTCTCCCTGACATCTTCCCCTCGTTCTCGTTCTGCAGATTCTTTAGTAGAATTTTGCACCTTCCTGCTGACAAAAGCCTGATATATTCCTCGCTGTACTGTTGTTTTTTTTTTTAAAGATTTTATTTATTTATTTGAGAGAGAGAATGAGAGAGAGAGAGCATGAGAGGGGGGAGGGTCAGAGAGAGAAGCAGACTCCCTGCCGAGCAGGGAGCCCGATGCGGGACTCGATCCCGGGACTCCAGGATCATGACCCGAGCCGAAGGCAGTCGCTTAACCAACTGAGCCACCCAGGCGCCCTCGCTGTACTGTTTAAATGAGATACCATACACAGGGTGCTTGAGCTCGTCCCTGGTAAACAGTTGGCCTGAAACAAAGGCCGATCCTTCCCTCGCCTCCAAAAATCCATTGGCATTTATGACATAATCATCACTACTCTCTCTTCATAAGTAGAAAGAGTCTATCTTTGAGGTCAGGCAGATGCAGGTTGGGATGCAGGTGAGAACACTATTAAATTTAAATTCTCTCTGGCCATCTGGGGTCTGCTGACAACACCTCACCTGCTTTTGTGAATATGCATGAAGACCATCCGTTCCTATATCACACACAGGAATATGAAGGGTCTGTCTGCCTCTGGGCCTAACACAGTTTTCTCCCTGTTCAGATCTCTGCAGATTGTTGCCGAGAGAAGACACTTGGCATTCGAGTGGAAATCGGACCTCTAATCCAAGCATATTGCTTGCTATTAATCGCCAAAACAGGACTGCTAACGAGGAATGTATTTGCATATGTTTGCAAAAGCTGCATCACTGAAAACTTAACGTGGAGACTCTCTACCTTTGGACGCCCCTGGGGTGGAGAGCCAAGGGTGTGGCCGTAGTCCGGCTTTTGAAACTTAGGTATTTTTTAATCTTTGCCCTCAAGAACTTTTTTTTAAAGAAATGGATTTGCCATTTTTCTTAATTTGCAGGTCTGCCTTGGTGGCTTTGTTTGCGGGGATAAGGCCCACACCTGTGCCTCTCCTATTGACCCTTACTTTTCAATTCAAAGAATCTATTTAAGAATTTAATATATGGGGTTTTCTTTGATTCTTCCTCAGTTCTACTCAGATTCAGAGGAAAAAAAGTTATTGGAATAAAGTGAACAGGGACTCATTTGGTCTGTGCCTGACTTTACAGAATGAACAGATTTTTTTTTTTCCTCCATATTGGATTTTTTCAGGTGGATTGATGACAGGCGAACAAGGTTCCCATTTCAGGTGCTCAGCAGGGCACCCTGAGCTCCTGTGTCGGGTCCCCCGAGGCTGTCCTTGGGATGGGCGGTTTGCTAGAGGGACTCCCAGACAAACTGCTGGACTCACAGTCACAGTTTATTACTGTGACAAGATGCAGATTAAAATCTGCAAAGAAAAAAGGTGCAGAGGGCAGGTACAGGGAGATCAGGAGTGAGCTTCCAGGGATCCTCACCCAGTGGAGGCTTACGGACACGCTTAATTCTACCAGCCACGACAGGTGACAAGTATTGCCACCAGGAAAGCTCACCTGAGCCTTGGTGTGTGGCGTTTTTATTGGGCATCAGTCGTAGGCATGGGGCACTCATATGACTGACCTCAAGTACTCCGTCTCCAGCCCCTGCAGATGTCAAGTGATCCGGCCTGATCCCAGGCCCCATCATAAATCACATTGTTAGCATAGACCATCAGGCCTGGTATGGCCCAGGGTCCCTGGTATGCAAAGACACTTTTATTAGGATATCTCAAAGGCTTAGAGATCATCTCTCAAGAGCTGGTCAAGGGCCAGTGTTTTCTTTGGCACATACAGGATGTGAACAGTCCCAGCCTGCTGGGCCCCAAAATGCTGCACGGCCCCCAGATGCTGAGGGACCAGCTGGGCCCAGAGCAGTTTCTTGTCTTTAAGGGTTAAAGTGTTTTATCCACCCTCCCTTGCTTTGCAGGCTTTGGGGAGGCAGTGACTCCCAGTGGTTTGGAGCATAGATTTTTGGAGTCAGGCCTAAGAACTTACTGGCTGTGTGGCTTGGGGCTTCATTTCTTCATCTGTAAAATGGGAAAGGTAAAACTTCAGGGGTTTATTGGGAGGGGCTGATGGTTGACCTAGGCAGTGGGGCCTGGTGTGCAATGAGCCTGCAGTGCGAGGCAGCTCTGGTCTCTCCCGGTCTTAGAACTGCGGTGGGGGGAGCTGATGGAGCTCTGAACACGGGAAGCTCATGGTCACCGCTCAGCGGGGAGCAGAGCACACCCAGCCTTATTCAGCGTTCCACTCGTCTGTTGCTGTAGAACCGGCCAGCCCCATGCTTAGTGACTTACCACAGTGTATTGTTAAATCTCTCCATTCTGGAAGTCAGCCGGAGGGAGCTGGGTGGTTCTCACAGTCAGAGGGTGGCTGGGACTCCTGTCTTCCGAAGGCTTCTTCATTCCCACATCTGGTGCTGGGCCCAGGTGGCTGGAGCGTCAAGAGGCTTTCCTGGGCTTCTCTGTCGCATGGCCTTGTCCCCGTGGCTAGCCTGACAGCATGGCGGCCTCAGGACAGCCAGACTTTTTCCATGGGGGCTGGCTTCTCCCAGAGCAGGCGTTGCCAGAGACCGGAAGCACCGGAAGAGCCAGTCAGTTAAGGGATAAGCCTGGCCCAGTGTCACCGCCACTGAGTTTGTCCTAGTCCTAGGGGCCCCCCCGCCATGTTCAAGAGAATAGAGAAATTCCTCCTCTTGGAGGCGCAGAGGCAAGGGCACAATGCAGAAGTGCAGGTGGGGGAGAGAGGCAGTTGTGGCCGTCTTGGGACAACCCAGCACGGTCATCATCAAAACCAGTTTATCCGCCTCCCCCGCAGGGTCATCAAATAACATAGGAATTCATCAGATTATGAGATTTCTCTCTGGGATATGCAACGTTAGCCAAACGTTCCCTTTCTTCAACGGGGTGCAGACTAAAGACATCTCTTTACTGTTTAAAGCACGGTGATTCCAGACCCCCAAAAGGCTTGGTCATCAAGAAACCCAGGCTTTTTGGTTTCCCCAGACTCTGCCTTGGGAGCAGGAACAGTTCTTCCCACTGATGGAGCTACTCCAGGCCTCCTGAAGCCCCAAGTCTGGGTCAAGAACCAAGAAGACATCTTTTACCCCATCCTCATTCTCTCTTCTCAAGGAACACTTTTCAGGACTATTAACAGAGAATCCCATTCCTTTGGGTGAAAGCCCTTGACCCACCCACTAGGGCTGGCCCCTGACCAAGTGCCCTCCACCAACTTAAGCCCGTTCACAAGTGTGGATTATTCTGATCTGACCTTGTTTCCATGGTAACAGCTGGTATTTTCAACGGGTTGTTGAGTTGCCTCGTTATTTTAAAATAATTATAGACTCCTATGAAGTTGCAAAGGTACAACACGGGGTCCTGTGGATCCTTCACGTGGCTTCCCCCAACACTGACATCTTGTACCAACTGCAGTGTCATATCAAAACCAGGAAACTGACCATAACGCAGTGCTGTTAACTAGCCTACAGACCACAGGCCTGGTTCCATTTTCACCATTTTGTGCATAGGTGTGTGTGTGTGTGTGTTCAAGAGTTTCATCCCCTTTCAGTGGCAGACCCTTCCATAACCGCCCCCCCTCCCAGGACACACAAAGTCACATACAAAAGCTAAATCTAAGAAACAGAAATGGAGCTTCTGCTGAGAACACCATCCCCGTCCCAAGCCCCGGTAACTTCCCTTTGAAGTACTTACTCACGGTCAAGGTTTTGCATTAATGTACCTGGTGATTTGATTCAAGTTGGTCTTACTGATTCAAGTTAGTCTTACTGGATTCAAGTTGGTCTTACTGGACCGGACACTGTGTGAGTGCAAGAACCATTATTCCTCATTGCTCCCCATTTACCACTGGTCACAGGCTCGGAAAGCAAGTGACCAAGCAGCCCCAGTGCTCCTCATCTCCAGGGGCTCACACGCCTTTTGTACGCTGTCCCTTTCCACTGAACAGGGATAGGGTTTCGGGTTGATACAGGACTCATGGTTAAATTTGAATTTCAGATAAAACAGTAATTTTTCAGTCTTTTACAGTATTTCATGGGACATACGAAAAACTTATTTGTTGTTTATGTGAAATTCAAGTTTAACTGGGAAACCTGTATTTTTGCTTGCTAAATCTAGCAACTCCCAGGAGGGCTGGCTGTGCGGCGATAGGATATTAGGGACATGGAGGGTGTGACTTCCTTGTTGTGGCTTCAACCTCGTTCCTCTTTTTTTTTGAGAGAGAGAGATTGATTGAGAGCGTGACCTGGGTAGGGGCAGAGGGCGAGGGAGAGCGAATCTGAAGCTGACTCCCCACCCAGCAAGGAGCCTGACACGGGGCTCGACCCCAGGACCCTGAGATCATGACCTGAGCTGAAACCAAGAGTCGGATGCTTAACTGACTGAGCTGCCCAGGCGCCCCTGCCTTGCTGCTCTCTTAGTCACTCGCGCTCGGGGAGTCCAGTCATATGTCATGAGGACACTCAGCAGCCGTAAGTAAAGGTTCACGTGGCAAGTTCCCGAGGCCTCCTGCTGACAGCCAGCACCGGCCTGCCAGTTGTGTGAGCGAATCGCCTAGGAAGCGGATCAGCCAGCCTTGGTCAAGCCTGCAGGTAACTGCGGTCCCAGCTGACCTCTTGACTGCAACCCCAAGAGAGATCCCGGGTCCGGAGCAGCACGTGAGTCAGCAGCTAAGTCACTCTTGAATTCCTGCCCACAGAAACTGTGTGCGATCATGCTCACTGTTGTCCCAAGCCGCGAAGTTTGGAAGGTACTCGTTACATTGCAGTAGGTAATGCCGAGGAGCTCCAGTTATTTGTGAATGAGTGAAGGAACCAGTGAATGAATGAGCGATGAATGACTGATGAAGGCTGTGGTTCCTCCCCTCCTCTGCGCGCTTGTGAGGGCCCTCGCCCGACAGATGACACCCAGGCCTGTGGATCCTTGTGTGCCAGGGTAGAGTCTTCACAAACTCTTGAAAGATAAGTAAGGTATCAACCATCTGTATGAAACATTTCAAGGGAAACCAGATTAGCTAATCTCAGCTCATCTGGATTTCCAATCCTCCCCAGTTCAGGACACGCTCTATATTTTTGTGACAAAATTCGAACTAAGAATAAGCCATGTGCAACTGTATAATGTCACCGTCCTAGAAAAGGTACTTGTGCTAGACTTTAAATATATCAGCCTTGAAATGCCACTGGCGGATTGTTTCTATGGTACCAACCTATTTAAAGTTGTAACCAAGGAAGGATGTTTTTTTCCCCCCAAATCTTTCGAAGGCAGTATGGAAATGGGGCTGTGGAAGCGGGTGATGAGGACCGGGGACTCGGGTAACAGAAACTACCCGGGAGGTTTGCTGATGTGTGCAGAGGGTTTGTCTCTGCGACCCCGGACAGACAGGCCTCACTCTCTACGTAGTAGCTCGGGTAAGTTGGCAGAAATGGTGTGGGTGCCCCAGGCGTGGTGCAGCAGAGGAAGCACCCGTCCGGACGTCTGAGCGCCTAGGTTTCAGGCCTGGCTCTGTCCTTACACTCGCTGAGTAGCCTGTGCCTGCCCCTTGTGGCCCGACCTCCTCCACCGCTTCATCTGACAAGTGTCCACGGCGCTGTCAGGCTCCTGCTAAGGAGCCTTGTTGCCTGGCAACCCTTCTGGGACAGCTACATGTCTGAGCACCTCATTGGGAATCTAGACACGGGCCTGGATGTCCCCAAGTCCCAAAGCAAGGGTTTTTTTCTGGGCAGTGGTGGGAGACCGTGATGTACGGGTATGAAGTCAGGCATCTACATCTCTGGTTGCCTCTCTTGCTTTTCTGGAGACCGGGCATTTGAACCCAGAAATCCTGAGAAACCACTGATCTTTGAGGCGGAGAGGCCTCCCATGCAGAGGTGTGAGGTTGGGTCTTTCAAATGAAAACAGCGCTAACCATTTACTAAGCTCTTATTAGTCTTCCGATGGCCAGCAGCTTTAGATGCATTCCTGAGCCACCCCTCTTTTTTTTGGTCCTGAAAACAACCCTTTTAGAGCACTACTGTCATTATCCCCATTTTGCAGATAGGGAAACAGGTGCAGTGAGGTGAAGCTACCTACCCCCGTCCCACATCGAGGAAGGAGCAAAGTGATTTGGATCCCTGAAGTTTTACTCCAGTAACTTCATTAAAAAAAATTTTTTTTTTCCTAGAGGTGCCCGGGTGGTTCAGTCGGTCAAGGGTCTGCCTTTGGCTCAGGTTATGATCCTGGGGTCCTGGAATCGAGTCCTGCGTCAGGCTCTGTGCTCAGCAGGAAGTCGGCTTTTCCTCCCTCTGCCCCTCCCCCCACTCATGCTCTCTCTCTCTCTCTAATAAATAAAATCTTGGAAAAAAAATTCTAAGTACAGAGAGAACCTTTTTTTTCCCTTAATAACTTGAGGCTAAGTTGCCTACTTGATGTCCTATCACCCCTCAAATGTAGTATTTCCAGCAAACAAAGACATTTTCCAGTGTAACCACAGAACATCCAGCGGAATCAGAAGATTAACATCGACACATCACCACCATGGAAACCTCAGACCACGTTTAAATTTTGCCAGTTGTCCCCATAACTTCCTTTATAGCAGAAAGTTCTAGTTCAGAATCCTGTGCTGCATTTAGCTGTCACATCTCCTTAGACTCCTTCATTCTGGAGCACTTTCAGGGTCTATCTTTGATTTTCACGACTTGGGCACTTTTGAAGATCACAGGCCAGTTGTTTGGTAGAACTTCTCTTTATTTGGGTTTGTCTTAGGTACGTATCCTCATGATTCCATTCCAGTTATGCATCTTTGACAGGAGCAGCACGGGAGTGATGCTATGATCTCAGGGCATCCTATCACATCGTATCACATGATGTCCACTTGTCCCCATTGTTGGGCATGCACACCCTGATCATGTGATCAGAGCTTGTACTCTTAGTGACCCCACCACAATCCACAAAGGCCCCCTCTCCAGAAGCCACATGGCAGGGTTCATTTGGTGAAGCAAACCCACGAGCCTCAGTCCCTGGTGATCAGAGTGATCAGAGTAACTGCAGCTTCACCCAAGTCGGCTGTAAAGCTAGAGAGATAGCTACAGAGAAGCCAAGCTTACTTCTATCTTTGGCTTTGGCCTATTAGCAGATGCATATACATTTCCAGGCCCAGACTCAAAACGGCTTATCTCGTCTTCTTGTTTTTCCTCACTCTGCTCCCTGGTGAAGCTTTTAGTCTGTTAGACTCTCTCCCCCCGGCCTTCTCTTGTATGAAACCTCTCTTTCTAATTTCTTTCCTGAGTACATACTGTGTGTCAGTCATGATGACACTACAAGTCAGTGGGGATACAGAGACCATGAAGTCACAGTGCCTGTCTCACGAAGACGGCAGTTAATTGGCTTCCTGTAGGTTCTTGATTCATTAATAACGACAGGAAGTTAGATCCAGATCTTTGACCAGAAGTCCAGGGCAATTCTAACAATTGCCTCTTGAATCTTTTCATCATATGGAGGAGAGAGTGAGAAAGAACACAAGCAAAAATTAACAGCTAACACTTCCTAAGCACCTACGGTGTGGCAGGTACAGTTGAAACGGCTTACATATTTGATCTCACCGATCCTCAACCATTTTGCAAAAGAGGAAACCGAGGCTTCCAGAGATGTAGTGACTTGCCCAACGCCCGTCTGTAAGTGGCAGAGCGGACATGGGAACTCCAGAGCCTGTGTGCTTACAGAGTCCAGAGGCAGCCAGGGATTTCCTGGGAGGGCTTGGTGCCTCTTTCCTTCATTGCATCCCTTGAGCCTAGCACAGGGTAGGCACTGGGTACGTTTCTATTAGATCAGTAAATGAATGAATGTTATTAGCCAACAGGCTGGAAAAGAAGAGAAGGGAAAGATTTCCTGGAGGGAATACCTGGGATCTCTAGAGCTTGCCCATTCATTTCTGCACTCTCTCAAGCTCCCGCAGAAGGCAACTGCTCTGTGCCCATGATGGTGCTTACACTAAAGGACCCCAAAGATACAGGAGGCAGTCTTGACCTTCATTATTCCCGCTTTCAGGCTAGGTCCCGGCCCCACTATTGCCTCACGCTATTCCTCACGACTACCCAGTGAGCTAGTCCTATATCCCCATTTTACAGATTTTGAATCTCAGGCTGGCAAAGGAGTCCACGCAGGCCAAGGTGGCTCGGCGTCGTCCACACCTAGAGGGCGCGGAGGGGAAGCCGAGGCGGCCAGGAAATACGCCTCCAGCCATTAGAAGCCCTGAAAATCCCCTCCTCCTTTCTCTCCTCTTAGCCCCGCCCCTCTAGAGCCGAAGGCGCTCTAGCCTTCCGCTGCTGCCGTGGTAACCAGCGCACCGGTTCCGCTACCGATACGTCATTTCCGGCGCGCCATCCTAGACGCATCCGGGTTCCGGCCGCCGAAGCGGTGAGCTGCTCCCCGGAGCCGTTAGTTGTATTTGGTCTGCGGGACCCGGGGGAGGTGAGTGGGGCCGGGGTGCGGGAAGAGACGGGGTGGGGGTGGGGGTCCCCGCCAGTAGGAGTGAGTGAGAGGGACCCACCGAGCCCCTCCGCGAAGCCTGGCTTCAAGCCCCCCTGCTTTCGAGCTCTGCCGCGTAGAACCTAGGGTAAGTTGTCCGACTTTCCTGAGCCTCGTTTTTCTTATCTGGAGCGTGGGAACGCTAACAGTACCCACCTCCTAGAAGTGACCTGATGCTTACATCAGCTCATCAGGCCGAAGCGTCTGGCAAGTACTTCGTACTGCTCTGTGCCGAAGGCTCTGTAACTCCTAGCAACCCTCCGGTTATTACGGTGTCCAAGGAGGTCGCGGTATTATTGACTCCCTACCTCCTCTGAGAACATTTCCCTCCTTTTCACTCTTGGGTGAGGCTGGGACCAGCTGCACCCTACCAGTGTGCCAGTGAGTGGAATAACTAGGGAGAACTTTGTGACAGAAGCGACCAGAGGTAGTGAACTCCCTGTCCCTGAAGGCTGCTTGCGGCAAGCAACTGGTAGGTAAGAATCCCAGTCCCCGTCACGAATTGCAAGTGGTGTCGTGTAGTGCTCCATGCTTGGCACTTCGTGTGTCTGTAATACTGGAGCACTCACTGAGTACCTGGTAGAGCTGGCATTTGAACTCAGGCTGTGATTTTAGCAGTACTTTGTTAGGTTCCTTCCGTAATCCAGTAATAGTAATGATGATGAACCTAATCTTGGGGCTACAGTAACAGCTATTGTTCCTTGAGCGTTTTTATTCTAAGTGTTTTTTACTTTTCTTTTTTTTTTACAAGATTTTATTTGTGAGAAAGAGAACATGAGTGGGGGGAGGAAGGGGCAGAGGGAGAGGGAGAAGCAGACTCCCCACCGAGCAGGGAGCCCATGCGGGGTTTCGTCCCAGGACCCTGAGATCATGACCCAAGCCGAAGGCAGACGCTTAACCACCTGAGCCACCCAAGCGCCCCTGAGCTAGATGTTTTTTAAGCACCATCTCATTTAATCTGGCTCACAGGCATTCTTAGAGGGTAGTAGTATAGTTAATCTACCGTAAGAAAGAGACAGCTGAATCTCATCACCCAGCTACCAGGAGCTGAATTCTCTATGGCAATACGTGGATGTCTGTTAAGGTAGTGTTTATAATTCCTACTGCCTTCAGAAGAGATTAATGTTTTAGTAGGAAAACTTTAAATCTTAGGGTCTCACCAAGTAATATATTTCAGAAAGCATGTTCTAAAAACAGTCACTCCTGGGACCGCCAAGGGTCTAGATATAACACAAACAACAACAAAGTCTGGGATCCAGGAAAATGCCCACGCCGTTTTTGAGGCAATAATAGAATAACAAACGTAGTTATTTTTATGTGGTTTATATACATGTGTGTGTGATGTTTTATGGCATTGACTAAGACAGAGAAATAGATGCTTAAGAATCACATATTGTTGGGACCAGTCTTTTGTCCTACCTGTTTAAATAGTGTTTGTTCGCTAAAATATGTTTTTAATGTCTGCTTTATTGAAGTGTAACTGATTTTAACAGACTTTGAATTTGGAGGAATTTCGAAGGGAGCAAGGAGCAGGGACTCAGGGAAGCCTACTGCTGCTTCCCCCAGGACTTACCACAGACTGTGTGCGCCTTTTTTATTCCTTTCTTTAGTGGCTGGCCATGTCACTGTCCCACTTGTACCGGGATGGGGAAGGCCACATGGATGACGATGACGATGAGCGGGAGAACTTTGAGATCACCGACTGGGATCTCCAGAATGAATTTAACCCTAACCGGCAGCGCCACTGGCAGACCAAGGAAGAGGCCACCTATGGAGTGTGGGCGGAGAGAGACTCAGACGAAGAGAGGCCCAGCTTTGGAGGCAAACGGTACTGGGCGGCATGGGGCTGCTTCCGCCTTGCTTTAGGGAAGTGGGGAAGATGGAGAGGGGGTTGGGCAGGTACCCCACTAAATACACTTCGCTCCTGGCCTTACTGAGTCCCATACCTACAACATCAGCTAGGGAAGCCCAGCTTCCTCTTGGGCTGGAGTGCTGCCTCTTTTGCTGATTTAACCATCCGTTGGTGTTTAACAAGCAATTATATGTATTAGGTCTTATGCTCCCATTCCTTGCCTTCTGGGAGCCCAGACACTAGAGCATGGAGACAGGCATTCATCGACAATTCCCACAGTGGAAGTTTGTAACTGATTTGGGACCTGAGGGAGAGAGTTTGACCTGTTCTGGATGGTGAGGGAAGATTTCTCTAGAGAAGCGCCCCTTGAGCTTATATGACAGCAGAAGGTAACAAGGGTGGTTGGAGAGGCACGAGTATGCAGAGGCTCTTGAGGGGAGGCAACGGGTGTCCACAGAAGGTTTTGTAGGCTGGAGTGGAGAGAGAAGGAGAGGGAGCATAGTTTGAGAAGAGGCCCGTGGGTCTGTAGTAAGAGGGCGGATGATGTGGGCAGTGGTTATGTTTGGAGAAGACCTTTTGGTGTGCAGAGTCAGCACGGACCTCCAGCGGAAGAGGGAGCTCTGTGAGGCCAAGACAGGGTCCCTGCAGGGGTGGTGGCAGGGAGATGAGGATTCAGGCCAGCAGTCCTCCTCCTCAGCGTGAGGTCATGTGTGCACTGGCCACTTGACCAGAGCGTGTAGCGAGTTTGGGTTTGTCTTCCTGTCCCATCTGTGGCCTACAGGCTCCAGACTGTGGAGACTGTGCCTTTTTCACCAAGGAGCCTGGGGAGAAAGAGTATGGAGATCAGCTGAACCCCTTCTCATCTGGCAAGGAAACCTAAAAGATGATAAAAGGATCAGAGGTCAAGAATTATGTAACCGTAAGATAATAACGGCCAACATTTGTTGGCCCCTTACTTGTTCTGCACTCTTTACGTGCTTGGTATCCTTTACCTTGTGAGAAAAGTACCATTATTATCACCCCCATTTTACAGATTAAGAAACTGAGGCCAAAAGCACACAGCCAAGCTGTGAGAATCTGGGCCTGACTCCTGAGTTTGGGCTCTTAGCCCCTAAGTTACATTGCATTTTTTAGGTCACAATCCTCTGAGTTCTCTTACTGCCCGTGGGGATGTTTAAAGACAGGTTGGTCATTGTATAAAGAGAACCAAGGTTGATGACATTGTAAGTGCTGTTCTTGGGACAGTCATGCTCAGCATCACTACTTTCCATCTCCCGGAGTTAATTTTCTAGGTATTTTACTTTGTTTTCATATACAAATAAAGGTAATGGACTTGAAGTTTTTCTGAGAATTTGGCCAATATTCTAAGAATTTGGCCGATATAATTGTTCTTTCCATTCATACAATTTCTTTTATTGTGTTTGATGATTTTTCTGTATTAGAACTTCTTTCTTGCTTGGTTTTTTACTTGAAATAGGGTCCAAAACACATGCTTTTTAAAGTAAGTTAATTTTGAAACATGTAAAAGAAAGTTGCGTTACCACATCATATTTTGCATTTTTTCCTTTCACTTTTATTGAGACATAATCGATGCACTGTTTAAGATCTTATTTTGCATTTTTCATTAGCCTTGCACTGACAGGGTAACTCTTCAACCATACAGTTGACTTGAACACAGCAGACAACAATGTTCCCATGATTACAGGAAGCTAGATCTGGGGCCCTTTTGGTATAAGTGAAGGGGTTGCTCTTTTAAAATGGATCCTTGGAGGTCCTGTCTTAGGGGTTCTCAGGCCAGCAGAGTTTGCACAAGGGATGCTGCAGAAGGTTCCTTACAGACCCCTGGGGGCATGTGTTTGCTCGCAGGGCCCGCGACTACTCTGCGCCAGTCAACTTCATCAGTGCAGGCCTCAAGAAAGGGGCAGCAGAGGGGGCCGAGCTGGAAGATTCAGAAGATGAAGAGAAGCCTGTTAAGCAGGATGACTTTCCTAAGGATTTCGGACCCAAGAAGTTAAAGACGGTAGCGTCTTCATCTTAGGCTTGTGACCTTTGTAATGTCCTTGGGAGGTCATGCAGCCGAAGCATCTCCTACAGGTCGTGGAGGGGGTTGGGGCTCAATAGAGGCCGGTTGTGTCGGTTTCTCCTCGTGGTGGCGGGTTCCTTGGAGGTGCGAAGGGGG
>NC_138381.1:63997519-64032192 GCF_054177405.1 Leptonychotes weddellii
CTGCTCAGGGTGGCAATTTTAAACCCAGCCAGAAAGGCTTTGCAGGAGGAACCAAGTCTTTCATGGATTTTGGCAGCTGGGAAAGACACACAAAAGGCATTGGACAGAAGCTTCTTCAGAAGATGGGCTACGTCCCTGGCAGGGGCCTCGGGAAAAATGCACAAGGTAGGGCGCCAGCGCCCTGCAGTCGGGGGAGGGCGGCGAGATGGAAGAAAGAGGAGCTGTCTGGGGAGTGCCTTGCTTTTTCTCTTTTCAGAGTACTTGAACTCCGCAGCCTGCTCTGCCAGCGCCAGACAGTTGTGCCCCTCAGCTGTCTGCTTTCTCACACTCCAACAAAACACTTGTGCTGCAGGAGAAAGAGGCTTAGGCTTTGTAGAAGAAGGCTCAAACAGGCTGCAAACTGATAGGCTTCTTTTGGGCTTATCCAGTGTTTCTTAACAAATGAGCTTGTTGCCAGTATTTACAAATAAGATAATCTTACCTAAGATTTCCGATTTTGCCTGGTAGGAATGGGTCTTAGCTGCAAGGACAGTGCTTGTGGCCTCCACTGCTCCCTGTCATCTTCTGTCCTGGCAGGCGTCCCTGTCCATGAGTTTTCCTGGGCCCTGGAGGTACAGGAGCCGGCTGTTCCTGCTCAGTTATTTGTCCTTCGGGAATAGCAGTGAAACGGTGTGTGGAGCTTTCTCAACCCTAGAGACCGGAAACCTGGCTAAGCAAATCCCGCTTCGGGGCCTCCACTGGCGTTCAGCAGCCTGGTCTCCCGTCCCCAGGCCCCGTCCGCACAGCTCCGCTAACACGTCCCTGGCTCCTTGATACCGAAGCCACCCCGACCGAGCACTTGGGTTCTTCCTGCAGAACCTTGCTGTCTCTCTCCTTGACCTGTTTCCCGTGAGCTGTCACCAACGTGGCTGGAAACAGAGTAGTGTCGATAATCCAGATTCCACCCCCTAAGTAGTTGTTCGGGTCACGCCCAGGGTATGTGTTGAACACGTTAGGTGTAGGGAAGGTCCAAGAGCCTCCTCATTCCGGTGACCCGGAACGAGAATGAGGGGACTGTCCTAATTCGAGACTGCGACAAACTAGCTGAAGGGGCGGGTGGGCGGTTTTTGCTGAAATGCTGTAGTCCTGTCTCTAAACCCTTAGAAGAAGACAGTTATTTCTGAGGCTTATGCATGCCGCAGAGCAAGCGGGAGACAGGAGCTATCGAGCGAAACGGAGGGGGTCTCTCACTGAACTGCCGCTTCACCTCCCTTCATGCTGTTGATAGAGTCTGACTAATTCACTCGCCTTATCAGAACCTTCCTCCAAATCAAGTGTAGAATTTAGTACATCAGAGTTCCCATTATATGTGAGTAGTTCTCTTTTCTCCCAGTATACCGAAAAGAGAATCCAAGTGGAAGTGAAAATCTGTATTTAGGGCATAAATAACCTAATGTCAGCAACCTGTTGTGTGGCCCCATAAATGCTTAGCGATTTCAAATGCCACGGAACCTGAACAGGGTTCCAGGGGCAGAGAAGAGCCTTCCTTCCTGGGTTGTGTTACTCTGTGTCAGGACTAAGGAAGGGTGGTTCCACTGATGGCTTGTCCAGATACAGGAATCACTGCGATCTGAAGTCGTTTATCTTTTGCTGAAATGTGCCAGGTATCATTAACCCCATCGAAGCCAAGCAGAGAAAGGGAAAAGGTGCCGTGGGAGCTTATGGCTCAGAGCGGACCCCTCAGTCCCTGCAAGACTTCCCCGTGGTTGACTCCGAAGAAGAAGCTGAAGAGGTAAGTGGAAGCCGGGAATCCCGGCGGGCGGTGCCTGCCGTTTCTGACCGTGGTTAGTTCGTGCGTTCGCCCACTCGTCCCGTCTGTGGTGTCTGTGGTGCAGCTGTGCGTCGGGCTGTACCGCGGGGAGCGGCTTGGTGTTGCGCTGCTCCGGCCACAGAAGGGGCCGGCTCTCCCGACCGAGATGCTCTCTCCCCCTTTGCGTTTACGAGGGAAAGCAGGAGGCTGCAGAGACACACGTTGTCACTGTACTTGTCACCGAGCCTGTCCTTCTGCCGAGGCAGCAGGTGTCTGATCGTGTAGCGACGACCGCTCGGAGTCAGGGGTCCTGGGGCCGCAGGGAGCAGGCACGCGGCAGACGGGAGTGGGTGAGCCAGGTGTGAGGGCCCGAGGCGAACAGGCGAGGGCTGGGCTGTCCGATCGGGTGGTTTCTGTGCGGCTCCGGGCGGCTGTTGCTATAAATGTGGGCCCAGCAGTGCTTGATCTTCAGATCTGCCTGAAGTAGAAGCCCAGATTTTTTTTAAGGAAAAAAAGAGTACGAGTTTTAACCCAGTGTGAGGAAAACAGAAGGACAAGCACAAAACCCACTTCTGTGGGCTGGACTCCTATTGCCCTCAGACCGAGTTTCCTTCTCTGCAGCAGATCTTCCTACAGAAGTTTTGCAAACCCTGATTACAAAAGGTTTCTCTGCCTTAAGACTCAGGGCCCTGCTTATCTACCTTCATTTTAAATCAAAACCAAGGTTTTGTGTACTTAAAAAAATACTTTGTATTGTTTTCTAAGTTTTGCAGGAGGTGAATTTAGAACTAGCGTAGTGCCCGCCCATAGTAGATGCTCCGTAAGTGTGGCCTTTGTCTGGGTGATTCTCTTTCCAGTCTGGAGTACCTGCTTTCGGAACCTTCTCATTTCTAAGAGGGGCTGGGTGTTGGGGGGATCTCAGGAGATGGTTTCAGTATCACACAGGCACACTGCTTAGCACAGAACCTGCTGTAAATCTAAGACCACACCTAGTGAAGTTCTGTGAATGGTCTCCGTGACCCCACTTGCTGTAAAAAGCAGCCTTTCTTGTTTCACTGACCACCTCCCTCTGCTTCAGGAGTTTCAGAAGGAGCTGAGCCAGTGGAGGAAAGACCCCAGTGGAAGCAAGAAGAAGCCCAAATACTCATATAAGACAGTAGAAGAGTTGAAGGCCAAGGGCAGGATTAGCAAGAAGCTTGCTGCCCCGCAGAAGGAGCTTTCTCAGGTCAAGGTAAGGGGGCCCTTGGTTCTGGTCTGGGATGGACCCTGGGAAGCACAAGTAATGCATGCCCAAGTCAGGTCAATCACTGAACATTCCTTCGGGTCATGTCGGGTCTTCTGTCTCGGTTTTTCTCTGTGTTTTTTTACTGGGCAGTAGCGTGCTCCCATTCCCTGCACTTGCATGTCCAGGGAGAGCTGTCGCGATCCGAGGGCTGGGCGCTCCTCATGGCACACCCATGGTGCGGGAGACAGCGGCCCCTTCTTCCCAAAGCGACAGACCGTGAACTTAACATTTCCATGATTAAAAACGCGGTGTGAAGATGGTTTTTAGTGAGTGTGTAATTCCAGAGAATGAAGTACTAGAATATTTGGTCCTACTTGTGTGGCTAGACCTTTAGCTGTTTTCAGGTTTGGTTTGGGGCTGGCTAGTGTGTATGTGAAGCCTTGTCTTTGTTTCAGACATTTTCTAAGGATAGATTCTTAGAAGTACAATCAGCGGATTGAAAATTGGAAGCTTTTTAAGGCTTTTGAATACTGGGAAAGGGTGCACTAACTCAGCCTGTGACGAGGAGTGCAGGAGAGTGTCCTCAGGGCATACCAGCATGGAGTGTTTCCCGTTTTAAGAGTTGATTAAATTTTCAACTGCCCTTACGTGCATATAGTCCTGGGTTTTCTGCCACTCCCCCGAGTAGCCAGAGAACCACAGTGACAGTTGTCTGTTGCAGTTTGGCGTGGGAGTGTGTGTATTTTGTGTGTGTGTTTTGTGCATCAGATTCCTGGCGGGGAGGACCAATAAGCCATGAAGCTGCGCAGGTCCTAGCCAGAGATTTGGAGTTAGGAGATGCAGGCAGGGCCTGAGAAGTTCCGTGTTTGTCTTTGTCCAGCTGATTCTAACGCACGTGGCCTTGGGCGACATGCTTACTTCCCGTGCGGATGGATGGCTGTGTCTCAGTACGCTGTATGTTCCAGTTTCCTCCGTTTTCTTGAAATGCTCATTTCCTAACATGTCCTTGTCCAGTCTGTTTTCTTGTGTTTCATTTTGTTTTTAAATCAAAAAACAAATAATTATAGAGCAGTGTGTGGTACCATTTAGGGAAGTAGGAAACACAGAGGCAAAAATACTCTTTTCCTTCCTTTCCCATAGATGACTAGTTTAACACCTTGATGCACGTCCTTCTAGATCTTTTTTCTTTGCCTGAATATACATTTTTTATGCCACAATGTGATAGTCTGATCGCTTATGCCGTTTTAGTGCCGGCTTCGGTCAGTGCAGCCGCTCCTTGGCCGTAGAACTAGGTTTTCTTCTCAGCTAAGTAGTCTGTGCTCCGAGGGACCAGTCTGGACGTGCTGGCTGTGTCCGGCGGTCCCCCCCATCCCCCTCGGAGGCGCGCGCTGACCCGCTGCCTCCACGCGCTCCCAGGTCATCGACATGACGGGCCGGGAGCAGAAGGTCTACTACAGCTACAGCCAGATCAGCCACAAGCACAGCGTCCCCGACGACGGGCTGCCGCCGCAGGCCCAGCAGCCACCCCAGCCCGGCAAAGAGGCCAAGGCGCCGGGCTTCGCGCTGCCCGAGCTGGAGCACAACCTGCAGCTGCTCATCGACCTCACGGAGCAGGAGATCATCCAGAGCGACCGGCAGCTGCAGTACGAGCGGGACATGGTGGTCAACCTGTCGCATGAGCTGGACAAGATGTCGGAGGTCCTGGAGCATGAGGAGCGGGTCATCGCGAACCTCAGCAAGGTCCTGGAGATGGTGGAGGAGTGCGAGCGGCGCCTGCAGCCCGGCTGCAGCGACCCCCTCACCCTGGACGAGTGCGCCCGCGTCTTCGAGACCCTGCAAGACAAGTACTACGAGGAGTACAGGATGTCCGACCGCGTGGACCTCGCTGTGGCCATTGTCTACCCGCTCATGAAGGAGTACTTCAGGGAGTGGGACCCGCTGAAGGTGAGTGGCTGGCGAGAGGAGCCCCTCCGCTCCTGCCCGGGGTGCAGGGGTGAGGCTGCGCGGGGCAGGGCGGCTGCGTCACGGCCATGTCTCTCCACAGGACTGCGCGTACGGCACTGAGGTCATCTCCAAGTGGAAGAGCCTCCTGGAGAACGACCAGCTCTTATCCCACGGTGGGCAGGACCTGTCGGCAGATGCCTTTCACAGGTACTGCGCGGGGACCGGGAGGAAGATGCTGCTAGGGAGGACGGGGACCGGCCCTGCTCTGGGGCTTTCCGTTCACTCACCCACCCTGCACCCGTCAGTGTCACGCACAGGCTGGGCGCCGGGCTTGCCCTGGGAGTAAGGCAGAGAGCCTGTCTGCAGCGAGGGGAAAGGGCAGGTGGAGGGGAGAGAAGCGGACAGACAAGGCCAGGGATGGAGGACAGAAAGGACACGCCCCCGTTTGGGGTGGCGGGAGTAGTTGGCAGCAGAGGTCTCGGACAGGAGGTGCCATTTGAGCTGTGGCCCTTGAGGTGAGTCATCAGCTGCGCACAGAGCTCCAGCGGGAAGGCAGGCCGTCCCTGGAGAGGGGACCCTTGTGACCCCACAGCAACCCTCCTGGGCAGGCGGGTCCTGGCAGGGGGCCCCAGGCCCTGCGGATGAGCAGGCAGCTGGGCGAGCAGGGATGAGGCAGGTGCAGGTCTGGCCGGTGTGGGGACTGGCCCGGTGGTTTGCTGTTTGCGTTTCCACGCCTTTTTCTTTCTTATTCCGGAAAGCTGGTGGTGGTGTACTCAGTCTGCTTTGAAACCTATCTGTGCAGTTAGCCTGCCCTCTGCCTCTCTCCCACAGGCTGATATGGGAAGTCTGGATGCCTTTCGTTCGAAATATCGTCACCCAGTGGCAGCCAAGGAATTGTGACCCGATGGTGGACTTTTTGGACAGCTGGGTGCACATTATTCCCGTGTGGATCTTAGATAACATCCTGGACCAGCTTATCTTCCCCAAGCTGCAGAAGGAGGTAGGGCCCTGAGTCGTGGGGGACAGCCGGCAGCAGTAACCAGGGGCCCTTCTCCACTCTCAGTACCGTCAGAAGGCCTGGAATGAACAGAATCTGCTGACAGTTACCATCCTAGGGGTAACTCCAGCCCTTCTGTCGGCACCTTCCCCCCAGAGCCTCCCTATTTAAGTAGGGAATTCATTTTCTTGGTTTTTCTAATGCAAACAGAATCTGTGCTATTTCGGAGATTCCGTGCAGTTGCCCGGGGATATTAGTTTGGTTGTGCAGAGGCCTCTGGGCCTTCGTGCCTTTGGCCACACGGTGCATCTGGAACTGCTGCTTTGTCCCACGCCTTCTGCAGGTGGAAAACTGGAACCCGCTGACAGACACTGTGCCTATCCACTCCTGGGTCCACCCGTGGCTGCCCCTCATGCAAGCGCGCCTGGAGCCCCTCTACTCCCCCATCCGCAGCAAGCTGTCCAGCGCCCTGCAGAAGTGGCACCCCAGCGACTCGTCCGCCAAGCTCATCCTGCAGCCCTGGAAAGACGTGTTCACCCCAGGCTCCTGGGAAGCGTTCATGGTCAAGAACATAGTACCCAAGCTGGGTGAGGAAATGGGGAAAGGGCATTAGGTCCATCAGCTTTGGTGCGCTGGTTTCTCTGGCCAGCGGTAAGGATTCGTGCTTCTTGAAACACGGGCTTGGAGCTCCACGAGAAAGCCAAAGACGCGGTATTGCTCGCCCCAGGAGTGCTGTTTGCGCTCAGAGGTGGAACATGAATGTACCCGGGGTTCTGATGGCGTCGGCGGCCTCAGACTCTGCAACCCCTCCTGGTTCCTAATTGGTCTGGTTTGGGCTTCTGGTAACATGCGAGGCACTGGTGTTCTGAGATTTTTGTGGTATTTGATTTTAAGTACATGTTAGTTATTTCTGGGTTATAGAAGAAAAGGTTTTTAAGAATTGCCACGTCAAGAGCTTAAAATTGATGGATAAAAGCAGATTTTTAGGCCAGTGTTGTCCAGTGAGGATTTTGCTCTGTGCTTCTGTGACTTTGCCTTAAAGCCTGGGCTGCTTTTGCAGGGATGTGTCTCGGGGAGTTGGTCATTAACCCCCACCAGCAGCACATGGATGCTTTTTACTGGGTCATCGACTGGGAAGGAATGATCTCTGTGTCCAGCCTGGTGGGGCTGCTCGAGAAACACTTCTTCCCTAAGTGGCTTCAGGTACACCCTCCTTTGCTAACTTTGGGGGGCGGGGTGGGATGGAGGCAGGGAGGATTACACTTAATTTTCTGCCCACGTCTGTCTGACTGTAGGAGCTTGATCCCTGGACAGTTGTCAGGTTGTGCTATCACCCAGAACAAAACTGAGCAGTAATCCCAGCAACCACCACTTGTGAACATACGCCATGTGCCAGATGCTAAGCAGCTCTTGCGCGTTCCCCCCACTCCTCACACCACACCTTTAGGGTGCGGGTGGGGGGAACTGTCGTAGCCCTGTTGTTTAGAGACCGAGGTTCAGGGAGTTTACGTTTAGGAGTGCGTAGCTGCCAAGCTGACTCCAAATTCTACATTCTGAATGCTTCTGTTCGGCCCCTGTAAACCCCTACGAGTGTGACCAGCTTATAGGACCACGATCAAAACAAAACAAACGGCCCCTTGGGAAGTTTTGCTCCCATTCGCCCCCATTGTGGATGCAAGTTTCCGATTTCTTTTTGGCAGGTGCTATGCTCTTGGCTCAGTAACAGCCCGAATTATGAGGAGATCACCAAGTGGTACCTGGGTTGGAAGTCCATGTTCTCAGACCAAGTGCTGGCACACCCATCTGTCAAGGACAAATTTAACGAAGCACTTGACATCATGAACAGGGCAGTGTCCTCCAACGTTGGTGAGTAGGGATTCCGCCTCTTTGGATGTCCTGGTCCTGAGCGCCGCGTTTCTGAACACGTAAATGACACAGAAGCAAGAGTTTCCGGGTGCCTGTGGGCTGTCTGCTCCAACACGACTCTACCCCACCAGACCCCCTGCCCAGCTCTGCCGGCACTGGGAGGGGCATAGGGCCCTGAGTCTGACTGTAGCCGGATTCACACTAGGGGGGAGCCTGCCTCTAGGGCCCCCTTCCAGGCTCGTTGGCACACCTGTGAGGAGCTCAGTGAGCTGTGTGAGTGGAACAGCTCGCCACACAGAGCCGGGGTACAGCCTGACCCCTAGCAGTTGCCTCTCCTCGCCTGGCCTATTTTATTTACTTGTGAAACAGTCATAGTGCCTACTTCTAGATGTTCTTAAAAACCTAGAGGGGTGAACTGAGCCACAGTCTGGAGACCGCTTTGCAAGTGGTGTCTTTGTTGTCTCAGAAGTAGGCAGGTGACTGTCCCCGTAATACCCATCCCCAGCTTCTGACCAGGTGAGTCACTGCCTGGGTCAGTGTGCTTGCATCGCAACACAAAGGCCACTGTGGTACCCAGGCCAGCCCTGCTTCACAGAGAAGCTCCACAAGGCCGAGAGCTAGTTCAAGGTCACAGAGCGAGAATAGCAGGTGGGACTGTAATTTCTGTTTCCTGAACCTTTAGTCCTTTGAGCCTATTACATGAAGAGAGAGTTCAGAGAGTATATATTCTGTTGAACGGGGCAGATAGACTTCTCCGCTCTCTCTCATCTGGGCCCCTCAGTGGGCCATCCCCATTTTCATACTCTCTAGAAACTCTCCCTCGGCTGCCCCGGCCCCACGCCGCCTCCTAGAGCTGTTCCCATCTGTTTCCCTCAGCACTGGACACTTGTGGCCCTGTATTGTCCTTCAGCATCTATCTGAGCTCCCCAAATGCATTCTAATATCTTCCAGGGCTGGGGCCTCTATTGGAGAAGCTAAAAATAGAACTAGGCTAGGCCGTGTGTTGTCAAGGGTTCCAGTCCTGGAAGGATCAGTCTCTTGCAGTAATTCCTGTGAATCATTTCTCTGGTTACTACCATTAGCCAGAAACCTTCAGACTAATTTTTGTACGAAAGCAGGAGTGGTCTGAACTTGCCGAAGCTACTTGCCATCTGCCTTCGTGCTTTGTGTCTGAGGCCCAGCTGCCCCTCGCTGAGTCACAAGTGGGGTTGGCCAAATCCGTGTGCGTTTCTGTGCGGTTGGAACCCCTCTCCTCACCCCCCGCCCTTCTGGCTCTCCCAGGTGCCTACATGCAGCCCGGAGCGCGGGAGAACATAGCCTACCTCACGCACACGGAGCGGAGGAAGGACTTCCAGTACGAGGCCATGCAGGAGCGACGGGAGGCTGAGAACATGGCCCAGAGGGGCATCGGCGTGGCTGCCAGCTCCGTGCCCATGAACTTTAAGGACCTCATTGAGACCAAGGCTGAGGAGCACAACATCGTGTTCATGCCGGTCATCGGGAAGCGACACGAAGGGAAGCAGCTCTACACCTTTGGCCGCATCGTCATCTACATCGACCGGGGAGTGGTGTTCGTCCAGGGCGAGAAGACCTGGGTGCCCACCTCCCTGCAGAGCCTGATTGACATGGCCAAGTAGAGGGGGCAGGCTGGACCTTGCACCAGAGAGGGGACATGCTCATGAATAAATAGTATTTTAAACTGCCTTAGAAAGAGTAGTTACTCTCCACCCTGGAGATATTCCCGGTCAGGTCGCCAAGAAAGGACATGAAACGTACGGCTACAGAGAGGTGCATCAGTCTTCATACTGAGCCCTTCCACAGCACCCTCCGTGGCCACCCTCCTGGTCATCTCTGGTGGCAGCTGCTTCTGCCTCAGCCAGCAGCCAGCACGTCACAGCGAGTTTACGTCAGCAGCTGAAGGAGCTCTTGTCTTGTTCCTGATGATTTCAAGGTCCTCGCAGTCCTCATAGTCTGGCTCTTCCCGAAATGCCCACGTATCCGTGGGCAGTTGTTGTAGCTTCTGTACGGGGAACCAGTGGATGGAGGTATCGTTAAATATGTCCGTGTACTGCGAAGTCTCAGGCAGCTTACGCTCCTCCAGTCCTTCTAAAATCTAAGCAGGAAAGTTCAAGTGTAAATACACAACCCTGACAGTCACAGTAAACCCCACACTAATGGGTGCCATTTATTGGGCACCCCCAGATTACCCTTTTTAAAAAAAGAAAATAAGGACTAGGATGTTGATTTAGTGCTTCTGTGATGAACTGGAAACTCCAAGGGCGGTGAGTATGTGGGACTGATACCGAGAATGAAGGACAGGTCCTTGCTTCCTGGAACACAGAGCTATCGAGAAAGCTCGTGGACTACAGTAATTTCCCCCTGCCCTCAGTGAGCCCCTCATGAGCTTCCTCCCAAACATGTAAGGCAGAATTCACAGTAACGGGGAAATGGTCTGGTTTCACACCCTTTTCCATCCCAGCCCCTTCGTTTACACAGATACCTTTGCAATGTAGGAATAATTTTTCTGTAGAATCCTGGCCGGCAACCTAGAAATTAAAAAAACAAACAACAAGCCCAGCGTGATTAGGAGGTATGGGAGGGTTTTATCTAACTTAAGACATTGCAGAAATGCAAAGTAGTTTAAAGACAGCAAACATTTTAAAAAGGGGGAACGTGCAGTGGGTTCAGTAATCCGTAGAAAACGTGAATGCCCCATCACCACCCCTTCTGCCAAGGGAGGAGTGACGGCGGACACCTAAGGTGTGTGCAGCTGAGAGCAAATGGTTTCCCCCACTTTTAGAAAACACTTGTACGTCCTAAGGGAAGGGAGGAATTCTTGGCAAACAGGTCTTAACTCTGCAGCTTGACTGGGGGCTGGTGTCCCCGTCTAACCCTGTCCGCTTTCCTATGGACCAGCGTCTCCTGCATGTGGGTCTGTCGGGAAGGCCCCCGCCCCGGCCTGGCGGGACCTCTGCACGCCCAGGCTCACCTTTCCTCGAGTCCTCTGAAGCTGTTCCCGATGATGAGCATCTTGGCGAGGGCGTCTACTGACCAGTTTCCCCACAGAAGGTTGTTGTATAGAGCTGTGCCGCAGTGGGGCATGTAGAAGACAGTGGGCTCGCTGCCGACGCTCCGTCTGCCTTCCTGCGGGGATGGCCGCGTGGTGAGAGCCACAGCGCGAGCCCCTCCGCTCCTCCCGGGAGGTGGGCATGGGGGGACACATCCGGGAGGGGCGGAGGAGCCCTCTCACCACGAAGTGATCACCGTGTACTGACGTGAGGGGCCCACGCTAGCCACCCTTACTGTGCGCAGTTCAGAACGTGTAGCGGGTCACGCCGCACGCCTTAAGACTTCCACGGACTCCTGCGTCCCTTATAGCAGCCCCTCTGCAGGAAACCAGCAGCTGTGAGGGAGGCACGCTGACACCATGTGGAAACAAAGCCCTTCCTTCGCCAACAGTTAGGTTATAACGTGGCCTGAAATTCACAGATGATGTGGGCCCCAAAGTCGGGAAATGGTGAGGTCCAGAAAGAACTTGTGTTTACTGAACAGATGTGGGCCCCACGAACACAGGAAGCTCTGCTTCAGCAGAGGGGCTTCTTGGTTCCGAGATAGCAAGGGCAGGAGGGGTGGCCACGGTTACTGTCCCCATGGACTGTGCTTGGTCAGCCTCCGGGCCGCCTGGGTCCCTTTCTGCAGACGCCTATCACGGTCAGTCCCTTCCAAATGTCCCCTGGGGGACACAACGGCCCCTCCTGAGGACCGTGGCTCCACAGCGGGACCCGTGGCAGGGACGCAGGCCCTGCCTCCCCTGGGCCTCTCCGCTCTGCACGCTCCTCCCTTCTGTTCACCACAAACAGGCAGGAGCCAGCCTGGGTCCATCCGGCCAACTCCTGGTGGGCTTGCAATCCCAGCGCCGACCCAGAAAACCTTCCTCCAGCCCCTCAAACGGCGCGGAGTGCCTTCCCCTCTCTGTTCCGCTCACCACGTACTTGTTGACAGGCCACACGCCCTGATGGGAACCTGGGCCCCTGGACACTGGGACTGCATCTATCTTGGCCTCCCGCCAAAGTCCTTGCCCCGCACAGAGCAGGCACTCAGGAAAGATGACGTGAGTGGAGGGGCAGGGTTTCATGGCCCCGCCAACATTGGTGAAGGATTCTCTTCTCTCAGCGGGGCCTGATTTTCAGATTTCACAATAATGACTTGGCCATTTTCGAACACGGACAGGGATCAAATGATCATTCTGTAACCCCCCCAGCAAAGCAAAGCGGCTTGCAGCGGTGTGTCCCTCCACTGGCTTCAGGCCCCTGCTGGTGAGATGATCTTGTTCCGGGTCTCACAATTTCACCCCAGGGCGCACGATCTACCCACAGCTCACAGCCAGATGCTATGGGTGTGACTGGGCTACTGTGCAAAGAGAGATGTTCTGTCCCCTTCTATGACCTCCCCTAGCACAGGGTAAATCCCAACCAGAAGGAGGCCATGTGAGGCACCGAGACTGCGTACCCCTTTATTTTTTAACACCAACAGTAAGTACCAACTTAGGAAATTACCAGAGGATCCTGGACACGGGATTCTCACCAGAATTTTGCAACTGTAACAGGTATCAGGCCACGCCATTTGTTTTTTTTTTTTTTTGTGACGGGCACCACCTAGGCCGCAATGTGGAGCACTGACGGGTCCCGTGACAGGCGCCGGGAAGGCAAGTGGGCAGTGGGAGGGAACGACGGCTACTGCAGAGCAGGTGCGTCCATGGGGCACAGCCTGGGGTCCCCCTCAGTCAGCAGGCACACGGCCCTCCCGTTCCCCTGCCCCAAGCCACTCACCTCGTTCTCGCTGAGAACAGTCACACCGAGCGTATTCAGAACCGCGATTTCTAGTTGGCTAAACAGAGGGTCGTACATCCAGCAGTGCCTTCTGGGAATCTGCGGAAGGGAAGAATGAGTTCTATCAACCCAAAGATCTGTGTGCAGACCGTGTGCAAGACCTACGGGGAACTGATCAAGAAGAATACAAAAATGTACCTGGCACTTTTCCAGGAAGAGAAGCAAAAACGTGAGCTGGTGTCTAGCTATGACGCAGGTGGCAAAGTTCCCAATGCCGTAACATACACACTTCAAGCGGCAGGTTCCCGGGACCGGGGACTCCCCTGGGATGGAGCCGGGAGTCACAGCAGGCTCATCTGGCGAGGAGTCAAGATGCAGGTTTCCAAGGGCTTCCGGAAGAGTCCCCTCAGGGGCCTTCAGTTGTTCCAGATGTTTTGTAAGACAGCCGTTGATGGTTTCTGAAAGAACAGGCCCCCGGAACACAGTCAGAAGGCATGCTCTGACCCAGTGAACCGGATCCGTCACCGAAGTCCACAGACCCAGGGAGAAAAGGGACAAGTTGGGAAAGGCTTCAGCTCCTCAGGGAGAAGGTCGCGGGCCTCACTCCCAAACATGCCTGGGAGGTACGGCCAGGCCCACGAGCACCACAGGCTGTCCCGGGTCCCTGCATGCCCCCCCACCCCACACCTGCAACCCCTGAGAATGTTCCAGCAAAAAAAATAGGCTTCATTTATGGGCACAGTTTCCACCCAGAACTGTAATGTGAACTGTGTCTAATTTAGTAGGAGGTACCTGGTAAATGTGGGGTATGCTCTGAAGTACCTACTTTTTGATTATAACAAAGAACAGAGGAACAGCTCTCAAAATCACACTATAAACGGCTGGGGATAGGAATATTTCATGTCAAAAGTTCAAAGAAAAAAAGGCTGGGGCTCTTGGAGTCTAACAAAATACACTCGTTTAAATCTTCTCACACGGCAGTGGGTTCTTCTTATCTCTCATTTTATTACACTGGCACTGAATTTATTTGAACAAATCTGTACACAAAACAAAAAGCAAAGGGCCATACGTTCCCACAGTAAGACACCGATTTTCCCTTGCTGCAAAGCTATCTTGAAATAAGATAGCATGGAAAGGCTGTATGCAGAACTGGCTCTTTCAGTCCTTGCTGCTGAAAGTCCTGGTGGAAGCTTTTTGGGAGAAACTTGACAGCAGATATCAAGCTGGTCACTGCCTGTCACTGAAGAAGTCCACTTCTGGGAATATGTCCCGAGAGGATAATCATCCTGTATTTGGTAAGAGCTTTACGCATAAAGGTGCTCACCAAACAGTTACGTGTAAGAACTAAAAAAACAAAGGAAACAAACTAAATGTCCCTCAATAAAAATTCTAACTGCTGTCCGTTCCCTCCCGTATTAACATTTATGTTGCCACAGACTATTTAGGAAGAGGTTACAACTGCATGGGGAGAAACAGGTCTACGTGGCAATGTTGAGGCAAAGAGCACAGCAAGAAGAGATATCAACAATGACAATGGCAGTGGATGTTGACAGCCTCCCGTGCCCAGGCAAGCACTGTCCTGAGCACTTCACCAAACAGCCTCTTTTAATCCTCAAAATTACACCACAGATGTGGCGCACGCTGTCACCTCCCTTTCACAGATACAGAAACTGAGGCTCAGGGCTAGTAAGTGCCAAGACACACGGCTGTGAGCAGGAAGTCAGAATTAGAACCCAGCTCTGTGAACAAAAATCTCACCAAATATGGACTGGACTCCTTTCTTCGCCCACATTCAGGCCCTCCTCCCACACCCTCCACCCAGCCCTGGCCTCTGGTACCCACCTAGTGCCAGACTCCAGAAATCAGACAGAAGCAGGTCCTCCCTGTTAAGAGAAAAAGGCACGATCATCTCCCAACCTTCTCCGGGCCACCCCCTCAGGGACCCTGCTCCTGGCCACGAGCTGGATGCGGGAGGATGGAGCGCCCTCACACACAGGGCTCACAGCACCTGCCCTGGGGTGGCAGGCGCAGGATCCACAGTGCGCATGTCCAGAACCAGCCCAGTACGGCCAGTGCTCAGAGAAGGCAGAAGGGTTGCTAGAGGACGTCCTGATTCCCAAGGACCCCTCTGGGTCTCTTCTGTATCCCTGGCCCACACCACGGCCTGGCACAGAGGCCGAGCTCCATAGACAGTTGCTAGACGCACAGATTGAGCCTCTCTGAGCTTTAGCTTCCTCACCTCTAGAATGGGGAAAAGGATCGTCCCTCTCACGCAGGGTTACAGAAGGGATCAAGTGGGTCAACACGCAGCAATGGCCTCACACATAGGAGGGATTCAATAAACAGTCTTTGTTATTACAAATAACTCCAAGGTGAAAGTAAAAGGAGAG
Source organism: Leptonychotes weddellii (assembly GCF_054177405.1). NCBI lineage: Eukaryota > Metazoa > Chordata > Mammalia > Carnivora > Phocidae > Leptonychotes > Leptonychotes weddellii. The sequence goes on from NC_138381.1 coordinate 64,012,560, forward strand.
ACGAAACCAGTGTCTGGGTTTCTTTATTCAAGTCAACTGGCTTACGCAAACCCCTAGCTGAACACAGTCGACAGCGATTTAAAACGAACTTGGTGAAACGTCCGATCAAAAGACATACAGTGGCTGAAAACACAATACCCATCCATGTGCCGCCCACAAATGACTCACTTTGGACCTAAGGACAACACTGACCAAAAGTGATGGGACAGAAAAGATGTTCTGTGCAAGTGGGAACCAAGACAGAGCTGGAAGAGCTATAATCAGACAAAACAGAATTCAACGCTGTTTAAACACATACCAACATTTGTGAGACGCAGCAAAAGTGGTCCTAAGAGGGAAGTTTATGGCGATACAGGCCTGCCTCAAGAAGCAAGAGAAGTCCCAAACACACACGCTAACGTGACACCTTGTGACCTAGAAAAAGAACAAACGAAGCCCAAAGTCAGTAGAAGGAGGGAAAGAACAATCAGAACAGAAATAAATGAAAGAGGGACCAAAAAAAAGAAAGAGAAAAGATCAGGGCACCTGGGTGGCTCAGTTGATTAAGTGTCTGACTGTTGATTTTGGCTCAGGTCATGATCTTGGTCTTGAGATCGAGCCCTGCATCAGGTTCTGCACTCAGCGTGGAGTCTGCTTGAGATTCTCTCCCTCCCTCTGCCTCTCCCCCTGTGTGTGCGTTCTCTCTCTCTCACAAATAAATAAATCTAAAAAAAAAATAACAAAACTGACAAACCTTTGGCTACACACACCAAGAAAAAAAAAGAGGGGACTTAAAATCAGAAATGACAGAGGAGATATGACAATGGACACCACAAAAAACCAAAAGCTCAAAGGGACTACTGTGAACAGTACACAGCAACAATGTGGACAACCTCAAAGAATCAGCAATTTATTTATTTATTTTTATGCTTCAAGTTTTTATTTAAATTCTAGTTAGTTGGGGCGCCTGAGTGGCTCAGTCGGTTGAGTGTCCGACTCTTGGTTTTGGCTCAGGTTGGGATCTCAGGGTCCTGGGACTGAGCCCTGTGTTGGGCTCCAAGATCAGCAAGGAGTCTGCTTGAGACTCTCTCCTCTCCCTCTGCCCCTCCCGCTCGTGTTGTCTGTCCCTCTCTCTCATATAAGTAAATAAGATCTTATAAATAAATAAATAAATTCTAATCACATACACAGTATAATATTAGTTTCAGGAACAGAATTCGGTGATTCAACACTTACATAACTGAAGACCCAGTGCTCATCATATCAGCAATTTATTTATTTATTTTTTTAAAAGATTTTTATTTATTTGTCAGAGAGAGAGAGAGAGAGAGCACAAGCAGGGGGAGTAGCAGAGGGAGAGAGAGAAGCAGGCTACTCACTGAGCAAGGAGCCCGATGGGGGACTCGATCCCAGGACCCTGGGATCATGACCTGAGCCGAAGGCAGACGCTTAACGACTGAGCCACCTAGGCGTCCCTCATCATATCAGCAATTTAAAACCTCCCAAAAAACCAAGTTCCAGGACCAGACGCCTTTAATGGTGGATTCTACCATTCAGGGAAGAATTCATACCAATCCTTCTTAAACTTTTCCAAAAAACAGAAAAGAAAGCTTCCAAACTCATTTGCTGAGGCCAACATTACTCTGATACCAAAATCAGACAACGATACCCCAAGAAAAGAAAATTGCAGGCCAAAATCCCTGATGAACACAGATGCAAAAATGTTTAACAAAATACTAGCAAACCAAGTTCACCAACATGCTGAAAGGATCATATACTATGATCAAGTGGGATTTATTCCAGTAATGCAAGGATGGTTCACACGTGCACATCAATCAAAGTGATACATCACATTAACAAAATGAAGAATAAAATCATGCGATCATCTTGAGAGATGCAGAGAAAGCATTTGACAAAATTTAATATCCATTCATGATCAAATTCTCAACAGAGTGGGTATAGCGGGAACATACCTCAACATGATAAAGGCCACATATGACAAGCCCACATCCAATAGTGAAAAGTTTCAGCTGTTACTATTTCCTCTAAGATCCTCTAAGTTAGGAACTTTCCTAATCTTTCCTAGCCATTTTTATTCAACATAGTATTGGAAATCCTAGGCAGAGCAATTAAGCAAGAAAAATAAACAAAAGGCATCTAAACTGGAAAGAGGTAAAACTGTCACTATTTGCAGATGACATATAAGGAAAACCTTAAAGACTCCACTGAAAAACTGCTTGAACTAAAGATTGAATTCAGTAAAGGTATAGGATACAATTATCAATACACAAAAATCTGTTGTGTTTCTATACACTAATAACGAACTATCAGAAAATGAAATTAGGAAGATGATCCCACCTGAAGTTGCATCAAAAAAAGAATAAAATACCCAGGAATAAACTTCACCAAGGAGGTGAAAGCCTATATACTGAAGACTATAAGAAGTTAAGGAAAGAAACTGAAGACAACACACATAAATGGAAAGATATTCCATGCTCATGGATTAGAAGAATTAATAGTGTTAAGTTGTCCATACTTCCCCAAACCATCTACAGATTCAATGCAATTTCTATCAAAATTCTAATTCCATTTTTCACAGAAATAGAACAAAGGATCCAAAAATTTGTATGAAACCACAAAAGACTCTGAATAGCCAGAGCAATCTAGAGAAAGAAGAACAATGCTACAGGCATCACACTCACTGATTACAAAGCTAGAGTAATCAAAACTATCTAGTATTGGCATAAAAACAGACACACAGATCACCAGAACTGAAGAGAGAGCCCAGAAGGAAACCCACACATCTATGGTCCAGTACCTTATGACCAAGGAGCCAAGAATATACAAGGGGGGAAGAACAGTCTCTTTAATCAACGGTGCTGGGAAAACTGGACAGTCACATGCAAAAGAATGAAACCGCACCACTATCTTACACCATACACAAAATTTAACTCAAAATGGATTCAAGACTTGAATATGAGACCTGAAACCATAAAACTCTTAGCGGAAAACACAGAGGAAAAGCGACTTGACGTAGGTCTTGGTAGTGATTTTTTTAACCTGATACCAAAAGTAAAAGCAATAAAGAAAAGTGTGGGACTACATCAAACTAGAAAGCTTCCAAACAGCAAAGGAAACCATCAACAAAATAAAAAGGCAACCTACTGTATGGGAAAGCATTTGCAAATCATAGATCTGATAAGGGGTTAATATCCAAAATATAAAGAACCCATGCAAACAGCAAAACAAAGCAAAACCAAACCAAAAAACAACAAACAACCGCACAAACAATAATTAAAAAATGGGCAGATCCAAATAGACATTTTTCTAAAGAAGACATACAGATGGTCAACACGAACATGAAAAGATGCTCAACATCATTAATCATCAGGGAAATGCAAATCAAAAGCACAATGAGACACCACTTCACACCTGTTAGAATGGCCATTATCAAAAAGATAAATTATAAGTGCTGGTGAAGATGTGGAGAAGAGGAAAACCCTTGTGCACTGCTAGTGGGAGTGTAAATTGGTGTAGCCACTACGGAAAACAGTATAGAAGTTCCTCAAAAAAATTAAAAATAGAACGACCATGTGATCCAGCAATTCCCTTTCTGAGTATTTATCTGAGGAAAATGAAAACACTAACTCAAAAAGGTGTATGCACCCCTTTGTTTACTGCAGGATTATTTACAATAATGAAAACACAGAAACAACCTAAGTGCCCATCAGTGGATGAAAGGATAAAGAAATTGTGGTAGATACACACAATGGAATACTACTCAGCCATAATAAGAATGAAATCTTTCCATTTCCAGCATGGATGGACTTTGAAGGCATTATGCTAAGTAAAACAGGTCAGACTGAGAAAGACAAATACTATAACTCACTTAGACGTGGAACCTTAAAACAAACAAAACAACAAAAAACTGAGTTCATAGATAGAACAGATAGGTGATTGCCAGAGGTAGGGGGTTGGAGGTGGGAGAAATGGGTGAAGGGATCAAAAGTAAAAAGAAAATAAACCCAATTATAGCATCTTTTTTTTTTTTTTAAATTAAGTAAGCTGTACCCCCAACGTGGCTCAAACTCATAACCCTGAGATCAAGAGTCGCATGCTCCACTGACAGAGCCAGCCAGGTGCCCTGAATACTAGCATCTTCCGATGCTCAATGTTTTGAGAAAGGCTAAAGTAATTTAATCTATGATATTTTGAGGGATATGTATATATTTGGCAAACTTAAAAAAGAAAGAACAGACTTCAGAGTCAGACACTCAGGTCTGTATCTGGTTCTAATATTTACTATGACATTGAGCAAGTTACTTCTTTTTTTAAAATTTGATTTATTTATTTGACAGAGAGAGCAAGAGAGAGCGAGCACAAGCAGGGGGAGGGATAGAGGGAGAGGGAGAAGCAGGCTTCCAGCTGAGCAGGGAGCCCGACATGGGGCTCCTGGGGTATGACCTGAGCTGAAGACAGATGCTTCACTGACTCACCCACCCAGGCATCCCTACTATTAGCCTCTTTTGTGCCTTGTTTCCCCAACTCCAAGGATAATATGAATATTTACTTTTAGCATAGCTTTTATTTAAAAAAAATTTTAAGAATAGTTTTTAGAATTAAATGAGATACAGATCACTTAGAATAGTACCTACAACAGTAAGCCCTCAATAGATACTATTTTTTTTTTTTTTAATCTTATTCTGGGGCACCTGGGTGGCTCAGGCAGTTAAGCAGCTGACTCTTGATTTCGGCTCAGGTCATGATCCCAAGGTCCTGGGATAGAGCTCCGCATCAGGTTCTGCGCTCAGCAGGGAGTCTGCTTGAGGATTCGTTCTCCCCCTCTGCCCCTGCCCCTCCCCTCTCTAGCATATGCGTGTGCACGCTCTCTCTCTCTCTCTCTCAAATAAAATAAATAATTATGTCTTTAAAAAAATCTTCTCCTGAACATTTGGCTGTTGCATAATCATGCGCATTGTAACTTTTCATATTTGGGCATTACCTATAGTTTACAAAGCACTTTTATACACATTCTCTTATTTGAGTCACCGATAATGGTCCTGGGAGAAGAATTTGTTTCTATTTTATAGAGAGAAAAAAAAAAAAACAGACTTAGAGAAGGGGTGTGTTTTGTTCAAGGCTTCAGAGCTAACAAATGATCTTCTGATTCTCAGTCCAATGGAGGAGAAAAAAAAAAAATCCAAACACTGTAACAAGAGCCAAAGAAGGGCATTACATAATGATAAAGGAATCAATCCAAACAGAGGATGCAACATTTGTAAATATTTACCTGGCCAAGAGAGGAGCAACTAAATATGTAGAGCATATACGAACACACCTCAAAGGAGAAATCAGCAGCAATACCTTGGGGGACTTTCATACCTCATATCAATGGAATCATCAGCCTCAGACAACAAGGTAATTTGAGGGACTTAACAGATACACACAGAAGCCTCCGTCCAAGAGTAGTACATGGAATACACTCCTCTCAAGTGCACATAGAACACTCTCCAAGCTAAGGGGTAGACGAACCATGAGAGACAATGGACTCTGAAAAACAAACTGAGGGTTCTAGAGGGGAGAGGGGTGGGAGGATGGGTTAGCCTGGTGGTGGGTATTGAGGAGGGCACATTCTTTTTTTTTTTTTTTTTAAGATTTTATTTATTTATTTGAGAGAGAGAAAGAATGAGAGACAGAGAGCACGAGAGGGAAGAGGGTCAGAAGGAGAAGCAGACCCCCCTGCCGAGCAGGGAGCCCGATGCGGGACTCGATCCCGGGACTCCAGGATCATGACCTGAGCCGAAGGCAGTCGCTTAACCAACTGAGCCACCCAGGCGCCCGAGGAGGGCACATTCTGCATGGAGCACTGGGTGTTATGCACAAACAATGAATCATGGAACACTTCATCTAAAACTAATGATGTAATGTATGGAGATTAACATAAGAATAAAAAAAAAGAAAAAAAAAAAAAAGAACACTCTCCAAGCTAGACCATACATTAGGCCACAAGTCAATAAATTCAAGAAGCCCAGAATTTTCCAAAATGATGACTGAAATCAAATCGAGCATCTTTCCAACCACAGTGGAGGAAGGAGAAATCAATTACCTGAAGAAAACTGGAATTTCACAAACATGCAGATTAAACAACATGCTACTGAGAACAACCAATGGGTCCATGAACAAATCTAAAGAGAAACCAAGAAATACTTTGAGACAAATGAAAATGGAATACAGCATAGCAAAATTTATGGAATGCAGCAAAAGGGGTTCCAAAAATGGGGCACCTGACTGGCTTAGATTGTGGAGCGTTGTGACTCTTGACCTTGTGGTTGAGTTTGAGCCCCACACTCGACAGAGAACTCACTTTATTTATTTATTTTTTTAAAGAGTTCATTTATTTGAGAGAGAGAAAGAGAGACTGAGCACAAGCAGGGGCAGTGGCAGGCAGAGGGAGAAGAAGCAGGCTTCCCGCTGAGCAGGGAGCCTGATGCAGGGCTCAATCCCAGGACCCTAACATCATGACTTGAGCTGAAGGCAGAGGTTTAACCGACTGAGCCACCCAGGCACCCCTAGAACTTCCTTTTAAAAAACCAGTGGTTCTAAAAGGCAAGTTTATAGTGATACAGGCCTAACTCAAGAAACAAGAAACATTTCGTTAAATAAGCAACCTAACTGTACACCTTAAGGAAACAGAAAAAGAACAAAGGAAGCCCACAGTTAGTAGAAGAAAGGAAGTAACATATCAGAACAGAAATAAATGAAATACAGACTAAAAAGACAATAGAAAGATCAACAAAAGAGCTGGTTCTTTGAAAAGAACAAAGCTGACAAATTTTCAGCTAGACCCAAGGTAAAAAAAAGAATGAGGACTCATAATCAGAAATGAAAGAGATGTTCCCACTGATACCATAGATATACAAAGGCTCATAAGAGACTACTACAAACAATTACACCCCAACAAGTTGAACAATCTAGAAAAAAAAGGATAAATTCCCAGAAACATACAACCTTCCAAGACTGAATCACGAAGAGACAGAAATTCTGAACAGACCAATTACCAGTAAGGAGATTAAATGAGTAATCAAAAACCTCTCAACAAACAGAAGTCCAGGACCAGACGGCTTCACTGGTGATTTCTACCAAATATTCAAAGAAAAATGAATACCAATCCTTCTCAAACTTTTCCACAAAAACAAGAGGAAGGAATGCTTCCCACCTCATTTTAGGAGGCCAGCATTGCCTTTATTAAAACCTGCCAAGATGCCACAAGAAAAGAAAATTACAGACCAGTATCTGTGATGAACATAGATATAAAAATCCTCAACAAAATATCAGCAACCCAAATTCAACAATACAGTAAGAGGTATGATCAAGTAAGATTTATTTCAGGGATGCAAGGGTGGTTCAACATCCACAAATCAATCAAAGTAATACGCCACATTAACAAAATGAAGGATAAAAACCATACGGCCATCTCAACAGATGCAGAAAAAGCATTTGACAAAATTCAACACCCATTTTGATAAAAGCTCTCAACAAAGCAGGTATACAGAGAACGTAACTCAGCATAATAAAGGCCATACATGACAAGCCACATCATATTCAATGGTGAAAGCCAAAAGCTTTTCCTCTAAGATCAGAAACAAGACAAGGACACCCATTCTTGCCGCTTTTATTCAACATAATAGTTCGCCCTTGAACAATGCAGGGATTAGGGGTGCCAAACCCTTGTGCAGTTGAAAATCTGAGTATACTTTTGAATCCCCCAAAACTGAACTACTAATAGCCTACTGTTGACCAGAAGCCTTACCAATAACAGAAAGAGTTGATTAACATATATTTTGAATATTATATATATTATGTACTGTATTCTTACAACAAAGTAAGCTAGAGAAAAAAAAATGTGATTAGGAAAATCCTGATGGAGCTAGAGTGTATTATGCTAAGCAAAAGAAGTCAGTCAGAGAAAGACAAATACCATATGATTTCAGTCCTGTGGAATTTAAGAAACAAAACAGATCAACAAATGCGAGGGGCAATACAAAGAACAGAAAAGGAAACAAACTATAAGAGACTCTTGATGATAGAAAACAAACTGAGTGTTTGATAGAGGGGCGCTGCGGGGGGGGGACTAGCTGGGTGATGGGGATTAAGGAGGGCACCTGTTATGAGCACTGGGTGTTGTATGCAAGTGATGAATCACTGAATTCTCTTGAAACCAATATTGCACTGTATGTTAACTGACTAGAATTTAAATAAAAATTTGAAGAGAAGAAAAGAAAAAAAAAAGAAAATCCAAAAGGACAATACATTTACAGCAATGTCTGTAGTTACTGAAAACAAAACAAAACAAAACAAAACAAAAAAACAAGAACATGTATTAAGTGGACCTACAGTTCAAACCCACGTTGGCCAAGGGTCAACTGTAGTACTGAAATCCTAGCCAGACCAATTACACAAGAAAAATAAATAAATAAAAGGCATCCAAATTGGAAAGGAAGAAGTAAAGGTCACTATTTTCAGATGATATATTATATGTAGAAAACCGTAAAGACAACACCAAAAAACTATTAAAACAAATTCAGTAAAATTGCAGGATAAAAAATACATAAAAATCTGTTGCATTTTTATACACTAATAATGAACTATCAGAAAAATAAATTTAAAAATCAATCACATTTACAACTGCATCAAAAAACCCCAAATACGGGGCGCCTGGGTGGCTCAGTTGGTTAAGCAACTGCCTTCGGCTCAGGTCATGATCCTGGAGTCCCGGGATCGAGTCCCGCATCGGGCTCCCTGCTCGGCAGGGAGTCTGCTTCTCCCTCTGATCCTCCCCCTCTCATGCTCTCTGTCTCCCATTCTCTCTCTCAGATAAATAAATAAAAAATCTTAAAAAAAAAAAAAAAAAACCAAATACTTAGAGATCAATTTAACCAAGGAGGTGAAAGCCTATATACTGAAAACTGTAAGTTAAAGAAACTGAAGACAACACAAGTAAATGGAAAGACATTCCATGCTCATGGATTAGAAGAACTAATAGTGTTAAAATGTCTATACTACCCAAAGCCATCTCCAGATTCAACGCAATTCCTATCAAAATTCCAATGACATTTTTCACAGACATAAGGCAAAGAATCTTTAAAATTTGTATGGAACCACAAAAGACTCCGAATAGCCAAAGCAATCTTAAGATAGAACAAAGCTGGAGGCATCAGGCTCCCTGGTTTCAAACTCTATCACAAAGCTGTAGTGATTGCTGGCCTACTGTCATAAAAACAGACACAGATCACCAGCACAGAAGAGAGAGTCCAGAAGGAAACCCACACATCTATGGTCCAGTACCTTATGACCAAGGAGCCAAGAATATACAAGGGGGAAAGAACAGTCTCTTTAATCAACGGTGCTGGGAAAACTGGACAGTCACATGCAAAAGAATGAAACTGTACCACTATCTTACACTATAGACAAAAATTAACTCAAAATGGATTTAAGACTTGAATATAAGACCTGAAACCATAAAACTCTTAGCAGAAAAATTAGGGGAAAAGCTGCTTGACATAGGTCCTGGCAGGGATTTTTTTGGATCACACTCCAAAAGCAAAGGCAACAAAATCAAAAATAAATAAGCAAAACTACATCAAACTAAAAAGCTCCTGCCCAGCAAAGAAAATCACCAACAAAATAAATATGCAACCTACCACCTGGGAGAAAAGATTTGCAGATCACAGATCTAATAAAAGGTTAATATCCAATATATATAAAGAACTCATACAACTCAATAACAACAACAAAAAACAAACAATGTGATCAAAAAGTGGAAGGATTATCCAAATGGACATTACCCAGAGAAGACACACACAGAGCCAACGGGTATGTGAAAAGACGCTCAACATCATTACTCATCAGGGAAATGCAAAAACAAAAACAAAAACAAAAACAACAACAACAATGGGATACCACCTCACACTGGTTAGAAGGGTTAGTATCAAAAAGGGGAGAAATAACAAACATGAGCGAGGAGGTGGAAGGAAGGGAACCCTGGTGCACTGTTGGTGGGAATGTAAGTAGGTGCAACCACTGTGGAAAACAGTATGCAGGCTCCTCAAAAAATTAAAGGTAGAACGACCCTACAATCCAGCAATTTCTCTTCTGGCCATTTATCCAAAGAAAACAAAAACACCTATTTGAAAAGATATATGAGTCCCCATGTTCATTGCAGCATTATTTATAATAGCTAAGATAGGAGGACAACCTATGTGTCATGGAGGGATGAACTGATAAAGAAGATGCGCTGCATGTATATAAAGTGAAATACTATTCAGCCATAATAAAGAACGAAATCTTTCTGTTTGCAACAACACGGATGGACCCTGAGGGCATGACGCTAAGTGAAAGAAGTCAAAGACAAATACTGTACGACATCACTTTTACATGCAATCTAAAAAACCAAAAAACTGAACTTAAAGATACAGCCAACAGATTGGTGATTGACGGGCAGGGGGATGCGTGTGAAATGGGTGACAGAGGTCAAAAGGTACAAACTTACAGGTATAAAATAAGTAAGTCACAGGATGTAATGTACAACATGGTGACTATAGTTAATAACACTGTATTGCAAACTTGGAATTTGCTGAGAGAGTAATCTTAAAAGTTATAAGAAAAAAGTTTTGTAAAACAAGACAAAACTGGATTTAAACAGATAAGCCATACACCACTACTCAGGGGACTCAGAAAGTACAGAGAACTGCAAAAATCTGCACGGGAGGCTGCCCTCATATCTGCTAAAGGAGAGCTTTGTACACTGGTGAGTGCGTGCACAGAACAGCATGTAAAGTGCTAGGCTCCTCTCTACTCAGAGCAGTGCGCACTGCATCACACTCAGGGGTACAGGAAGAAGCAGGGAGTTCCTGGGGGATACTGAAGAAGCTCAGGAAGAATAACAATGCAGGGTGTACGGAAAGTGCCTTACGGGTTTTCCAAATCCCTGGGCATGTACCATCTCATAGGTGTCTTTTGAGATCCTACAAAAAGTCGCTGCTGCAGCCAACTTCTTTAATTCAGTGGTAACCTCTGAGTCATCACTGTCTCTTGACCCTAATTCTGGGGGAGAGGAGCACATAAAATTGGTCTAATTTCTCTCAGTTGGGATGGTCCTTCAACTGTTGATCTGAATCACTAAGAAACGCTGTTACTGCGACTTTAAAGGACTGCAAATGAATAAAGACAATAGTAACAAAAATAGGTAACATTTATTCCTCTGTGTTAGGCACTGTTCTAAGCTGTAAGGTGCAGAGTCAAGCATGGAGGCATGAGGGTCTGGAATAAGCCCCAATCATGGAGAGCTTTGAAGCACAGGTTTTGGAGCCGCAAAGACAAGGGTTTGAAATCTGGTTCCAAACATTATCTGTGTCTCTAAGCCTCAGAGCCCGATCAGGAGCCTAGCCCACTGAGATGCTCAAACTGATAGTGCAGAAATGCTTAAGTCAGTGGCAGGCACACAGCAGCTCCTCAATTAACTCATGATGATAATCATGAGGATGTCAATCACGTTGGTGTTCCTTCCCCGGCGCTAGCAATAACAATAACCAATACTGGTATAATATTAATCCCCAACACTGATACTGTGCTTACCCCACGCCAGGAACCGTGGGTTACATTTACTTTGGAAGTGGGTTACATTAACTAATTCATTAAATCCTCAAAACAAGCCTATATAGGTACTGTTTTCAGGTCCACCTCTCAGATGAGAAAACTGAGGCACGGAGATTACATACCTTACGCAAGGTCACGCAGCTGGAAGTGCAATAAAAGGAACGACAACCTTTACTAAGATCCAGTCTGTAATAAGCTCCTTACCTCCCTTAAATCCGCACAATAACCCGAAGGGTTTGCGGTTCCGCCCACTTTACAGATGCCAAGACTGAGGCTCGGTCCCAGGGCCGAGCCCGCACTCACCCAGCCTCCCGGATGCGACGAAGCACGACTCCGCCGTCCGCCTGGGGCTCGTCCTCCGGGTCCCGCGCCGGTGCCTCCCTCTCTCGCGGACGCCGCGCGGCAGAGCGCCTTCTCCTCCGCGGAGCCACAGCCTGCCAGGGTTCCGCCGCCGCCGCCATGGCCCTCTGACCTCACGGCGCGCCGCCTGACGTCATCACCGCGCGCCAGCGCTCGGGGAACTGTAGGGGGCGATAGGCGCTGCCGGCGCGTGATCCTGGGGCCTCTCCGCCGCGCGCGTAGGTACCGGGAGGGAGCCGCTGGCGCCCCGCTGCCGCCCGCACTGTGGGGGCCGAGCCCGGAGCGCTGGGCTGCTGGGCTACTCCGGCGGGTGGGCGGCGCGGGGACACTGAGGGGCGGGACCGTGGCCGAGAGCGCCTCTTGGCGGCCCCCTCCGCGCGGCGATCGCCGGCATTGACCCCCCCCACATACACACACCTTTGCCCACAAATTCCCAGGAGCTGAGGCCAAACACCTCCCAGTGCCCTTAGCCCGATCCCCATCGCAGTGGTTAGCTTCCCCTTTCCTGGCCCGCTGACTCACTGAGGCCACTTCCTATACCGCCACCTTCCTGCCTCCAAGCCATTGCCGGCCACTTCTTGGCTCCCTTGGGTCGTTATTGCAACTTTCCAGGCTGCCCGAGCCTTCTGTGGTCACATCCCAGCACCTGCCCTACCCCAGGGACATTATGGACCTCTTCTGGACCTTTCAGAGATAAGAGCTTGGACCTTGCAGTGTAGGGCCCAGTCTTCTGGGAAGGAGGGATAGGGGGTTTCAGGCTGCTGTCCTTGATTCCAGTAGCTTCCGCGCCCCTCTCCACAGGAATCCCATGAGTATGGCCCCATAGAGGGCTCACCTCAAGATAATCTAAAGCTGAGAAAAGATAGAGATTTTACAGTCCTCAAAGAGTCAGTTCGGTCCTCTCTAGATAATTCTCTCTAGGAAAGGAGCTTTAAAAAGCTATTGTATTCCTGGGAGGATGAAAGATGGTGAGCAAGCATTTGAAACCCTGTCTCTGGGACATCAAGCTTGGACAAAGTCACAAGAGAAATACAGTTCTGGAGGGACCAAGGGGTTTCCTTGTGGAAAAATTAAACCCTGTTTCGTTTTTCTGGAGGGTTATCCAGACCAGTGTGGGAAGGTACCGGGAGGCCAGTTTTAGCATGGTGCAAGGATAAAGTTAACACTCTGAGTTGCCTGTGTCTCTGGAGGGAGTAAGCCAGAGACCAGGTAATTTTTAAAGAGTGCAAGAGATAAGTAGAGTAAATGATGCCAGGGTCCCTTCTGACTGAAATTCCATGATACTTAATCATCTCTTCTCTTGGAATTTGAAAGCCACTTGTTAAACTCCTATTTTGAAAACTTGCCCAGCTCTGGAATTCATGTTCAGATTACTTTTGAGCTGTCAAGGTGACAGTTCCTTAATTTGGGTTCCATTATTACTGTAACAGCCGCCTTATTTGTATAGCTGTTCTTGGCACACAGAGCTTTTTCACACTAGTTACTTAAATTTATCTTCTGTGAGGCATAACTGTTCAAAGAGACAGAGGAACTTGCTCTAAAGTCCTGCTGCACTCTCTTTTTTCTTCTGAAACAATTTTTCAACTTTCTAGAAGACTCTTTGTGAAGTACACCATTTGCCTAACCCTGCTGGGTCACATGCTCTCTCATGGGTTTCTGAAATAATCTATTCCTTGTGGTTTATTTTAGGACCAAGGCACTGATATTTGAACCGGAAGCTTCACAAAGTTGAAAAGAATCTTCAGAACGGCTTTGAACCCAGACAAGCTAGGAATCTCTTCTGAACACCACCTTCCGCATGCATCTCCCCGACTGGGCTTTCCTGGCCAGGAGCTTTTTGAAGAAGTCGTTCTGCAGAGAGCCAGAATGCTGATGCTCATGGAACCAGCTTAGTGGATTTGACTTTTCTGGTAGAATTCTCTTGCTTTATTATATACTCTCTCCCAGAGTTCTAAGACGTGTGGAGGTATTCAGGGCACCAAAGAGCCTGCAGGGAAGGAAGGAAGCACTTTCATGCTGAATGAAAACCAAGCAGGTGACAGCTGTGGCTGAAAACATTTAAACCTTTCACGCCTGGATTTCCTGGATCCGGGACACAAAGGAATAGTCGCTGCTGGGGTGCAAGAAGCGATCCCAGACAAGAAAACCCAAATAAATAGAATGAGGGCAACAGGCAAGTAAATGGCCACCATTACCCCAACAGAGCCGACATCAGCCTCCTGGTGAGTAGCAAGGCCTGTGTGGCTTACTTCCTGCCAGGCTGCTGGACCCATGTTTTGGATTAACTGAAAATCCCCAGCCAGGCTGTCTTGATTTTATTAAGGGGGAGGGGTGGGGAGACATTTTTTTCTCCGAGCAGGCGAATCAAGCATGTGAGCCATTTCTCTCCAGAGCTGCCGGGTTGTGACTTTGCATTGTTGGAGCAAGTCGGGCATTGCTGGTAGATTGCAGAAAAGGTGGCCATGGCCGGGTCACACGGTCGGCTTTGGTGACGGTGTGGGCGCTGTAGGCTTCATTGGTAAGAGACGAGAAATGGCTGCACATTTCTAGTGGAACTGCACCACCGGAAGAGGTTTGGCCAGTCTGCTTCTTGAAGGGTATTATACAACGTCTGCTAAACTCAGCTTCCACTCAACCCCAACTGGGTTAAGCCTCTCTCGTCAATTGCTTCAGCAAACATTCATTGAGGAATGAAAGCAAAAGGCATGGTTTAAATAGAAGGAGCAGGACTCGGTGACCGGTTATGTGCACGGAAGGCACAAAGATGGAGTTGTTCAAAATGACACCCCGGTTTTCTTTTGTGTGCCTGAATGAGGGTGCTTTCACCCAGAGAACACAAGGAGCGGGTAAACGGGGGCCCGGCATGGGGGTTTCTGATTGGGGCTGACACGTTTTTGAGGCTTTTTGATCTGACTTGCCCTGCACTAGAAACAGAGTTCCCACTTGTCATCCGGAAAGAGAAGGTGGGAGCCAGGGAGGGTGTAGGGGGAGGGCGTAGATCCAGCGAGAAGAATGCGGGTGACAGAGTGGTCACAGCTCCTCCTCCTTATGCTCTAGCCTGATGGGTGTGCTTTCAGAGAGGTAAAACCCAGGCCCAGCCTTTGGGGAGTCTGCTTTGTGTGTCTTAAACAGGTGAATTATGGTTACATTGCAGAGTAGACAGAGTCCTTTGCGAAGAACAGAGGGTTATGGAAATTGAGAAGAGAGATTCCTTTGCGTGGAGGAAATCAGAAGTTTGATGAAGGGTCGTGTCAGAGTTATTCTTAACATACTGTTAGGGTTTTGCCAGGCAGAGAGGGGTTCAGGGCTCCACTGTGAACTCTCATGAGCCCCGTTTTCTCATTATAGACTCCCTATCCTGCATTGAAACTGTGTGTTTACTGTCTCCCTTTGATGGCCACGGGCCCAGGTCTGGCAGAGGGAGAGCACACCGTCAGGCCTAATTTACTGTTCATTAAATGAACACATGAATTTCTGATCCAAGGGATATCCAAGGGATATTTCCGGAGATAATCGTGCCCAGCAGCTGTGAGGCGGGCAGCTAAGACATCCCCTAACTATTTTATTATCAGAGCCTTAAAAGACAGCATCCCAAACCCTGTGGTTGTATGGTTAAGGGCCCGTGTCTCAAGAGATGGCCCTGGGTGCTCTGTTTCTCCTCCAGCTACTCTTCGGTCTTTTTGGCCAGACGGCCTGACGGCTGGATTGAGGCATATTTTTAGTTTGACTGGACGGCCCTTGCAAAATGGTTTTTCTTATCTGTTTGTAGCTACTGGGTTCTTTCTCCCCTGGGGCCACCAGAAGGCTTCTCAAATACTGAGTAATGAGCCCTTCTCACGCTGGGAAAGAGGAAGCTGTGTTTTCAAACGCCTTGATCCCTGGATGAAAGGAAACATGGCTCCGTTCTGTTCTCTTGCCAGGTGGAATTATTTTTTCCTTTATGATGGTTCAAAGGTAAAGGAAGAAGGAGATCCAACCAGAGCTGGTATTTGTTACTTCTACCCTCCTCAGGTAAGCGCCCCAGCGGGTTACTCTTCCGGGGGTGGGGGGGCCCTACGTCCTCCGAGTGGTGGCTTTTCAAAAGTATAGCATTGACATTGGGACAGTGTTCTTTGCATCACCCAGGCATTTGACATTTCTACCCTCTTATCCTTAGTTGTACTGTTTCTTGTTGTTCTGGTCTTGAAAGCCCCAGACAGCTCAGCACTTCCATCCTCTCTAGCTCTCTGCTACCCTCCTGATTTTCTGTCTGCCTCCCCTTGCTCCCGGGTTTTCATCAGCAAAAACACTTTTTTAAATTAACACTTCCAAATTAAAAGTGAAACACTTTTTAAAATTTAAAAATTTTTTAAAATTAATTTTTCTTGAGACACTATTTTTTTTAAAGATTTATTTATTTGAGAGAGAGAGTACGCGTGTGTGTTGGGGGAAGGGCAGAGAGAGAGAGAGAATCTCAAGCAGACTCTCCGCTGAGCTTAGAGCCCAACTTGGGGCTCTGTGCCACAATCCCGAAATCATGACCTGAGCTGAAACCAAGAGTCAGATGCTCAACCGACTTAGCCACCCAGGCACCCCCTAAAACACTTTTATTCAAAGGTATACAAAAGCAGGAAGGAGAGTATCACAAGCCCTCATGAACCAGTTAATTAGTAACAATAATTCCTTAATATCATGTGGTATTATCTATATTCAAATTTTGCCTTCCTGTCTTAAAGGTTACTTAATCAGACCTTGCTCCTTCCATTCCTCCAGCCCTCCTTCCCTCCTTACCTGCCCCCCTCCACTTCCTAGTCACGATCCAAACAAGGTCCACACATTCCATTGCTTCTTTTGTGTTTTAAGTCTCTTTTATTGTGTACCGCCCCTCACCCACCCACCCAGCCCCTTTCCCCACTACGCCACAGAATTACCGAAGAAGCCAGGGCATTTGTGCAGTAGAATGTCAGAAGGTCCCACATTCTGGATTGGCCTGATCACTTCCTCAAGGCCGTGTCGTTTCAGATCTTCCTTCCCCTGTAGTTCCTTTATAGTAGTTGTAAGATCTAGAGCCTCAGTTAAGTGTCAGTTCCGTTCTTTTAAGCAAGACTTCTTCCTGGGGGTGTGTACCTTTTCTGTTGCATTACAAGATGTCTGGCTGCCCCGCAGGTTAGCTAATCTAAGACCGATGAGGAGGTCTGTGTATTTGCTCACGTGATCATGCTCCCACTTGGGTAGCTGGGATGAATCTAGGCCACTCTGGCCACTCTGCAGCGGATCTGAATAGGGACCAAAGGCTCCCGCTGCTACCCAAGCACGGGCCGCAGACTTTGCCTGACAAAGGGCCCTGGAGTCAATATTGAGACCTTGCCAGGCACGGAAGGTTGACATCACACTCTCTTCTTTGTTGTTGCTATTACCACCCTTAACTATGAAAACCACGCTCAGCTCCCGGGCCATCTGAAACCAGGCAGCAGCCTGGATCTGGCCTGCCGGCTGCAGTCCGCTGTGGCCTCAGCCCTGCTTCAAGGGATGCCTCATGAGTTCGACAGTTTCAGCTTCCCCTCTGGACTTTGCTGCTTCCCCACAGACCCTGCTCGAACAGCAGGAGTTGCTCTGTAGCCAGATTGCGGGCGTCGTGCGCTGTATCTCGGACATCTCCGCCTCTGCTCCTACCCTCGTCCGTCTGCGGAAGCTGAAGTTCGCCATAAAGGTGGATGGAGAGTACCTTTGGGTAAGTTGGCTGGACAGAACCCGCTCCTCCAGGGTCGCCTCCGCCGTGAGTCATCTGTCTTGGTGATGAGTGCTATGTCGCCAAGGTGCTCTGGAGCCTGGGACCCCTCTGCACCCCCAGGGGCTGCGTGCGGGACTGTCCACGCTTCCCCTGTCCCTCTCTGCAGGTGGCACCGTAACCGAGTGCTCTCCAGAGTATTTCTGACCTGTCCTGTGTTGCACATGGCTGCTTTCTTGTTGCCTTTGAGAGACTTCAGCCAGCCTGTGGAAATTCTTTCTGCCCTGTGATGCAGGTCAAGTTTTCAACCTCTGTTTTTTCTCCCCTGTACTCTCCACACTTACAGGACAATGACCCAGAAACTCGAAGACATTGATTTATAGATGTTAGGTTTCAAAGAACCATTAAAAAAAATAATGAAAACGACTTCTTTACAGTTGATGGCACCATATACACTAGGGTCTTATTGTCCCATGCCTACGTTTATTTAAAACTGATTTCTGAGGTGAAAGGATGTTTAAGTGTGAGGTGGTGTATTCAGCTTTGTGGGTATGCCCGCCAGCGTTTTACGATGATGACCATTTTCTCACGTCCCAAACCAGTGAAGGAATTTTACAGTAAACACTCATATAGACTTCCTAGGTTCTACAGTTACCATTTTATTATATATGTTATTTATTACAGTCACTTTATCACGTCCCTCCATCCCTTCATCTTCCGGCAATCCAGTTTTTATTTTAATGCTTGCCAAAATTGCACACACTAGTATACGCCTCCCCCCGCTCCCCCCCCCCCGCCCCCAGTACCTCATTGTGCATAACATTAATTAGAGTTCAGTGGTGGTTTGTACTTTTTTTCCTTTGGGGGTAAGAGTTCCATACGCTGAAACACACAAACCTTGAGTGTACCACTTAATGCATATGGACAAATGATGCTCCGTGTGACAGAGGCCCATCAAGATACAGAATATTAGCATCACTCTGGGCAGCTCCCCGACATCCTGTTAATTCTCACTCCCGAGTCCCAGGCAACCATCATCCCGATTTTTTCCCACCACAGATGAGTTTTGCCTGTTCTAGAAGTCACAGGAGTGAAATAGTACGTGTAGTATTCCTCTCCGCAGGTTTCTGTCGTGCGTGTGACCTCGTGGGGTGCGTATCTGCAGTTCCTTCCTTTTCATTGTTCACCAGCATTGTCGGAATGTCCGTTGTCTGGATCTAGCGGTCTGCTTACTCACTCTCCTTTTTCTAGATACGTGAACCGTGTCTAGTTAGGAACAATTAAGAATAAGGCCCCTGGGAGCATTTCTAGACGTGTCTTGTTGTAGATATCACTTTTCATTTCTCGTGGGTAAATATCTAAGGTATAGATTTGTGAGGTTACAGGGTAGGTGTATGTTCATTTTATGAGAAACTGCCAGACCTTTTCCCCAAGCGATTTTACCATTTTGCACTCCTACCATGTGTGAGAATTCCAGTTCTTCCACGTCCTTGTCAACACATGCTGTCCGTCTGTTCAGTTCGAGCCATTCTGCTGGGTGTGTAGTGATACCACATTGTGGTTTGCATTTACATTTCCCTAATGACTAAGGATATTAATGGCCACTGGTCTGTCTCTCTTCGAGAAGTGTCTATCCAAAGCTTTTCTGCCCATTTTTAAAATTAGGTTTTCTTTCTTTATTTAGTCTTGTGAGTTTTTTCTATATCCTGGATATCAGCTGTTTGTCAGAGATATATTTTAATTTTTTTTAAAAGATTTTATTTCTTCATTTGAGAGAGAGAGACAGAGAGAGCACAAGCAGGGGGAGAAGCAGAGGGAGAGGGAGAAGCAGACTCCCCGCTGAGCAGGGAGCCCGACATGGGGCTCAGTCCCAGGACCTGGAGATCATGACCCTAGCCGAAGGCAAATGCTTAACCATCTGAGCCACCCAGG
>NC_138381.1:64032692-64119485 GCF_054177405.1 Leptonychotes weddellii
TCCGCCCCCCACAGTCATCTCGCTCCCCCGCCATGGTCGTCTCTCCTTCCCCCCCCAGGAACGCCTCCACTGCGGTGTACGCCTGTTGCAGCCCCGCCCAGGAGACCTACTTCCAGCAGCTGGCCGCGGCCGCGCGGAGCTCCGGCTTCCCCAGCCCGCAGGACGGCGCCTTCAGCCTCCCGGGCAAAGCCAAGCAGAAGCTGCTGAAGCACGGCGTGAACCTGCTGTGAGCCGGGCCGCGGCGCGAGGCTCACCACCCCCCCACCCCGGGAGGGCACTAGCAGCTTGACTACCAGCAAAGGGAGCTCTGCCTTCTGCAACAGAAGAGGTCCCTGTGTTCTCTCTTTCTTGGCCTAGTCCCCCTGTCAGGAACCGTGACGGTATGTGTTTGTGAACTCCTTTTGTAGCCTGCGGTTGGAGCGGGTAGTTCTTCAGGTCAGCAGGCCCAGAGCTATGCAGTAAAGGACTTTATTCCACTGGCCACGTCGTACCGAAGACGGGCAGGGCCAGGTTGTGGGCCTGTCGCTCTGCGTCTGACGCCCCCAGCGTTTCTCGCTGCCCTTCCCTTCGGGGCCTTAACTAGTGCCTCGAGCGTTCAGGTGGGTGTTTGCTTCCATCCACAGGGGGATGGGGTCACCCGCAGGTGGACCGGTGCTCCCACACCTCCAGTGGGGGTGCCTCAGAGCGGTCCTCCCGGGAGGTCTGGACACTCTGCAGGGAGGCAGGCAGCGATGCCAAAACCACCTCGTTTGCATTCTTCTGGAACTATATTCAGAACCAGGAGCCTGTTCTTTGGAACACCCATGGCGGGGGGTGGGGGGGGCAGATCTTGGTAATGTGGAAGGGAGCCTGGGGCTTTGAGGTAACTCTGAGCCCCAGGGTGCCGAGTGGGCTGTGCAGCTGGCCCCTCTTGAGTGAGTGTCCTCAACGAGGAGTTTCCCCAGTGTCCGGGGCAAAAGCAAAGCTGTGCTTCCCAGCGGCGGCTGTGTGAAAGGGCGCAGCGTGCTTGTATGCCCCTGCCCGTGCCAGAGGCAGCCGGGGGATGGTAGTGTGCTGCGGACCACAGTACGAAATACTCACCAGAGGCGTAACTGTTTACCGGGAGTACCTGAGACCCCATTTGAAAACTGCAATGTTAATAATTTCCTAACGGTGAACCAGTGTCTCATGTTGATGACAATGTCTTTTCTGTGAAACAAGTTGCCAAGGGCTAAAAATAAAACAGCCAAAAATGCTGTTGAGTTGTGAGTAATGCTAACGTGTCTAGTGACAAAGTTAAGGTAAGGGTTAAGATATTTTATGTGTGTGTGTGTGTGTGTGTGTGTGTGTGTGTTGGGCACCTTTCTCTTCGCCATGCCCGAGCTGGTGCGGGCAGGTGAAGAGGGATGCACTACAGACCGGTGTGTCCGCGAGGATGACGGGCTGCGGCCACCGATCCGCCTTCAGCGTGGCTGGCCCAGCACACCAGGCCCAGTTCCCTTTCCTCCCTCGGGTCCCTCCCGCCACTGGCTGGCCTAAGAGGGTCATCTTCCCAGATGGAGGAGGGTCATACCCTAAGCTAGGGTACATGCATACTGTCCTAATGCTCTGCCAAGTTCTCCAAGAAAAAATTCAGTACCAGCCTCTGTGCCACCGGGTCAAGGAACCTTCCCACGACTGACTGACACGTAACATGGCCCTTTTCGGTTGTGGGGTTATTTTTAAGCAGCCAAACTTTTCCTTTTGCTCACCGGCGCTCCAGAATTCTGAAGTCCCCAGATTTGAGCTCAGTGACATTACAACCTGTCATGTGTTGAAACGGGGACAGAATTTGGAGCCCAGAACCCATTTTCATCTGCCCGCTCCCAGCTCAGCTAACTGCCTGAGTTCAAGGACTCTTTCCAACCAGATCTGTTTCACGAGAAAATCGCTTGGCTGTGACTGGGCCCTTTCCTAGATGTCATGCCGTCTACAGACATCTTACTGGGTCTGCTTTCAGAAACCTCTCTCCCCATCTACCTTCTCAGAGCTGCCATTGAGCCTAAAAACACTCTTAACACAAAATGCCTTTGTTTCTGAGAATCCACGTTCTAGGCAGCCACGTGTTTCCTCTTTAGACCTTACCCCCAAATTAAGTCTTAATCACCGGAGAGCATGAGATCAACACAGCAGAATGCGAAGACCCACACGCAATGGTCATTTCAAAATACATCCACAAATTCTTCACTACAAATTAGGGACCTACCTCCTCCCTTGAGTGGGGGCTATACTTAGTGATTTGTTTCTAACAAATAGAACATGGTAAAAACGACAGTATGACTTCTGGGAGCAGGTTACAACACACGTGGTGGCTTCCATCTCTCTCGGTTCTCCTCCTTTGGGGGAAGCTGACATTCAGGCAGCCCATGGAGAGGCCCTTGTGGTGAGGGTCTCCTGCCCACAGCCATGTGAGCGAGCCTTCTTGCTCCAGCCCCGGTCGAGCCTTCAGATGAGTGCAGCCTTATGAGAAACTGAACCGGGACTGTCAAGCTAAGTTGCTTCCAAATTCCCAGTCTTCCAAAAGTGTGTGACATAATAAATGCATGTGGTTCTGAGCCACTGTCTGGGGGTCATTTGTTATATAGTGAGAACTCACTAAGACACTTGTATGCCAGTATCCCATCCACCAAACTAGGTTCCTTACAGCTTTGGCACAGGGGGCCCTTTAGCCAAATGCTGGATGAAGCTGCAGGCTCAGATCCCAGCTACCCCCTTTCCCACTAGGGAAAGCCGGGCTGGACAACAAGATACCGTGAGTGCTCCCTCAGCTTTCTTCCTATGGCTTCCAGAGCCTGACGCTAATGGCCAGCTGGGCCCCCCTTCCTCTCCTCTGGGCCCTGCCCTGGCCCCTCTTCTTACCCCAGCCTCCTAGGTGCTTCCATGCAGGCCGCCCTCCTCTGAAAGTGGACGGCCACCCAAATGGCCCCAAGCCCCCAGCCTTCCCGGCCCCACCCTGGCCTGCTTCTCTGGGAGGCCCATGGAGGAGGTGCATGGGCCCCTGTGAAGCTTTCCCCTGCAGTTTGAGGAAACTCCTCGGGTGCAGGAGGGGTATGGGCAGCAGCATGGGGGAAGCTGGGCAGGTCCCTCTGGATGATCATTCCTAGGTCCTAGGATGCATGTGCAAGAGCTGGGGGTCAGCCTGGAGAATGGCCTCCCCTGGTGTGCATTTCCACTGTTCCCGAAGCCTTGAACAGCCTACCATCACCCCAGCCCAGTGTTCTGGGCTCTCAGCTGTGGCTGCTTTGGCACATTGCCCTCTGGCTCCAACTTGCCCTCAGCCAGTGTCCCCCAGCACCAGACCAGAGAAGACAGCTTCAAAAAGTCATTTGTGCTGTGAACCTTCTGCTCTCCACCAAGATGGGACTTTACAAGTCCTATTCCTTGTGTATGGAAAAGGACACCTCCCCCCCCCCACCCGAGTCTCATCCACCTGGATTAATTCAGAAAAGCTGGAGTCCGCAAACATGCACAGGCACACCCCCTTCCCTTTGCTCCTCTGGTCCCGTTTACTTTCTGCAGTGGCGCTCAGCTCTGCGACCTCAGTGGCAGCCTTGACCGTGACTGGGGCCCAGAGGCCGCTGGAAATGCAATGCTCAACCCCCCGTCTTCCTGTTCAGTACTGCAGAGGTTCTGGTGGCTGTGAGGACATCATTTCCTGACAGTCCCAGGCCCATACCCTCAAAATTAGCATCTAGATTTGAGGCTCCCCAGAGCGGGGGCCCTCCTGCTGGAGTGGGCCCCATGCCCCCAGGGTGGTACTCCCCCAGGGAGGTGGCGTTTGCAGGATGGAAGCTGCCCTGCCTTGGTTTTACAGGTGACACCAGAGTGCCCCCGTCTCCCTGGACAACAGCCTCATGCGAGCAGGGAACACACGGTGGAGAGGAAGAGAAGGGGTCCGTTTTGGGTGAGTCCATGCCAACTGCCCAGCGTTGTCGACTACTTGTGAATCTTCAGGATCAAGTCCCCATGGTGTGATTAATAGTGGCATTCAGATTCCTGCTGGGAAAGACCTCTGGTCCCTAGGGAGGCCGTTGAGCCTAATCAAACTGCCTCCCCACTGGAGGGAAGCATCCGGGCTCACTGGCTGTCACCTTGACACAGTAGCACGTGGAGCCTGGCGGCCCTCACCTGCTCCAGTATCTCTTCTCGAGTGTTAACCCCACGGTGGTCCTTTCCGAAGCGGCTGACATGCCCTTCACACCCCCACCAATACTGCTTTCCTAACACCCCACCCCGCAGAGCTTTGCACCGTGTGAGTGGTGGCCCCCAAAGGTAGCGCTCCTCATCCCGGGCACCTGTGTTACCTCAGAAGCTAAAGGTCCTGCTGGTGTGATTAAGAATCTGGAGATGCAGAGAATATTCTGGATCACCCCAGTGCCATCACAAGACTGCTTATCAGAGAGGCAGAGGAAGATGATTCACATTGAGAGGAGGTGACGTGGAGGCGGAGACGAGTGACAGGGCCACAAGCTAGGGCCACTAGATGCCTAAGGAGGCGAGGGATGGATTCTGCCCTGGAGCCTCGGGAGGGAGTACCACTCTGGTGACGCACTGGTAGGGGTCCAGTGAAGCTGATTTTCAACTTGGGCATCCAGAGTGTGAGAGAACGCAGTTCTGTTGTTTCGAGCCACCACACCAAGTCTGTGGCAGCTTGTTAGAGTCGCCACGGGAGACCAACACACCCGCCTCGCAAGCCATGTGTGTGTCCTGGTGGGGCCCTCACAGGTGGGGCCCTGCCACCGCCGAGAAGCTCTGCATGCTTGCAGGCGTGCCGGGAACTCATCCTGGGGCAAAGGGGAGCTTTGAGGCAGGGGAGTGACTGGATCGGACTCTCATGAGAAAGGTCACTGGCTCCTGAATGGAGGAGAAGCAGGGCAACGGGAGGGGGATGTCCCTGTCCCCCCCACCCCTGGGCCCTTGTGAGGAGACTGGGGAGGGCAGGGTGTACGATCGACACTTGTCAGCTGGGCTGAAGAGGAAGCAGGTTCTCTGGATCTTTTCTTAATGCGTTTGTTGAATCTGGGAAGCGTAAGGTAAAGGTTCTCAGGGCTTCGAGACTGAAAAAGCACATTTCCTCTCTGTTTACTTGCAACATCCGCACCTGAAATGAGCTTTCTCCTGGGAATAAAATCCCAGGCCCCCTGGGCAGGGGGAAGGGGAGACAAGCAGCCCCCACCTCCCATGTGCGGGTGAAAAGGCACTGTGTGTGTCTTCCCTCCGACCAGCCCGCAGGGGCTCCTGTGGCAGTGGGGGCACATGGGCCCCGGGCTCGGCTCACACCTCTCTGACTCACTGCCGTGGAAACGGGGCCCGGGGACTTGACTTCTTGGAACCTCAGTGTCTTCTTTGACATGGAGAGGAAAAGGCAATTATGTAAAGGCGTGGCATATTGTGGGGGCCCCCAGAATGTGGTGTTCGGTGAGTGTCCCAAGAGGACAAATGGCCCCTCCTGGAGGTCCCTGTGCCAGCCATGGAGGTGAGGCCTGTACGTGTGACCGGAGTTCGAGAGGCTGCCAGATCGAGTGCTTGGTGCCTGGCCTCTAATTCCAGCCCGGCCTCCAGCCGGCCATAGGGCCTTGTCCACGACGACTGCCGCCCTGAGCCAGCGTTCTCTGTGTTACATGCACACCACTGTCTCTGCTTACCCCAGTGTGGGCCCCAAGGGCTCGTGGGATACTAATATAGGCAGAGGAATTTTCGAGTGCACAGAGCTCTCTGTACCCAAGGAAGAAAGCACTCTCGCCTTGGGTCCGGGGTGGCTGGTGCATCGGACGTGGGGAAATGTGGGGAAGGGTAGGTGATCAGAAGGTAGGACCGACGTGTGTGCCTGGGAAGGAGGCAGAAAGTAAATCCATCTGTGTGTGTGTTGCCTCCTGCCACCTAATGCTACAATCTGCTTGAGCATTTCCACTGCCATCTGTCAGCAGCCTGAAAATATATGGCCTTATTCTGTCCTGTTGCCTGTGTTTACATCTGGTTAGCAAGACTTAGCAGGGAGGTAAATCTTAGGGGGAGGTTGCTGGCAGCAGGGCCCGATGGTCCTCACAAACCGCATTTTGTACTGAGCCTTTGCTTTGATTATTTACATTTAAAAAATATGTATGGAGCACTTCCTATCCACCCAGAATGAGACACACTGTTATCTTATTCGAACCTCACTTTACGCCTGTGAAGGTAGGCATTAGGCCCATTTTATAGATGAACCTCACAGAGTGGGTCAGGACTTTTTGGTGGCGAGGGATAGCAACCGCAACTCAAATTTGGCTTCAGAATAAAAAAGGGAGTTTATTGGCTCGTGGAACTGGCAAGTAGCACTGGTTCCAGGCAAAGCTAGATTCGGGACTCTGGTGACCTCCACACTTCCCTCTGTTGGTTTCACTCTCAGATTTTCTTTACACTAGATCCCCACCTATTCCACATGAAAAGTAGCTTTCCTTTCTCACTGATCTTTGCCAAAGAACGGATCATGTCCACAGCCCTGACCCAATCCCTGAGTGCTAGGAGTTTGGAAGGCTCTGATTGGTCAGGTCTGGATGGTGAACCCAGCCCTGACCCAATCCCTGAAGGCCAGGAGTTGGGAAGGCTCTAATTGGTCGGGTCTGGATGGTGAGCCCAGCCCAGCTGCTGCGGCTGGTCAGATCCTAGAAACCCAAGAACTAAGAATGGGGATGCTGCATCTTGCAAGAGGCTCAACAGGGTACTGTTGGAGGAAGAGTGTTAGAAATAGCGGCCATCCACTAGAGACCCAGGTTAGGTGGCCTGGGTGTCACACGGGAACACAGCCCAGACTTTAACCTGGAGCTGGCTGGTTTCAAAGGCCTTGTCACTCGAGTGGGCAGTGACTCTTGTCCCCAGCTACACATTAGAATCAGGGCAGGAAATGAGTTAAAGCAAATACGGAGATCCGGGCCCCACCCCCTGAACAAAGAAATGAGATGCTTTGGGGGAGGGCGGGGTGTGGGCATCAGTAGTTCTTAGAACACCCCAGGTGACTGTATTGTGCAAAGTCTAGAACTGGTGGATTAGGTCACCCTTCCCGTCCCTGGCTATATGCTGTAGGCCATTCAACATTACAAGGGTAACCCAGAACCCAATCTGGGCGAATGCAGGGGGATAGTGAGCAGGTGCCTGGGAGCCCTGGTACATGACCTTGTACAGTCTGGGCGTGAAGGTGGCGCAGGCTGTGTCAGAATGGAAGCAGGGCTTCTCATCTGAAGCGGGGCGGGCACGCTGGCTCCCCTTTCTCACCTTAAGCATCCTTAGCTGTAGCGTGTAAATTATTTTAGCAATTGCCTAGTTGGCAATGCACACTTTAGGAGAGTGAGAAACATCTCAGCCCTGGGCAAGTGGTGCTCCTCCCTGCCGCTTGCTGAGGGAGCCCAGCCAGGACTGCGGCAGGAAGCAGGCTTGCTGGGAAAACACCAGGCAGCCCGGCTGCTCCTGGGTCTCCAGGCCACCCATGTCACCTACCTCTCTTTAAAAGGGAAAATTTCAAAACGTACCTACTGAGGCACCTGCTTCTTCCCCTGCAGTGAGGCAGTGGAAGGAGCCGCCGGCTCCCCTGGCCACCTCCCTCCACCACTGCTCAGATGGGCTGACCTGTCTCCTCCTTCCCGCCCTGCCTCCTCACCTGCTCAGAACCACTATGGCGGAAAGGGGACCCTCGCTGCTGCTGTACATACCAGTCACCATCTCTGCAGTGGGGCACAGAGAGTCTCCCAGAGGCTCCGTGACTTGCCCAAGGTTGGGTGGGAGCCAGCTCCTGGCACGGAGTCCCGAGCCCCCCCCCACTTTCCTGCAGCCACGGTCCTCGCTCTCTGCCCCGTGTGCCACTTAGAGTTCCTTAACGCGCCACGGATCTGCTCCTGTCAGCCCACACCGGTTATCTGAGACCCACGTTTCTGCCTCACTCACCGTGTACATCAGCGCTCGTAGGGCCCCGCCCGTCTCTGCGACGCGATCCAAACTCCCAGCAGCTCCGGCCACGTGCCCCCTCTTCCCCAAGAGACCACTGGCGCACTGGTTCACTCTGGTTTTCAGCAAGGTCCTTTATTTATCTCCTGTTCCCCCAAGCACGGCACATGAGCTCAGGTAGCCGGGTACCCGTGTGGGCTGTGGGCTTTGTAAACGGCGAGCAGTCAGTATGTATAGAAATCATGCACCTCGGTGATTCTTCGACAAGATACTTAATGAGTAGAAAGATTTCAGGTGTGTTGGAAACTGCTGCCCTGTCCCGCATTCTGCTCACGGAAAAAGATCGCTGCAGAGATTTTACTCAAACGGAGACAGGTTTTCTTTGCTCACTGGCCAGTAACTGCCTAGGGCATCTCGGGTCATGGTCACTTGTGACGGCCGCTCCTCCCGTCTGTTCCGACGGAACTCTGGACCTGTACGTGTGACCAGCTGTACATCCCCCGCGGCTCCATGGCTTCATAAATTGGACACTGCCTGTAATACATGATTCAGAAAAGGCATCTCTAGGACGGCTGGAGGCTACTCTTGCACACCTCAGCTCACAGGAGAATGTTTCCAGAATTTGTGCCTCCAGCTGGCCACGTCCTCCACAGGAGACCAGAAAGCCAGCAACGCCGCTGTGGGTCTTTTGGGTCTGTAGGTCTTCCCAAAGGCCTCGCTCACACCCCTGGCTTGGGTCGCCGTCACCCGGCGTGCACCCCTGCACAATGGCAAAGACACGGGGCCGACAGCTCCACTGTCTCGGAGTCCAGCACTTGAACATTTATGTACAGACAAATAAATGGAAAATCAGAGGCAACAGAACTCCAAAGCAAAAGAGACACTTTTTTGGTCAGATCGACGATTCCAGTCTTGCCAGAGGAAGGTGTTGCTGGAATGTCACGGGCTGAGCGCGCGGTCTCCCCGCACCACAGCTCCGACCAGCCACCCTGCTGGTCTGAACGCTCATCGCCGTGGACTCGGAAGCAGCTGCATGGGGAATCTTCCTGGCCCGGTTTGGCAGTAGGGCTTCTGTCGGCAGTGAGGTGACTGGATCACACGTTCGGCAGCTGATCCGTGGGAGCCCCGACTTGGCTCTCGAGGACACCAGCGTCGGCTTGGAAGGAAAGCCGTGTTTACAGAGGAGCGTCCAGTCCCACCAGCCAGATGCTCCCCGCCTTCGGGGACCTGATGGGGTTTGGGAGTGAGGTGAGCGACGGTGACAAGTCCGCTCAGGCCCGGCCGTGCGCACCGCCCCACTGGGTCCACCCTGCCCGTGAAGCCGGCCGGGTGTGGGGACGGCAGACTCTCCCCCTGCCCCGGGCTGACTATGGGTCCCCTGTGTGACCGTGACAGCCACAGAGGCCAAGGTCTCTAGCTCTCTGGTTTGCAGTTTTTTGTTTTGTCTCGGGTGTTTTTCTTTTAAGATGACCACAAGGAGTTTTTACGTGATTACATTCAGACAGATAACCGCTTGGTTACCCTATTTGAGAGCAATGAAAAAACCAGGTACGCAACACGGCACAGACGACAGTCACATCAAGGGCACTGAGCCCCGGTCACAGAGCAAAGTAACGCGCTATTAGGCAGAAAGGAATCGCAGAAGCAAATGACTGGAAGGAAAAAAAAGAAAAATCTAAGGAGATACAAGCTGAAAATTTCCCATTTACAATAACCAAAGGAAAGAGGGACCCCACGTGACCTCAAAACCCCAAATAAGAACTTTCTGGTGAGGCAGGTTTCAGAGCATGGAATCACAGCATGGGTCGGGGCTGGACTGTACCCCAGTCTGCCCAGGCTGACCCGCGGCCACTGTCGCCGACTCCAGCACAGGAAATGTTCTCATCGTCCCGGAGCAAAGATGAAATCCAGGGCCTGCCGTTCGGCTGCTGCCACATTGGGATGCCACAAATCCACCATGAAAACCACCCGTGGTCCATCCTCCGCTGAACCTGGGGGTGGGGGGGGGGCGCGAGAGAGGAGAGGTTCGAAGCGGCCTGGAGCCAGGACCCACGCAGCGCTGGCCCCCACAGTTAGCTTTCAGGCAGGGACCCATCCTGTCCCCTGGCATGGATCGGGACGTATGAAAGGAGAGGGCAGAAGGAGGCAGGGGTGAGTAAGTGGTGGGCGGAGCACAGAGGATTTTTAGGGCAGTGGAGCTATTCCATATGATCTTGTCAGGGTGGATCCGCGTCACTATTTGTCAAAACCCACAGAACATACAGCAGCAAGAGTGAACCCTAACGGAGACTACAGAGTTGAATTAATAATAACGTGTCAATACTGCCTGTCGCTTATAACAAATGCACCACACTAAAGTAAGATGGTAACAAAAGGGGAAATTGTGTGTGTGTCAGGTGGGGGTGGTATATACTTTCTGCTCAATTTTTCTGGAAACCTAACAGCGCTAAAAAATAAAGTCTATAACTTAAAAAAAAAAAAAAAGGCAGCCACTCACCTTCGTGGAATGCAGTGTGCAGGAAAGAGTCATCAAAGAGGAGGCAGCGTCCTTCTGCCCAACACTGGGGCTCTCCCCCCACCACCAGCTCACAGCCACTTGGAGTTTTGAGACCTTTGGGGGGGAAAGGAGAGAAAAGAGAATGAAGGCAGGTGGGATGGGGGATGGCCTGTTTTGGTGTGAATGCTCAACTTCTGAAGCGCCCGACCTTCTGCCTCACCCCTCGGAGCCCCGTTTGGGGTGGGGTGGAGGTGCTTCCACAGAGCAAACACAGGCTGCCTATCACTGAGCTCCGGGGAAAAATGCATTTTTCCATTGGCTTAATCTGTTCTGGGTCATGGGCTGCTCAGTGAAGGCTTGCACTGCACTTCTGAGACTCCTGAAGCCCATCTGTGGGACCGCCCATGTTAATCGAGGAAGGCCAGGTTCACAACCTGCCTGGCCCAATGAACTATTCCAGTCCGGTCTCCAGGGCTGTTTTGGTTGAAATGAAACCATGCCCTCCTCTTTGCATTCCAAGCTTTAAATCCATCTTGGGGCCTGAGGATGGCATGTTCTTAGTCTAAGCTCCTCTGGCCGCCCTCTGGGACACTGAAGGTCACCCCTAAGGCCATGCCTGAGCTCCACAGGGAAAGAGGCTCACACCTTCGTAAGGAGCCATCCGCTCACAACGGCGAGCACATAAGGTGCCAAGTTTGGGCGCGTAACCACGGAAAGCAGGCCTGGCTGAAATGCTGTTGTGTGCCCACTCTCAAGTCCCCGTCTCCCACCCCAGGATCTGAGGGAACACCCGGCCCCTGTCACTGCCTGGACGTCTGTAAATGGAGGCACCACCACAGCCGTCAAAGAGATTCCCGGGGGGCTGGGTGGGCCCCACGGCTCTCAGGAAGGACGCAGCCGGAGGAAGCGGGGCCCTGGCCGAGGGGCTGGGATCGTGGTGGTCTTGCCCGTCTTCGGGGACTACGGGCACAACCGTGACGCAGGACCAGCCGGCACTGCCCCCCCTCCAATTGACTCCTTAGGATGAACATGAAACAGAGTTCTCGCGAACAGAGCGTTTTCACGCGCTCCTTGCACTGGAAACGGACAGCTCCTGGAAGCACGTGTGCAGGAGGAATTCACACAGAGGAGTGGCAAGGACAGGGGACTTGGGGTGCCGTGGAACCCTGGGCAAGTCACTTCACCTCTCGGAGCCTGTAAAGAGGGAACAGTAGTGTACCCACCTTCGGGGCTATGTGACCACTGTCCTTGCCACCTAGAGCATACAGACTGCCTGAGTGCAGATTTGGGCTAAATCGGCCCTTTTCAGACCTCCCTTCACCCCCTCTCCAGATGGAGCAGCTGAGATTCAGAGAAGTGACGTGACCTGCCCGAAGTCTGCTATTCAGTCCTGGTGGGGACCTGAGGTCTGAATCCAAACCCACCTGGCTCCACAGAATGGACTCTAATGACACTGGACAGTATGTCAGTAGTCGTGGTATGAAAGTGATTGTCCATTCTTGTAGTTAAGGTTTCCACTCTCAATAGGACATGTCACTGAATCGGGCGAGAAGGAGCGTTCTGACTCTGGAACCATGCTCTCCCATCTCCCGCTATGGGTAACAAACAGCTGGGGAGGGGGGCAGGGGGCGGGGTTAGGGCTGCGATGGGCCCGGGGGGACAGGGAGAGAGCCTTCGCTGACCGGTTCGGGTGGATGAGGCCGTTAGGACTCGGTGGCTCTCTGCAGGGACCCTCCACCCCAGGGCTTCAGAAAGCAGCTCTCCTTCCTCTGGGCCACTAAATGATTCATCGCCGTGCACCACGGCACACAGAAAAATGGTCTGGTCTGCTGGCTTGACAGCCCCCTGCTCACTTTCTTCCGCCTTCCCCTTCCTCACGCCCCGGCCTTCTAGCGGCCCCCATCCCTGCCTACTGCCCGCACACCAGCTTAGTCGGCAGAGATGATCAATACTTTCCCAGAGAGAGCGTTCCGGTGGCTCTTGGGCATGGAGATAGGCCCCACGTCCTCTGGCTGAGGACTTGCTGTTTGTCCCCACCAACCACCCAACGAGGCAGGCCAAAGGTGCAGAAAGGGCTCCGTGCGCCAGTGGCCCCCACCTCAGGAGGCCGGGGGCTGGCACTCGGGTGGGCAAGGCGAACACAAGCGGCTCTGCCACTCCCAAGCAGCTAGGCGGCCCAGAAACCCAACACCATGCTCGTGAAAGGCACGGGGAGTCTAATTGTGCTTCTTGGGCAAGAATTTGCTGAATATGCTAATGCATTTTCATCTACCCTTTCCTGAGGGTTGGCCATGTGGAAGGACATCTGCCTCCCCAGTCAATCTGCCTCGTGACCGTCAGAGGTCGCTTACTGGAGGTCTGTGGCCCTGCGGTTGGGATGTCCCAGCCCCACGGCCGGAGCTGTCCCACGGCGCTACGTGGGGTCCAGACCGGGTGACGCCACCTCTAGAGGCGGCTCGGAGTGGTCCCTGGACCACCAGTGAATGGACTGGAGGGCTGGGGTTTCAGGTGTCTGCAGGGACAGCTCCACGAGTCACACCTCAGATGGGAGGCAGCAAAAGGGGACAAAGGTTGGCAATTCAAGAGCACGGTTCAGGAACTGCGGGTGCCTCCTGCACTCCGGCCGGGTAGACTGGCCCAGGCGTGGCTGCCAGGGACGCACCAGGCTCACTTCCTCTCTGGCGACACCCAAGGTCACGGGGGTCGAACCCACCTTTGTTTCATTCCAGGGTGGACATGAACGTGCGCATGACAGTGGAAAGAAGGAAACGCTGAGCAAACCCAACCAGGGCGCTTGCCCCGGCCACGGGGAAGCGGCCACAGTCCAGCAGGACTCCTTCCAAGAGAACATGACACGGCCCAGTTTTTCTGGTGGCAAGAACTAGCTGGGCTGAGAAGGCAATGACAGGTTGCACCGAGGGCCGGTGGGGGCATGGTTTACGCTCAAGTGCACGACAGGCATTCGTGCCCAGGACGCAAAGCCTAGGTCTTCTGCACCGCCCCCCTTACCCCCCGCCTTGCTACTCAACACACCTGCCTGGAATTCTACCTCAGTCCGCAGATGCCCTTCCCTCTGGGTCACTCTGAAGCTTTTGAAAAACATCCAAAGAAAACCTTTGAAGAAAGCACAGCACTGCACCCCATGGCCCACAGCCTCAATCCCAAAGCCGGGCATGGTGGGCTCCCCTCTGCAGCTCGCTCCCACCCTGGACTTGGCAGCCAGCCACATCTGGGGCTCGGGGGGGGAAGGCTCCTCCGCTTCACCCTGGCGGCTCCAGCATCCCACCTGCAGCACCGCACGCTCGGATCTGAGTGGACCCTGGGGCCCTGCACGGCGACCTTACTGACGGCCACCTCACCCCCTCGATTAATCAGAGTGCCCTTTGCCCGACTGCCCTCTACCTGCCCGTACTCTTCACGTGCTACTTCATATCCTCCAGAGAGCCCCTGGGCACATACTGTTACCCCATGCTAGAGGCTCAGAGTTTCGGGGTCCCAGCCAAGATCACTCGGCAGATGGGGTCGACAGAGCTGAGTCCGGGGGCACTTACTTCCGAAGTCTGATCGTTTCCTACTGTTTCCTGAGGGCCCA
The DNA here is from genome assembly GCF_054177405.1 of Leptonychotes weddellii. Taxonomy (NCBI): domain Eukaryota; kingdom Metazoa; phylum Chordata; class Mammalia; order Carnivora; family Phocidae; genus Leptonychotes; species Leptonychotes weddellii. Next base: position 64,046,714 of record NC_138381.1, read on the forward strand.
GGTCTTAGGGATCCTTTCTTAGACTGTCCAGCATGGGTTTCATCACAGAAGCTACTAGTTACCACTGCTGTAGGCCAAGTAACCACAGAAGATACCACGTTATTTAACCCTGTTGGTGATCCTGAGGTGAGGGCTACCTCCCCATTTTACAGATGAGGAAACTGAGGCACAGAGAGACTCCGTTACTTGCCCAGAGTCCCAGGGCTGACCACAGAGCCAGGCCGCCTCCCCTGCCGCCTCTCTCCTGCCCTGCCTCGGCTCTTGAAACACTCAGGGTGTCAACTGCTCGAATCTAGTTGTTTTTTAAAACAGGGAAGCCCTCAGGACCCCCACATGGGGCAGGGGAAGCAGAGGGCTCCGGGGGAAGTGGGGCTGCAAGGCCCAAGGCGTCCGGCTCAGGTCCCCCCAGGCTGCCCTGAGATTCCCCTACAGGACACTCATGAGCCCCCGGCTCCAGCCTAGACCGGGGCTCCTCCGCGTGGGCTTTTTCTTCCTCTGCTCCGAAGCCAAGTCAGCCAATGCTGCAAACTTCCTGAAGCCAACCTTGCCCGGGCTCTGGGCACGCCCTCCCCACCACCCCCCCAAGTCTGGGATGCTAACTGGGGGTGCCAACCCATTATCATGACTCACCAGGAACAAGGCATTCTGGGGAACGAACGTCCCTGTGTACTGAGTTGTGGTAAAGCCGAACTAAAGGGTGAGTACTCCACGTCCGGCTCCGTGTGAGTCAGTGCTTCACAACACACGTTCTCTCATCAGACCCTCCAGGTAACTCCACGGGGGATGAGCTTTTTAACCTCTCCCTTCTAAATGGGGACACGGAGGTCCAGGGAGGAGAAGTGACTTGCCCCAAGTAACACGGCCAGCAGGTGGTGGGGCCAGGATGCAAGCACGGCCGAGCCGACTCCGATCCATTCTCAGAACCACTGCCGCGCACGTTACCAACTGCCCTAGAATCTGAATAAACTCGGCGTTAACACCCAGCATGACTTCACCCTTGATTCGGAAGGGACTGGGGCATGTTTTACAGCTGCCCGATGTCGGTATGAACCTGCGATCGCTGTAATAGCCTCTGGCCCTCGAGCTACGCTGTCCAGTACAGTAGCCGCTAGCCACGGGTGCCTCTTTAATTCAGATGAAGGTAAGAATTCCATGTTTCGCCGGCACCAGCCCCATTTCAAGCACTCGATGGTCACCCATTGCTAGAGACTACCGTACTTGGACGGTGCGGATGGAGACCATTTCCATCACCGCAGAAAGATCCCCTGGACAGACCTTCTGTCAGATCATACTGCTCCCAAGTTCCTTTTTTGACTCAATCCCTGCGGTCAAAACCGTTTGCACGCAATCCCTCAATCTTTGACAGAAGTACAGTGCAGCGAGTGAACGGGCACGATTCTGGCTGCCCGGGCGGCCGTGTCCGGCAGGTGAGACCCCATCCCCGCGACATACCTAAGTGGCACCGGATGCGGATGTTGGTGGGGCCATAGTGCTCCGTTATCACAGTCCCCGGGCTCAGCACGGAGATGCACGCGTTCCCAAAAACATTGTTCCCAATGCAGGTCCGAAGGCTTCCGAGCAAGCGGTACGTCCGTGGGCACTTCCTGCAGTTTCTGGGAACGCAAACCCCCTGATTGACCAAGTAAAAGGTGACCCACTCCCCGCTGGGGGTGCTGTTCATTTTCCATCCTTGCGGGAGGCTGCAGTTTGAGAAAGCTTTGTAGAGCGTCTCAAACTCGCACAGGATGGTCTGGAAGTTCCGTTCCAGCAGCTCCACGTCGTGCTTCTGCGCGTCCCGGGAGAAGTAGGGCGTGCTGGGGAGGTCGGGCAGGAAGAAGACCTCGGGCTTCTGGATGGAGGGCCGGCTGTTGAGGTAGCGGCCCTGCTCGCGGATGCCCTTGTGGATGCGGCCCATGCCGGACCAGGAGTACCGCTTGGCGTACTCCTGCAGGTTGTGGTAGAGCTTCTGGTTGAGGCCCTCGTTGTGGGCACAGCGCACGCACTCGGGGGATTGGCAGTACACGTACCCGTTCTGCAGCCCGTTGGTGTCTGCGCCCTGCATCAGGGAGTTGACGGACGCGTAGGGCCGGGGCTGCTCGCGGCCCACGTGGTAACAGTACCACACGAACAGGACCAGCAGGCAGGCCACGGTGACCACGGCGGTGGTGTCGCAGTCCCGCACCGACTGGATGCCCGTGGCGATGCAGTCCCGCAGGCCGTCCAGCGACCAGCTCCAGGCCACCAGCCACTCGAGCGACATCTTGGGGGAGTTGGCGTTGGGCGGGGGGCGGAGCAAGGTCAGACAGTCAGTCCTCGGGGGTCCCAAGGGCACCCACACCATGCAGCTTAGCGTGGGGGGGAAGGGGCGTCGGGGGCCGGGGGAGGCATGGCTGCCGCTGTTCTTCGGATCCCGCCAAGGGTGGCATTCACCCACATCTGGGCTCAGCACCCCGCTCCTGGCAAAAAAGTCACTGCAGGTTGGGCGGAAGGAGCTGCCTTCAGTCACACTAGCAAGTGGGGTCGGTCACCGTGAAACAATTTTCAAACCTGAGAGGAGAAAAGAAAGGTAAACCAGCATAAGTTTTTATACCTGGAAAGATCCTCAGCTGAAATGTAAAATCCCAGATCCTTCTGGAAGGTCCTTGTGGGTAGGGGACACACTTCTCAATCTTGGCTATTCTCTCCCCATTTTACCACACCCCCCTACCCCGGTTTCCCAAAAGGCCAGTGGTGAATAATCTGCATCCAGTACTGACAATTACACAAGCCTCACCTATCTGTGTCACCCTTAAGGGGTGTGATCAGCCCCATTTTACAGGTGGGGAAACCGAGGCCCTGAGAGGTCCTATACCTCACCCACGTTCACGCGGCCAGGGCAGGGACTGCAGGGGTGATGTCTATCCACAGTAGGCGTTTCATAACTACTTGTTCTCCTTCAGTCTCTGTACCTTTACAGAGAGAGATGGATTCAAAAGCATCTTAAAAATGGCAAAGGAGGGGCATGTGGCTGGCTTAGTCAGTGGGGCGTGCGACTCTCAATCTCGGGGTCAAGAGCTCGAGCCCCAGGTTGGGCATAGAGATGACTTAAAATAAATAAATAAATGATTCCTAAAAAATGGCAAAGGAACCATAAAACTGCACGTTCCCCATTTTACTTTCTCTTTCGCTTCGCTTCATCATTCTTACTTAATCTCTCTTGCCCTGCTGACAGAGGCTGGGTTTAACTCAAGCTGGAAGGGGAGGTGGGCTCTTGGGGGTCGCCCCCATGGCAGACACAGGGCATTTTCTGTCTGTCCGCTCGGGAGACTACTCACTGGTCTCACCCACAGGTTAGGAGAAGAAGTGATGGGGGAGAATGGAAACAGAAGCCCACTCAGGTCTCTTGTCTCCAAAACAGACAGGAGCGCCGTGCCAAGTGTCCCGCCAATGGTTCGGGCCAGTGTCTGGCACCCTGGTTACTCTAATAACCTAAAAGTATGATCAGAGCCCAGCAGCCATGTTGCCCGTGTCTACAAAACCCTAGCCGTGTTTCCCAGCTGAGACCCTTTGTCCAGCCTGGTTTTTCTAATCTGAGAACAGCCAGATCTACAATCTCCCACAAGCCTAACACGCTCCCTCAGCGCAAGGGGCCGAATAATTCAGAAAAATCGTTTTGTGTGCTACCTTCTCTCTTGGGAACAGAAGGCAACTGAAAAACTGGGAAAGCTGTCCCCTCTCCTTTCTCTGGGAACTACATTTGGCCAGAAAATTCTTGGGAGGTGGCAGAGAGGCCAAGAACCCAAACCGGAGGTGGGCTGGACCGTGGGTGGGACACTTCCCCTCCGTCTCAGTTCCTTCATCTCCAAGATGTGGTCATACTCATCTCCCGGGATGTCACATGATGACAGATGCAAAGCACTTAGGATGTCACAGCGAACATTTAACATGTGCTTAGATGTGTGGCACCCCAAGTTGATCAGCCAGCAAAGCAAAGGCGGGGCATTGGGGACAGGTATCGCAGGACTAGGGACCCTAAAGGCAAATTCTGGACACTCTCATTGCCATGCATCTAAACTGACTTTTATTTGTCCCCAGACTTGCAAGGCTAAAAATGAAAGAGAAGCCTTAGGTGCTCATTAACTGCCTACTTGCATCTTCCCAGCTTAGGTCAAATTAAGAATCATTGGACTATAATGTTTAGCAAGTCAAAAACACACATGCTAGATATTCATGGCCGTTTTTATGTTTTTAGGAAAAATACAAAAGTGGGGAGGCTAGCAGCTCAATTTTTTTTTTTTTCTCACACATTCTCAATTTCTTCACAGATCTGGGCCCCACTGGATGGAAACAGACCCCTCTGTGCCCCTGGTTCTCTCCTAGCCATACACCATAATCGTCACATATTCTCTCAAAAGGGGAAGGCAAAGAAAATCCGGGATGATTTTCCAGTGTTTTGTTTGCAAGCCTGTCTCCCAACCAGAACCCCAGGATTCCTGAAATTCAGTGTGAAACTGTCATCTGCGTGATAAACAAGCGCTTTTACTAAAAGGATTCCACCCCCCCCCCACTCCCTGAGCTCAACCTGTAATTGGAACTTTTAAACTCAGTCTCTCAGGAGAAGAGATTTCTCTTCAATGAGAAGTGAGATGGTGATAACTTAACAAACACCTGTTAAGTGTCAGTCCCCATCAGCTCTACTAATCGCTTAACTCAAGCACAATGAAACTTGGAAGACAGGGCAGATAATAAGGGGATCTCTCTACTGGCTCATCCCCCTCCTGGGGGAAGCCTCCTTCTAGTTCTAGACAACGCCAGCCGTGAGCACTCCCTGGGCTGAGCTATAAACAAAAGATAGCAAAAGATCCTGATGCCCTGAACCCAGCTTCGGATCCTGTTTTCATAAAGGGTACTGACAGCCAAAGTTAGGGCTTTTCTTACCTGCTGCTTCCTTTTAGCCAAAACACACTGGCAGGCCCCTGAGCCCAGAGGTGGATTGAAGAGCTCAAGGCTGAAACGTGACACTAAAAAAACCCTTACATTTGGAGGGTGACTGGCAGCTTATTAAGTACTGGTTCCAACATTTGACCCTCACAGCACCCAGGGACAACCACCAACGCTCCAGCGGTAAGGGCATGGATTCTCTCCCCCTCCCCAGTTCCTGGCTCAGGGACCGCAGTAACTTCCAGTTTCCTTCACACATCTGATCATTTGCATCTGTTTCATATCTGTCCTCCTTAGGGACAGGGACCTGTCACTGCAGTTCTGCCCTTTAATAACTCCGATCGTAAAGGTCAGTCAGCTCTGGGGAATAGGGTCCAAATGCATGGCCAACTGGTGAGCAAGTCCAGTGAAATATAACTTTGGATACAATCAACATCTGGGGGACACACTCAGCTCTAACCTGGCTAATGGCGTTCACCTTACAATCCAAGAGGCTGCCCAGTGCTAAAGAGCTTCTGGTCACTCTCAGGGTGTGGCCAGGCCGCCCTAGAAGTCCTCCCTAGGAACAGGGCAGAGCAGGGCAAGGTGTGTGATGCAGGTCACCCTCTCCACCCAGGACCCAGTGAACTGCCCTGGGACCAGCCCTCCCTCATGGGCAACTGGAGACCTCCCCTCCTCACTTTCTGGGCCAGCTTTTTCAGCATCCACCCACTCCAGAGATGCCGAAAGTGGGGGGGGCAGCGGATGGGTTAACACAGATGGTGACCACCAGGAGGTCAGGGGAGGAGGGGGATGGGACCACGGAAAGGGGAACATTGCCAGGAAAAGTGGGCAATCAGCTAAAGATTAGGGAAGGTGGCTTATGGTGACAGCTCATGGGACGGGGGAGGGTCACCTCGGGAAATATGGGAAGTGGGTGACGCTCAGGGCTGGGGGGAGGGGGAGAGCAGGCAAGGAAAAGGAGCGGGGAGGAGGGTCACGAAGAGGGTGGGGGCGCCGCGATGGGGAAGGGGCTACGAGGAGGGTGCTAAGTGGTGATCACATCCCGCCGCCAACACAGCCCCGGCGGCGGCGCTCTGCACGCAGCGAGCACCGGGCGGCGGGGCCCCTTGGCCCGGCCGGGATGCGGGGCGCGGGCGGGCGCCGGCGTCCCCGAGCATCCCCCAGCGGCCGCGCCGCCGTGGGGACCGCGGGCCTGCAGCCGTCCGGCCCCCGCCTCCTTCCCCTCTCCCGGGGGGGTAGCCGCTCGGCCGCGCCGTCTCCCTCGCCACCCCCCGCAGCCCCCCGGAGACGCCGCTTACCTGCGCCCGGGCGCGCGGGCGGCGGGGGCGGACGCTGGGGCCGGGGCGACGCCGCCGCCCGAGGGCGCGGACGCGCAGACGCCCCCTGCCCGCGCCGCGGGGCCACCGCCCGGCCCACGCCGCGGGAGTCCGAGCCGGAGCCTAGCCGGTGCCCCCACCGGTGCCGACGCCGCGCTGCGCTCCGCGGGACCGCGCGGACCACAACTCCCACAATGCCGCGCGCGGCCGGGCCGGCGCGGGGAGGGGGCGCGGGCGGAGGGCGGGGCGGGGCCGGCGCGGGGGCGGGGCGGGGCTCGGACCCCAGGCGCCTAGTACGCGGGCCGCGCGCCGGGCGGCTCCGGTGGCCTTGCGGGAGCGGCGGTGGCCGGGGTCCCCGGGACGCACTGCCCGGCGGGGTCGGGGGCGGAGCGCGCGGGCGGGCGGGCGCTCATTCATTCGCTCTGCGTTCCTCCTTCTGTGCCCCTCTGCTCCCCCGCCCCCGGTCTCTGTCCCTGCTCCGGCTCTCCCTCCTACACTTCCTTCCATTCTCTTTCACTTTCCTTCCCTCTTCTTTCCTCCCTCACTTCCTCTCGCCCCGACACCCTTCTTCCTTTTATTTATTGATTCACCGCGCACTTAGAAGGCCGCTCAGGCACTTGGAATGAAACTGTAAATCAAACAGGATCCCTAGTGTCATGGAAAACTCCTTGGTTCAGTAGGAGCGACTGTTGAGCAGCCTCTCTGTGCCTGGCCCTGTGCTCCTTGGGGAGCGGTGCACACGCGGCCCTGCCCGCGGGGAGCCACAGTCTGGCCAGGAGTCCAGGGTTACCAAGTAATCACAGGGGTAAAGGCACCATCACCTGGCACGCAAAGTAATAGAAGAGAAAGTACAGGGCAGGGTGAACGCTTGGAGCAAGAGGGCATGTGATGGGGTGGGGGCCCCCCACGGAGGCCTCTCTGAGGAAGTGATGTTCGAGCTAAGGCCTCTGGGAGACAGATAAGCTAACAGTGGCCATGGGACATGTTAAAGGCTCTGGGGCTCCACGCATAGGCGGGTTCTGAGAACTCAGGAGTAGGATGGCTGGCCCACGATCCATCTGTTCTGCCCCAGAATCTACTTGTTGCTGTCCCAGCATCTACTTTGCCCCTGTCCCAGAACCCACTTTAATCATGTCTCAGAATCCACCTCTCACACCTTTCCCAGAACCCAGCTGGTCCCTGACCTAAGAACTCACCTCCACCATGTCCCAGAATCCACTTCATCCTTGTCCCAGAACCCACCTGGTCTCTGACCTAACAATTCACCTCTACCAAGTCCCCAGAATCCACCTTGTCCCTGCGCCAGAACCCACCTCTACTGTGGCTCAGAATCCCCATCTGCTCTGGCCCTGAACCCACCCCCAGCACGTCTTAGAATCCACTTCATCTGTGTCATCTCCTCCCTTGTTGTTACTCCAAAGGAGGAAGAACTTTTTTCCCCCTCTTATTCTACTAAAATAACCGAAATGCATACATTGGGAAACCATAAAATGCATCCAGATTTGTTCAAAGTGTGGGTAATCAACACAGTCATCCGATTTAGAAACATTAAACAAGATGTCTCTTTCACTGCCAGCCTTGCAGTGGTTGAACCTGCCCGGGGGTGGGGGGGTGGGGGGGGTGGTCAGAGAAGGTGGGAGGGCATTTGGTCCGTCTCACATTCAGGAAGTTGCTCAAACTCAGACTTCTCCAAAGGCGCTTATACGTTCAGTCAGAGCATCACACTGACAGGGTTGAAAAGGAAAACATTCTTCATATAGTTGTAAATGTGTGTTCTGTTCCTGGATCACACCATCTGTAGTGCATTACGAATTAATATTGTCTATAAATCCTGTCATTATCTTTGACCAGCGCAATTATGTTGCTCTGTATTTGTTAAGAGTATTTATTTGTGCAACGGGGGTATTACCATGTACACATTTTGCTAACCCTGCTTGCCATTTCTGCCCGTGGGAGACACTGGGATGGGAGGTGAGTTCCCTCCCAGAAAAAGGGTATCCAGGCCTTCTTCCAGAGGGGTTTTTGGGATGAGAGCTCCAGATAAATTGTCATTGTGCTAATGGAGGAGCCAAGATGAGGGCCAAGTGAGTCTAAATTGCCTGCCTCCTGCTTGGCTGCCACCCACGCCCTCCTCCTCCCCCTCCCCCACTGTCTACTCAGGGCAGTCCTTCCCGACCCACTCTGAGGCTGTGCAACCTATCATTATGCTATCTCATACACTCGTGGAGTCCGCCCAATTCCCTCCTGCTGCAGATGGAGTCACTGGGGGTCCAGAGAGAAAACATGCCTTGTTCAATCAAGGTCACAGCAAGTCAGTAAGGGAAATGTGTAGACCCTTCAGAAAATGCTGGCTTGGTACATTAAAGAAACTAGTATAGTCTCTTTAGAGAGAAATTTAGTAATATTTGTTAAAACAACAACAAATGTGTATATCTTAAAAACAAACAATTTCACTTCTCTGTATCCATCCTAGAGAAATTCTAGAATGGATAAAGGAATAGTGATGTTTTTATATTATATAATCCTGTGCAACTGTTTAAAAGATGTCTATGTAACAACTGAAAGCTCCTTAGGGGCGCCTGGCTGGCTCAGTCAGAACAGCTTGTGACACGTTTGATTGCAGGGTTGTGAGTTTGAGTCCCACGTTGGGTGTAGAGATTACTTAAAAAAATAAAATCTTAAATATATATATATTTAATAAAAAATAAAATAAAATCTTATATATATATTTATATACATACACACAAATACTAGAGCAAAAAAATCAGAATTATGCATGTAGTATGACTTCATCTTCATAACACATACACACAACACAAAATGTTACTCTATAGTTTCTATGGATATATATGTATATTTATATAAAAGCAAGAGAAAAGCGTTAGAAGAATACACTAGTATGTTCTCCTTTTTAAAATTTAAAATATTATAATTGTTGTCAAATGCAAAGAATATCCCTCAGAGGAAGCACACCAAATTCACTGCTTGTAACTTCAGGGGCCATTAAGAAGGAAAAAGAAATTAGGCACAGTGGACAAAAGGAACTCCATCATTTTCTGGAATGTAATTTGATTCAGTATTTTCAAAAGGATTTAAATGCTCCTGGAACAAAATACAAAAAGGATAAATCAGTTACTAGGAGTATCGCTCTCCTATCTCCCTCAACCACCTGGTTCCCTTTCCTTGAGATAATCATTATAACCAATTTCTCATGCATCCTTCCAGAAAAATGTTGTGTGTTTGCAAATACTATACAGAGATGCTTTAACTTTTGAAAAGGAAATACTGGTATGCTACTAGTGATATTAAAAATTGATTTTTAAAGTAAATTTCAAAATTACATTAAAAAGTATTTTTCGAGAATTAAGAATTGCTCAACACAAGAAAAATCTTTTGATAGAATTCAACATATTAACAAATTAAAGTAAAAGTACTACAAAATGTCTCAATAGATGCAGAAAAAAGCATTTGACAAAATTCAACATCCTTTCATGATTAAAGACTCCCGGCAAAGTAGGAAGAGAAGGGAACTCTGTCAATTTAACGAAGAGTATTTATGAAAAATTTACAACAAACATTATACTTGATGGTTAGAGATTGAATGCTTTCCCTCAAAGATCGGAACTGAGACAAGGATGTTCACTCTCGCCACTCCTATCCAACATCGTATGGGATTTTCTACCCATGCAATAAGGCAAGAAAAAGAAATAGGAGGCATTTGAAAGAATAATAGAAAAAATTCTTCATCGTACCAACAAAGCTGTAAAGAACTCAGGAATGAATTGAACTAAAATGGGAAAGAAGAAAAAAAGTGAAATAAAAATATTGAGGGCAGAGAATAAATTATGAATGATGACAATGTATGCAAAATTCATGGATATGAAGAGACAACATCATAAAGATGTCAGATTCCCCTAATAATCTATAAAATTTAAACAAATTTTTATTAAAATCTCAGTATTTTTAGTGCAAGAAGATAAATTGGTCATAAAATTTATATAGAAAGGCAAAGGGCCAAGAAAGCTAAAGACAAAATGAAACTACCTAATAAAAACTGAGTAAAGGGTATAAGCAGGCAATGCACACAAGAGGAAACACAATGGCCATTATACCCAGGGAAGGGTGCCATATACCACACTGTTCATCAGGGGAATACAAAGTAAAACCATAGAGACACGATTTTACATTCATCATGTTGGCAGAAGTTAAAAAGCCAACTGATGCCAAGTGTTGGTGAGTCTATGGAGCACTAGGTGCTCTTTGCACACTACTGATGAAGTATAAATCTGCACAACTCTAGCCATCTTTGATAAAGTAGAAGGTGTGCACACACAGTCCTGCCATTCCACATCCTGGTATTTGCTCTAGGGCACTGGTTTCCAAACTGGGGTCTCACTGATGGTTCTAAAAGTGATAAAGTAAGTCATGACCACAATTTGAGATAATGAAACAGAATAAATTACAACAGAAATTATGGGAGTATTTAAGTTTATTTCTTATGTTTTTGCTCTTGTTTTTTTTTTTTTCTCCAGTGAACTCTATGCCCAGTGTGGGGCTTGAACTCATGACCCTGAGATCAAGAGTCACATACTCCACCAACTAAGCCAGCCAGGTGCCACTGGGAGAGTATTTCTGACAGTATCTTACACTTTATGGTTGTGTGTATGTGTGCATTGTACCAGGTCCTGTTGTAAAATGCATTTCTGATAGTTGGTGGCAGTCAGGTAAGTTTGAAAGCCTTTGTCCTAGAGAAGTTTTCAGAGTGGTACAAGAATGTACATTGCAACATGTGAAAAATTGGAGTCAACAAACATTCAAAGAGGAAAATGCACATAAAAATTCAAACAAAGCAATATGAGGCAGCAGTTATAGAATGAGCCAGAGCTAAATGTATCAACATGGATAAATCTCCAAAATACAATTATGAGCTGGAAAAGCAAACCACAGATTGATACATGAAGCATAATATTGCTATAAAGTGTGAACTCATGCAAACAACACAGTATACTGGTGAGGGAATATTATATGTATATATAATATAGAACATTGTTCTATATTATATATGCAAGCATATGTACATGGATAGATTTGGGGAAATACATACATTAACGTGTATTAATAAATGTATTAATACTAAAATCTTGCATGGTGATCATTAATATAAATTCAGGATAGTGATTATTTTGGGGGAGGGAGGGAAGAGGAGAGGGGAATGGAATTAGGGAGGAGCATATTGTAATATCTTATTCCTTTATAAAAATCAAAGTAATAAAGCATAATGTTAAGATTTGGTAAAGGTGAGTGGTGGGTACATGAATGTGTGTCCTCTTACTCTCTATGAATGTTTGCAATATGACACAATTATAAATTATAAAAAGGCAATTAAAATTATTTATGTATGTATGTATGTATGTATGTATTTATTTATTTATTTGAGAGAGAGAGAGCGAGAGAGCAGGGGGACAAGCAGACTCCACGCTGAGCGCAGAGCCTGATGTAGGGTTCGATCTCACAACCATGAGATGATAACCTGAGCTGAAATCAAGACTCAGACGCTTAACCTTCTGAGCCACCCAGGTGCCCCAAAAGATAATTTGAGGAGGTAAGATGAACTTTGATCTTGAAAGTTTGGGTTGTGGGTTTCCAACATGACTTGACCTGTTTGAAGACATTCAAGAACAGCTGTTTCAACTGTGCTCCAATTCTGAGGCTCCCAGGAGCACCTGTAGGGGCAACAGGAGAAAGGGGGCAGAAGAGAATGGGGTGATAAGCACATGCTCAGAGATTCTCTGTTGTTGCCTTCTAAGCAGCTTGCCCTTTGTTAGCTTTATATATTGACCTTCTGTATTGGGGTGGTCGGAGATCCTAAGACTATGATAAATTTGTAAGCCACTGCCCTGGATGACCCCAAATAAAAGCTGGGAGTCTTTGCTCTGGGAAATAACAGGATAAGCCTGAGTCAGAAATTCTAGGGAATAAGTTTATAGATTTACATATATTTATCACACTGAATGATGCGCTTTGGTTGGTTAGCATATACAATGAGTGATTCCATCTGTCCAGAAAGCAGAGCCACCCTTGCATGTTGTCAAATGCTGAATGTATTCTGGGAACAAATTTAAATCACCTTGAGCTGATCCAATAAAGGACTGCTAACATCTATTTAGCCTTGGAACAGACGGTGAACTTCCTGCTTACCGTGCAGATAGGTAGAACCAGACATGAGCCTGCTGCTTGTGAGGGGCTGGGGAGAGCTTCCTTCATATAGTAGAGTAAGTGAATTAATTAAAACTTCTTCCCCAAACCATCACCTGTTTCTGCCCCTGCCTTCCACTGGGTCACCTTGCACTTGATCTGGTTCATGACCTTTCTCTGGAGTCCTCCAGTCATTCCATGCTCTCTGGAAGCTTTGGAATAGCTTTGGCTGGGCATGGAAGGTCGGTATGAGAACCGAGAATTCTCGGCAATGGGAAAACGAGCATGAGAAGCATGGCCGGGTTCCTGAGATCTATGAGAATCAGCTCTCTACAAATCCTGGAATAGAATTCAACCACTAAATGAATTAGATGACAACATGCCTCATGTCCCACCTCCTAGAGCCTTCCTTGGTGGTAAAAGACTATGATCACATAGGTTTCTATTTTTCCACCAGTTGGGGTTATTAAAATTATGGAGAAACTAGTATACCATGGCAACAGTCATCAGAATGGATGTGGACTAGGGGCACCTGGGTGGTTCAGTCGGTCAAGCGTCCATCCGGCTCTTGGTTTCGGCCCAGGTCACCATCTCAGGGTCTTGGGATCAGGTCCGGTGTCAGGCTCCACACACAGTGTGGAGTCTGCTTGTCCCTCTCCCTCTGCTGCTCCCCACACCCCCCTCTCAAAAATAAATAAATAAAATCTAAAAAAAAAAAATGGACGTGGACTATAAAACAGACAGGATCATATCAATGAATACTGATCCACATCAGACCAAGTGGTCTAGAAATCTAATCTGCATGAAATTTCCTGGAGGCTGTATCTTAGCCCGGGTGTAGACAGATCTTGAAGATCCCAGGTAGAATGGAGAGACTTCCTCCCATTTCAAACCCACTGTTTCTACATTCCCAACGGACGGAAGCTGTACTGCTTGCAACTACTTCTAAACTCTGAGAAGTCACCTGGGAAGACGATTTATTTATTGAACACGTAATTGTTGGACATACCCTATGCGTTATGCTCACGGAGTATATGGCAGTGAACGAGAGCTGTAAATCCAGCACAAAGATGTGTTCAGTGTGGCCTTCGCAGGGCTTTGAAAATTGTCGACATTTAAAACTTAGGAGACACCACGTAAAAATCTGGTTTCCCAGCTTCTCTTGAAAAGTGGCAATGATGTCTGATCGCGACGGGCCAGATTTCTGCAAAACAGCAAATTGGCTGGCAGGTGTGGTTTGCTGTCATCCCCACCTACTCCCTATTGTTCTCCCAACACCAAGGATGACTGTCCCTTGCAACCGTGTCTAAAAAAGTAAGGAAATAGTTCTCTGCTTCGGTGTCTCTGTCAAAAGTGGGAAAACAAAAGCCAGACCAGGAGGGCTGAATGATTTTTATTAGCCTTGGCCACTTGCCTCGTTTATGTTACCTGACATGTTCTGTAGGCGCTCCCAGAACACAATGATGCCAATAAATAAATAAAAATGAAAACGAATGTCTGCCTCCGGGAACTTGCAGGAGTGAGATTAAACTTGACAACTGTGAGAATCCTCCCCTCCACCCCTCCCCGCTCCCCCGTGCCGTTTGACACATATGCCCTACCTAGAATTGAAAGGCTGTGTACTCACTCAGAGTTCCTCTGAGTCTTTAGCGGCAAAGTCTTCATGATCTCTGTTAACCTGAGATGCACCGTTCAGACTTTTTTTTTTTTCCTTTACACATTCTCATTTCACTTGGTGGAAGAAAACAAGGAGCTTTAGACTCAGATCTAGGTTTGAATCCCAGCTCCATCCATCACTGGCCGGGTGGTCCTAGACATGGGTTACTCTCTTAGCCTCAGTTGTCCGTCTGTTAAAATGGGCGTACTACCTACCTCACAATATTGTTGTAAGGATTAAATGGGATCACATAGGCAAATCACTAACTGGTAGCAGGTGGAGGGAAGGAAGGAACAGTGAGTGCAAAGTGGGTGAACAGGCTTGGTATGCTTAGGAGGGGGTAAGAAGCCCACGTGGCTGGGGCAGAGGAGAGGGAGCATGGGGGCAGGGGATGGGTTTGGAAAGCAGGTTTAGGCCTCTGGGACCTACCCAACTGGACGCCAAAGGAGAGGGAGCCCCCATTGATGGGGACCACACAGGTAAGCTTCCCTAGAGGCAGGAACTGGGAGGAGAAAGCCAGAGAGTGGATGTGGAGAGGCAAAAGGAAGATACCTAATTCACCCTTCAGGACATGGGAAAAGAAAATAGTGTCCCTGCTTGGACTAGGGACCAACCACGTGTAGTGTCTACTGACAATAGATATCATCCGACTCCTCCATCTTCAGGGCAGGATAACCTCCTGGTTTCAAGGAAGCCCAGAGATCAAAGCAAGGAAAAAACTTCAGGATCTGGTTTTGAAGATAAGCCATTCAGATGCCAACTCAGAACTGCCAAGATGGAGCAAGAAGCACCTTCGATTGGTCGGGAGCCCCTTGAGAGATGTCCCTGATCTGCTATTACTGGAATTTGCAACTCCTGTAAAAAGCTGCCGGGGGGCATGACTCACCGAGTTGATGTCCCAACCACTGCCTCCACAGCTCACCATCCTGTCCCCCGAGTCTCCTCCCTCTTTCTGCAGCTGCAACCCGAGAGGCATTTTCTCCCTCCAGGGAGGGGCCCCGGGTCCTGGCCTGACCAGCTGCCTCTGCACACTGCAAGTAGCCAGAATTTCCTGGATTCCAGGGAGAAAGACATGTCTGGAAGAGACCAGACCTCTTCGTGGGAGGGCACATTCCTAGAGGGAGAAGGTGAGCGCCACCACCCAGCAGCACCTGGAAATCACCTGGATCACTGTTACAAGCTCTAGCATCTTAAATGAATTTAGGACAGCGCCAGGGTGCGCAAGTCTTTTTTGCATTTCTCATTAATTAATTTGGTTCTCATGCATCTGGGAATTTGCAACAGCCTGAATCAGATGCATTAGGGTTTAGTTTAGCTTTTTTTTTTCTTTTTCTTTTTGCAAGCTGCCTTTTTACTGTATTTCTGTCTGCATTTTCCCCTTGCTTATACCTGTCTTAGGTGGTCATTTATCAGCACTGCCAGATTCTACCTAGCTGAGGCAGCAGTGGTGTGGGAGGGTGGTCAGGTCCCGATGTGATTTTATAAACTCAACTCGCCGTTTGACACATATGCCCTACCTAGAATTGAAAGGCTGTGTACTCACTCAGAGTTCCTCTGAGTCTTTAGTGGCAAAGTCTTCATGATCTCTGTTAACCTGAGATGCACCGTTCAGACTTTTTTTTTTTTCCTTTACACATTCTCATTTCACTTGGTGGAAGAAAACAAGGAGCTTTAGACTCAGATCTAGGTTTGAATCCCAGCTCCATCCATCACTGGCCTGGTGGTCCTAGACATGGGTTACTCTCTTAGCCTCAGTTGTCCGTCTGTTAAAATGGGCGTACTACCTACCTCACAATATTGTTGTAAGGATTAAATGGGATCACATAGGCAAATCACTAATATGCTGTCTGGTTTAGAGGTGATCGCAAACACTCATTTCCTTCTGTCCCCTGCCTCCTTCCGCACCAAAGCATACACATTTTAACCCCCTTCATCCAAGCTGCCAGCTTGAGGATCTTGCTTAATCACGAGAGGGATTAGCATGATCGTGAAGTTCATGGCTGTTCACAGACTTCGCCATTCCTGCAGTTCCCTCCCTCCGGCCATCCTGGAGCCTTTGCTGGTTGTGTCTTACAGAGTGGGATATCGGAAGTGCCATGTTGGTTCGGAAAGTCGAAAATCCAGAGAAAAAACTGGAAGTGCAGGGGGTGGGGTGGGTGGAGGGTCATAGAATATGAGGGCGTGCGGGAGGCTTGGGGGGCCAGGAAGGGGTGTGAAAATTGTCTGAGAAGCAACCCTAATGAGGCTAGGCATGGGGTGTTGGAGACATCTGCCTGGCACGCGGCAATCCTGGGTAAGTATGGGGGACGGAATGAATTTGGAGGATAAGGAAGGCGGTCTGGGGGATGGGCAAAGCAGCGAGGAGTCTCCGGGGACTTGGGAGGATTGGGTTTCTGCTCAGATGTCACTTATCAGAGAGGTCCCCCTTGACCTTGGATGTGCAACCACATTCCATCAGTCCTCTTGAGAGCCTCCCCCCCTCCACCTTCCCCATGGTGTGTGTCACCAGATTGCACATTTATTGTATATTTATCTGTTTATTGTTGGTCTCCTCCACTAGGATATAAACTCCGGAAAGGCAGGGATTTGTCTCCTTTGTTGTCCCCTGCATCCCCGGCGCCTAGAACAGAGCTTGGCACGCAGCAAGACTCTGTAAATATATTTGAATAAGTAATTGAATACAAGAGAGTGATTCCAGGGATTGGTGGGGATGGAAGGGCTCGGGAGAAAGACTTGCAGATTTAGGATGCCTCAGCATCACCAGGGGCTGGGTCAAAATGCAGATTCTCTGGCCCTGGTCCTGACCGACTGAATCAGAGCCTCGGGATGAAACCTTGGGGTCTGCCCTTACCAACAGCTCAGGTAGTTCTGGTGCAGAGGTTTTGGGCTCCACACTGAGAAACACTGGCCTTGCCTTATAGAACTTGATGGATCCCCTCAATCATTCTGGCTTCTGGAATGGACTCTCCTCTTCACTTACGTCGGAATTACTTTGTAATATTCAAGCCCCCTATTTATCAGCTCTTCCCATCTTTACATACCACCTCGGTGAAGCCCGCCAAGAATAACTTGATGAAAGATAGGAGAGGTTGTTCTCCAAACTGCTCCATTCCAAGATGGCACTCCTGGGCTCCCCAAATACTTTTTGCTTGTTTGCACATTATGCAAACACTGAATTTTTTACCTTTAGCCTCTTACTGTATTTAGTAATCTCTAGTCTCTTAATTCTCTTTTTTTAATGGTAAATCTTATGTTATATGTGTCTTATTCTTTTTTAAGATATTTATTTATTTGAGAGAGAGAGAGCCCAGCATGGGGAGGTAGCAGAGGAAGAGGGAGAAGCAGGCTACCCGCCAAGCAGGGAGCCCAATACGGGGCTCGATCCCAGGACTCTGAGATCATGACCTGAGCTGAAGGCAGACATTTAACTGACTGAGCCACCCAGGCGCCCCTAGTCTCTTAATTCTAAGCGATATGTTTGGGGTGCCCACTTTAGAGAGTAACCTTGGGAGACAGGGATTGCAACTTGGACCCCCCATCTTCCCTTAGTACCAGCTGTCCAAAAGATGCTCCACGAATGCTCTTAACTCGCTGACCAATTCGCAGCCACAGCTGGGCACTGGATCCATGTTCAAAATGTGAACATAATGATGATTGTAATAATTGTAACAGCTTTTTCGATATGCAGCCTCCAGCCTTTCTCCTTGCTAGAAGCCCAGTGAGTTGGTGTAAGGAAAGAGGAATTTTCCTATTGTTACATAACTTCCCCCTTTCTCTTCTCTCCTCCTTGGCTTGCTTTCCTGTCCCACAAATGTATTCATCGAGTCTCAAGAAGTATATGCCCTCAGTGTGAATGTTTAGGTGGACTTTTCAGGGAAAGCAAAGGGGTGGGGGCGCTGACACATATGCCTCTGCTGACTCAACTTACATTTAAAGCATCGATTGGGGGCTCAGATGGTTGAGCATCTGCCTTCGGCTCAGGTCATGATCCCAGGGTCCTGGGATCGAGCCCTGCATCGGGCTCCTGGCTCAGCAGGGAATCTGCTTCTCCCTCTCCCTCTGCCTCTCTCCCTGCTCATGCTCTCTCTCTCTGTATCTCTGTGTCTCAAATGAATAAATAAAATCTTTAAAAAAAATAAAGCATCAATTGGCCAGACAGATGGCTCTTGTCCTCTGAATTTGTGGAAACGTTATTTAGCTCCTATGCTCATCACGGACGAGAGAACAGTGGTGAAAAATGCAAATTAGAACCACCACACCTGGCTGTTGGGTATTGCTTGTGTGTGTGTGTGTGTGTGTGTGTATTGCAGGAAAGAGTCTTATCTTTATAAAAAGGCTTTTGACACCCCTTCAGTTCTTCCTCCCAGCCCCAAACCAAAAACTCTTGCTGCCCTCCAGTTTCTGTTGCTGGCCCCTCCCTTCTCCTAGAGCTCCTGTTTGATTATTAGAAGCCAACTTCGATTCCTTCCATCCCGGAGTGCTTGCACCATCCAGTAGACCCCACCTCCCCGGTCTGTCCCACAGCATCTCTTTCCCGCTGTCTTTGCAGCTAGTCATTCTGAGCCATGCCATTCCCACATGCATCCCCCCGTCCCCATTCATGTTACACATCATCCATAGCTTAAACTTCTAAAGCAACTCCCTGGTTTCAAAGGCTCCCAAATTACTCATGGAAAAGACACATAGACTCATCAGTGTGGTTGTCAAGACCTTCCAAAAGAGTGCCCCAACCTACCTGGCCAAGCGTATCCCCTATACATTGGCATTTTCCTGCCTCTAGGTATTTGCTCAGGCTGTCTCTGTGTCCAGGAATGCCTTCCTTTGGTGTCTGTAGAAATCTTGCTCACTATTTTATACCTCATAAAGTAAGCATAATGGGGCCTTCAGTTTAGCAAATCCTTATTGAGTGCTCTAGGCACGGTGCTGGGTATTGAGGATTACAGAGATGCGTTCCCTGTCTAGTAGAGGAGAGTGTGGTCATGGACCTGAGGGGTAGAGCTGCCATAGATCCTGCCGTGCCAAGTTGGAGGGAGATTGTGCCTGGCCCCGACCTCACTCCGAGTCGAGGATGCCAGCACTGAGATATTGGAGACTTTGGCTGTGGTGATGGCGGCTGGGCTTTCCAAGAGGTGGAGCATCAATTGTGACTGATACAATCCACCCTCTTGAACTTCTCAGCTGTACTTATGCCTTCTCATAATGCCTGGCTTCCATACTATGCTCTCTGGCCTCCATTTTTGGAAAACAAGGCCAATATTTGTAGAGTGGATTTAAAGAGGGCAAGTTCAGGAGCAGAGAGTTTAGCTAGTAGCCTACTGCAATAGTCTTAGCAAGAGACGATAAACATCTCAACTAGGACAGTGGTAGTGGCAATGGAGAGGAGAAAAAAACTCAATAAGAATTTGGAAGATGAAATGAACAAGATTTTGGTGATTGATGATTCTGGGGATGCTAGCAACTGAATTATGCATGTGGAAGCCTTAAGCCCCAACATGATGGTGTTTGGAGACGGGGTCTTTGGGAGGCAATTAGATTTAAATGAGGTCAGGAAGGTGGGACTCCCACGATGGGATTAGTGTCCTTCTATGAAGAGACACCAAAGAGCTTGCTGTCTCTCTCTTTCTCTTTCTCTCTGCCACGTGAGAACAGAACAAGAAAGCATCCATCTGCAAGTCAGGAAGAGGCTCTCACTGGGACCCAGCCATGCTGGTGCCCTGATCTCAGACTTCCAGGCTCCAGAACCAACAGAAAATGCATTTGTGCCGTTTAAGCCACCCCCGCCCATGGTATTTGGTTCTGGCAGCCTGCGCTGACTGATCCAGGGAGGTTGGGGGAGAAAGAAGAGTCAAAGTTGCTTCTGGATTTCTACCTTGAGTAACTCGAAGGACAAATGGTAACTCCAACATGTGAAGTGGAGAAGTCAGGAGTTTTCCACTAATGAGGTCAGAAGTAAAGTAATGAATCAGAAGTAAAAGCAAGAGGAGAGGCGGGCACCTGGCCGGCTCAGTCCAGACAGCGTGCGACTCTTGATTTCAGCGTTGTGAGTTCAAGCCCCACACTGGGTGCAGAGATTACTTAAAAAACAAAATCTTTAAAGGAAAACAAAACACCAAGAGCATATGGCCACACTTCTTCTAATGGCCCAGACAAAATTCAAAGGTCAGAAATGGAAGATGTGGCAGACAAGTTTTTTTATATCATAATAGAGAGATTTTTAAATTCCAGTTTGTCTAATTATCTTTTGGACTTACTATTTTTTTTTAAATACATTGAGGATCTTCTCTGGGAGTTTAAAAGAAAAATTTCATCTTATGGTATGATAATCTCACAGCTGTTAAAGGAAGACATTATCTTTCGTTCTGCATTACCGCCTCACAAAGTGGTTTGAAAAAAATAGATATATAATCATCTGAGTTGAGAAGCTCTTTTTTAGCTCTGAGAGTAGGAGGTAGATTGGCATGCAAGAGATTCTGGGTTCATTTAGCAAGTGTATTAAGAGTCCTGTTGCTGTATTGTCCTGTCAAGATTTAAACCCTGTGAACAGCAAGTAGGCTCGTGGCCATAACAAAATTGGGTCCGAAGTCAGGAGCCCGTGGAGCCGTGGATACACTTCCCCCAATATCTGCCTCGAGCTTATTTTTAAAAGGACAGATTCTAGACCAGATGTTGGGATCCGCAAATGGCGTCAAGCTGTTTTCACATTCATGAATCTTCCTTTGTCTTCTTTGCAAAGTTGTGCTATTGTTTCTCTTTCAGATCAGGTCTCAGAAAAATATACTGCAGGGAGAGTTTTGGACATCTTGACTTGAAATTTCCAGCGGCTCTTTCAGTAAGTGCTTTTTTGTTTCCATGGAAACCAGCAGTGTTTTGAAGAGGCGGTGACAGGCTCAGCACCTACCAGCTACCATGGGGAGCGCCTGTCAGTCTACCGGTGGAAGTCAAGGGCAAAATTATCCCACCTTCCGAGGCTCTCTCTGACCTGGTCAACTTGACTTTCTAGAGAAAGAGAAGCAGAATGAGGCTGATGAAGTCATCCCCGCCCCATCCCCCCCCAGCATTCCAGGCCTGCCTAGTGATCCTGTCTACCTCACCAAGTCGCTCCGACTCTTCGTCAGCGGTCCCACTTTTAAGCCACCAGCAGAGCAGATGAGATGGCTGCAGTGTGTGAATGTGTGATCACAGCATGAGGACAAGCCGGCTCTGGCAGGGGGAGGTTACGTGCCCATTGGCTGGCGTTTCCTTTCTTGTGGAATTCATTCCCGGGAGCCCAGGCTTGTCTTGCTAGGGAATCTCAGGTTGGGGTAGTTCTTTAAGAATTCATGAGGTTCACATATTCGTGTGTGGGGGTGAGGGCTGGGCATACATTTTTCACAAACCCTGAGATTCTGCTAAATTTGGGGAGATACTCCCAGCAGGTGTGTGACCCACCTGCCAAAGTCCTGTTACACTGGACCGGGGATGGGGCACTGTCAGAGGAGAGCAGTGTGGACCCTCTACAGCTTCCTGATGAACTGGGTATGGCTCAGGTTAAAAAAAAAAAAGGTAATCTTCTGTGAGATTCAGCAAAAGACCTTGCTACTCCGACAGATGCAAGTGGAGGAACTTGGATTTATTTGGTCTGGATTTTACCAGCCATTTGGCCACAGAAGAAAGACCTTTTTTGTCTTGTCATATACTCTCACCTTAGAATCTGCAGGAGATGCGACGCGTCCTCATGGCCTTTACCACTTCTCAGCATGTGTCCCTTGCCCTGAGGGATTTCTCTGGACAGCCCCATCTGCTGGCACAGGTGACAGGCTAGAAGTGGCAGGACATTCACACTGTCTGAGAGCAGCCCTAGCCTGATGACTGATGGGAGCTGAGGAGCAATTCTATCTCTGCTCTCTCCTTGCTTAGCACGCAGAGACTAAGGTGTATGTCTACACTGGACCCCAGGGTTCCCAGTTGGAAAAGAACGCCATTAAGCAAGTTATGCCCTTGCTTACTGCCCCTTTTATTGACTGCCTCCCTTTCCCTGCCTCACTTCCTTATTTCCCTATAGATATTTATATATTTATATTTATTTTATTTTCCTATCATTTTTTTAATTGGGGCAAAATTCACATAGTAACATAAAATTAACCATTTTATCTATTTAAAAAAATTTTTTTAAAGTAGTTCCACACACCCAGTGTGGAGCCCAACATGGGGCTTGAACTCATGACCCTGAGATCAAGACCTGAGCTGAGAACATAAGTCAGATGCTTAACCGACTGAGCCACCCAGGTGCCCCTAACATTAACCATTTTGAAGTGAGCAATTCAGTGGCACTTCACCATGTTGTGCAAACCCATCTCTATCCAAATCCAAACCATTCTCACCAGCCCTAAAGAAAAGCCCACACCCACTAAGCAGTTACTCTTCTTCCCCCTCCCTTAGCCCCTGGAAACCACCAGTCTGCTTCTTGTCTCCATGGATTTGCCTATTCTGGATATTTCCATAAATGGAATAATATAACATGGTACCTTTGGTGTCTGGCTTCCTTCACTCAGGATCATGTTTTCTAGGTTTAGTCATGTTTTGGCCTGTGTCAGGACTTCATTCCCTTTCATGGCTGAATAATATGCCACTATATGGATATAACACAATTTATTTAGCCATTTATCTATTGATACACATTTGGGTTGTTTCCACCTTTTGGCTATTGTAAATAGTGCTTCTATGAACATCCACATTCAAGTACCTGTTTACACTCCTGATTTCAATTCATTTGGGTGTATACCTAGAGGTGGGATGGCTACATCCTATGAGGATTCACTATTTAGCTTTTTGAAGAATTGCCCAGTTGTTTCCACATCGGTTATATGAGAGTTCCAATTTCCCCACATCCTTGCCAACACTTACTATTTTCTGGGCTTTTAAAATTATGTCTATCCTAGTGGGAGTGAAGTAGTAGCTCATTAAGTATCTTTTTCATGTGCTTATTCCCACCATTTTTTTTTATTTTGACAAATTTCAAATACATTGAAAAAATGTAAAAAGGGGAAAAGAACACAGAACACCTGCATACCGTCCGTTTAGATTCAACATCGTTGATTCGTCTGAGTAGTTCCTGGTAGGGTCGCTGAACTTGTTCTTCTGTCTTGGGAATTTTTTGTGAACTGGAAGTTCCATCTAGAGACCTGAATAGAGTACGGTGAAACGTGTCAACTTAGCATCTTTATTTTATTTTTCTTTAGAATTTATTTATTTATTTGTCAGAGAAAGAGAGAGAGAGCACAAGCAGGGGGAGCGGCAGGCAGAGGGAGAGGGAGAAGCAGGCTCCCACTGAACAAGGAGCCAGATGGGGGACTTGATCCCAGCACCCTGGGATCATGACCTGAGCCGAAGGCAGATGCTTAACCGACTGAGCCACCCAGGCGCTCCAACTTAGCATCTTCATTTTATTTTATTTTCCAACTTAGCATCTTTAATAATAACAGCAGACTAGAATATGGGCGCGTACTAGGGGCCCTTGGCTTCACGTACCTGTTCTCACCAAATCTCCGAATGACCCTGTGTGGAGGAGGCAGCAATTGTTTCCGCCCGCCCAGAACCCACAGCCCTCTCTTCTGGTGGCAATACTTTGATCTTCCTCTCGGAAACCATCCCTCACTGTTGGTGCACCCGCTTAGGTGATGCTGCGCGCAACCCGTCACACCCGAGAGGCACCTGACCAAGGTTCGGCAAGCAGGGTTGCAGTGATTGGCCAGGGCGAGGCACGTGATCCAGGTTGGGCCAATGAGAGTCAGCCTCTGAGCTTCGGTAGTTCAGGGATGAGAAGGCTGCCTCTCTGATTGTAGGACTCCCTGTTGTTTTCTGTACGCTGAAGAGTGCTGCCAAGACATCGCGAAAGGGCCCCATTTGTAAGATACATCCTGATTTCAGACATGTTCAAATGTGAAAAGAAAAAAAAGGGCTTAGATTGCTGGCCATCTTGCCCTCCCTGGAGAAGAGCCTGTCTGAGGAGTTGGCCGGGTTCCGGAGGAGAGTGGCTGACTCTCCACGCGTGGTTGCCTCTTCTCTAGTGGCCCAGAAACACTCACTGGGAGGCCCCTGGCTGGAGTTCTGGATGCTTCTGCAACAGACCCAGCCTCCCCAAAGCCTTGCTGAAAATGCTTTCTACTCGCATACCCATCTTTCCTAACAACCAGGGTCTTCTGGTTCCCTGATTTTGCGGAGACCGCATAGACTCCATTCCGCAGAAGAGGACAGCAGGAGAAGCACCTACGCAGCTCCCAAGGGCCGATCTGTGATGGATGAGACATTCCCTTGGGGGCTAAGGTGGTGGTCAGGGAACTGGGAGGGAGGTCCCAGGAACCACCATCCTCCAAAGACCTCCGGGCTCAGGAATCTATTTGAAGGGTGACCACATAGTTGTGTGACATTGGACCGTTTACCCAGCCTCTCTGGGCTTTAGCTTCCTTATCAATAGTGGGTTTGTTATTTTCAGGGTTGCTGGGAGGATTAAGTGAGATCATCCTTGCAGAGGTCATTGCAACACCAGGCACAGTGCGAGTGCTCGAGGTTTGTTACACGATCTCCTGCCCAAGGTCATCCAGCCCTTACTTAGGCAGCCAGCCTTGAACCAGGGGACGTCTGGCTCCCCTGCTGTGTTCTTAACACCTCCCCAGGCTCTTTTCACAACCTTGTCCTGCTTCCCCTCTCCCCCTCTCTTGTCGCTCTCCTAAACTCTGGGCTAAATTGTGACAAAAGAGGGATTTGTGGCAAAAGGCTCAGCAAGATTAAGAAGCGACTGCTGGGCACATCTGCTGCACATGTTGACAGACTCCAGAAAACAAAACTGTCACCAGCTCTACTCCGCTTGGTGGTTACAGTGGGGGTGGGAGGGGGGAGCAGCGGGAGGACCTCCAGGGCCTGCCCACACCCCCAGGGCCCTGTATCTTTTAAGAACACAAAGCTTAGGAATGAGGATTTCCTTGCAGGTGCTGCCCTTCCCTGAGGTTGTACTTCTGCTCTTTTTGTTGGAATCTCAAAGGTCAAAAGATTTTTTAACAGAGGTGGACGCAGAAAAATGCAGCCACGAGAATGTGCATGGCAGGTTTCAAGGCAACCCACAACGTGAGCAGCCTGACAACTGGGTGCCTGGGAGAGGGAGCTGGTGCGGGGGTGCTCCGGTGGGGGCGGGATGCAGACAGAGACCAAGAGAGAGACAGAGAGATAGACAGAGACAGAGGGAAACAGAGACCGAAACAGGGAGGAGAGGCAATAAGAAAGGAGACCGAGAAACACACAAAAAAAGGTGCGGGGAGAAACATAGAGACAGAGACAGACAAAGAGAGACAAAATCAGAAGGAGAGAGAAAACAGAAAAGGAAGACCAAGAAAGAATAAAAAACAGAACAGAAACAAAGGTAAAGAAATTAAAGGTGATGAGGAGAGAGCCACCTGGAGGATTGTGCCTAGCTCCATGCCGAGCACAGAGTAGGGATTAAAATATTTGTTGACTTTAAAGAGAAAGAAAAGAGATCTGAGGACACAGAGGGGAAGAAAAGTGGGGGAGAACTTGAGAAGAGGCAGACAGCAGGGAGAAAAAGGCAAAAGGAAGAGAGAAAGGAGGCAGGGAGGAAGAGGGAGGGGTCTGATTCAGCCAGCGAGGCCGGGCACCCCGGTTCCCTCTCCTGCATTTTCTCCCTGGCAGGCTGAAGGTCAAGTCAGTGATAATTCCATGCCTCTGCAAGCCCAGGGCCCTAGTGTAGTGTCCAGGCTAAGTTAGAGGCTTATGGATCTGGTTTTGGGCAGCTTTCCTCCCCCCAGTTTCTGCCCCAAAGTAGACCCCTCTCCTAGGCCTTTGGTGCTTTTTCATAGGACACAACTTTGGGAAGACCGTGGGAGATACCCACAGCCAGAACTGGGCACATAATTTACAGGACAAAATGAAAATACAGGGGCCTTTGTTAAAAATTATTAAAACGGTCGGGACGGCGACAGTAGAGTATTAAACCAAGTGTGGGCTTTTCCAAGCGCAAGGCATCTATCACTCTCACTTAGATGCCGCTCAGTGAGCCAGCGAGGTGGGACCCTAGGTCCTCTGAGATGGTGAGAGGCAGTGACCCTATAATGGGCTTCTCTGTTGATTTCAGTCATTCATTCATTCAACCAGAGTAGTTATTACCAGCCTCATTTTACAGATGAGGAAACTGAGGCCATTGGCCAAAGTCCCAGGGCTATTAAGGGGTGGAGCCAGGTGTGCTTGCCTAGAACCCTCACTCTTGACCATCAGGCCGTTCCTATCGCTATCCCTCTTCTAAATGGAACAGGAGATAGAAAATGAGGCTCAGTGGGTTGGGAAGGAGCATCTGCTTCAGGACTCCTTCTAGTGAGCAGGAAAATCTATTGAATTCAAAGAGTAAGAGGGCTGTTTCACAAAAACACTGGAGTTTTTACACATTGAGGGGATGGACAGAATTAGCAGGAAACAAGAAATCATGTCCCCCACAGCAAGCCTGCCTGTGCCCTAGGGACACGGGCAAACGTTTAGCATCTGATGAGCAAGTAGAGCATCAGGCGCAAGGAGCTACAGGGTTTTGTAACTTCGGTTTGTGTTCTTGACGTAGGTCGCTAACATCAGGTTGTTCTGCAGTGAGCGCCCCTTGATGGATGTGTGGAGTCCTCCAGAACAGGGGTTCTCAGTCTGGGGACGTGGGTGGGCGCTGGTTCTCCTGAGTTTGGGTGTAGCTTTCCCTGTTGGGGCTCTCCAAATAGAACAATACAAATAATGTTAGTAATTTCCACTCGTCCCACGTGGCGGCAAGGTGGTTCTAGCAGGTCCAGGCACCTCCTAGAAGCCTGGCAACTCCTGCAGAGTGGGCCAGTTTCCCATGGCCCCGCTTGGTTCACGTGACCATCTTTAGCTCATCATGGAATCTGATTGGCCAGACTGTGGTCAGGTGCTCATAGGACCCGGAAGTAGGATCCTCCATCCAGGCATGTGGACTGAGAGAGAGCCCCTCTTCTGCTGGTTTCCCAAAAGAAAATTGGGGAGCCATTCCCAAGAGAAGGGAGCCTGGGTTTTCATTACAACTAACATGTGGGTTGCCTGACATGAGAAAGGGTCCTTCCTTTTGGAAAATGTTGGGGTCTAGGCCAGAACGTACCAGAGTCTTCCTAAAGAGACATACAATTGCTTGGCTAGGATATTGGAATAAAAGTCCAGCTGTTTCATCATAATTTGGTGAAATAATTTTATTTTTATTTATTTATTTAAGTAGGCTCCATGCCCACTGTGGGGCTTGAACTCACAACCCTGAGGTCAAGAGTTGCATCCCCCACTGGCTGAGCCAGCTGGGCGCCCCTGGTGAAATCATCTTAATTATATAACACTCTCAGAATTCTCCAATAGAAAGTAGTTGAAAGTCAGGAAGGAGGGACCGTAGGAGGGAGAGGGGTGGAACTGGGGAGGCAGAGTGAGGCTTTAAATATACATTGTAAAGATGTGCAGGTAGAAGAAGTCTCCCTCCGGGTGGGATCCTCGAGTACCCTTAGTTAGCACTTGACTGCTAAGAAAAGAGGGATTCCAGAGCCAGTGGTAAAGCCTTTTGAGATAAATAAGCACAATGGTTCCCTACCGATTGTCCTATATTCCTTTTAGCTTCTTGTCACAACAGACTGCTGCGGTAAACAACTTTGTACAAAAATCCTTACCCCAGTGCCTTGTATTTCTGTGGGATAAATGGAATAAATTTTGATGGGCTATTCAGCTTTAGAAAAAAAAAATGAGTTGGAGCTTTGTGTAACGACCTGGCGAGATGTCTGGAATAGATATGTCCTCTCTCCCTCTCCGTCTAGAAAGAGAAACAGGTATAAATAGAGATAGAGCTATATGGAGATAGATAAACATAGATACAGAGATAGAGATATAAATATAGGGATGGAGGTAGAAATGCAGATAGATATATCAAGTGGTGGTGGGCGGGGGGAGCAAGGTGCGTAATGATTTCTTCTGAGGAAAACAAAATCTCTCCTGTGTGTTTTTCTGAGTGGAGCGGATAGTGTGGAAGGCTAGCCACCAAATAGTAAACAGTGATGTTTCAAGGGTGTGCACCTCAGAGGGCTCGAGCGAGGTTACTAGTTTGCTTACTAGCCCAGGGTGATGTTTGAATTGTTACCATCTGCACAGGATGCTTCATACACGCATCTATTTCACATGCAATAAAGCAAAAACGGGGGCGCCTGGGCTCAGGTCATGATCCCGGGGTCCTGGGATCGAGTCCTGTGTTGGGCTCCCTGCTCAGCTTCTCCTTCTCCCACTGCCCCTCCCCCAGCTCATGCACACTCTCCTCTCTTTCTCAAATAAATAAATAAATAAAATCTTAAAAAAAATAAAGCAAAAACGTTACAAGGGAAATAAATATGTTGCATCTGAGAACAACCTAGAAGGCTCCACTCTACACTTCCCACTACCTCTGTCTTCTAGAAAGGTTGAGGACCAAGGAAGATGCGGCAGGTTGGGGGATTGGGAAATGAAAAGGTACGCATTGCTTAAAAAATAAAAAAAAAAGAAAAGAAAAGGTATGCATTGCTTTTATACAAGGAGGTAGGGTTGGTAGATAAAGTGCCCAGTTGAATTTGAATTTCACATAAAGGAGGAATACATTTTAGCATATGGCATGTGAGACCCTTGGGACAGCAATGGGTACAGAGGATTTTAAAGAAGTTTCCCTGAGTGCTGTGCCTCATAATATGCCTCCTACTCAGTGAAAGAACATTAGTACAATTTAGATTTTTAAAAAATCTTTTGTGGACTTGGCATGGTACTCCGGTTGAGGGAGACGCTCTATGAGCCCTGGGTCCAAGGCAACCCCATTTGCTGTCAGTAACACTCTCAGCCTGGGTTTTTGTCCTGGCCAGGATGAGGTAACCACGATGCTGGTTTCTCTTTCTCTAGCCAGGACTAAGGGCAGCCTGCTCATTTTCAATATCAAATTCTGTTGTATCAGGTGGCTCAGTCGGTTGAGCGTCTGCCTTCGGTTGTAATCCCGGGGTCCTAGGATTGAGCCCCAAATCCTCCCTGCTCAGTGGGGAGTCTGCTTCTCCTTCTCCCTCTGCCTCTCCACCTGCCTGTGCTCCCTCTGTCTCTCAAATAAATAAAATCTTCAAAAAAAAAAAAAAAAAAGGAACAATCCATTTCATCAGATGATTTTGTCCAAAGAAAATAAACCTTGTGAGCAAGGGGAAGCGTGACTGTTATCTTTAGGATGGCAGAGGGCTTCGAGTACGCCACGCCGAGGCTGCCATCTGGTGGTTTAAAGAGACCCAGCGGGCCGGGCCCGCTGACCACACCTTGGGCTTGTCTATTGGTTGATGGTCCTTCCTTCAACAAATGCTTGAATGCCTACCCACGCTGTGCCAGGCAACAATATTGCAAGCAGTAGAAATGGCATGCTTTCAGAATGGTCATTTCTTAGTTTAGTGCAGATACAAACTTCTACTACTGGAGATGTAAAGTTAGGTCTTTGAAACATTGAAGCCATGAAATTCGTATTGAAACCAGTTTTTCTATCTTCTGCTGTCTTTTAGTGCAAAGGATTAGTAAATCTTGGGCAGAGTCATACCATGGAGAGAGAGGGAGAGAGAGAGAGGGAGAGAGAGGAGAAGGAGGAGGAGGAGAAGGGAGGGTGAGAAACTTGGAATGGGAGGTAGGTAAACACAAGATCTGAAAAGTTGGTACAACTTTCCAGAAAGTGTCATTCAAGTCTTTGTTTTTAGGTTCCACTTTTTTTTTAAAAGATTTTATTTATTTATTTGAGAGAGAGAGAGAGCGCATGAGCAGTGGGGAGAGGTAGAGGGAGAAGCGGACTCCCCACAGAACAGGAAGCCCAATGTGGGACTCTTGATCCCAGGACCCTGGGATCATGACCTGTGAAGGCAGATGCTTAACCGACTGAGCCACCCAGGTGCCCTTTAGGTTCCACTTTGATGAACTATTTTCTGTTGATAGTGTTGCAGAACATCTAGAAACCATCACTTATCCTTCACAATTTAGGGAGCTGGTTTCATGAATTATGTTTTATGCTTGTATCAGGTAGGATGATGTTGGCAGCATCCATCGGAGGCCCAGGGGTTTCGACCCCCACCCCTATTCTTACTGTGTTGCTTTTGTTCTCATGGTGGACACTTCCGTTGCAAAATGGCCATGGGAGTCATGAAGCATCACGACTGGGTTCAAGGTGTGAGGAAGGGGGGCTGGGGCTGCAACAGCTGGGTCTGTCTCTTTTAACAGAAAAGCAGTTCCTTAGAGCATTTCCCGACACACACACACACACACACACACACACACCAAGCGAACTTCTGCCAAGACTCATTGATCAGAAGGGGCTAGAAGATCAACCCTAGCAGCAAAGGAGGATGGGAAGATGGGCAACAGAATGATGCCAATTGAAACTGGCAGTGACCCGTTGTTTGAGGATGGGTTCATTGTTGCTCTGAGCAAAACTGGGGCTCTGTTGGCAGACGGCAGGGAAACAGATGTTGGCTGGGTACCTGTCAGTGTCTGCCCCAACATTCTATCACATGCAGGACAGTCAGTAACATCTCCTCCTTCTTTTATGTAGGGATGGAGCCTTCCCATCCTGGGGCACTCTACAGCGAGGTAGCAAGTCTCCCCCCCATCCCAATGAGGCTGTTAATCAAAGATTGAGCCAAAATTCAAACCCAGAGGCTCAGCTCTTAGTCACCGTGGAACCCAGACAAACACCTCCTGGGATAAAAGTCAAACAAAGCAGAGTCCCTTTGCTCAGGGCATCCATGGGCTAAAAGAGCCTGCTCTGGTACTGGGTGCCCTGGGAGGAGGGCAGCACTGCGGAGCCTGGCCTTCCATCCTTCCTACCCTGGACCCCCAGCAGTAGCCACACCTCCCGCACCCCATTTCCTCGGGTCCCAGCTGTGTGGACTTGGGCGAGGGACGGCCTCTCTGAGCCTCAGATGCATCAGGTAACTGGGAAATTCTTAAACTGTTCTAAAATGAGAAGTATATTTAAAATGTAGAAAACAAAACAAAAAGAACTAGCAAGTGGCCAGAGAATGACAGCTACTACTATTACTATTAAGTATTATTTCTTTTTTTTAAAAAAAGATTTTATTTATTCATTTGAGAGAGAGAGAGACAGAGAGTGCACCAGCAAGGGGAGAGGCAGAGAGACAGGGAGAAGCAGGCTCCCCTCTGAGCAAGGAGCCCCGACACAGGACTCGATCCCAGGAGCCAGAGATCATGACCTGAGCCGAAGGTAGATGCTCAACCATCTGAGCCACCCAGGCGCCCCTTAAGTATTATTTCTGTGTTATGCAGGCTGGGATTCCCTTGGTCAGTTCTTTCTGGTTCTGCCTCCTGGCCCAGGGCTGTCCATCCATCTCGCTGTGGGTTTGAAGCACCTCTGCTAGTCAGGGTGGCTTCTGGTCTCAAGGGAGACTCTGTGTCTCCACTATTGTCCTCAACCTTAGGGCAGCCAGCCCCAGGAAAGCAAATCTTGGTTCTGAAGTCACCCTGGATGCACTCTGACCTTTCCGTCTTCTTCTTCGCCCTGTCTGTCCTTCCTTGGGATCTCCATTCCAGAACTGATTGAGTGACAGGTCCATGAGTGACAGCCCCCTCCCGGTCCCTCCAGCCCCCCCCCCACACTAGCTAAAGAAGCTTCTCCTCCCCAGGGAAGCTTTCAGAAGCCCACCCCTCTGTTTTATAATGGAAATGATGGGACACTTCAGGGAAGGAGCACTCAGACAACCACCAGGGTGCCTCCCCATGCCCCCCCTTCTCCATTTGCTCTGAGCTGTCCCTGAGAGAAATGGCCCCAATCCTTGACAATTACCTAAACCTTGGAGTGCATTCCCCAGGTGGCCACCAGAGGGAGCACTGAACAGAGAAGTCCAGTTGAGTCTCCCTCCTGCTTGCCTTGGAGATCTGCCCAAACCTGGCTTTCCAGGCCCCCTTGTGCCTTCAACCACCTCCCTCCAGCCACACCGGCCATCCATCAAAGGTGCCGAGCTCCCATCGTCCTCCCTCTGCCCCAAAGCTTTACCCAAACATTCTTTTACCCCTCTATTCATCCTTTATTTATTTATTTATTTATTTTTTTTAAAGATTTTATTTATTTATTTATTTATTTGAGAGAGAGAGAGAGAGCGAGAGAAACAGCATGAGAGGGGATAGGGTCAGAGGGAGAAGCAGGCTCCCCGCCGAGCCGGGAGCCCGATGTGGGACTCGATCCCAGGACTCTGGGATCACGACCTGAGCCGAAGGCAGTCGCCTAACCAACTGAGCCACTCAGGCGCCCCCCTTTATTTATTTTTTTAAAAATATTTTATTTATTTTAGAAAGACACAGAGAGAGAGAGCAGGGAGAGGAGCAGAGGGGGAGACAAGAATCCCAAGCTGATTCCATGATAGCATGAAGCCCACTGCGGGCCTCGATCCCATGACCTGAGCCGAAACCAAGAGTCCATCACTCTACCAACCCAGCCACCCAGG
The DNA here is from genome assembly GCF_054177405.1 of Leptonychotes weddellii. NCBI lineage: Eukaryota > Metazoa > Chordata > Mammalia > Carnivora > Phocidae > Leptonychotes > Leptonychotes weddellii. Next base: position 64,079,305 of record NC_138381.1, read on the forward strand.
CGCCCCTCTATTTATCCTTTAGATCCCAGCTTAAAATCACCCCCTTGCCCACTCACCCCTAATCACGAGTCCACCTGGTATATCCCTGCACTTTTCATTCTTAGCATATATCACTGCTTGTGTTCATATATTAATTTGTGCGGCTTGTTGATTCTGGTCAGCCTTCCCACTGGATTAGAAGGTCCAAGCGGGCAGGGACCATGTCCTAGTCTCCCCTGGCCTGGGACTGACCACAGCAAAAATGAAGCAGGAGCTCATCTACAATTACAAGCACACCACTCCTAGCAAACACTTGCAGAGCCCTTGTTAGGTGCAGATACCGTTCCGGGTCTTTCATGTGTATTAACTCATTGGACTCTCAACTGCAGCCCCATCGTCCTCATTTCATGGATGGGGGAGCAGAAGCAGTAGGGGGTTCAGTCGCTTGCTCAAGGTCACAGAGCTAACAAGCATCAGAGGTGGGTATGAACCCAACCTCTCTGGCTCCAGAATTGGTGTACTTAACCATCAGACCACACTGCGTCTCCTAGAATGGGCACTCTCTCCCTCTCTCATCCTCTGTGGTATGTATATGGTAAACGTTTAGCGATTCTCTCAACGATCCTCTAATTGTTAATACAGTTCTCTCCGCAACCAGGGAAGGCCGGCCACATTTCAAGTGTGTCTACAGCTCACGCAAAAGGGTTGACTGGTCAATCAAATCAAAATACGACACTGGTACTGTAAAGATACAATAAAATGGGAGCAATTGACTCATCAGAGTCTAATGTATGAGTTTTCTCTACTTGTTCAAAATGACCCCATAAATTATGATTTTCTTGAGCTTCAGTTTGAACAAACCCACTGTCAGGGAGGCATCAATAGTTAAACTGAACAGACGAGGTGGTGGCTTGAGAAGAGTGACAGGAACATCTCTAGCTGGTTTGGAGCGTGAGAAGGAGGTTCTTTTGAAGGCCACGTGGGATGGCAGGCATTTCCATTCATCCTACAGGGACTGCCTTCTTGGGTATGGAGGGATTGCCCCCGGCTCTCCTGTCCTGCTCCCAGGTTCTGGCATGACCCATGAGTTCTGTGAAGGTCCTATGGGATAGAGTTGGGGGGTGGGCGCCAAATGGCTTTGTGGCTGGAGCTTCTTGGGATTCTTATGTGTCACCCACACACAGGCAGCCATTAATTTTTTTTTTTTTTAATCAGCTGTTAGTCTCCTCATTCCTGCTATGGTGGTTTTGCTCACATTTCCCCTGTGCTCTCAGAGGTTAAAACAGACATGAACCTCTTCCATCCTAGGAAGGGCTCACCTCCTTCTGGAATTTCATTAATTTGGGTGTTTTTTATCCCATATTTCTAATTTTTTTTTTTTTGACAGAGAGAGAGAGAGAGCAAGAGAGGGAACACAAGCAGGGGGAGTGGGAGAGGGAGAAGCAGGCTTCCCGCTGAGCAGGGAGCCCAATGCGGGGCTCGATCCCAGGACCCAGGACGCTTAACGACTGAGCCACCCAGGCACCCCGTTTTTTAATTTTTTTTTAAAGCTATGTTTATTTTAGCTTAACCAGCTTATTCTCACTGTTAGGAAGGAAGCAATGATCCTTTGCACCTTTACAGTGTTTTTTGTTTTTAATCTTCCTTCTTATTTTTAAATATTTATTTATTTATTTTAGAAAAGGTGGGGGAGGGAGTGGCCGAGGGAGAAGGAGAGAGAGAGAATCCCAAGCAGGCTCCACACCCAGGGTGGAGCACGATGCCGGGCTCAATCTCAAAACCCTGAGACCATGACCTGAGCTAAAATGAAGAGTCTGATGCTCAACCAACGGAGCCATCCGGGGGCCTCATGCACCCTTACGGTGTAACTGGAAGGTAAACATTCCAATAGCTGATTTTTGAATGACTACTTAGGATTCTGACCCACTCGTGGGAGTTTGTCATGACCAGGCTCTAGAGGGAGATTTGAACATGTTTTTTCCTGATCTTTCACAACCACTACACTTATAAAACATAGTTGACTTTCCCACTCTTTTTTGGGTGCTCAGTATTTTGTGGCGTTTCGGGTTAGAGGAAAGAGAGTTGATGGATAGAACCGTCTTCTTTCCCTCATTCCTCACCCTTGATCCTCTGCTCCATCACTAGAGAGCAGGTTGAACTTGAAGGCTTCAGGGACAGTAATGTTGGACCCACATTTTGATCAGATTGTCTTCTTTTGACTCTGTTAGTCTATTTCCCACCAGGATCTTTCTACTTTGGAAAAAAGAAACGTGGAAGGAGCTTTGGAGCTGAGGAATGGGTAGAGGCTGGAGGGGTTTTGGGTTGCATGCTAGAGAAAGCCTACACTGCCTCGAATAAAATGTGATTTAAAATACGGACGGTGCATGTCATTCTCATGAGGTCTCAAGCAAACACGAGGAACATGTTCATGGAAACTGGAATGAAGGTGATCCTTGCGTTAAAGTGGCACAGAAATTGACTGAACGGTGTTCTAGTCTTTTATAGGAAGGTAGAACTTGGGAGCAACAAGATTGATCTTTAGCTGTGGAGATTTCAAAGCAAAGCGTTGGAGGAGTGGCTTGATCTTCCTGAAGTCTTACGTAAAAGTGCAAAAGGAGAAAGATGGATGGAAGAAGGTTTGTTAAACAAACAGGAGTGGGAATTTGAAGATCTGGCAAATTCTCAGCCTTATTCGCATTACAAAAAATGAGAAAGCTTGATCTGAAGAGAACAGTAAGGGTGTGGCTGAACAACAGGGCTGATGAATAGATCGTGGGTCAGACTCCTGGATTACCCAGGCATCTCTGCGGGAGCCAGGAATACAGATGGGATGATACCAAACAGGACAGAGAGAATGGGACGGAGTGAAGGAGGGGTTGTGGCATTTCTTGGATCCTACAGGACCTGGCCACACAGGTACTCAGCTGTGGAGGTGCTGTTCTTCAAGGAGAGGGAAGAAGGATCCTGCAGGTGATTCAGAGGTCATCACGGCTGTCACTTCCACCACCGGTCCAAAGACAAGGCTGTTTCCCCCTTGGTTTCAAAGGCTGGGGCTGGGGCTGTGTCTCTGGTTTCTGCCAGAATGACCCCACCCAGTGCCTCAGGGGATGGGGCTGCCCCCACCACTCCCCCAGAGCCTTGCAAGGCAGGGCACTGAATGACAGAGGATTATTCTCGAACCTTAAAATCTAATGGAATTTGCCTTGCTAGGTTTTGGATTTACTTGGGATCCGTCACCCCTTTCTTCCTTCTGAATTGTCCTTTTTGGAATAGGAACGTCCATCCTATGCTTGTCCTATCATCGTGTGGAGGGACATAATTTGTTTAGTTTCATAGCTTCACAGCTAGAGGGGAATTTGCCTTGGGGTGACCCATACCCGATTTCAATGATACTTATTATTTTTTTGAAGATTTATTTATTTATTTGAAAGAGAGAGGGAGCAGAGAGAGAGAGAGAGAGAGACAGAGTGCAAGCAGGGGGAGGGGCAGAGGGAGAGAATTACAAGCAGACTCCCCACTGAGCAGAGAGCCCAAGCAGAGCTCCATCCCACGACCCTGAGATCATGACCTGAGCCTTAACCAAGTATCGGACACTTAACCAACTGAGTCACCCAGGTGCCCCTCAAGGATATTTAGATAAGACTTTGGACTTTTGATTTTATACCTGATGCTGGAATGAGTTAAGACTTTGGGGGTATTGGGATGGAATGAATCTTTTGCATAAAAGAAGGACATGAATTTTGGGGGGCCAGGGGGTGGAATGCTATGGGCTGAATTGTGTCCCACCCCCAATTCATAAGTTGGAGTCCTAATCCCCCATGTGACTGTTTTTGGAGACAGGGCCTGGAGGTGGTAATTAAGGGTAAAGGAAGTCCTAAGAGTGGAGCCTGAATCCCATAGCAGTGTGGTCTTATAAGAAGAGGACAGAGAGAGAAGCCTATCCGCAGGCTAGGAAGAGAGTTTTCACCAGGAACTGAATGGCCAGCACCCTGGTCTTGGACTTCCAGCCTCCAAAACTGCAAGAAATAACCCTCTGCTGTTTAAGCCTCCCGTCTTTGTCACGGCAGCCCGCTGTCCTGTCTTGATCCGAACATCCCGCCCGATGTTCCCGAAACCGTTCCCAAGTTGGCAGCCTGTCTTGTCAATCAAAGTGTCAGCAGGTGTTACCTCAACCCAATCCCCAGACACCAGAAACACCCCCTCCCCCTCGATGCCACCCTGCAGTGTCTTTGTAACAAAAACCCCATAGCTTTGCCTCTTTTTCATTTGTTTTATTAGCATCAATATATACAAAGTGGAAAATGACTTAACTTCATTATTCTAGCTTAGAAAGTTTGTTTTGCTTTTTATTCTGTTTGGGGATAAAATGAAAATGAAAACGTCCCAGGAGAAAGCCTACCTTTAAGGGTGCTGGACAACTCCGTAATATCTGACCTCGCATGACCGCCCCGTCCCCCACCCCCATGACTTCTCAAGGGCATAGGAAAGTCATACCCTTCGGATTTACCCCCAAAGAAAGGTCATTTTTGCCCAAGGCTTATGCTCAGCCTTAATCTACCCATATATTTGCCAAGTCACTTCTGCTTATACAACCCATCCTAATTATGTCGTCGCTTTGCTTCCTGCTGGGCAGTTTTGCAGTTTCCAAAGCTATCAGCCTGAGTTACTGGAGGCTTTCCACGGAGCTGGCTTCAAAAAATATTTAAAGCATGTCTATGGAACTAAGTAGGATGGCCCTCAAGTTGCAACCAGCATACTTATGTTGGCTAAATAATTCTACTCCTCCCCAGCGCCCCCCCCAAAAAAAAGCAAAAAGAGGAGCTCCAAGATGAAAAGGATCGAGTGTGTGCATTTTCAAAGCACAGGGCAGTAGCTGACAGATACAGCTTACAGGAATTAGCATGTAATACACACCATCACATGCATTCTTTGAAGCTCGAAATCTCTGTAAACGTATTTCCCCACTGTTTTAAAAACAAAGAGTGGCTTGTAGGAAGGTTCAGTTGGTTCTTGAGTTGCTCAAGATTGTATCCTGTTCAAAAATATTTAATCCCAAGGGGTTTTGACATAGATCTTATAAAAACAGACACGTATGAGCTGAAATGAGACGCCCAGTACATTTTTGGCACTATTATTATGTTTTTACCTTTACATGTTACAAATACACATTCAGGTATTCTAAAAAGAAAAACAGACACCAACCTGTCTTTCCAATCACACTGGACATTGCCAAGCTCACACGATCCATCTCTAGGTGAAAATAAACTTTTAAAACATGGTCATAGGTGCTGTGCTACTAAAGACATAAGACAACGGTATCCTGAAAAAAAAAAAAATCAACACCTTTTCTATTCCTCCAACAGCCAATAAGGATTCTTAGGCCACTTTTAGGGAACAGGTTAGAATAAAGATTTCATATTTTGTCAGTCTCGACAAAAGACAAATGTTTAGTTTGCACGTAACCACAGTATGTTCTAAAATTAAATATCATTAATAGAGTTCTTCCTTCCAGGTGACCCAGGGTTAGGGTTAGAATAAGCATCAAATGGAAATAAAAGCAAAGACTGGATTCTGCCTTTTTAAAAAAAGGGTACATTATTTGCATCGTTGAACCTTCTCCAAATATGACATTGCTTACTAATGGTCTGGAACAATTCTCCTCTGGTTGTTTTTTGTTTTTGTTTTGTTTTGTTTTGCATAAAATGGGGTGAGTTTTGGGTGGCTGGAAAGCAGCCTTGAATTATCTCTTGCTGTGCGTCATGAATGCATGCCTTAAGGAGCACATAAGCAGGATTCTTTTCTGGCAGAAGAAAATTATTGGGCCTCAGGTGCCCCAAGATTGAAGCCCAAACTTCTAGCCAGGAGGAGGCAATGTGTATGTCAAAACCAACTGCCCTACCCTAGCTCCAGAGCTGCCTAGACAAGCTACCAAAATAGGGACCATGTAACTATGTGGGGGAAGCTCCCCATGGGCATCTACAGTCACAGCTTAAGGGGGGCCCTGCTGAACAAAGGGATCAGTTCTTGCACCTGCAGCATAAATTCCCTTCCCTTTCATTCTTGGTGGAGGGTCAGAAGAAAGAACATTTTACTAACTTCACTCAATGCCCCCCCTCACCCCCGCACTCTCTCTGAATTCTCAAATCTCTCATCTACCCTGCAACATTTTTTGATTCTACCAGCATCCAGTGAGGCCAGGGTGGCAGATGAGAATGCTCATGGTCACACCTTTGCCGCCTTCGGAAGGATCATGGGAGGGAGGGGATGTGGCGAGACCTTCTAGAAGCTGAGAGCATTTGGAAGAGCGGACCCGGGATTTGTTTTGGAGCAGACCTGTTCAAGCTAAAGTCCGACCCAAGTTAATCCATCAAGAGATACCCTTTCCAACCTAATCCTGGGGCTTGGATTTGTCCTAAAAGCACCAAGGGCATGGATCCCAAATGCGTGCAATTTGATGCAGCAAGAGCTGCAGGTGATGGCCCCTGCTGTTGGGGAAACCCAGCTGCTTTTTTTTTTTCCCTTTGCTGCCATGTTGGTCATTTTGCAGGTCATCTGCCTGCCTTTGGAAAGGAGATTGTCACATGGATTTGGCCGCAGCTGCGACACCTCCAAACACACCTATTTCAATTTTAAATATAATAAATACAGCGAAGAAAACAGTGAATCTTCAATAAAGAGTCTAAAGAAAAGACAGACAACATTCTGGGGTTTCAATCAAATGCCATGTGGTCTCTGGATGAATTTCTCAAGGAGGTTGTAGTTGAGTTCCGATCTGCGAGCTCCCTTCTCAGGAGTAGCTGTCCTTAAATGGAAACTTCATACTCCCTGGTTTCCTGCAAGAGAGAGAAGCACAGATTGGGTAAACCGTTGGGTGGTGGAGCCACAGGCAGAGCGTGCCTTGAGAGCCTTTAGTCCTAGCCGAGGAGGTGAAGACTGTGGAGAGCAGAGCCGAGTCACCCGACCAACAACCTGCCCATCCCAGATGTGTGAGTGAGCACAACTGAGCCAGGATGACCACCCAGCTGCAACAAGCTGAAAACACCACCCCGCAGACTGATGAGCAAATTAACATCGCTTGCTTTGAGCGACCGAGTTTTGGGATTATTTGTTACTCAGCTTTATCATAGTGCTGGGTAGCTGATACACTATGCTAATAAGTATTCGTAAGATCTAGTTTCTGAAGTGCTCTTTTTTTTTTTAATCAGCTTGACCTTCTTTTCGGATTTGGAAACAAGGTATATAGAATGTAAAATAACATACGACCTCTTAGCAGTGCCATATCGAAAATGACTATAACACGCGGGCGGCAACCCCTTCAATTTCTCCAATATTCGTCAAGTGTGTGTAATATATTCCAGGCCTTCAAGGCAGAGGAGCTGGGAGATATAAGAAGTCAGAGCCTTGGCCCCAGAAGAGGTCATTGCCACATGCTTTCATGGAGGTCTACTGTTCCTGCTGGGTCAACACAGATAAACAAGCACATCTATGGTAGATGGGAGTATGGTGGGAAGACTCAAAGGTGGGCCCCCTTCTCCTCACCTCCTGGTGGTCACATTCTTGCATGATCCCCTTTCCTAAGTGTGGGCAGGACCTGTGATTTGCTTCTAACTTGTAGAGTACAGCTAAGGCGCTAGGATGTCTTGACCATGCATCATGGTGCCCTGCAAATTTTCCATGGTCCCTAAAAATGATGATTTGTTATAATCAAGATACCCATTGGCCTATTTGATTGTTTGAGGTTCAAGGGAGGCAGGATAATATAATGATTAATGGCATCAGTTTGAATTTGTATCTTGGCTCCAAGCCGTGCTTTTGGCTGTGTGCAACCTTGGCCAAATCATCTGTTTGTCTCTCTCACCCTCAGTATCGTCATCATTCCATCAGAGGTAACTGCATGGTATACAACAGAGTTGCTGGGATTTGGGCAGCTTATGCATTTAAGGTGCCCGGCTCATGGTACATATTCTCCTTTTTTTTTTTTTTTTAAGATTTTATTTATTTATTTGACAGAGAGACAGCGAGAGAGGGAACACAAGCAAGGGCAGAGGGAGAGGGAGAAGCAGGCTTCCCGCTGAGCAGGGAGCCCGATGCGGGGCTCGATCCCAGGACCCTGGGATCATGACCTGAGCCGAAGGCGGATGCTTAACGACTGAGCCACCCAGGCGCCCCCATATTCTTCTTCTTATTATTACTGAGTTCTGTCTCCTTTGCAAGACTATAAGCTCATTAATGGCTGGACCAGGTCTGTTTGGTTTACAACTGTGTCCCTAGTACCCAATACGAAGTCTGCCACCCAAAAGAGAAGAGAGACCAACTCACCCCTGTCTCATAAATGGGGTTGTCAAACTCGGTTTCCACGGTGATCTGGCTGTAAGGATGGGAGTACATCAGGGGCAGGCGGAGGTTGGAGTAATAGCGACATCTGGAAAAGGGACAGCGAAGGAGATAGGAGTTACAATACCAGAGGAGGACAGCTAGCTGGGGCCCCTTCCCGGGCACGGGCACCTCCACAAATGCCAAGAAGGTGTGCAGAAACAGCCTCTTGCAGTGAGAATCCAAGTGGGTGAATACCAAAATCATAACTGCTCTCAACTTCTAAGCGGGTGACTGACAACTAAAACCTCAGTACCTCCCCTTCCTGCAGAGCGGGGGAGCTCAGCTGGTTTTCACCTGTAAGGTGATTCGAGCCCCTCTTTCACACAGAACGACAACAGCAATAACCAGCATTTACTGAGCACCAACTATATACCGTGTTGCCTCAGAACAACCTTCTCTGACTACCTATTTAAAAAGTGGTTCTTCTATTACCACACTCTATTTCTTTCCTTCATTGTGCTCAGCACAATGTGTTGTGTTATAATTTGTGTATTTCTGTGTATTACACTGTTTGTGTAACACAGTGTGTCATAATTTGTGTATTTCTCCTCTCCCCCTTCAACACTGTGGGATCCACAAAAACAGAAAAAAATGATCTTGGGCAGATGCCTGCCTCAGGGCCTTGGCACATACTGTGTGTGCCTGGAACCCTCCTCTTCCAGATATTTGCATAGGTTACTTGTTATTGCTTTCAAGTACTTACTCAAATGTCATGTCTCAGTGGGGACTCCTCTTCTAGAGTGCAATCATCACCCCTACTCCAGCTCCCTTTTGCTCCCTAATGTATGCAGTTGACCTTTGAACAACACAGGTCTGAACTGCACGGGTTGACTTATATGTGGAATTTTTGATAAATATAGTATGGTCCTGCAAGTGTATCTTCTCTTCCTTATGATTTTTTTTTTAAAGATTTTATTTATTTATTAGAGAGAGAGAGCACAAGTGGTGGGTGAGGGGCAGAAGGAGAGGGAGAAGCAGGCTCCCCGCTGAGCCAAAGGCAGATGCTTAACTGACTGAACCACCCAGGCGCCCCCCTTATGATTTTCTTCATAACGTTTTCTTTTCTCTAGTTTACTTCCTTGTAAGAATACGGTATTAGGGGCGCCTAGGTGGCTCAGTCTGTTGAGTGTCCAACTCTTTATTTCAACTCAGGTCATGATCTCAGGGTCAGGAGATCCAGTCTCATGTCAGGTTCTGCACTGGGCATGGGGCCTGCTGGAGGTTCTCTCTCTTCCTCTCTTTCTGCCCTGCCCCCAACACCCACACTCACACTCTCTTTCTCAAAAAAACAAAAAAAAGAATACGGTATATATTACATATAACATACAAAACACATGTTAATCGACTGTGTTCTCAGTAAAGCTTCTGGTCAACAGTAGGCTATTGGTAGTTAAGTTTTCAGGGAGTCAAAAGTTATATATGCAGATTTTCAACACACCGGTTGTCGGCACCCCTCACCCTCCTCACATTGTTCAAGAGTAAACCATATTTACTTTTCTTATTATACTTTACTTGCTGTCTATCTTCCTCGCATTAGAACCTGGGCACCACATAACAAAGATCTCCTTCGGTTTTGTCCACAGTGATGTTCCTAGAACTGTCCCCCACCCCCCAAACTGCCTGGCACATAGTAGGTGCTCAGTAGTTGTGAATTTGAATGAATTAGTGAATATCCTAGCCGTGGCTAAATACCTTCCTTCCTCACTGCAGGCAAGTTCTATGATCCCCAACACGCAGGACAATGTCTGGTATGTAGTAGATTGTCGACACCTTTGTGGAGGAAGTGAACGAATGAATGAGTGCATGATGGGATCGATGTCAGTGTGTCTGTCTCTCCCACTAAACCACAGCTCCTTGAGCTCAGGGGTAGTGCCAGCTTATTTGCTGCTGCATGCTCAGCCCTCCTGCCTCAGATGGGGTGGGAGGTGCTCAGTAGGAGTATTTCTCCCAGCGCTGAGTTGAATCATGTCATCTCCAAGCTCCCAAATGCCACCAACCCCAAGCTACAGATGGAGACCCTGTCCTCCAGTGCACTGGTCATTGAGTGGATGGCAGTCCCCCACGCCCTGCCCCGAAGCCCCCTACCTGGTGATGTAAATGTAGGCTCCTCCCAGCAGTAAGGAGATGATGAGGACTGGGATGAAGATAGCCAGTGCCATATTTCCCCCTTCCAGCGATGTCTCGGCTGCTGCTTCTGCTACTAAACACATAAGCCAGTGAAGCCTTCTGGTCTCACACCCTCAACCCGCATGGGCACCTGGCTCCCAGGTGGCCACCTGCCTTCCCAGTTCTGCACTCATTGAAAGAGCTGACATCGCAGAGCCTTAGTCGTTAGACCAGCATCCCCAGAGGGGAGAAGAGGCAGAGACTAGAGATAATGGGACTGGTTCTTTGCAACGGAGCCCAGACCCATCCTTGGGTGGGGTGGTCATGGGGCTACTGAGAATGACACTCTTTTAACCCCTGGTCATACCATGACCATTTTTTTGGGGGGGGGGAGTTGGCTTGGAGAAAATCTCATATGTGCTAACTGGGAAGGCAGATTTGCTTGACATTCCATGGGAAAGGGGAGCTCCTTGCACCCAGACTGACAGGTGCCTCCCAGAGCTGCTCTATCAGACCCTCCAGGAGAGGGCGCTGGGCAGCTGGGCCTGTTCTCAGTACTGCACCCCGCCCCTCACGACACCCAACTGTGAAGACCCAGTTTGGATTCTCAGAGGCCACGGTTGCACCCGCTTGGCCTCACCTGGAGCTCCCCCACCCCACTACCTTCCACATGCACAGCCTGAAGGGAGACCCCACATCTCCTCCGGACACCCGCACTCAGGTTTTCTCTGCCATTTCTCCACGGCCATGGCCCACAGAGTTTGGCTGCAGGCCAACCTATAATCCATTAACCGCCACTCTACGAAGTCTGAAAAATCGATGCTAACACCCATGACAAATGCATGAGCACAAAACATTACAACGGCTCTCATCATCTCTGAGCAACCCAGGCCTTTGAGACTTTCCCATGGTTCATTGGTTGCCGAAAGGCAACAAAGGGATGGCCTGATGCGACAGACAATAACACCCCGAAATGCTCTCCCTTTTCCCTGCAGAGTGACTCATACACGCTCCACCTCTGCACTCACGCTTGAGCCCGGCTCTGACTGTTGGGATTAAAATGTCATCTGTATGGGGCGCCTGGGTGGCCCAGTCGTTAAGCGTCTGCCTTCGGCTCAGGTCATGATCCCAGGGTCCTGGGATCGAGCCCCGCATCGGGCTCCCAGCTCCGCGGGAAGCCTGCTTCTCCCTCTCCCACTCCCCCTGCTTGTGTTCCCTCTCTATCTGTCCCTCTCTCTGTCAGATAGATAAATAAATAAAATCTTAAAAAAAAATGTCATCTGTTGGAAAGGAGAGCAACTAGTGACACGTAGTTCGCATGGCCCCACCTTCTGAGTGAATGATTTATTGTCAGAAAGCTAAATGGCTCCAAAAATGATAATAAAAACTCCTTAATTGGTTATCAGTTTTTTAAAATAAAAATGAAACCATTTATATATATATATATATACATCTTATGACACCACAGCCCCAGTGAGTGGTTTGGTACCCAAGTGAATGGAGGTTATACAGAATATAGAATGTTTTATATATGGGAGGGGTTGAAAGGGAAGGGAACCACAAAATAAAAACCCAAACAAAATCCTGGCTAGCGTTTACCATCCATTCCCCATTAATAAATCTCACTTGGTAATTCTTAATAGGAGGAGAATAGAAAACAAGGAGGATACAGGGACAGGTAACTTGGGGAAAATGGACCACAGAGCATCTCCCAGGCAGACGGGGTGCTCAGCATGGAAGGTGAGGCATCACTGGATTTACTTCCCCTAAAGAGCACCATGTGGATGAAAAGTCATACAGCTGGGTTGTGCCTTTCTCAGGTATGTGGACCCTCAGATTTTCTTACCTCAAGAACAGAACTGGTGACAAATCCCTTTCAGGTCATAGTTAGGACCCTAGGTTGCAAATTTAATGGTTTGTTTCTTTTACAATGTTTTGTTTTGAAATTATCTTCAGCAGTGTGGAGATGGAATTTCTGCTTATTTTTTAAAGCGCCTGGAGAAGGACATGCAAGAACCTGCCCTTGTTTTCTGCTATTAGCTTGATTTATTGGATTTTTTTTTCATTATGGAACTCACCTTCTAATGCGTGTTCAAAGCTGTCTTGATTAACTGAAAGGGAAATTGGAAGCATTGGTTAATGTCGAGTGAATTCACTCTGCATGAAATGAAGCCAAAAAATTAAGAGCAAAAACCTGTGCCATGGTTTGCTGAAGTTAGTGATCAGCTTTGATTTATCTTGGGTTCCTGGAACTAGTGGAAGAGCCTGGACACATCCTTTCCTAGGTTCCTGAGAGATCATGACATAGATATGAAAGAAACAAGGACCATAGTAGTCCCTGTGATTAATTACTGAACACTCACCGCATGTCCGATACTGTGCCAAGAGCTTTCTGTATGTATCACTTACACCCACAACAATCTCACTAGGTGGATACTATCATCATCCCCATTTTACAGATGAACAAACAGAGGTTCAGAGAAGTGAAGCAATTTCTCCGATCTCACACAGCTTCTGAGGGATGAAGGCAGTCTTTAAATCCAGACTGCTTGTCTTTCCCCAGCTTCTGCTCTTAATTACATAGTTCTGCTCATTTTCATTGTTCCCTGTGTAGGTCAAAGGTTGATGAACAGTGAGGCTCAAGATAAAGCCCCACTTCCAAAATCCAGCCAGAGCTGAAACTGTTTTCCTGCTTTGAAATACGTGTTTATATGAACCTTTCTGGTTTTACTTCTATTCCATATTTATTTGACCATTATTCGTATTCCCTGTAAAACAATTTCTATTCACTGCCACAGACTAGAACTCTCCGGAATTCATTCATTTCCCCGTATTCCCCGTAAAACTTCTCTGGAAGTTCAAGAGGATGGGGACTGGCATTCCCAGGCTTTGGCACCAAAGACATCATGGTCGGTGAGCACAAAAATATACCCATGTGGATGGGTTTCCAAGAAGCAAAATCCCAGAGTGAAGGGCTTAGATAAACAGAGTGCATTATAAGGGGGTGGCAGGGGATGGCCACCAAAGGCCCGGCTGTATGCACGTCCTAATACAGAGACTTCTTAATTTGTGCCTCAGTCAAAGTCACTCTTTGACGTTGGTCATTACCATGTGATGCCAACAGAACCAGTTGAAAAGCTAGCTTACTAACTAACTAACTACAGATTATCTCTGGAGCTAGGGCATCAGGAAAATGGGAAAAATGAGATAGATACTTCCCGCCCAAGACATGAGCTGGACTTGGGTTGAGTGTCTGGGAATGCATGAACTCCTACTGCATCTCAGAGCCGGAAGGAGACTTTGAACTTGTGTCCCTGGGAGTGTGGTCAATGGCCTCCTGGGGCACAAGTTAAAATGCAGCCTCCAGGGCCCCGCCTTTTCCACAAATAGAAACCGAGGTCAGGGAGGGAGGGTGGCTTGCCCAAGGTCACGCAGGTGGCCCACAGCCCAGCCAGGCTGAATCCCAGGGCCTCCGAGTCCCCATCAGGTGGCCTTACATTGACCCTCAGTCACTTAGCCAACTCCAGAACACAAAGCCATGCACCCCACTTTCTTTTTTGGAAGAGGAAGTGATTTGTCATATCTTTACAGAGTCGTGGGGTCTCAGGAGTGGAAGTGGAGGGGACAGAAAGATGGAAGCATCCCCTAAGATCCTTTCCTGCCAGAAACTCTGTCATGTCTGATGAAGAAAGTGAGGGGCAGGGGGCCACTCACCTGCTGGGCCTTCAAGGGCTCACCTATCTTAGAACATAGAAGTTTCAGGAATGCAAAACCGAGCACCTTTTATCTTTTCTTGTGTTTTTGATCATGTATTTTCTTTTTTTTTTTTAAAGATTTTATTTATTTATTTGGCAGAGAGAGAGCGAGAGCAGGAACACAAGCAGGGGGAATGGGAGAGGGAGAAGCAGGCCTCCCGCTGAGCAGAGAGCCCGGTGTGGGACTCAATTCCAGGACCCTGGGATCATGACCTGAGCTGAAGGCAGACGCTTAATGCGACTGAGCCACCCAGGCTCCCCTTGATCATGTATTTTCAATGGCAGTTCCATCTTCCCATCAGATTAGCAACAAAACTGATAACATCTAGTGTTGGCAAGGATGTGGGGAAAAGGACATTATCACACATTATTAGAGGGGGAGCATGAATCACTACAGTTGCAGAAAAGAATCTGGCAAAACCCACAAAATCTCAACATCCACAGATCTTTGCCCACACCATCAATCCCCCTTGGAGGAATCTGTCATATCCGATGAGAAATGTCAGCACCCAAAGATTCATGGGCAAGGCCATTTCTGGGCAAAAGGAGACAAAACAAACAAGAAACCGGAAAAGAACTGGTAGATCCATGCACAGAGGAAGGAGCGGATGCATTAGGAGACATCAGAGTGCAATGCCCCATGGTAATTAAAAAGATAAGGCAGAGCTCCATTTTTTCTTTTTTCCAACTTGACAGATGTGTGTGATAAATGGGGGAAAGCAAAACACAAAATACGTATGGTATGAAGTGTTTTTTTACTTGGCAACAAACGAACACTCCCTGCCCCTCTCTTTGAAGTGTGTCTACTTGTGTAAGTCCAGGAAACTGGGGAGACAGGACACTCACAGGTGATCCAGACTGGCTTCCCGGGAACGAACGGATGGGATGGAGAAAGGAAGAGAAAAACAGCTAATGTTTCGTTGGCAACTTTGGTTTCTTCTATTTCTTGCATGAGATACTTTTGTAGCGAATCCAAAAAGGAACATAAATAATCAGGGGGCAGATCACATATAGATTCAAAAATGGCCCTTCCGTGGTATCCTTACTTAGATTTCTTAAAAACAACCCCTATTAATTTTCCTCCATGCAGAACACTTACCCACAACACCAGATCAACTTCTATGAACGTCCATGTAGCAGTTAGACGGTTTACAGGCAATCTTTCCCCCGGGGGAAAACATCCCAATGTTTGAACTCTACAAAGTGGATTTCCTGTGCTATCGAAAATAAATTCAAACACAGGGCTGGGCTTCGTCAAAAATTAAGGCAGGGAAGAGGAGGGAGGCAGTTGTCTTAAATCCCAGTGGCCGGGGACACCTGGGTGGCTCAGTCATTAAGCGTCTGCCTTTGGCTCAGGTCATGGCCCCAGGGTCTTGGATGGTCGCAGGGTCCTGGGGTCGAGCCCCGTATCGGGTTCCCTGCTCCTTGGGAAGCCTCCTTTTCCCTCTCCCACTCCCCCTGCTTGTGTTCCCTCTCTCGCTGTCTCTCTCTCTAATAAATAAATAATCTTAAAAAAAAAAATCCCAGTTGTCGATTTCTTATTTTTCTCTGCATTTCAACAGGATCTCTTGCCCTCTTATTAAGAACTGCTTCTATAAGGTCTTGGCTCTCACAGGATAGGCTCCTGCTTGATTCCAGGTGAGAATATGCAGCACCTCTATGCCAGTGTTTCTCACACTTGCCTGATGATCAGACTCACAGCTGGTGTTAGTGACCCCGGTTCCCTAGCTCCTGCCATAGACCCCATGAATCAGCATCTTCCCTGCAGGGGCCCAGAAGTCTGTTTATATTTGCACCCCACATTTAGAAACCACTGCCTTAAGTGATTCTCAAATTCAAAGTGCATTTGAGCAACCCACAACTTGTTAAAATGCCTATTTCAGGGTCCTATCCCTCAGTGATTCTAGTTTTGTAGATATGGGGTAGTAGATTCAAGAATTTGTTTCTCATAAGCAGTCTGGGTGATTCGAATGCTGAAGCGACTGGCAGATTGGAAGCTACCAGCCTAACAGCCTTAAAGTCCACCCTAAAGGCAGCTCACTGGGAAAGAGGCAGGGAATTTACAATCAGGAGACATGTGTTCAAATCCTGAATTTGTCTCATAATAGCTGTGTGGTTTTGGGAAAGTCACCTAACTTCTCTGGGCCTTTCCTTTTGTAACCATACAACGGGTAAGATACCTAATCTATCTTTTTTTTTTTTTTTTAAGATTTATTTATTTGACACAGCGAGAGAGGGAACACAAGCGGGGGTGGGGTGGGAAAGGGAGAAGCAGGCTTCCTGCTGAGCAGGGAGCCCGGATGCGGGGCTCGATCCCAGGATGTTGGGATCATGACCTGAGCTGAAGGCAGACGCTTAACGACTGAGCCACCCAGGCACCCTGATGCCTCATCTATCTTAGAGTGTAGTCCTGAGGTTTAAATGAGGCGATTCAAGAAAAAAAAAATTTAAAAAAACATAGGTAAATTTCACATAACATAAAATTAATCATTTTAAAGTGTACCATTTGGTGGCATTTAGCACATTCATGATGTTGGGCAGCCACCACCTCTATCTAGTTCTAGAACATTTTCATCACCTCTAAAAGGAAACTTTCTACCAACTAAGTAGTTACTCTCTCCACCCCAGCCCTGAGAGCCACCAATCTGCCTCCCGTCTCTATGGGTTTACTGATTTGGGATATTTCATATAAATGGAATCATAGGATATGTGATCTTTTGTGTCTGGCTTCTTTCCCTTAGCATCTTGTTTTCAAGGTCCATTCAGGCTGTGGCAGGTGTCAGAACTCCGTTCCTTTTCATGGCTGAATTATATTCCAGTATAGCTCGACCACATTTTATTTATCCATTCTCCACTTGATGGACATTTGGGTAATTCCCATCTTTTGTGAGCAATGCTGCTATGAATATTCATGTACATATGAATATTCATGTACAAGTGCTGCTGTGAATACTTGTTTGCAATTAATTTGTGCATCTACCTAGGAGTAGAAATGCTGGTTGGAAAACATAAAGCATTTGGGGATCCATTGAAGTTATGGGTTCCCAGGTAGAAACGTAAAACTCATGATGCCTCCGTCCCTGCTGGGGAGAGAATTCAGAACTTTCTGCCTCATTCTCAAAGGGGCATTAATGCCATAAAAGCCTAAGATCTATTAGCCTAAAGCATCGAACGGATTTAGGATATTGTTATTAATTGCATGCCTCAAAGACCCAGATAAATAGACCCAAATCTCACTGGCTATGTTGAAACTTAATTTCAGTGATGAGTGTTTCACTGATTTTATTTTATTTTATTTTATACTTTATTTTATTTTATTACATCACGTTAGTCACCATACAGTACATCATTAGTTTTTGATGTAGTGTTCCATGATACATTGTTTGCGTATAACACCCAGTGCTGCATGCATAACGTGCCCTCCTTAATACCCATCACCGGGCTAACCCATCCCCCCAACCTCCCTCCCCTCTAAAAACCTCAGATCACTGATTTTATTTATTTATTTATTTATTTATTTATTTATTTTTTGTTAATTCATCAGCTCATTTGCATTTATTATTGGGTAAGATTGTGAGAGTCCCGGGGATGGGGGAGAAGAGAGAAAAAATTTTCTAGTGAGGTTAAACTTGTAGTTTTTCTTAGATCACTGATTTTAAAACAAGTTTTCCCTCTTCACCATTTCTGGGATGGGGGCGTGTTAATCCGCTGCCACCAGGTGGCGCTCACGATGGCCCAGTGCGCGCCGTGGTCCCCCGCACCATCATCAGCGTTTGGAGAGGGTGTGAGCAGCAGGGGAGACCACCCCAGAGGCAACAGGGGAGCCCTCGTAACCCCTGGGAACCAAGTGGTTGTGAAAACGGGGTGCAGGAGGCAGGGAATGTTTAAGCCATGTAACCGAAGCAGGAGTGCAAAGTAGAATGGCTCTCCGTTATGATAAAAATCGAAGCTCGCAACAGAGCTTTTAGTTAAGTAGAAATAAAAATGCTAAGCCGGGAGAAGGCATTGTGCCATCGTTTAATTGGCAGCATTTTTTTTTTCTTTCTCAGTAGTGCAGAAAATAATGGTTGGTTTCTTAGATGTCATGAAATACAGTAGATGGACTTTTTAGAGCAAATTGAGAATCATAACAAGAAGCCAGACCTGACATCTCCCGGTCCCCATCCCTGGGTGGTGAGTAGGTTTCTTTACCTTTACAAACGGGCAGGGGCCCGTTCCAGTGGGATGGCTGTCCCAGGATGCATCGAATGGTCACTTCGCCCATGAGCTCAAAGCCTTCGTAGCACATGAAGGTGAGGGACTCTCCTGGCAGGTAGAGCCTCTTGTACAGGATTTGGTAACCGTTTTCGGGCAAGCCAGGGTTGTCACACGCCAGGGACTCTTCCGCTGAAATACAAGCCCAAAGCAGCTCTGATGAGATCACGCAAATCCTGGGGGACTCCCACTCACAGCCTGTCTGATCTGGCTTTGGGCAGCCTCACCAGGACCATCTCTCTGCGTTCTCCTCACCTCCAGTGGTTTCCCATTCCCCAAATTCACCTCCCTGTCTCCCACCTCTGGCCGCACATTATGCATGGGCACCATCGAATGTCCCAGGATGTGGAATCTGGCTTAAAATCTGTGTTCCACTACGTACTCGCTGTGTGACCTCCAGCAAGGGCCACAGCCTCTCTGAGCCTTGGTTTTCCTCATCAGTAAAATATGAATAACAGTGGTATCTGTCTCATAAGGATTTGGGAGATTAAATAAGATCATGAATATAAGGTGTTTAGCATGTTCTTGGCAGGCTGTAGGTGTTCAGTCAATGATGGATGGCCGTGTTGTCAAATTATGAAATATTCTTCTTGTTCCTCATCTTACACCTTACCTGCCCAGCCAGCCTGGTTAAGTCTGGTGTTTCAGTACTCAGTCCTCATTTCTCTGCCTCCAAGGAGCCTTCCCTGGTGCCCTCCACCCCAATAGAATCACTAATCTTCCTAGTTCTTCCTCCACGCCAGCACTGAACACACTGCATTGTATCTATTATTTAATATATGTTTTCCTCGCTGGAGATGAACCTGTTAGGATGTGCTTGAAGCTCAGGGCCTGCTCTATAAGGACTATCATATTTGATCCTAAATTATACAGTAGGAGCATCATAAGTGACACCTGGCAGCTTAAGACATACTGCAGAGTTGAATCCATCCCTGGTTTAACCTATTCCAGGCTCTGGACTCCAACTTCCCTGCCTGTTACATAAATGGACTGGACCAAGACCCCATCTTTAGCTGAAATGTGGCTGGGCGATGACATTCCCACTCCAGCGATGTACCCACACTTTGAAATAAGATCATCTAAAGCAGGTTTTCTCAACCTAGATGCTACTGACATTTTGGGCTGGGTAATTCCTTGTGGTGGGGCCTGACCTCTACCCGCTATTTCCTTGTTGTGACAACCAAACATGTCTCTAGGAATTGCCATTGACAAATGTGTCCCGGGAGCAGTGTCACCCCTGGTTGAGAATCACTGATCTCGGCTCTTAAACAATTCCGTGAGAACTCATCCTGTTCTTTCTCAGGAGTACAACTGAGTTGGACTGGCGGTCTTAGAAACGATCACAAACCTAGCCTCGTTTCTATTTTCCTCCCATTTCTCCCCTCTCCTGAACTATAGGGGAAAATGTACATTTTTTGGGAGCACATTTGAACAAAATGTCAAAATCAGCTTCCCCAGGTATTGCTATGAATGGTTTGTAAGATATCCCACAAATAACGAAGCGCTGAAACTCTGTGGTCATTAGCAACTGGCGGTAGCCGGGCACTCACTGTATGCCACACACGTTGTTATGAGCTTCTTTCTATATTTATGGCTGGAACCATCATCCTTTTTGATGAGGATGCCGGTTTGTTCAAAGTCACCCAGCTAGCAAGTGGCAGATCCGCTGGGTTTGAAATCCAGTGCATTTTTTTAAAATTTTTAAAATTTATTTATTTTTATTTTTTTAAAGATTTTATTTATTTATTTGACAGAGAAAGACACAGCGAGAGAGGGAACACAAACGGGGAGTGGGAGAGGGAGAAGCAGACTCCCTGCCGAGCAGGGAGCCCGATGCAGGACTCGATCCCGGAACTCCAGGATCATGACCTGAGCCGAAGGCAGTCGCTTAACCAACTGAGCCACCCAGGCGCCCCGACAGGAAAGGTCTTTTTTTTTTTTTTAAAGATTTTATTTATTTATTTGAGAGAGAGAGAGCTCATGAGAGGGGGGAGGATCAGAGGGAGAAGCAGACTCCCCACTGAGCAGGGAACCCGATGCGGGACTCGATCCTGTGACTCCAGGATCATGACCTGAGCCGAAGGCAGTCGCTCAACCAACTGAGCCACCCAGGCGCCCAATCCAGTGCATTTTTAATGGCTCTGGGGAGTGGCCCGGGGTGGGGAGGCCCTTCTTGTGCCAAATCCCCTGGGCTATCATGAATTCCTCCAAGCTACTGCTTTCTCAGAGACAGAAATTTCGAGATGAAAATGGGGCACCCAGCTGGAAGCCGGCATGGGGGCCAAGGTAAGGCCGCTGGGGACGACATCATTGGAAACTTTTATTATGGCCACGGTCTGGCCATGTGGGCTCTGCCCCGGTCAAGAGATCGCCACGTCTCATTTGTGGTGTTCTGAGGGCAGGGCGGTGAGGAGCCAGGGCCTCCTGGGAATCCCTAAGTGTCTCCCTGGGGAGCCACCCATAAAACCCTTGCTGAATTTGTAGGCTCGTCATTACTTTTGGTGGTGCGGTTTATATTGTCGGGATGGGAGCCTCAGGAGTCAGGTACCATCAAAGAAGGGAAGTCGAAACAATGACCGCATTTAGTACTGCCAACAACATCAACGGTAGTAAGAGTAGCAAGTACTGTCGTTTCTCGAGCCTGCAAAAACCCATTGGATATAATCCTGGCAAGTGAGTTATGTATTCGGCTCTACAAAGAGATAAAGAGATCATTTCAACAAGCTGCCGCAAGTGCTGTGATCAATGTAACTGTAGGAGCCATGGGAGCTTACAGGAAGAGAAACATGACCTAGCCTGGGCAGTCAGGGCGGCCTTCCTGGAGGAGGTGATTTGGGGATTCATTGTTATTTCCTTCACAGATTTGGCTCTCCTCCTCCCATCTCCAACAGACCCCAGGCTCCATGAGAATGTGGATCATGTCTGTTTAGACACTGCTGTATTTTTAGGGCCCTTGCCACACAGTTCCCAAACTGTGCACCAAGGCACCCCAGGGTGCCACCATGAACAGCACTCCTTTGAGATTTTTCAAAATTTTGAGGAGACAAAGGGACCTCTCCCAGACCCATGTGAATGGTGCCAACATTAGACAGAGCTACATTTCTTTTGATGATGCCCTGTCTTTGCAAATCTGGGTTTTTTTGCAGGGGTTACACTAAAAAGCAAGAGCTCTGATAAAATCAGTGTGGAATGGAATAAAGGTGGTCCAGTCTGACGCCAAAATCTAAGAAATTTGGTGGAGCCCAAGAGGCACCCACACCCCTGTAGCTATGATTCTAATTATTTAAGAATGCATTAAGAATCATGGGGTCCTTGGGGGACTCGGTTAAGCATCCAACTCTTGATTTCAGCTCAGCTCATGATCTCGGGGTCGTGGGATTGAGCCCCACATTGGGCTCCCTGCTCAGGGCGGAGTCTGCTTAAGATTCTCTCCCTCTGCCCCTCCCCCTCCCCCTGCTCTCTCTCAAATAAATAAAATCTTTAAAAAGCGCAATCAAAATCAAATCTTGTAATATGTGCATTACTTTTTCAAATGGCTACTAAGTTGTCAGGATATAGCTACTTACTAAGTTGTTTGGTCCTAACTACTTAACAAATGGCACTGTTAGGTATTTTGGTCTAGGATATTTACCAAAAAAATTCCCGAGACGCCAAGGGTACCATGAATTGAAAAAGTCTGGACATGCCTGTGCCTGCATTTGGAGGCACTTTTTGAATAATTGCTTCAGTTGCTTCCAACTGCCCTGCCTGGCAAGGAGTATCATTCCCTTTTCACAACTGAGGGCTCTGAGGCCTAGAGAGGGCAAGCTACTGGCCCAAGGTCACCCAGCAGAGCTGGGCGGGAGGTGTGTTTGGCTATGAATTCCAGACACTTTCTTGCTTCCATGCTTGACCTGTCAGTTCTTGAAGGAGTCAAAAGACATGGTTTGGAGTCCCAGCTGGACCAAACAATGGTCTTGAGTGGGTCACCGTGAACAGAAGCTACAGACATCCAGAGCTTTTACAACTGGCTCTGTGCGTTTCATGAGCTTGTTGGTGGAAGATCTTTGTCCAGATTAAAGCACCAGAAGCTGGGATTGCAGAGTGATAAGGTGGGAAAATGCTGCTTTTGGGCTTAGTCAGGCTGCAGCTGGAATCCTGGGTTCTCGCCTTCCCTGCTGTGTGACCTCAGGAAAGCCGCTCACCCTCTCTGGGCCTCCTTTGCCTGCTTTCAAGTGAACACAGGTCCTGCCCATACAGTTTCATGAGTGTTCAACGTACTAATGCTGGGGAAGGGTTTGGCATGGTGAAAGAGCGCATCCTGTGGGGCATTTCCCCCCGTTCAGCAGAGGAAACATTTTAAAGCTATAGCTGCCCAAAAACTCATCCTTGGAAACACCGTCAGAACCTGGAGACAGCCTGCCCCTCCCTCTGCCTACCCCCCCGAACCAGAACTGACCAACCTCTTGCCTCACATCTCCTGCCAGCCCGTAATGAGACTGGAAGCGCATGCCGGGCGCCTCTTGGGGCTTCTGGGAGGATCGCATGTCTCCTGACACCCAGCCTGGCTCGTGACTCATTAGTGCAGGTGTCAGGGAAGCTGTCACAACTGAGATTCCAGGGTAAGGCGGCCTGGGAGGGAGGGAGGGAGGCTTGTGTCTCCAAAACCCAGCAGCCAGCGCAACCCAGAGGATCTTCGGAGGCCGTGCCTCATTAAGGAAGTGGCTTTTCTTTCTTCCTTCCTTTCTTTCTTTTTCTTCTTCTTTTTTTTTTAATGATACCTCCACCTCTCAGTACTTTTAAATAAGCTTTCATTTTTAGCTTCTCATCTCTGGGTCTCTGCAGCTTGACTGGCTCAAGCAGCTTCTGATCACCCTGGAGGAAACGGGAACTGAATGGGGGTTCTGGGCTGCCTTAGCGAAGTGCACCTTACATGGGTGAGGGGGTGGAGCCCTTCGAACAACAGAAATGCACTGTCTCACAGCTCTGGAGGCTGGAAGTCCCAGGTCAAGGTGGCCTTCAAGGGCCACATTCCCTCTGAAATCTGGGGAGAAGGATCCGTCCTTGCTTTTGCTTCCTCCTAGCTTCCAGTGGTAGCTGGCAATTCTTGGTGTTCCTAGACTTGCAGGCACAGAATGGTGTTCTCCCTGGGTCTCTGTGTTCAAATTTCTTTCTTCTTATGAGGACACCTGTCACTGGATTGGCACCCATCCTAATCCTGTAGGGCCTCACCTCAACTTGATTACATCTGCAAAGACCCTCGTTCCAAAAAAGGTCCCAGTTACGGTACTGGGGTTAGGATTTCAGCATCTCCTTTCGGGAGACACAATTCTCCCTATAATGCACTGTGAACTTGGCCCAAAGGTCTGGGGACTAGGAAGGGATGTGCTTGTGGGTGAAGGGTTAGGGCCATAGGCTGCAATTCCGCTGGGACATCCCTGCCTGGGTTTGTCCCCAGTCACCCACAGTGAAATATATCGGGGCAAGGCTGGTGGAAGGGGCTGGGGGCTCCAAGACTGGAATCCCAGCTCTGCTCATGAAAAAGTGTTGTGACCTTAATCACATGTCCCTGTGAGTCTCAGCGGCCTTTAAACACACACATACATGCATGCACGCACACTTACATACGTATATATGTATACAGTGTATGCATACACATGCTTATACATTCACACACATATATAATCTGTTTAGCAATGTGTTTTATTTGTTTACTTATTTATGGGGGGAAGATTTATTTATTTATCTGAGAGAGGGAGAGCATGAGTTGGGGGAAGGGCAGAGGGAGAGGGAGAGGGAGAAGCAGGCTCCCCGCTGAGCAGGGAGCCCGATGCAGGGCTCAATCCCAGGACCCTGGGATCAGGACCGGAGCCGAAGGCAGACGCTTAACCGACTGAACCACCCAGGCGCCCCAGCAACGTGTTTTACACTTTCAATAAACTGTAACTATTGTTGTCTCTTATCACCTTTGAGCTTTAGTTCTCTTAGTATATTTGCACGCACACACACATACATACACTTACATTCACAAATGCATATAATCTGCTTAGCATGATGTCTTACACAATCAATAAATAGCAACCATTATCATCTGTAAAAGAGAGCAGATGTGTCTTTTGTCTGAATGACCCATCAGCTATACAGTATTTTACCTCTGAGATGTCCTTAGCTCTGAAATTCTAGGACCTGGACTAAAGAGGCAGATGGGGACCCATGGTGTGAGGTCCAAGATTCCTTGTTGCACGTGAACCCAGAATAAGAAAGTCCCCCTTTGCTGTGCAGAAGCTTTTAATTTTGATGTAGCTCTACTGGTAGCTTCTGGAACTTGAGCTGCTGAACCCTTAATGGAGCTGCTCACAACATGCTCGTATAAAATATGAGCGGGTCTCTCAAGTCCAAACATTGTGTGAGGCTTTGTTCCTTCTGCGTCGCCTCCTGTTTCCTCTGAACAATGGTTCTGATCCCTGGTTGCACATCAGAACCCGGGGTGGGGGGGGCGGCTTTGAAAAACCTCACTGCTCATGCTAAGCCCCAGACCAGGAGCATCAGAATCTCCAGCGAGTTTGAAAACTTCCCGAGTGAGTCCATGCACAGTCAGGCTGAGCCCCCCTGGACCACCGCTCTCTACCCTCTCTCCTTGGCAAGAATAGTAATTCCTCCCTTGTCAGAGTGACTTCGGAAGACTTTTTTTTTTTGATTCTTTATGATTAAGAAACCCCCAAAGTCTTTTCTTAACCAAACATCTGCCTTAATGGCTTCACATAGGTAAGACCAAAGAAGAGTTTAAATCCACCAATTTCGTGTCCTGTGGATGGCTTGATTTTCAGCAGAGTCAGGCAGCTCTGGGTTTGACCTTGGCCTCCACTGTTAATGGGCTGTGTGACCCGGGGTGATGATTTCACTACTCTGAACTTAGTATCCTCTTCTTGCAAACGAGACAACAGTGCCTTGCTCACAAGGCCACTGGAGGCAGAAGGGAGGGACATTCAGTAAAGGACTTAACCCCGGGCCCAATAAATGTACCGTAAATGTTATAGTATGCATGCCTCCGATCTGCCAGCTATGGTCAGGGGATAGTAATAACAGTAAGCGCTCTCGAAGGGTGGAATGCCTCCTCCTAGCAGCCCAGCCCTCCACCACGAATAAGAAGAAGCGAACCCCCGTCTGCATCAAGTCAGCAGCTAGGACTCACAAACACAATGGGGTAGGCGAGACGTCCAGATGGGCGTGCCAGTCTCTCGGCTGTAGCAGGTTAGAAGAGAGCTCCCTTCCAGCACAAAGCCGGGGTTGCATGTGTATTGGATGGTGGTGCCCACCAGCAGCACGGGATCTGAAATTAAGCGGGTCGAGTGGTCCACTTCCCCGGGGTCGGTGCAGTACATAACTATGGACGAAATCAGACCAAGAGGGCGTTAGGACGCTTGATGATCACAGGTTTGCTGAGAACTAGAGGATGACCTGGAAAGTTTCCTAACTTGATTCTTGTCCTGTTTGGAAGATAATGCCTCTGAGCTCATCAAAGGTGGTTGGACAAGAAGCCAGGATGAAAGAGGCCCAGATTTAATTCCATTTATAGGAAGTAGCCCAAAGAAATGTTTGCATCTGGACCTACATACGAGGCTGTACATTGCACCGTTATTTGTAATGGTAAAAAAGAAAAAACAAAACAAAACAAAAAAACAATGCAGATCCTTTAACAGGGGAAGAGTTAAATATGGAACAGCTGTTCTATGAAATCCTGAGCAACCACCAAAGAGAGCAAAGTGAGGGCGCCTTCGCTGCTTTCTTTGTGGTGCCTGAATCTAGTAAAACAAGCGGTTACTTTTCAATTAAAAAATCAATATACATAAAGGGAAAACAATAAGCTAATTAAAAAAAGAATGAAGTACACAACATGTGTGATATGAAAAAGTATCTGGATTACTGAGTTGAGAAAACAGCAGTGGTAAAATATCCTTATCTATAGCTGTTTCTGTACGAGTATCTCTGTGTGTCTACACATGCACAATAAGCATGTACCTATGTATGTCTATGTGCGTATGTGTAACACAGTATTGCAACTGGAACAACAGAGAATAAACTTTTAAGAGCAGCCTCATTTCTGGAGAGGACGATCATGAGGGATTTTCACTCTGTACTTCGTAATTTTACTACTGCTTGAGTTCTGTAAGTAAGCACCTGCTACTTGCATAATGGGAAGATATGTTTAGGTACATCTTTTGACGTCGAGAGTGTAGTTGAACCAATGAATGAATGAATGAAAGGCACTGATGACCCCCAGGGATTTCTGGGGGGGGAACCCCACTGTTCTCAGGATGTTCTGCTGTTCTTATTTCACTAGAAGAGAAGCCACTGGGGCAGGTTGGTGAGTCTCTGTCTTAGACGCAGAGTGACAGGCAACCAGCACGGGAACATAAATGCTGATATCCAGAAGGGGCCCAATGCAAATTCATTTGCTCTAATTTGGGTCTTTTCCTGGCAAAAAGTGAGGCAGTTAAAGAGTTTCCCAGAGAGAGCTAGTTTATGTCCCCTCCAAGCCTTTAGAACCCATTAACACAATGGGTCATTATTATTTAAAACATTTTAAAAATCATCATCATTATTATTTTATTTATTTATTTTTTTAAGTAGGCTCCATGCCCAGCATGGAGCCCAATGCGGGGCTTGAATTCAGGACCCTGAGATCAAGACCTGCGCTGAGATCAAGAGTTGGATGCCTAATTGACTGAGCCACCCAGGCGCCGCTAAAAAATCATTATTATTAAAAAATTTTTAAAAATTATCATTATTCAAAAGATTTAAGAATCATTCTTCAAAAAATTTAAAAGTTGTAATATTCAAAAAATTTCAAAAATCATAATTCAAAATATTTAAAAATCATTATTATTCAAAAATTTAAAAAATAATTATTAAGGCATGTATGTTTAAAACATTTTATAAAGTAATGATGGGGCTCCTGGGTGGCTCAGTTGGTTGAGCTTTCGACTCAGGTCATGATCTCAGGGTCATGAGATCGAGCCCCACATTGGGCTCCACGCTCAGTGAAGAGTCTGTGCTTAGTCTGCTTGTCCCTCTCCCTCTGCTCCTCCTGCTCACACTCTTTCTCCATCTCTCTAAGATAAGTAAATACGATCTTTGGGGGAAAAAAAGTAATGATGACGTAGATCATGTTAACGTATCTGCGATGGGTCTCACCATCCATGGCGCTTCTCATTGTTGGTTTTTTTATTTTCCATCATGATACACACATACACACACCCACCCACATACATGCACACACACCCCCCACCACATACTGTTGTGGAACAAGCAGATGTTTATGCAGCCAATTTTGAGGATTTTTAGCAAGCTTTTTCATGTTTCCCCCAATTATAATTAATTTTCTTTGCCTTTGGAATATTTGTGATAGGAATTGCATATAACCCCCACCCCCTTCCCCAATACCCTCTTTCTCTGCTGACACTTAATATTTCTTATCGTGCAACTGGTCACTCAAGGCAGGTCGAGCAGGGCTACCAAAGTATCCCCAAGGATTCCCAGCGAGATGGCTGCAGGACCACCCCACCCCTACTAAGATTCAGTGTAGAAACCAGAGAAGCACCCCCCTTTTCTCCCACTTTTCAAGACACCAGGCGCAGCTATCACCAGCCATGCCTAGCCCACAATCCTGAGGGCAGCAAGCAGAAGGCGCCAGGAGGCTGGGATGGGTGCTCTCTGGATGAAGCCAGCTACCTGTGACAGGGATTTGGAACCGGGGCTCCAAGGTCAAACTTAGATTGGTCTTGTGTGGCTGCTACAGGTATTTTAATGACGAATTTGAATGATGTTTTCTACGAAGGTTTCACTGCAGTCTACACCACTCCCTATTGTCTCTCCCTCAGCCTATTTCCCTCATTTACATTATCTGCCAGGCTCTGGAGGCCCCTGAATCTGACATCCCTGCCCTAGAGCTCTAAGAGGACATTTGTGAGCCATGCCAGCGAGCTGGTGGAGTAGGAGGGAGGCCAGATCCTACATGAAGTGACTTCACTGCATCTACTTGAAAAATACTCATTGGGAGGGATTTACCCCCCCACCGACCTAGAAGAAGAAAACAAGATGACTCTTACTTTTCTCACAAAACGGGGGGTCGCTGCTCCAGCTGAGGTCCCACTGGCAGGTGAGGGTGTCACTTCCCACTATGTCATAGCCCGGGTCACACTGGTACGTGATTCTGGCTCCTCTCACAAGCTCCGTATGAGAAGTGGTTTTCCAGCCGTTCTGGATCTCTGGCAGGTCTGAGCAGGAATCATTCCTTGATACCTCTTTAAAACAAAAACATCATCCTTAGATGAGGAGGTGGGCTTTTCTGTGTGGGGTTCCATTTACGAATGTCAGAGGAAAGAGCAAACAGAAGAAGTCTCCAGAAATAAGTAACACACTTCGAAATCCCTTAAACCACAAGAACTCTGCTATAGTGAGATTTTATGGTAAGCTCTTCCTTACCAAGTATTCTTTTGGTTTGACTAAGTCAGTTTAGGATTTAGAGAGAGACAGAATCCTAGCCCTGCCACTTATTAGCAATGTGATTTCGGGGGCAACCTCCTCTCCTTGTGTCTCAGGCCCTCACTTTTCATGACGCCCACCCCACCCTGTTATTCTCACCTCCTGGAATTCACATTCTCGTGTACTCCCCGCAAAGCCCAGCAAGGCTGATGTGCACAATCAGCAGGCTATTGCAGAAGTGATGATGTGTGGCTCCTGAGGCTAGGTCATAAGGGACGTTGAGAAGCTCTCCCCTTGCTCTCTGGAGAGAGCAAGTGCCACCCATGGGGATGCTCAGGCAGCCATCTGGAGTGAGCCATGTGGAGAGAATCTAAGGCCTCTTGCCAACGACTGGTGTTGACTTGCTAACCACACTAGCAAGCCATTTTGGAAATGGAGCCTCCAACCCGACTGAAGCCCTCAAATGAATACAACCCTGGCTGACATCGTGACTACAGACTCATCATGAGAAATCCCCAGTCAGAACCATCCGGCACGAACTCCTGAATTCTGGACCTACAGAAAGTGTGTGATCATAAATGTGCATTGCAGGGTGCCTGGGTGGCTCAGTTGGTTAAGTGTCTGTCTTTGGCTCAAGCCATGATCTCCAGGTCCTGGGATCGAGCCCCACATCGGGCTCCCTGCTCATTGGGGAGTCTGCTTTTCCCTCTCCCTCTGCCCCTCCCCCCAACTCATGCTCTCTCTCTCTCAAATAAATAAAAAAATCTTTAGAAAAATATGCATTGCTAATTTGGGGGGGGCACATTTTGTTATACAGCAATGGTAGCGATCACACTCAGCCTCATTCTAAGAATGTCTGTAGATTCATGGGTTTGATGGATTCTTAATATATGTTTTTGTAATACAGATTAAGATAAACACTCAACTGTTGAAATAAAAATAATTACTGGTGCATTCTTTAAATCATGTTGCATATCATCAGCGAACATTAACCACACTCCAAAATAAGCTACACACAGCTCGTTATCACAGATTGGAATAATCCTGCCTTCCTTCTGCAAATCCTCATTACTGAGGTAGCAATGCAAAGTCCACTATTACTGTTCTTGCTTCCAAGTGCCCACTGCACAGATTTTGAGAAGAGAGCTAATTAGGCAGTATAATTAATTTGCAGTTCTTATGTGCTTCTGGGGAAAGCAAAGCACCTTCCCTGTCTGCAGGAAAGTCATTCTGAGAAACACGCGATGGCTTTTCCTGGGATTTCATCATGATTTTATTTGGGGAACGGAGATCTCAGGGGTGTCTGCAATAAGAAGGGGAGAGGGAGATGGCTTCTGGAATTGCTTCGTGGGAACAGGAGCTTCTATTTTTAGGCCTCTGAAAAATCAGCCAAGCCCTGGATTTAGGACACAACTAAAAATGCTCAAACTGTGGTTGAAACAGGAGTAGATAATGGGTATGTGGTCTGCCTTGTGCCAAATGCTTCGAGACTGAGAAAGGTTTGCTTGTCTGACTCTTCAGTCTGAGCCAGCACGGTGACATGCTCCCGTGGGACGCCCCCCCCCCCCCGCCCGCCTTTGTGGTGTTCATCACATTCGTGATTATCGAGTCGGGGACACTGTCACTCAGATCTTGTTTACTAATTCAGTGGCCTTGCCTAAGTCAGTTAGCCTTCCTGTTCAGCTCCTAGACTCTACCCCCAGAGACTCTGATCCAGAAACCTGTATGTTTAGCCAGCATCCTGGACGCAGTTTCTGGCATCATCCTTGTGGGCCCTGAACTTTGTGAAGAATGAGAAAACTGGCTTAGGAGTTGGAGGACTTCCCTTCTGGTCATTGTTTTAGAAGCTGTGTGACTCCAGTCATGTTGATAAACATCTCTGAACCTCATTGTCCCCAATCGTAGAGTTGAGACAAGAATCATGACCTTGTCTATCACTGAGGGCAATGTGAAAACTAATTAATGTGCAGTATATGACACTTAGATGAGTTTTATATGGATTCATTCATTTGTTTGATTAACATTTTGTGAGCACTTACTATATGCCAGGCACTAAGAATATGGGGATCTGAAGTCATGTTCCCAGTCTCATGGTCAAGATCAGCATCATAGTTCAACTTTTAGGTAAAAGAGATACCTAAATGCACTGAGTACATGCCACCATTTGCCAGTCTCATGGTCAAGATCAGCATCCTGGTCTAACTCCGGGGCAAAAGAAATACTCAAATGCACTGAGTATATGCCACCATTTACTGGTCTTATGCTCATGGCAGACCTCATCCTAGGAACCACTGTCATTTGAGTGGAGTTGACCTACAATAAGGAGCTTACTTATTAACCTACCATTAGAGGAATGAGCACACAAGTGACCAATATCTCTTTGAAAAACACTGCTTGCTCATCTCTGCTTTTTTATTCCCTTGCCTCCATGCCCTTGGCCACAGACACTGACAAAGCACAAGGAACAATGAGGAGAATGGTTCTTTGCTTCTGTCTGGGTAAAGCAGAATTATGGGAGGTCAGAACCAGGTAAGCCCAGAGTGTTCCTATGGAAGGTTCTACCAGTAGTCCTAGCAGATTAGCCTTGGCCACATTGCAGAGCTGGGTGTCGGCCTTGAGATCATTTTAGGAGCTTCAGAAATCTCCAGATGACCACAAAACCCCATGACCCTTCCCTGTGATCTCTCTGCTCAATGAGAATTGCATCTATGTCTGGTTAAATCCCTGGGTCCTGGTGCCTGGTGCAGGGCCTAGCACATGTGAAGAGACTCTTGTGGACCAAACTCTCTAGAAAATGGAGATATGCATTTGAAGATGAAAGAAAATAATATATGGAAGAGTTCCTGCCAATTTCAAATTGTCACATTAGTCTGAAGTTTCAGCTTCAATAAAGAGGAGCACCTCCTCTTTAAGATGGCGCCAAATTGAATGTTGGCCAGACTTCCGGGTTAACCTTGAGCAGCCTTGGATAGGGTCAGATTTCTGTCACTGAGCTGAAATGGGGTTTCAGAGTGTTATTGCTGCTGAATGGGGTTTTGGAAGACTGACTCAGACACCAGAGGAGACAAATGAGCAAAACTATGACCTCATCTTCCAAGTAGGAGGCGGGGGGCAGGCGAACGAGGAGAAGAGAAGTCTAAGGAGAGAGACTGAAGCCAAGTCACCAGAAACTCTCCCTCCAAAGGCAGCTGACTCTGGACAGCACATCATCTGGGCAACCAGCACAAGCCGTCCCTCTG
Source organism: Leptonychotes weddellii (assembly GCF_054177405.1). Classification (NCBI taxonomy): domain Eukaryota; kingdom Metazoa; phylum Chordata; class Mammalia; order Carnivora; family Phocidae; genus Leptonychotes; species Leptonychotes weddellii. The sequence continues at coordinate 64,111,478 of NC_138381.1, forward strand.
TGCCCAGGGCCCTGCCCAGTAAAGAGAGGGGAACCCACAGAAAGTAGCAGCAATAACACTCCAAAAACACTTAACAACACAATCAAGGGGAAAAAGGTCCCCGAGAAACATAAAAAAGATCAACACTTGTGTCTGTCCCTCTGATAGATGTACACAGAGCGGGCAGGGATGAGAAACATCTACCAGCTGGAAACACACACACAAAAAGGCAAGGGACTTATTTTCACATGCATTCTCCAGTGTTCCGTGGAGGGTGATGGAGCCAGCAATGAAGAAGGGGGAGTCACAGGTGGGGAATGAGGAGGGAAGGCTATGGATGCAAGAAATGGTAAGAAGAGGGTGTTGGATGGCCAAGTGTGAACTTGGCTTGAACTTCATAGCAGTTGTTTTGGGTTTTGTTTCTGTTTTATTTTATTTTATTTTTTTTAAAGATTTTTTAAACTTATTTATTCATGAGAGACAGAGAGAGAGAGAGAGAGAGAGAGGCAGAGGGAGAAGCAGGCTCCCAAGGAGCAGGGAGCCTGATGTGGGACTCGATCCCAGGACCCTGGGATCATGACCTGAGCCGAAGGCAGATGCTTAACCATCTGAGCCACCCAGGCGCCCTTTGTTTCTGTTTTAATGTGAAGGTGAGAGAAATGGTTTGGAAGCCACATTGAAGAGCAAGGAAGACACCTCTTGCTTCTCTGGGTCCTACAGGACAGGAGGTGGGAGAGAATGTGTGATCTCCATTGGATGGGGTTACAGGGGAAGAAGAGCCCTTAGGGAGAGCCCAGCTTCAGTTCAGGCAAGATGGTGGAGATGCTGTTTTGAGAAGTTGCAAACGCAGGAGTGTGTGCTGATGATAGAGTCCCAGTTGACTACAAGGGAAACACTGCGAATCTGAAAGTCACGAGGCATCATCTACTAAGTCCTGGTATCGACCCTCTGGAGCAGCTATCAGTTTTTCCATTTTACAGATGACAAAAAGGAGGCTCAGAGAGGTTAAGTGACTTGCCCAAGATCACACAGCCATTGATAGCAGTACTAAAACTCAAACCCTGGTGCTTCCCACCAGAGAGCCCAAATGTTTAAAAACTACACATACTTATTGTGCCAATAAATTAAAAGACTGTGCCAATATATTAAAAGACCCGTGTAGCACAGAACCCTCCAAAAGACATATCTAGAAGAAACCATCTAAACACACACACACACACACACACACAAACACACGGACTGGAGACACTTACCTACGTAGTTCATGATAAATCCCTGGCCTTTCCCAAAGATGAGGCCAGCAGGGTCCGAGTGGAACTGGATGGTTAGGTCCGGTGTGGACGAGTACAGCTTCTGGGGACCACTGTTCCCAAGATACTGCCCCAAGATGTGAGGCATGACCTCATCGCCATCATAGATAGTCAGGATGTCGCTGTTGCTCAGGTTCAGGCTGGGGGGCGGGGCAGAGAGAAGAGGAGGGATCCTGTGAAACACAGTTATGGGCATTCAACAAGCCTTTGATTTATTTTTTCAGGCAACACACAGGTTTGTGAGGTATAGTTGGTGGCGGGCGCCAGGCTAGGAACCGGGGTTGAGGTAGGCAGAGACCACAGATGTGAGCAGGACACGCTGATCCTGCCCATGAGCGCCCATGGTTCCTGGGTTTGGGGAGGGACTGGGTTTTTGAAGACTCACGCAGGAGATGGTCTTCCCTACAAGAACTCATTGCACGGTTGAACGCTGAATTGTAAGTAGAACTGCCTTCAATGCCAGTGAAGCTGAGTGCCCCGCCCTGGGTTACCTGCTGGGGGTGTGGCATGGGTCTTCCCTTCTTCTCGGATGCAGAACAAGCTGACTGCATTTTAATTAGAACCTGCATCTTCCATGTCAGGTGAAATGAGCCTTCCAATCATTATGTGGTGAAGTCCTCAAAATCAAACCCGGGTATCTATGATGTTTAGGGGATGGGGTGGAGGGCGGGACGGAGGCACCTTATTCCTGAAATATGCTCAAACCTGCTATCAATATTCATAACATGAAAGGACGACCCATTTCCAAAGGCTGGAATGCAGGAAAGCACCTTGACACTAAATATCAGGACTGCAATGGACAGTTAATAATCCAGAGAGCACTTCCGTGTGCTGCAAACACATGTGTCATGTGAGGTGTGCTGGATGAAAATTGATCTCTGATTGAAAGAACACCAGATAAGTCAGCGTTGGCTGCCGACAGACATTAACTCATGCCTTTTTTCCCTTCCATTCTCCTCCTTCCCCCTCTCTTACATCTTTCACCTTTTCTTGTGTCCTTCTCCCTAATATTTTTGAATACCTCCTATCTGCCAAGCTTGTATCAGGGGACACAAGAATCTCAGAGCGGTGGTAGATTTAGACTAGGAAACCAGGGATTGTGGTAGCAATTACGATCCAGGTGAGTGCAGAGGGAGGAGACTGGGGGGCATCCTGGAGGCCCTCCTGGAGGAGGTGATGCCTGCTTCGGATTCTCAGGAAAGATTAGAGGGCTAGAAGGTTGATAAGCAGGGGTTGGTGAGATGGCAAAACACAGGCAGAAGGAGATAGGGATGGAGATCTTGGCTCTTAAAGGAACTTGCCCAGTGGTCAGTGATCCCCAGCTGTGGGTATAGACACGGAAGCCTGGAGGGCTATAGGAGCCAGACCCTGAAGGGCTTAGAGAGCCAAGTTTATGTGTTTGGATGTCATCTGGCTTGGGATGGGAGCAAACAGACACTGTCTGAGGAGAGGCGTTCCAGGAACTGGCCCTAAGCGAAGTTCCTAGAACTGATGCAGAGTACTGATAGCCCGCCCTCCTGACAGCGTCATCCAGCACCCCAGGACCGTGTTCTCCTTCCCCAGTCTGGGAGGGCGGAGGAGGGGTGGAAACCACCCAAGCCCGTGCTTCCTTCTGGTAGTAAGAACAAAGCAACAGAAACCCAAGGAACATTGTAGAAGGGTGGCTCCCAGAGGGCAGGGGATGTATTCACAGTGATGTGCTCCGCAACACCTCTCATATTCCTCATGTAAAGTTGTCCCCAGGGCCGGCTTAGGGAGATTCCAACTGCCCCCATGGCCTCCATCAGCTTCCCTTGCACCACCCCCAAAACACCCTCTCCTAACAAAAGCTGTCCGCTGGTTTTGCATGTGGGGCTTCAAGACAGAGCCCCTCGCGTCATACCCTCTGCCAGTTTCCAGCGAAGGCTACAGCCTCTAAACCCTATTGTATTGAAATTCTGGAGTTGCCACCTTCTCTTGCACACCATAGGTGCTCGGTAAATGCTAGGGTATGAAAGAGCCTGCCAGAGAGGCTATTTGACAGCAGAAACCATGCGGTCGAGGTCAGCTCTTGACCTGTGGTAAGGAAGAGCCTCTTAACCCTAAGAACCATGAAAACATCGATCGTCCGCGAAAGTGCTGGATTAGGCTGGTGTGAAACATGGTAGATCGCCAATATTTATTTCTTAAGCTGACTTCACAGCTGATCTGCCAGTAATAGTGAGTTCCAGAGAGTCTGCAACTTGGCTTTACTATATCACTCATTTCAATGATCTAAATGCAGTAGAAGCATCTTCAAGGGGGCAAATAATTTCACTCGAAAACCCTAGCATGGCTCTTTGTAAAGTAGGAAGTAGCAGAGTGAGCTGCCTTGGAAATCAGCAAGCTCTGGTTTGATTCTTGCCTCTGATACTTGCATGGGGGGTACCAGTTTTTTTTTTTTTTAAGTTCCTTGTCTGTGAATTTCCAGTCTATGTCCTGGGCTTTCGGAGTGAGGTAAGGCATCCTGAAAATCTGGGACCAAATGCCAGATGTACTGAGAGCACCTGAGCAAGTCTGGTCAAGGCATTCGAATGTTATGTGTCACCGTGTCGTTATGAACATCACCATCACCATCACCATCATCCTTACCATCATCATGGTTGCCATGATCACGCTCTCTTTAGACCGCTGTTTACACCAAATGACATCAGATGACTTCCATCAGTAGTTCTCAGTTAGGGGTGTTTTTTTTTTCCCAGGAGACTGTTTTTTTTTTTTTTTAAGATTTTATTTATTTATTTGAGAGAGAGAGAATGAGAGACAGAGAGCATGAGAGGGAGGAGGGTCAGAGGGAGAAGCAGACTCCCCGCTGAGCAGGGAGCCCGATGCGGGACTCGATCCCGGGACTCCAGGATCATGACCTGAGCCGAAGGCAGTCGCTTAACCAACTGAGCCACCCAGGCACCCTCCCCAGGAGACTGTTAGCCATGTCTAGAGACATGGTTGTCCCAACTAGGGGGGGTGCCACTGGGGAGGCGATGAGAGGGATACTGTTAAACATCCTACACTGTGCAAGAGCGCCTCCCACAACAAAGAATTATCTGGTTGAAAATGTCAATTGCACTAAGGTTGAGAAACACTAATTTATGTGAATGCCTTTTGTAAACAGTGTGCAACAGACTATTCACTGTAACTTCTATTGTCCTGGGATTTCCGCAGAGGTCCCCTAAGCTAAGAATAAGCAAATAGCATAAGAAAAAGCATTCTTACTTTTTTAAAGGGCTGTCCAGTCAGGCTTTCTCGTGAGAAGGAAGCAGCCCACCCAGCCCCTTCCCATCGCAGAATTCCCAGCCCGAGGAGCCCTGTGGAGGATGTGGGAAGTTTGAAAATGGATGAGGTTCAGGGCTCTGTGATTAGTAGACTGAGCCACACTTGTTATGACCAGAAAACCTATAAAAATGAAGCTTCCACCTGAGAAGTAAAAAAAAAAAAAAGTAGACCATGAATCAAGGAGCAGTGAAACAATGAGGTTTTTCTCTGCCGAATCCTTCTGGATCCACCTTTTTGGTAGACGAGTTCCACCGATACATGCAAATGCTGGTAATTGATTCCCTGCTCATCTCTAAAGACAAGCCTGCATTTCGCCCGTCCGTCCAGCATATTTGATACACCAGGGGCATCCAGGGCCCCTGCCGCTGGACCGTCCTCAGCAACTGAGATGAAAATGCAGACTTAGCAGCCCAGAGACTGGCCTGGGGCCGAGCAGGGGCTTTCCACTGAGGACCCGAGTGAGATGTTGACCAGAGACCATCCAGGGAGGTGCTGAGAAATCAGGATGTCAGCGTGACTCCAGAACAAAGGGGAGGTGGACAGGTGCCGGCAGGCAGGTGGGTTCGGTGGGACTGGAATTGGGTGTAGCAGGTCCCCCTCAGGGAGGATGCCACGGGGCCAGTCCCTGCTGGCTTCAGCCGCTCTCTGCTGCCAGAGGGCAAGGCTTTCTTGGAGCTCCTGCCGGGAGACCTCAGCTTCTGGGTCTCCTTCTCGCCCTGTCTCCTCGGCCACCGCCCTTAGTTTTTCTCCATCCCTTTTCAGTTGGACTGTGGGACAGCACCTCCTTCGTAGCCCCAGTCCCTCTCCTCCGCAGCCAGATGAGTCCTTCTGAAACATAAATCTGGCCTCTTCATGGAACAGATGAATGGAGAAGCAAAATGTGGTGTATCCCTACAATGGACTATCATTCAGCCACGAATAGGAATGAAGCACAGACACATGCTACACCATGGATGAAACTTCGACTTTGTGCTGAGTGAAAGAATCCCGTCCTAAATGGCCACATGGTGCATGGTTCCACTGCAAAGAAATCCCCAGAAGAGGTAAAGCCATAGAGACAGAAAACCACTTGGTGGTTGCCAAGGGCTGGGAGGAAGGGTCTGGGAGGAACAGAGACCGCTGGCTTAACAGGTGTGGGGTTTGTTTTGGGGAGGATGAGAGTGCTTTAAAACTAGATGGAGGTGTTGATTGCACAACATTGTGAGTGTACTAAATGCACTGAACTATAGAAGTTAAAATGGTTAAGGGCACATTATGCAAATTTTACTTCAATTACAAAGACATTATACCTCAACTCAGGGTAAAGTGCAGTTTTGACCTTATCTCCAGGGTTTCCCTGTACCTATTTTCTGCACCCCCTTACCTCCCCACAGCTTCATCCCTCACTATCTCTTTCAACCCCAATATTTTACATTCCAGCCAGAATCAATTACTCATCAATCTCTCTCCAGGGAATGTAGAAGCACCTGCAAGGTTTTCCACAGGCCATCGTCCTCTCTAGCCTGAATCCTTATTTAGCCTTATGACTGTAGACCTGGGTAACTCTTCCCCCCTCATCCCCATCACAGTCTTCTGTGATTTACTCATGCATGGAGCCCCCACTGCCCCATCTGAGTCTGGGCTGGGGACCCCTTCTGCGCTCACCCCTCCTATGGAGCTCAGGACTCGGCACTCCAATGGTCTGGGGCATCTGCACAGACCAGAAGCTCCCTGAGGCCGAGGGCAAGTCAGTCCAGCTCACTGCGGTCTGTATCCCCAGCTCGGCACCGTGCTGAGTGTGTGTTGGATGAATCAGCACCAGCCCAGGGGCAAGTGTCTGGATCTGAGCCTCAGCTCCCACCCAGGGTGGGCTGTGGCTCTGACCTCATCTCTACCTGGGACCTTGACCCCAAATGGACTTACTTGTGCCAAACTTGGAAGGGGAACTCCTCTCTTCCTGGCTGCTTTCAGCACTTGCCTCCACGGGTTAACTGGGAAGCTCTAAATGACTGGAGCTGCCTCAAATGATTTCTGCCCCATCCGCCTCCTTGGCCCTGATTGCCTACATCCTCCATTCTTTTTCAGTATGCTGGTTGCCAGAATCAAGCTTGGCACCAAGACACCCCTACATTTCCTGATAAGCCACTCCAATGCCAGCCCATGGCCTTGACCGGCTGGGTTGTAGCTCTCTCTCCCTCTCCACCTTCACCCTGCTCCAGGCATATCCTGCAGCCCCTTCCAGGGTCTGAGCAGCCATCTGTGGGCACACTACCCAGTGCTTCCTCTTCTGGTGTTCCCTGTCACCTCCTCCTTGTCTCAGGGCCAGATATTTGAGAAAAGATCTCCCAAGACCCTTAGCTTTGGAATAACAACAATGCTGCCTACTGAGTCTTAAGCACTCAAACAGCAACTTCACTCTAAAACTTAGGATCATCCCCATTTTATAGATCAGGAAACTGAGGCTCAACTGGGAGAAACCACTTGCCCAAGGTCACAAAAGAATCAGACCTAAGTCTGTTGGATGCCAAAGCCTGAGATGTGAACTATTATTTTACATGATGTCCGTGAAAGCCACATGTACATGTCTCCAAAAAGTGTGACTCGGGGCGCCTGGGTGGCTCAGTCGGTTGAGAGCAAGACTCCTGATTTCGGCTCAGGTCATGTTCTCAGGGTTGTGGGATCGAGCCTGGCATCTGGCTCTGCGCTCAAAGGGGAGTCTGCTTGAGATTCGCTCTCTCCCTCTCCCTCTGCCCTTCCCCACCAAGTGAAGAAATAAAATCTTTTTTTAAAGTGTGACTAGCTTCAGTATGGTATCAGAAAGTGTGAAAAACATTACAAATAAAATCTGTAGGATGAGGAAGCCCCATCTCACTGCCCCTGGCATCCTGCTGTACCTTAAGTTCTTACGGCAGCATCACTAAAGTCCATTCGATTAGATCCATCATTTCAACTTTTGTTTTCCTACCAAGGTAATATTTCTTCTCCCTACAGACTCCCTGTGTTGAAAGATTGTCTCCTAAACATTTTACATTTCCTGATAACGATTAAATCTGCCTTGTTTTGTTGTCATTATCGATGGTGTATAATCGAATATGTAATAAAACCAGCATTAAACTGGTGACTTAGTCTGGGGGGAGGGCTTTATTTTGGCAGAGAGAAAGTTTCTGTTACATTTTTTGGGGTACTTAAAAACAGTCTGGGTGCCCGGCTGGCTCAGTCGGTGGTGCATGTGACTCTTGATCCCGGGTTCGTGAGTTCAAGCCCCACGTTGGGTATAGAGATTACTTAAAAGTAAAATCTTAGGGTGCCTGGGTGGCTCAGTTGGTTAAGCGACTGCCTTCGGCTCAGGTCATGATCCTGGAGTCCTGGGATCGAGTCCCGCATCGGGCTCCCTGCTCGGCAGGGAGCCTGCTTCTCCCTCTGACCCTCCTCCCTCTCATGCTCTCTGT
>NC_138381.1:64119585-64147294 GCF_054177405.1 Leptonychotes weddellii
GCAGAGCGGCAGGCAGAGGGAGAGGGAGAAGCAGGCTCTCCGCTGAGCAGGGAGCCTGACGCAGGACTCGATCCCAGGATGCTGGGATCATGACTTGAGCTGAAGGCAGCCGCTTAACCGCCTGAGCCACCCAGGCGCCCCTGTACTTTTGGGTTTTGAATCATGTGAATGTATTACCTCTTCAAAAAGGATAAAAACAGCTCGAGGGACCCCCATTATTGTTTTCACTACGGTCTAGAGAGCCAAAGAGATTAGAGTAGCATACAAATTTGATTGTGACACAGATTAGCAAGCCCTTCTCTAGTGAAGTAATTCTTCTCCTGGCCAGCAGAGGGCAGTGTATGCCTAAGCATGGTATAGACTGCCATTCAGGGGCAGCAGGTGCTCCCCATCCATACCTCAGCCAATCAGGGGCCCGGATGTGGGGGGAAGGTGGTGGGTGAGCTTTGTAATTGTTGAGCTGCAGTTAATATTCCACAGAGGATGTAGAAAGAAATGATGAGCAAGCCACCTTGCTTTTCTTTATTCCTTTTTAAACAAATGGCTGACCCTTGCTTAGAAATCTTGCCTTTAAAAGGCTTTCCCCAGTGGCATTCACGAGATGATTTTAGCTAGACAAACGTATTTGAAAATGTCTAATGGTTATGTATTTATTTAAATGTGAATTAGAAAAAAATATATAAATATATGGTCTGCACATCAAACTTCTAATTTCACGGACATTATTTTGCTGAGAGTAAGCCAAGTGAAAAAGCAAGCCAATTTATATGCAGTTTAAGGGGAAAAAAATCAGAAATAGCTGGTAATAGAATGGGGCTGTGGAAAAAGTAAAATTAAGCCCCCAGAATAAAGTCCAGTTTCTCAGCCTTTCTGGACTTCCTGGGGGTCTGCTGTCGGGCCCCCAGCCCACTTCTGGTGTCTCAAATGTCTTTGTACACCAGACCCTTTGCAGCCCCTAGACCTGCCTCAGGCTGTGCTGGTTCCTTCATCTGGAGTAAAGGGACCTCACCTTTCTGCTTGACAACATTTTACAAATCCCTTAAGGTCCTTCAGTGCTCCCTACCCCACCCTGCATTTACAGCCATATGATAACTAGCCAAGGTTTCCATAAGGCTTCCCACATGCCAGGAGCTGTTCCAAGCACTTCATACACCATTTCTACCCTTGGACAAAGGCTGTAAGTACCACTGTCCTCACCCATGTCACAGAGAAGCAGACCGAGGCACCCAGCAGTGAAGAAGATACTACAGCTCAAACAGCTGGTCGTAGAGGACAACCAGAATCCAAACCTACGTTGTTGGGAGGCAGACCCTCTGTCGGCTCCCACCCCAGATTGCCCAAACTCCCTGAAGCCACATGCTCTTTTATTTTTTTTAAGTTTTATTTATTAATTTGAGAGAGAGAGTGAGCGAGAGAGAAAGAAGCACACTCCCCGCTGAGCAGAGAACCGGATGCGGAGCTCGATCCCAGGACCCTGTGATCAAGACCTGAGCTGAAGGCAGATGCTTAACCGACTGAGCCACCCAGGTGCCCCTGAAACCACATGCTCTTCTACCCCGTATCCCCGGAGCCCAGCCCAGGGCTTGGCGCAGATGAGATAAATGTCATTTACATGGATGAATTATGGTGAATTTTTCTCCATTTTCCAGATGGGCAAACTGAGGCTCAGAGGGCTTGAATGACTTTAAGAAAACACTGTGTTGCAATTCAGGCAGGACCTCCATGGGACCGTAGAGATGGTGGTTAAATAAACCATAAGCTTTAAATAAAGCAGGGGGAGGGGGGAGAGAACCAAAGCCCATAAATGCAGTGTTAGGTACATTAAAACTTTTCTAAAAAGACCTGTTCAGAGTTCCTTTGTGTCCATTTCTCGTCGGATCCCCTCAACCACAAAGCGATGTCATGAATCCCATTTTACAAAGGAGTAAACGGAGTCTAGAAAGGCTCAGGTCCCAAGGCCTCTGTGCTCCTTCATGATGCCGCACAACCAGCGCCGACAGCCCTCCGCACCGTGGGATTTCTGCAGATCCAGTGCTCATTTGGTTTCAATTAAATTTGATAAAATGGCAGACAGAACAAGAAACCATGCTAACTCCAGGGAGGACATAAAAGACCAATCTTTCTGGCTCCCTGAAAGGCCACCTGAATGCATAAAAAATGCACAGTTTTCTTATTGCCTTTTTTGTGCTTTCTCTCTCCCGAGACATTCACCAGGCGCCCTTTGAGGTCAGGCTCAGAACCCAGCCTTGGCCGGTGGATCTCAGTCCTGGCTGTATGTGAGACTCTCTGGGGAGATTTGAACCCTCCCCATGGTGCTTAGGCTGCGCTCCAGACCAGTCAGACCCTCAGCATCTCGGGGGGTGGGCCCCGGGTTCAGTGTCCCTCAAAATTCTCCAAGAGGCTGCACCAGCAGCCAGGACCCAAAGACACTGCTGTGCTGTGGTTTCAGTGTGGAGGAGGCTCAGACTCTGTTCTCCACTGCCTTCCCTCCCTACTCGGGTTTCTCCACCTCTCCCCCTCTCCACCAATTCCCCCCTCTCATCCCCAAAGAGAAAGAGAAGAATGAGACTCCCGTGCTGGACGTGCCTTTCTTCCGGGACCACCCCCGGGGCCGAGCTGCTTCTCATTTCCACATCGCTGGATGAGGCCATCTCCGAACACGGCGTGCAAAGCTTTGTCAAGGTCAATGACAAGACATTTCACCACCCAGCATCGTGGATCAGGAGAAAACCCAGCAGCTCCTGGCTGGTTTGTCTACGAAAAAGTCAGTCCTTAACCAGCCTGGTGATTTGCTCCATCTTGAGAGGCAGTGCTAAGAGAATGGGCTCTGATTCAAACCTTCAAGGTGCCGATTTCTAGCTGCGTGACCCTGAGAAAGTGGCTTAACCTCCTGAGCCTCAGTGTCCTCACCTGTAAGATGGGGATGATATTGTGGAGAGCTGTAAAGGAGATAATTAGGGCCAGGAATTTAATTAAAAGAGCATCTTTTGCCTTCAAGAGAATATTTGTGATGAATGATACAGTCCTGCAAAGGGATGAGGGGACGGGGTAGGGTGCTGTAGCAGCAAAACCCGGTATCAGGAGGTCGCGCCGGGAGCCGCCCCCTCTGCCACTTCCCTGCTCTGTGACTATGGATGAGTCTCTTGCCCAGCCTGGGCCTCAGTTTCCCCAGATGATAATCTCAGAATCCATGAACTGTAAAAAAATGAATTAACAATGGCCATGGTCTCCTTGTGCTTCGTGCTTTCCTTCTATTCCGGAAGTTGGACCCCACATTTCCCCCCTTCCCCATTCAGCAGCGATGAAGGCATCAGGGTGGGAATACCAGGATTCAGATGTAGGTTGGTGAAGCCTGGGCCTCTGGGACCCAAGTGTGACCACGGACAGATCGGTGGCCCTGCCATGACTTTCCTATGTGGAGATGCCCACAGCTCTTCCTCTTTCTGGAGAGGAGTTTCTCCAAATATATAAAGTTAGTGGGTGGGCTCTGAGGCCTTCTTCATTAGGACCTCTAAGTCAGGGTGCAAGAGCTGACCCTGAGAGACCATCATTAAAGCATAATTAAATACGAGCGTAATTAAGGGTGGATTGGGACTTGTGTTGTGTGTGTGTGTGTTTGTGGTGCGTGTCTGTATCGCTGTGTGGTGTATGGGTGTGTGGTGTGTATGTGGTATGTGTGTGTGGTGCGTGTGTGGTGTGTGTGTGTGTGTGAAGTGCGTGGTGCGTGCACGCACACACAAACACACACACACACACAGGTGGTGGTGGCCCCGGGCTCCGCATGGCTGGAGGAACACGTTACAAAGCTGTCCCCAGCAGGAGCCGACCGCGGCGGCATGTGTCCCTGTCATTCCGAACCCCCATCACGATGCGCAGGGAGAAGGCACTCGTCGTCGCGCCTGGTGTGGCTCGGCTGAGCGGCCACAAGGCTGCGTGGGGCGCGTGGGTCGCGTGGGCCGAGCGCAGGAAGCGTCCTCCAGGGCCAGACCTCGAGGGCTCACCCGAGCTCACACCAGGCTGGCGTCCAGGGGCCTCCCCGGGCCACGGCCGTCAGGGGACCACGGTCAGGGCCTCCGGCTGCACGCACTGTCCACACCGCGGCGTTGACCATGCCGCTGGCCCGCTCAGAACTCTCCGGGCCGCCGGCTGCCGTCAGGATCGCACCGCTTCCACTCCGAGAGGCAGGGCCGAGAGGTGGTGCGGCCCATGGGCCCAGCGTCAGGCAGCCGGGTCCCAATCCTGGCACCCCCACGTCCAGCTGGCCAGCCACCGAGAGCCCCTCTGAGCGTCTGTGTCTTCCTCGGTGACGCGGGGGACCTCAGCGTGCGGACTCCTTGGTTGCTCTGAGAATTAAGTAAGCTGACCCGGGTACTGGGCACACGGAGAGCCTGGCGGGCGGGAAGGGCTCGATCCGTGGGAGTTGTTATCTCTGGGCCTCGGGTAATCTAGGGCGATAGCAGCCACACGGTGAGCCCTCAGTAAACCCCGCTGAATAGTCAGTGCGCGAGGCCACTGCATGTCAGGGCTTCATAAAACAAGCAGCGCATCTCCCCAGGGTGTCAATCTAATTGCACCCGAACGCCCTGAGCTCTAGGTGTGCACCGGCAAGGACGACGGCCCAGCTCAGGACAGGGGGTGGGTCGCTGCTCGCGCCATCACCGGGGCTGGGAGGAGCGTGGAGGGGCTGCGGCAGGAAACAGGCAGGTGTTGTGGGACGATCTATCCTGGAGCTTGTGATATCCTGTCACCAGCGACCACGCCACGGGGAGCAATCAGTCAGGTGGATGCCTGGCTAGAACTTTTCCATGAACCTTCTTGATTCCTCACTGTCACACCAAATGCCACGCTCAGGGGATATCAGCCATGGTACATGAGTGTGTGTGTGTGTGTGTGTGTGTGGTTGCATAACGGAGCTTAGTGTATGTACATCCTAGGAGTAAGAATTCATCATGGTCATCACCATCATAGCTGCCAATTAAATTACTCAGTGTGTGTAATGTACCAGGTCCTTGCCACGTGTTTCATCCTCTCGGACTCTAAGAAGCGGGTACCTTTACGATCCTCATTTTAAAGATAGGAAACTGAGATTCAGAGAAGTGGAGTGACTTATCACACAGCAGATAAGTGGAAGATCTGGGACCTGAACCCAAGATTTCCTACCATGAGCAAAGGCCTTTTTCCCTCTCCCGCATGTTGGAGGCATCGTGTAGAGAATGAAACATTCCCCGAGCCTTCTAAATTCCAGGTACCTGGGGGTGCCTGGGTGGCTCAGTCGGTTAAGTATCTGTCTTCAGCTCAGGTCATGATCCCGGGGTCCTAGGATAAATCCCCATGTTGGGCTCCCTGCTCGCAGGGAGCCTGCTTCTCCCTCTCCTCCACACTTGTGCTCTCTCTCTCTCTCAAATAAATAAATAAAATCTTAAAAAAAATAAATTCCAGGTACCAGGTGCCAAGTGCCAATCTCATCTCCTTCACTCCAAGAGGTGGGATCGTAGGCCAGTTCTTCACCTCTCTGAGCCTTGGATTCCTTCAGTAAAATGGGGATGGTGAGGGCCACCTCATAGGGCCATTGTACACAGTGATGCCGTTAGGAGCTTTGGACGGTGAACCAGGAGCCCTGAGTTCTAACCCCCACTCTTCCCTGGCCTAGGCAGCTTGAGTGCGAACATGATTTCAAAGCTCTGTCCCTCCCCGTGTCCACGCTCTTTGCAGCGAGGCTTCAAAACACCCACCATCAAGAGGTGGAGTCTCTTTCTCCACCCTTAGAATGTGGGCTGGCTCTCGCTTTGTGACTTGCCATAGGATATGGCAGATGATGCTGCTGGGCCAATTTCTAGTCTAGGCTCAAGAGGCCTTGAATGCTGCTTCTCATCGTCTTAGAACCCTGGCTGGTCACCATGGGAAGAAGCCTGAGCTAGCTGTTGGAGGATGGAGCAGATAAGCCATCCCTAGACTAGCCCAGACCCTCTGATGGCCAACCCACCCAAACACCTAAGAAATCTTCAGAACCACCTACCCAACCTGTTGCTGCCCAGAGATGCCCAGAGACGCATGCGTGAGCCAGCTGAGAGCAGAAGAACTGCCTTGCTGACCTGCAGATGCGTAAGAAATGATACAAGCTTGCTGTTTCATGCTGTTGAGTTTAGGGGTCATTTGTTACACAGTAATAGCTGACTGATAGAGTAACCTTGGGACAGTCTCCTCTGATTTCCAGGCCTCAGTTTCCTTATCTGCAACAGGATGGGATTTGGGCTCTAGGAACTTTGCTGTTCTTGGATTCCTTACAACTTTTGGCTCCGGGAAAATCCCATTTCCCTCCAGTAATGGATTGGAAGGTTTTTATTTCTACTGGGGCCTTTGCTTCCATGATTTCTGCTGGACATCTGTGCTCCTGGGGTCAACGCTGCCCTCAACTGCTGACCCTTCTTTCTTGCCTGGATCTCAAGCTGAATTCTTACAGTGCAAAGCAGCGACATCCCTGTTTTAAGAACTGTAGTGCCTCTGGACAAGGCGCTTAATTTTTAGGGCTTAGAATTAACTTAGCACAGAACAGGGTTGGCAGTAGCTGAAGAGAAATATTCCACAGCTATCAATCATATGGTTACTGGGCTTTGTTATTAGGTCCTTTTATTTCCTGGTTAGAGAACCGTGTTGGGGCCCATAAACAGGGAGAGATTTGGGGCTGGGCTCTGTAGCAGAGTCAGAGAAGGCAAGCTGGATGGAGCCTGGCTGAAACTTTTTTCTTCCAGAGATGTATGGTTATAATAGGTCCCAGGAAATGGGGGGCAAAGGGGGAAGGCACCTCTCTGAGCCTTAGTTTCTTCTTCTGTAAGATGGGGCTAGGCATTTGTCCCTTGTGGAGCACCTCTCTACTATTTATTGTGGGGTTACAACACTGGCTTTGGCCCAGGAGATCTGAGTTCGAGTCCTGACTCGGCCCCTCCCCAGCCATGTCCTCAAGCAACTTCGTCTCTCCCAGCCTCAGTTCCCTTATCAGTAAAAGGGGATAACCACGGGGTACCTGGGTGGTTCAGTCGGTTAAGCATCTGCCTTTGGCTCAGGTCATGATCTCAGGGTCCCGGGATCGAGCCCTGTGCTGGGCTCCCTGCTCAGCAGGAAGTCAGCTTGTCTATCTGCCCTTCCCCCAGCTCGTGCTCTCTCTCTCTCTCTCAAATAAATAAAATCTTTAGAAAACAATAAAAAGGAGGGGGCACCTGGGTGGCTCAGTCATTAAGCGTCTGCCTTTGGCTCAAGTCATGATCCCACCTCCCTGGTATCGAGCCCCGCATCGGGCTCTCTGCTCAGCGGGAGGCCTGCTCCTCCCTCTCCCTCTGCCACTCTCCCTGCTCATTCTCTCTCTCTCTCTTTCACTGTCTCTTTCTCTCATAAATAAATAAAGTCTTTAAAAAGAATAAAAGGGGATAGCCACTGTGACATCACCTAAGTGTCCTGGTAGGAGTGAAATGATTTAATACGGGTAAAGGGCTCAGCAACTTGCAAATAGCAAGTGCTCGATGAGTTTAAGACATTTTTTATATGGTGTCATCATCAATGAAATAATGAATGCAGAGTATTTAGCATAAAATGCGGCACAGAGGAAAGGGTGAAAATAGAGTCGACTGTGGTTATTTGCTGATTTTAGGTCAGAAACTTTACTAAGAACTTCACGTTATTTAACTAACTCACACACTCACCACCTCTCTCTCATCCAACAGATATTCATTGAGCACCTGCAGTGCGCCCGGCGCTGGGGATAAGGAGAACAAGCATCCTGTTGTGAGTCTAGGAATGGCCACCTGCAGTCACCTGTCCGAGACCACAGAGCTAGTGGGGGTAGCAGAGCCAGGATTTAAATGTAGCTCTTTTGGACTCTAGAAGCTGTTATGTCTCCCTGTCATGTGGCATTTTCAAGACTGTGACTGCCCAGTGTGCTCAGCGTCTGCAGCCACACTTAGGTGGTTTTTCTGGTCCCAGCTCTGACTTGCTGTGTGATGCTAGGCAAGGTACTTCCCCTCTCTGGGCCCCTCCCAGCTCTTCCATTCTGAGAAACCTTCACCAATAATTATTTAGTTCTTTTATTTTCCTTTCTATGCTTTATCTTGAGAGAGAGAGAGAGAGGGAGGGAGGGAGAGAGAGAGGAAGAGAGAAATTTCAGAAACCCTTAAGGTTTTAAAAGACTCATGCTCAGTTGTGTTTTAGGTAAGCTGATGGAGCTGAGAGGTACATGATGGGTTAGGGAATAGGCATTTGGGGTATGAAGGAGGTTTAGCCTGGGGGGGTCCTGACTCATTTTAAGATTACACACCCCTCTTCCCACCTCTAACGCCAATAATGCAAGGCAGACGGTTCTAATTAATGCCGCAATTCAGGGCATCCATTTGGTATCTAACCGTCCCTGTTTTCACAGCTCCAGGGTCCTGCTCCCAGGTGCCCCCCCTGGAATGCCCTTCCCCCATTCCAGCTTGGCCAACTGACACTCTTCAGCATTCTGCTCGGATGTCACCCTCTCTGTGACGGTCCCACGGCCAGCAGGGCTAATGCAGCGTCCTGCTACCTCCCCCATCCTCACCCCTCCAGCCACACCATTCAGCCCGCATCTCGCCGGGTTGTCTAATAATGGCACCACTTCCCTTCCTGAACTTTGAGTTTCTGGAGGCCTGGGAGCCTCCCTGGTGCATCACAGAGACATATGGCTGGTCCCCCAAAAGCCTGTTCAAGTCCCTAAAAATGGAGGCTATGGTGTGTATGTTAACCCTGGCTCAGTCCTCTGTTAGCTGTGTGACCCAAGAACGCCACTTAACAAGCTCTCTGTCATTTGCAAACCCAGGACGTGGTGACCATAATATCTTACAAGGATTCCTGGTAATCCCAGTCTCCATTGATGAAGTGCCAGCGACGGACCGGACCCCATGCGCCGCACTTTGCCTACATTCTCTCTAATGTAGGTAACTTCCCTTCTGTAATGATCTCTACCCCCGTAGCTCTAATTTATGCCATTATGATCTCTGCATAATAATATGTCGTAACGTGCATCATGCTCTCTATTGCTCATGGGTATAAAGCCTGCAGCTGGGGTGGGGGGGGGTCTGGCACATAGTAGGTCCTTTATAGATGCTGACTCACTGGAGACGAGAGGCGAGCGTCCACGGCATCAACAAACCCGCCCGGTAGATGAAGGGGAGAAAAGTCCCCCTCTCGCCTGCCACGTGTGGTTTACGTGGTTTATGTCCTCGTGACTCAGCAGACAGTGCGCAACACCTACTACAGGCCACCTACCCCGCTCAGTCAACAGTGCAAACTCCTTCCCCCTCACCAAGGCGATAAGTAACAATTGCAAGCACTTAGGCGGTGTGAGGGGCCCTGAGGACAGAATTATTTTTACTATCAAACCCAAATTGGTTTACTAAAACTGTCAGCGGAAACCAAGCAAGATAAATTAAACCCAGCAGCTCTCGGGCCTCACGTAACCCTGGCTGGTGAGATGCTATTTTCACTCCGTCTGTGGGAGGAAGGGGGTGCCAGGTCCAGATGCCACGCCGCCAGGCGCGTGCCAGAGTTTGCCGGGGAGAGCCCGAGGCTGCTGACCGGAGGACTCAGCTCCCCTCGGAAAAGCTTTAATCCCCGTTAACGGCTTAAAGCCCTTCCCCTGCTGCCCAGTTTGGGCGAGTGCAGACTTCCTAATGCGGCCTTCAAGGCCCCACCTGATTCTACCGCCACCTGCTGGTCCTTTCTCATCGATGCTGCCTCTCCCGCGTCCCTGAGCTCCAGACACACGGGGCTTCCTCTGGCTCCTTTCAAGGGCTGGTGGGGATCCCAGACCCTGGAGGCATGGCAAACAGAGTCTGCATCCTATTCTGCCAGTTCCCGGCAGTGGGATCTGTCCACCCTTCAGCTTGCTCATCTATCAAATGGAGATGATGTAGAATGCCGTCCCCAGCATCCCTGTCATTCTTGATATTCTTACCTTGCTTCACATTTCCCCATAGCACTTAGCGCCACCCAACGTACCACACATTGTCATCTTTGTTGAAGCATGTCACCCCCTCCAACCTAAAATTTTACATCCATGAGAATAGAGGGATTTATTTTTTCTGTTGGATTCCCTGCTACAACCACAGTACGTAGATCAGTGCCTGGCCCATAGTAGGTGTTCAATAAAATAAGAGTCAATGAAATCAAGACACCTTCTCATGGCCATACGGCCATGAGGTTTCAAAGCCAGAATGCGAACCCAAATTCATGTCCAGCTGCCTCCAATGCACAAGGAGGGGAGAAAAAGGTCAGAAAAATATGGAAAGACCATCGAGATGTGGCTTTCTTTTATCGATAAGTCTATATTTATTACATGACCAGCAATGTTAAGAGATAAGATTTTGGTTAAAAGCTATCAAGTAAAATAATCATCATGGGAAGACCCCCAAGAGAAGGTTTTATAGAATTATAGTATCAAAGGATTTGCCATCACAGACTTAGAAGCAGAATCTAGAGTGGGTCTTCAGTGGGGGTCAGCACCCCCAACCCAGTGATGGCCAAAGAATATCAAGAATGACAGAGATGCTGGGGCACCCAGCTGGCTAAGTCAGTGGAGCATGCGATTCCTGATCTGGGGGTTGTGAGTTTGAGCCCCACGTTGGGTGTTGAGATTGCTTAAAAATAAAATCTTAAAAAAAAATGGCAGATGCTGATTTAGATTAGGGTGTTGGGGGACATCTCAGAGGAGGCGATTTGTGAGCAGAGGCCTACAAGAAGCTAGGGGGTGAGCTATGCAGGATATTCAGGGCAGAGCATCCTGGGGTTGGGGGAGGGGGAGAAGAGACAGCCAGCACAAAGGCCCTGGGGTATGTTTGTGGCACAAGAAGGAAGCCAGTGTGGCCAAATGGAGAGAACAAGGAGTGGAAAGAAATGAAACAGGAGACGTGACCAGGGCTAGATCACATGGGGCCTTTTGTAGGAACTTTGGCTTTTACTCTAGGTAAAATGTAGAGCTACTGTGGGCTTTGAAGCAGAGTATGATATGACTTGCTTTAGGTTTTCACAAGATCGCCCAGGGTGGTGGGTTACAAACAGCCCCAAAAGGGACAAAAGCAAGAGCAGGGAGACTAGGCAGGATGCCTCTGGAATAATCCTGGGATGAGACATGGGGGCCATGGTGGCAGCAGTGGGGGTGACACACGTGCTTAGACTCTGGGCATCTTCTGATTCTTGAATTCTAGAATCAGTAGGAGGTACTGAGGACTCGGGGACAGGGTGTGCAAGAACGAGAAGAACCCGATTTGCAGTGAGCGTGCTGGAGTTGGCAGCTCACACTGGCTCACACAAGTCAATTGTTAAACGTCCGGGTATCTAGCGATTCTGTTGGCACTGTGTTAGTAGCTCAAAATGGGCCATGGTGGGAGTATCTGCACCATGGAAATTGGCAAATGCTGTGAATCAAGGTGTTTCTCCCCACCCCACTGCCAAGAAAACCAGTTGTTGGACACACACCCATTCTGCTGGTCTAGAACAATCCCAAGTCCTTTTGTCCTGAGCAGCTGGTAGAATGGATGATTCCTTACGGAGATGGGCAGGTGGGGTGAAACGGGTTTGCAGAAGGGGAATCGGGAGTTTAACCTTGGATACCCTTTATTCGGGAGGCCTTTTAGACACCCCAGGGAAGAGGTCAGAAGGCAGGGAATACGAGTTGAATAGAGTAGCTGTATCACCCCCATAGGATTACTCTGGGGAGGAATTTATCCGTGTCTACAAAGCACTTTGCAAATAGGAAGCACTCAGTGATGAAAATCGCTTTCTTCATCACGGCATTGAGAGAACCTTCATCCCTATCTTGACCAAAGCTTTCAGACTGGTGGCCCCTCAAGTCTGGACCCAGCCAGCAGACACTTTTTTTTTTTTTTTTGGAGTGGGGGAGAAGCATTATTCTAAAAAAACCCAAATTTAAATGATTTCCGGTGGGGATGAACTACCCCTTCCATCACAGATCCCTCCCCTCCACATCACCCCACACTGGCCCCAGATCCCATTCTCTGTTACTTGCCTGGCCCTCCATGAGTTTGAGTCTGCATTCTCTTGGCTCAAGGCAGCCCACTGCTTTGCAGAGGGGGAACGTGAAGCCCAGAGAGGCTGGGTGCCGGGTCCGGGGCTGCTCAGGGCATGGAGGAGGGAAGTCGGGGCTCCTCTCTCCCCACCAACACTCATATCTGGGGCTGCCAGGATGATCAGAAGAGAGAACATCTTCCCCCCACAAGGGGTCCCTTCCTGATGTGGATGCCAATGGTGGCCTGGCTTTGAGGAACCTAAATGCTCAGGTTCCTGGATCGGCTGCCCCGTTGCGCTCTCTGCAGTGGAAATAAAACCCCATCTAGTGTCAAGCGGAAGGTTAATTGAGTATTTGATGCCTAGAGAGAGTGAAATCAAGGGCTCCGTTTTCCTGTTTCCTCATCCAGGCCTGTGACACCAAGGGGAGACATGGGCCAGTCTTGGTGAAGCAGAACCGCACGTCTGGGGGACACGCTGCGAGGAGAAGGCCACTTAGCGCAGCAGAAGCGGGGAGCATGGACAACTTCTGGGGGCATGGGGCTGGGAGGACCTTCTGCAAGAGAAGCCAGGATACCAGGAGTTAGTCTATCCTTCTCCTGGCTGAAGATTGAGGTGGCTTGCTAGGAACTTCTGATGGTGGGGTGCTCATAAACCAGGACCACACATTCATATTTACCATCAGGGCAGTAGGGAGCCACAGAAGGCTTCCCAGAGGAAACAGCTTGAGAAAGGAGTGCTCTATTTGAAGCTTCAGCTAAGAAGATGCCAGGTCTCCCTTGGACCCTTTCCCTCCATAACCCCTACCTGATCTCCACGCTCCAGCCACATTAAACTTCTTTCAAGTCACTAAGCTGGCCACCTGCTCTCTCATTTCCAGGCTTTGCGCATTCTGTTCTCACTGTCTGGGACACCCTTCCTTTCCCCTCATCATTGCCTACCTTCTCTTTCATCCCAGCTCAGAAGTCCCTTCCTCCTGGAAGCCCTCCTTGGTTTCACTCAGGCCTCCTCAGCGGCCTGTCCTCCCTATCACCGCTCTCACCACACCACATATAGTTTCATGTCTGCCTCACCCACTAGACAGTGAGGGCAGAGACGGTTCTGTTTTCTCACAACTGGACCTCCGGCGCCTGGCTTAGTGCTTGCACACAGTAGGTGCATATGTATTCCTCCCCCCGCTCCAGAGCTAATAGAGACCATCCAACCTGCTCTGCTCCAATATAAACTTTACTGCCCAAGGGGTAGCTGCGAGAGCCTTTCCAGTGCCTACAACCGGGCTTGGCTCATAGTAGACAACTCAGAAACTGCTTCTTGAGTGAACGAGCACTTCATACGAGACTCTAGAAGTCAGAGAGGTGAGAACAGGAGGAAGGGGTGAACTGCCACCGAGGAGTGAGCGAGGGTGGGAATGGGCAAGGGAGGCTTACAGGCTGCCTCCAGGAGCCGCGAAACACTGATGTTCCAAGACCCTTGTAACCGAGGAGAAGAGCCAAAGCCAGAGAGGAGCCCAGAGGAAACAGCTGGGGAGGGGTGGGGGTGGGATTCTGACCCAGGTTGGCCCAGCCCCAGGTCCGCAAAGGGCAGCTGTGCAAGGTCTGTAAATCTTCGATTTGACTGGAGCAGAAGATCCTGGGGCAGCCTCCGAGGACACCTCCCCAGCCTTTAAGGGACAGCTTCAAAATTTTATAATTTTGCAGATAACTCCCCTCTTGCAAGTCTCCTCTGCAGAGCAAGGCAGCCTGGGTCTCGCTTCCCAGCCGACTGCGTTTCTACTTCAGGCTTGAGGGGAGCGCTGCCCTCCCCCCTACACCCCCCCCCGCCCCCCGCAGCCGGGGTCCTGGTTGCCTCCAGAGAGGTTCTTCAGAACTTGGCATTCCCCCCACTGCCCTCCACTGTCCAAGCCACGGTGTCTGGGTCTGCCCAGAAGCCCTTTCTTTTCCTTCTCTAGACATGACCATCTGTCTCTGTCTGTTTCTCCCCATCCCTGGGGAGTTCAGCAGGGGGAAAGTTCTGGATGGAGCATCTCATAGGCACCCCCAGTGAGTACAGTAAACAGCCACACAGCCGGGTAACTCCATCTATTACAATAGTTCTCCATACAGCACCGGTCTCCTGAGTGCCCAACTCTGTGGCAAGCTCTGTGTTAGATCCCGGGACAGAGATAAATCAGAGCAAGCCCTGTAGACTACAAGGACCTTCGGGTCTAGTTGAGAGAGACAGATAAGAAAACAACCTGTTTGTTTGACAGTATGCGTTATACCTCCCCCCTCCTCCTGACCACACTGGCTGTTCAGTGCTTCGAAAATGCTGTGCTTCTTCTTGCCACAGGGCCTTCGCTTATTCTGTTCCTTTCAGATATATTTACTGCAACTCATTCACTAGTTCTGAGCTTTAGTATCAGATCCTCAGGGAAGGCTTTTCTGACCGTCCTCTTTATATCAAATCCCCATTATAAGATCTCATAGCACCATTCACGTATCCTTACATTGCTCACCAAATTTACAGTATGCCATTGTGGGTGCATTTCTACCTTTAATGCCTGCTTCCTCCATAGACGGAATGTCTGGAGGCTAGGTTGTGCATGATGTTTTCATTTGTCTGTGCGTGCACGATGTTGTCGTTTCTCCCACCACTGGGACTCCAGCTCTTTGCACACAGTCCCTGACACCTAGCAGATGCTTCATTAACACTGGCTGAAAGAACAAAGTGGGAGCCATCTCTTCCCCAATCAGGCTGGACTGGAGGTCCACCCATCATAAACACTCACAACTGGATATCTAAGAAGATCCGTTTCTCCTCCCCTACGTGAATCTTCCAGATACAGTCTTCACCTTCCACATACGGCTCTGGCCAGTTTGGGGACAGAACTACCCCGGCCACGGCAGAGAGCTCCCCACCACACATGGCTGTAGAAGACAGAGACAGACAGACAGAGACAGATGCACGTTATTCAGAAGGAAGCCAGTATGGCATGGGGATTAAGTGAGGGCTATGAAGTCAGACTGTCACGGCTCGCCATGTACCAAGAGCAGGTGCCTGCCCCTCAGGCAGTCTGTGCATGTGTGGGGGATGATTAAGTTAGGGCTGGCTGCCTGCCTCCGTTAGCTGAGGGTTGGTGAAGGAGGGGCTAAGGGCGCTGTGGTTCTTTGAGGATCAAGGACAGAGCTTAACGTTCCCGATGATTTGTCAACAGCCCTATTCTTGGGCAGGGTGAGTAGTGACTAACAGATGCTACATTCCATTCAAGTGGGCCTGGGTTCGAGTCTTGCCTCTGCCCCCACAGACTCAATGACGAGGCATGCAACCTTTTGGAGTCTCAGTTCCCTCTCTCTGTAAAGCTGCAGTAACACCACTGCTTGCTGGCTCTGTTGGGCTGTTCTGGAGTTTAACTGAGCTCATGGGGGTCAAATGTAGCAGAGCACCTGACCCAGGGTAAAGGCTCAATACTTCTTAGTTAACATCATTGCCAAAGGGCCCAGCTCTGAGCTGGAAGTAGAGATGTGGCTGTGCTCGGCGCCTGGCTCTTTAAATTCCACTCCGTTTACCGCTTTGGAAAGTTCTCAATGTGGCAGAGGCCAAAGCACCAATAAATTCCGCTCTGTTAAACCAGCACATTTAATACAGGGATCAATCCCTCACCACGACGAAGCTGTGATTTCATGCCAACCGCCAACCAGGCGGCGGCTGCCGGAGCCAGGGCTATCTTCATCACACCACATGCTCCAAGTGCATCCAGGCTCAAGGGGGCTCTGTGGCCTTGAATATGGGAAGAGAGTCAGGGCCGGGCAGGGGGAGCCCATGGAAATGAGGTTCTACCCAGCCAATGCTGTCCAGAGGGCCTCAGAGCACAGGGCTCTGAGGACAGAAAAGACCCAAGTTTCATTTCCACCTCTGCCAGTTACCCTTAGTCTGTTCTTAGGAATATCACTTCACAGCTTCAGGTTCCTCACCTGTACATGGGGTCAATACTATGTACCTCACAGGGTCGTAGTGAGGATTAAATCAGATAACGCACATGTAGCCCTTGGCAACTATTATTAATATCATCATCATCATCATTTATTAAACTCAGGGCTGCCATGTGTGGTTGGGTGGGTTGTGCACTGCACAAAAGTACATAGCAAGTGGGGTATAGAGGAGCTGAAATCTACACAGAGATCTTTTCACTAAGCTATGCACTACAAGGTCTGTGCTTGGAGGAAGGGGCACCTTTAAAAATTTATCAATTTTGTAATTTTCTTAAGGACAAGCAACAAATCTGACCCAAAGGATAGTGAGCCCTGGAAAGGGTTCTAATGCTAAAATTGGTTATGTAAATTTGTGATATACTTCTAGACTGAGCCCTTGGCCTTTTCATCTGAGGGGCTGGAGGTCCCTGAGGCACCTCGGGAGGAGGACAGTGGGGCCACTCACCTCTGCATAGGGGCTCTGTGTCATTCCAGTATGGGTCCCGCACGTTGATGCACTCGATAATGGCCGGACCTTGCTCCAGAGAGTGGCCAGGGTCGCAGGTGAACTCCACTGTCGTTCCGATGTTATAGGTCGGGTCAGATGTGGTGAAATTCCCATTCTGAATGTAGGGCTCATAACAGTGGCCTTTCTCAAAGGCTAGGGTGGGGATACAAAAGAGGGGGAGCAGCTCAGATGAAGCAGGGGCTCCTCACAGTGCTCGATCTCAGAAGATGGGTCCCCTCTTGCTGTTTAGGGAAACTCCAAGGAAAATGGGCACCAGATCCCGTGTTTCAATTCCAGTTGACCAGCTGAGGGCCCTTGGACCATTCACTTCGCTTTTTGGGACCTCATTATTTTCACCTCTAAAATGGGAATCCAAACCTCTGCCCTCCCAACCCTGCAGAATCTGCCTTTGGAAGTCAAAGGGTCAGTCTGGCTGCCTGGGTCTCCATTGCCCTTAGCAGGTCAGATTTCTAGCTCCCAGGACCCAGCCCAGCTCTGCCATGCTTCCTCTTTGCCCACACCATCACCCAGTATGGGGGAGGCCCCCGCGGACACTCACCCTCGAACCGGATGTTGAAGGCTGAGGCTGCTCGCGCCTGGTCAGACGTGAACTCAATGCGGATGCTGTTGCCCTCACTCAGCAGACCCTCAAAGGGGACATTCTCGGTTTGGAGGGAGTCATAGAGAGGAGCAGACTTGTTGATCAGGCCACTGTAGACCATCATCCTGGAGGGAGGAGGAGGGGGAAGGACAGGAGGATCACTACACCTGTGGAATGAATGCTACCTCTGGAGCCTCATTTCCAGACGCAGATCCCAACTTTGCCCCTGACTTGTCCAGACAAGCTGCACCACCTTATGCAACCTGTTTCCTCTTCTGTAGAATGCTTGTCCTAGACTCATGGATGGATTCTGAAGTCGTAGGAAAAATGATGTGTGTGATGTAATGAATCAGACAAATTAATGGGTACTAATTTTTATGACTAATTGAGAAGAAGAGATTAGTGGGCTGAAAGAATGGTAGTCAGACAACCCAGAATCCCAGCGCCGTGACCTTTTGAGCTGTGGGACTTTGGACAAGGACACTTCACATCACTGAGACTCTGTTTCTTCATCTGTAAAATGGGTACAATCACACCTACTTACATCAGAGTATAGGGATTAGAGGTCATGTGCATAATGTGCCCAGGATAGAGTAGGTATATGAGTCAAATTTTTTAAGCATTTGACTCCTAACAGGCTCTGTCTTTTATTCCGATATCCTAAGAGCGCTGTGTATGGAATCAGGAGTTCTGATTTTCACTTCCCAATTCTCCACCAATTGGGTTTATGTAAGTCTCAGCACATCGTGGGCCTCAGTTTCCACAGCCATGAAAGGAGGGATCATAACATCTCTCCTACCTATCTTACAGGTGGGCTTTGAGAATACAACAGGATCAAGTGCCCTGAAAAATAAAATGTGCTACAAAAAATGTTGGTATTCATTTTTACTGTTATTAAAACCATTTGATACTTGACTCCTTGCTAGTCTTGGTATTTTTAAAGAAATTATGCAAAACTAGGGAAAGAAATAGTATACAAATTAGATAAATTTCTTTTATGGAGTCATAAACAGACATTTTAAAATCCTCTGAGGTGGTTTTTTTTTTTTTTTTACTGTGACTCATAAAGAGGGTTTATCTTATGCTGCCCAGATGAATTTCTAATGTTACCAAAATGCATAACTGTTGAAGCCACAGTTTGTTCATTTTGCCATGTGTCCACTGTGGCTGGGATGAGGAGGGGCCTGGCTTCCTAGTCAGCTCAACCAGTTCAAAGGGTGGGGGGCAGTGCTGGGGAGTTAATGTGTCCAGGAGCATCTCTCATCCAATGACGGATGGGGGGTGGTGGTAGATAAATACCCCAGCTCCCTCACCCTTCCGAAAGGACCACTCTGAGGCACGCTCAATAGTTTCTTAGAGGCCCCCAGTGGATAGAGCCCCAGCTGCCCCCACGGTCACTTGCTCATTAACACAAACTGTGTTGACTCCTTTCCCTTCCCTGCCCACTGTCCCATGCCTCTATTAGTGCTTCCTAGGATTAACTCCCAAATGAGCGACTTTCCCTAACATCCTTGTCCCCATGTCCATTTCCAAGGGAACACAACCTAAGGCAGCAAGTCTAAGCAGCTAAGGTCCTATTTTCTAGAATATTCGAGAATATTCTAGCATAAAGTCATAGAATATGAAAGTTTTAAGATTCTGGATTCTATGAGTATTACTTAGAGTTTACAGACATGCTCTTGCTTAAGTATCGCCTTGTAACTTCTCCCTAGCTCCTTCCTGTCTAGTATTTCCACATCAGTTTCCTATCAAACTGGAAACCACGTCTCGCTACTTCTCTCTGGTTCTCCATGGAGCTTAGTATGTGTCTGGGTGCAGAGCAGGTGCTCAGCGAGTACTCCCTCCTTGATAACTGCAAAAAGGGATGTGCAGGAGAAATAGGCATCTTCCCCTATTCTGATATGCGCCCTGGGGCCAGTCCCTTTCCCTCTGTATGTCTGAGGTTCCTTACCTGTAAAAGTAGGAGATCGAAGATGGTGTCTAGTATCCTTGCCAGCCTCCCCAGCCCTTCCTTTCTCTACCTCCATGAGCCATTTCAAGACTCCAGATCCCTAGCCACATTCTGACACTCTGGGAAGGAAGGAGGATGCTGGGGTAAGCCCTCAGATGCTTACCTGTCCTTCTCATGCAATGACAGCCTCTCGAAATGCAGGTGTAGCTTCTGGCCCTCCGGAGCTTCGATGGTCCACACGCAGAACTGGCTCCCATTGGTGTTTCCTGGGTAACTTGGGGAGAGGACCCGGCCAATGGTGGCATTGTGCACAGCCCCTCCACAAGGGGCTGGGGTGGAAAATAGGGGGGGGTGATCATGAGAGGAGAGCAGAGAGAGAGATCCTCACCCGTACCCTTTAGTGTAAAGCAAGAGGATTGAAAGAGGGAGACATGATAAAAGGTTTCCCATCTTGGACGAGGTTCATCTTGTTTGAGAGGAGACCTCATCCCATGACCGGATCCACCCCGTTGTGTGTTCCATGGTAGGGAACAACTGTGATTTAAGGATTCTTCCATGGTGCTGGCTGTGCCCTGATTCTTCACTATAAGATGGTAATCAAGGACATAAATAAGCAGTCCACAAAAGAAGAAATACACTTTTAGTATTTAGTAAGCACTAAAAATGTACTTAGTAAGCACTAAAAATGCAGCCTCACTCATAATGAAAGAAAGGCAAATCTAGATTGTATTCTATTTTCATCCACCTGATTGGTCAAGGTAAAAGGCAGTCATAACTTGCCAATGGGAAAGGTGGTGGGAAATGGGCATTCTCACTCATAACTGGTTAGAATGCAAATTGCTATGACCTTTCAGGAGAGCAATTTGGAGAAAAATCTAGAAAGTATGTTCCCAAACTCTGACTTAGTCATTAAAGTTCTGGGAATTTATGCTAAAAAGAAGATTTGGAGATTTTCACCAAGATTTATGAATGAGAGTGTTCACTGCTGACATGATTTTAAGAGCGAAAAATGAGAAGCAACACACATGTCCACTCACAGCTGTTTGGTGGAATAAATGCACTCCATTCACATGCTATTAAAAATCAGGTTCTTAAAGAATACTTGAGAACATAGAAAAATGCTCCCTATATTTTAAGTGGGGGAAAAACAAGTTACAACATGGTCTGTCTGCCATACTTATTTCAATGAGCTATTTGCAAAAATCTATGGAGACCATAAATACAAAAGTGATTTGCTTCTATC
This sequence comes from Leptonychotes weddellii, assembly GCF_054177405.1. Taxonomy (NCBI): domain Eukaryota; kingdom Metazoa; phylum Chordata; class Mammalia; order Carnivora; family Phocidae; genus Leptonychotes; species Leptonychotes weddellii. The sequence continues at coordinate 64,139,869 of NC_138381.1, forward strand.
TTTACACTTTTGAATTTCTTGAAAAATTTTTTTACCAGAATATATCTTACTTTTATCATAAAAATTGAATGAAGAAATATTAAAAAATAATTTGTGAACGGGAGGGAGATAGACAAATGTGAGGAAGTAGTCTGTTTCTTATTTTTAGGAGATAACTTGGGTCTCATTAAATGTTTGTTGAATGACTGCATGACTAGTAAGGACTTGCAGTGGGCAAAAAAGGTAGATAGCTCTCTGTTCTGCTCTGGATTGTGCTGATTTACAGCAAAGACATTGCCAAGAAGCCCCGTCCCCACCCCCCCCATACTTCTTTCAGCACCATGGACAGAGGTGTGTGTGTGTGTGTGTGTGTGTGTGTGTGTGTGTGTGCGCACGCGCCTGCCTGTCTGTGTCTCTGTGTGCCTTTCTGTCTGTCTCTCTCCTGACTGCCTTCCTGTCCTAAAGTGGAGGTTTAAACCCCACCTGTGCCACTCACCTGCTGTGGATCTAGAACAAGTCATGGAAACTCTGTGAACCTCAAGTTCACTATTAAAGCATGTTAATGATTCCACCCTGCTTATAGGGCTGTGGTGAGAAATCAATGAAATGATGCATGTAGGGGACCTGGCACCATTCCTGGCACCATTCCTGGCACAGAGTAGGTGCTCAAAACACAGCCAGCATTGTTGTCCAATGGCTCAGGAGCTGAGGAGACGGAGGACACTGTCCCTGGTGGGGGGCACCGGCCATCTGTCCTCCCCAAGCTGTTGCTCATCGGCTGCCTCTCTGCTCCCCTTCCTTGCCTTATTAAGCCAACTGATGGCTCTGTTTGGCTCCAATTTGCCAGTAGTGGCTCCCCATCCATCTTTCTTAGCACAAATTGAGGCTTAATTCCTCTCTGATTTCACACATAGATAAAAATTAACGTGAGAGAGGCACAGAGCCCAACTGCCCTATGGTTTGGATTTTTTCCTTTTGTTAAAAAGCAAAGAAGAAAAATTCTGAAGGGCCTTGGGGGAACAATACTGCAACAATCAAATCTCTGAATGTGTCATCAGGCCTCATTTGCTTTCAGATTCCCCTGACTCTGAATGCCTGGAAGGAAGGAATAATTTATTATTGTTCCCAGTAGTCTCCTTGTTCTTGGCTTGTGCCCTGGCACATAGTAGGTGCTCAGTTATTACAGGCGACCTATGCTCTCCTGACCACCATTGGAACTTTTGAGAATCTAATAGGGTTTTGCTCTCTTGATAGTTGAGGATGGTCAAGGCTATGCCTAGGGGTACAGGGACGGTGTGACATAACCCAGAGCTCCTCAATCTATAATGTGCGCGCGAATCACACAAGGGCATGCTAAAATGTAGATTTTGATTCAGCTGGTCCTGTAGGGGGCCCAAGATTATACATCGGTAATCATCTTGCTGGTCTGTAGACCACGCTTTGAGAAAAACAGCTCAGGAGAGAAGGGCTCTGGACTCGTTTCAATTTCTGTCTGGTGACTTTGGGCAAGTAACTTCACCTCCATGAGCCTCTGTTTCTTCATCTGTAAAATGGAAGTAATGGTTCTCATCACGTAGTATTGCTGTGAACATTTATGGCAGCCCTGGCAACGTCTCAGTATCTATTGACTGGGTTCAAAATGTGGCAGCAGGCATACCAAAAGCACAGCCACAGAAGAAGAAAACACATAAATGCTACTTTGTCAACATGAAAAGCTTTTCTGCATCAGCGAATACCATCAAGAAGCAAAAAAACATGGGGTGCCTGGGTGGCGCAGTCAGTTAAGCCTCCGACTCTTGGTTTCGGCTCAGGTCGTGATCTCAGGGTCCTGGGATCGAGCCCCAGGTGGAGTCGGGCTCCGCACTCAGTAGGGAGCCTACTTGTGGAGTCTCTCTCTCCCTCTCCTTCTGCCCCTCCCCCTGCTCATGGTCTCCCTCTCTCTCAAATAAATAAATAAATTTAAAAAAAAGAAGTGAAAAAACAACCCACAGGGTGGGGCGAGATATTTGCAAATCACATTCCTGATAAGGATCTAACATCCAGAATATATAAAGAACAACAATAAAAAGACAAAAAGTTAAAAAAAAAAACAACAGGCAAAGGACTTGAATAGATACTTTTCTTAGGAGATCTACAAATGGCCAGGAAGCACAGGAACGTTGCTCAGCATCATTAGCCATCAGGGAAATGCAAATCAAAGCCACAATGAGAAAGCTTCACGCCCACCAGGACGGCCAGGATCATGAAAACAAAACATAATAACATAGTAAGTGCTGGCGAGGATGTGGAGAAATCGGAACTCTCACACAAGCTGGATGGGAAAGCCAAAAGGAGAAGCCTCTGCGGGAAAGAGTTTTACAGTTCCTTAAGAAGTTAAACAGAGAACTGCCATATGACCCAGCGGTTCCACTGCCGGGTGTGGACCCAGGAGTAAAGAAAACATACGTCCAGGGCGCCTGGGTGGCTCAGTTGGTTAAGCGACTGCCTTCGGCTCAGGTCATGATCCTGGAGTCCCTGGATCGAGTCCCGCATCGGGCTCCCTGCTCGGCAGCGAGTCTGCTTCTCCCTCTGACCCTCCCCCCTCTCATGTGCTTGCTCTCTCTCATTCTCTCTCTCTCTCTCAAATAAATAAATAAAATCTTTAAAAAAAAAAAAAAAAAAGAAAACATACGTCCACACAAAAACTGGTACACAGATGTTCACAGCAGCGTTGCTCATCATCGCCAAAAAGTGGGAAAAACTCCAGCGTCCACCAGTGAATACACCAATAACCACACAAGGTCATATGGCTCAGCCACAAAAAGGAAGAAGGTACTGACCCATGCTACGACATGGGTGAATCTCAAACACATGATCCTGAGTGAAAGAAGCCAGTTGCAAAAGACCAGGTATTATATGACCTCCTTTACACGAAATGTCCAGAATAGGCATATCCGTTGACACAGAAAGCATGTTGGTGGTTGCCAAGCATTGTGGGGGGAGGGGAAAGTGGGGAGCGAATGCTAATGAGTACAAGGTTTCCTTCTGGGGTGATGAAAATGTTCTAGAGCTACAGAGTGGTGATGGTTGCATGACGTTTCAGATGTGCTAAATGTGGCTAATGGTAAATTTTAGGTGCTGTGGATTTTTCACAAACTAAAGATTTCAATGGCAGCAGTTGTCCGTCTTGGGGGCAGTCTCTTCCCTTGGGCTGTGCACCTATCCCTGAGGTCAGTCTAATGCCCTGGGGTTGTTGTCTCGCCTCTGAGGGGACTATCCATGTCTGGTCCGGTGAGGTGGGAGCGTACCTGAACAGACGGGCTCCTCGCTGCTCCAGTGTGGCTTGGAGGCATTCATGCAAGTCAGCGTCTTGGCGCCCTGGAGCTCATAGCCCAGGTGGCAGTGGAAGTGGGCCGCCCCGCCCGGGTGCAGGTCCATCACCGTGACATCCCCGTAGTCGGGCCGGCGGGGAAAATTGCAGCTCAGCATGAAGGCTGGAAGAAATGCAAAGGCAGACGGTTATCCCTTAGGAGCGGGGAGAGGAAGAACGTGACCCACATCCCGGGAGCCAATTTGTGCTGAGGAGAAAAGATGAGGCCCCTGTGGACTCCAGAGCGGACTGGCGGGGGGCGGTATGTGGGTATTTTTGGAACTCTCGTTGATCATATGATGAGGAGACCGCCAGATCGGCACTTTTTCTGGGCTCCAAGGTCCCCACCCTGTCTAACCAGAGACCACAGGTTTGGGGTGAAAAATGAGTTCCCACACCTCTTGTGAGCCTCTCTCCATGTGGACGCAGAACGGCCTTCTCCTTGGGCGTAAGAGGGGCCGTATGACTCAGGTAAGTTTAGTCCTACCAGCACGAACATCTTCGGTGTTTGTTAAAAATGCACACAGGCTTGGACCAGAACTAGAATAGGCAGCTCTTCAGGAAATACTAAAGGATAGGACAGCCTGAAAATAACCATCCTGGCACACACAGGCGTGGCCTTTGGAGGAGACCAATGTGAGTTTATGTTCTTCCTCCAGCCCTTAGAAACTGTGTGACCTTGAGAAAGGGACACAGTGCCCTGAACTTGGCTCTCCTCATCTTTCCGTGGAGTTGACAGTCATCCCTACCTCACCGGTGGCGTAGGATTAAGCAGGAAACACCGAGATAGAGCCTCCTTAGTCCAACATCTAGCTGGGAGCTGTAGAAGGCTCTAGGTGGCCGTGCTGAGCTCCTCAATTTTCCTAAGAGGATGTGAAATCCATCCTAGCTGCCCCTTTCGGCTGTGTGGTCTCATCACTCCCGCTGCATGAGATATCGGTAATCCCAGAACTCACTGAGAGGATTACATCCAACCCAAGGGCTCTACAAGCTATTTCTTCACCCCCATTCTGTAATGAACAAAGACAACAGCGGGTTGTCTCAGTCTTGGAAAGTGGTGATGAGGCAGGTACTCTCATAGACACTCATCCCCCTGTTTCAGAAACATCCAAGGGCAAAGTTTCAAGAGAACTGTTTTTCCAGATGTTCAGTCAGTATGATGCCAACATGGACAGTGCCCAAATATCCAGATGTGTGAGGGCGGACTCCACTCTCCGTGCAGGTATCTGGCAAGGATACAGAGGAGCTTCTGGCTCAGGGAACTAACCTGAGGTCATGGGAAGGGCTCCAGAGGTAGGTAAATGGGATGAGAGGGAGAGAGAGAGAGAGAGAGAGTCAGCCAGCCAGAAGGAAGGGAGAATGGAGGGAAGGAAAGAAGAGAGGGGGAGAAGGAAAGGAAGAAGTAAAAGAGGCAAGGAAAGAGAGAGGAGACCGAGAAGGAAGAAGGAAGGAAGGGAGAGAGAAGAGCAAGATGAACAGAAAGCAAGAGAGGAGTCTCAGAAACAGACAAAAAGGAAAGAAAGAAACATTGCAGAAGAAAAGAGAGAGCCGGACCCCCGGGGGTTGAGGCTCTTTACTGGAAGTCTGTGGGCCCCCCTGGGGATTCATTTATAAAATTCAGGAGCCGCGGATCTGAGTGGAAAAAAGTGGTTTGTTGGTTTTCCATTTACCTTTAACCAAACTGTGGTATTTCCTTCAACCACATATGTAGGCAACAGACTGTGACCTATTTGCAGAACCTGTGACTTTGTCACCAAGAGAAATCACAGACATTTTTATATCATAGTAGATATCTTGGCATATTTCTCATGTTCCTCAGTACTTTGGAATTATAGTAATTATCAGAGTTGCCGGGGGAGATTATTATTTAATGTGTTAATAAAGAAGCACAGGGATTATGACATTGCAGATTAAAACAGTATTTTGACAACTGTAATTCAATCTGACTGGTTTCATTTTTAATTGCGTAGGTTTTATTTTATGCTTTCAAAAACATGATTCTGAGAAGGAGTCCAGAGGTTTTACCAAACTGCCAGAGGGATCCCTGGCATGAAAAGTTTGAGAATCCTTGGCTCCAGAGGGAAACAGCCACCGCTCCCCCCCCCCCCTCACCATTAGCCTTGGTGCAAGCTTACCCTGATAATGCAGCTGGAAAGTCCCAAGGACGTCATCCTGGAAGGTCCGGAAGTAGACAGAGATGGTGTTGGTGGGACTTCGGATAACCTGTCCCTCTACCAGGAGAGTCTGGTTGGCCAGGACAGTCAGGGTGGGACCGTCCACCCCGCGGATGGAGAGCAGCTCGCCGTCAGACAGGTTCACGCTCTTCACCTGCGAACAGGCAGGGGCAGACGGAGAGAAACTCTGAGTTGTGCTTGAGACAGGGTCCTTCCAGGCCGTGCAGCTGCCAGAGGACCCCAGACGATGCCAACACAGCAGCCCTCAGCCAGCCCCTAGTCAAGGGGACAGACAAGCCCCCTTGGAAACAATTAGAGCCCTGGAAACATCTAGACTCCCCTCATCTCCCCAAGGACTGAGGGACCAGCGTGAACCCAAGCTGCATGGCAAAGGTACTGCAAAAATCTGTAAGTGTCCATGGATGAGTCCTGTAAGAGAGCCTCCTGCACACGGGCAGCTGGAGTAAGTTCTCCTGGAGATGGTGGGGGGAGGGCAAGGGCTTGATCAGCTTGTGCCTGAAGCCCAAACTCCAGGAAGACAGAATACGGCATTCCACCAGAATGTAAGCTCCACAAAGGCAGGCATTTTTTTCCCATTTGTTCCGTGTCCCCAGTGCCCAGAAGAGTGCTTGGCACATAGCAGGTGCTCAATAAATATTTATGTAGGTTGAATTCATTCTTCCCCTTTCTGCATGAACTGGTAAGAGGGAGTGGGGGGCTCATTTCTAGGGCATTCTCAAAGCCACTTTCTTATGCTATAAAACAGTGGCTCTAACTCCCAGAACTTCTGCAAAGAACTGCATACTGGATTTTCCAAGTCCACTTTCCAGATTTGGAGGAGAAAGAGGGGGGATACTTTAGTTGCACACAAAGACATTATACAAGTGGAATAGGGGCTGTGTGGGAACTTTAGTCAGTTCCCAGTGCCCAGTTAGGATTTTTATGCCTCTCCTAGTGAGGTCTGGGATCCCGGCCCCTCTGCCCCTCACCCAAGCAGGGCTGGCCTCCCCCACGAGCCCTTCCTCTTGCAGATTATACACGTTACTCTTTTTTCCTTTTTGATGAACTCCTATTCATTCACCAAAGCCCCACTAATATTGCCCTTCCCTGTGAGACCTTCCCTGCTACCAAGGAGCTTGCCCGTCTGTGCACTGTGATGCTGTAACATCCCCTATAAATACCCACAAGAGACCTTTTCAAGCATTCTAATGTCTTCTAAGTATGTCTGTCTCAATCATAAAACAGTGAACTCCTTTAGGGGAGGTACTGCATCAGTTTGCACACCACCATGTCCCCCAGTGTAAGTAGCCATGACTGGTACATAGTAGGTACTCAGTGAAGGAATTCTGTACCTGGTAAAGAGCTCCATACAGTGTTAGACACCAAGTGGAAGGAAAGGGACCACTGAGTGCCAGATTCAGATGGACTGTAACTTTCCTCCAGCTCATTTTAATTCCATGAACGTTTATGAAGTATCTACTATGTGCCACATACTGTGCTAAGCTCTGGGGGCTGCAAAGACCACAGGTCCTGCTGCTGAGGGGCTCACCTTTTATCCTTCCCATGCAAATCAGAAAAACTTCCCTAAAATAAAGTTCTGGTTAGGTTACAACCAGCCCAGCTCAAAAACTTTTGATGGCTTTTTGTTGTCCATTAGAAAAAGGTATATATCCAGACCTCCAACCTTGGCCTGGAAGGGTCTGCCACCACGAAGTGGTACGAGCTTTCTTTTTTTTTTTTTTTTTTATTCTTATGTTAATCCCCATACATTACATCATTAGTTCTAGATGAAGTGTTCCATGATTCATTGTTCGTGCACAACACCCAGTGCTCCATGCAGAACGTGCCCTCCTCAATACCCACCACCAGGCCAACCCATCCTCCCACCCCCCTCCCCTCTAGAACCCTCAGTTTGTTTTTCAGA
>NC_138381.1:64147394-64158021 GCF_054177405.1 Leptonychotes weddellii
ACGGTACGAGCTTTCTTTTCCAGTCCTCTCCTGTGGGGCAGTGAACTGGACAGTTCTCCACTCCCAGGCACCCCTCCTTGTTCCTTTTTTCAAAAATGGGGGGGGTCAGTTGGGGAAGGCCAGAAACTAGGGTGAGGATAATTGGTAACACACACTGAGCTAGGCTCTCTGGCTGAATGCTCTGGGCATTGTCATGTTTGTACCACCCTGAAAGTCTGTAAAGTAGTAGCATTATCATCTCTATTTTCCTGATGGAGAGACTGACGCTCAGAGAGGTAAAGTCCCTTGCCCAGAGTCACACAGTTTTCACGGGTAGAGCTGGGACTTAAACCCAGATGTTTGAGCACTATGCCACTCTGCTTTTCCATTCTTCACTTACAGGCAAAATTTTATGAATCAAATTGAATTGCTGGGGCTTCCCTGTGTGTGTGTGTGTGCATGTGTGCGTGCGTGTGTGTGTGTGTGTCTGTGTTTGATACAGGGTATAAGAGGACTTTCCTTCTGAGTATAATGCCCCACAATTTATCAACAGGTCCCCCTCCTCCACATATGCCTATTTCAGCTGTGCATTGAGTTCGGAACTCCTATTCATTCAACAAAGCCCAGCTCAAGTTGCCCTGCTTAGGGCAAAGAAGGAACCAAACCAGTTAGGATGATAACAGTAAGCCTGAGTCAGAGAACCCTCCGGAGACTTCCTGCTGGAAGAGGCAGGCACTATCTGGGCACCTTTCTGCAGTTACCTGGAGCTCCACACCGTAGCCAGTGTAGACCGTCACGTTGTACATACACTCCAGGAAGCTACTGAGGGGCAGCGGTGGGTAGTCACTGGAGTCGATGTACCCTTCAGGATCGGAGAAGCTCACACTGCAGGGAGCTGGAAGAAGGACTTCCATTAGGACACAGAGGACAGCTCAGATGTCATGTCTCAGCTGGGCCGCAGTGTGGCCCCCGGCTTCTGGGACACCTGAATTCACCTGTGCCCCTTCCTCCCACTGCTGCTAATTCTCCTCCAGCCCCAGAATCAACATGAAAATCAAAACTGCGAGAGTTGATACAGCATGACTGCTTACTCCATACCACTAGGCACCATCTTAACCAGTGTACAGGGCCCACCCCATTCATCCTTGTAGGACCTGACATTTCATTCCCATTTTAGAGATACGTAAACCGAAGCTCAGAGAGGGGCGGTGTCTGGGCCAAGCTCACACAGGCAGCAGGATTCAAACCCAGAGCTTATACTTTTTAAGGAGAGGCCATAATGCATTTGTCCAAAACCCACCTACGATTGAAAAGTTGGTGTCTGTCTTCTCTGTTTGAAGACAGAAAAGAAGACAGAAGTAAGACTGGGACACAGAAGTGCATTTTATCAAGTCTGGAGAAGTACCTGTAATGGTCAAAGTAAAAGCACTTTGAGGGGCGCCTGCTGGTGGAGTGGCTGGGCGTCAGACTCTTGCTTTTGGCTTGGGTGGTGGTCTCGGGGTCTTGAGATCGAGCCTGGCATCAGGCTCCACCTCAGGGGGGAATCTGCTTAACATTCTCTCTCTCCCTCTCCCTTTGCCCCTCCCCCCATGTGCACGCGCGCACGCGCACACACGCTCTCTCTCTCTCAACAAATAAATAAATCTTAAAAAAAAAAAAAGGCACTTTGAAAAGGCTAGGGCCTTCAGGCAGGTTAAAGGATTCTATTCCAAGCTGAAAAGGGTTTGAATCCCACTCTTGAGCTGTGTGGCCTTGGGCAACTTGCTTGATGTCTCTGAGTTTCAATTGTCTCATCTTTAAAATGGGGATATTAATTCTGAGACACAGGGTCAAGCTCACAGTCAATGCTCAATAGATGGTAAGTGATGGTGGGGCCTGGATCTCCTTGGCCCACCTCCCGCCATGCCTTGCACAAGAGCGGGTGCCTCCTGGCTGCAGCAGGAGGGCTGGAGGGTCTGGGAGCTGCGTACCGGGGGCCTGCTCAGTCGTGATGACTGTGGTGGTGATGATGGTGGATGTCGTGGTCTCCTGGCTCTCCTCTGAGGCTGACCCGGTCAGTTCGTTCTCGCCTTTGTCCATTAAGGTCATGGGACTGGCATCTTCTGGGGGAGCCTCGGGGGCGTCATCAGGCGCCGCAGCCTCCCCGGGGTCGGGCCTCTGGGGGAGCGTGTGGGCCATGTAGGGCTGCGAGGTGAAGGGGGAGATCTGCAGGGGTGCAGGCGTCGTGGGGACCGCACCTGCCTTCCGGTCCAGCCAGAGGGGCTCTTCGGAGGCGGCGGGCTCGGGTTCTCCCGGGGGGCGGGGCTTCTCGGTGGCGGAGGAGAGGAGCCCCAGACCTGAGGATGCAGGCGGGGACGCCGCCCTCTGGACAGCTGCCGTGGAGGTGGCTTTGGGCCGCAGCTGTTTCCTGGCCGAGTTCACCTGCTTGAGCGAAGGCAGCTTCTTCCCGGAGGGGAGGGCGCGCTTGGTGGCGGCCTCCTCCGGCAGCCGCGTGGACAGGGGGGCCGAAGGGGCTGCCCCTTCTAGCCCTGGCTCTAGAAGATCTTCCCCCGACTGCGCTGGATTCAGAGGGGCCAAAGTCACTCTCCCTTCGAGGCTCTCTTTGCTCAGACTGCTGCTACTCCCCAGCGCTCCCGAGGGCAGAAGGGAAGCACCCGAAGGGCCAGTGTCTCCTTCCCGGGGCGCATCTGGGGAAGAGGAGAAAAGACACCTGTTAGCTTGGGGCCGGGGTGGGGGTTAGATCCTCCAGCTCTTGATGCAGGGGCCTAGGGTGGCGCCCAGAGCTTGCCAAGACACCAGGACAGACATGGGGGCTGCCCCCTTCCCTCTCTCCTGACCCTCCCTCCCTCTCCTTTTCTTTCTCTCTCCCGCTCCCTTCCTTTCTTCCTTTTGCTGACCATGGAGACTTACAGTTGATCCTGCCAGGCCCCAGCTAAGCATTAGGGTTACAGAAACCAAGGGCACAAGAGTCTCACATGCCAGTTGTATATGTACTGAAAGGGGTAATAGGAAAGGAGAAATAATCATATTCGGTGTGATAGATGCTTAGAAAGAGAGAAGCTCTGCATGCTAACAGAGCAGAGACAACAGGCCTCTAACTCTGTGGGGCAGGACCACCGTGTACAGTTGGGCAGGTTGTTCATTGCACAACCATCTCCCACGAAGGACGAGTTGTAACAAGCCCACGCTCTTTTCTCCAAGATGTGTGCCCTGGCTCAGGACTATATTGTCCTGGGATTGGGGGGGGTGGCACTTCTTTTTTTTTTTTACTGAATAATTAAAAATTGACCTATGGGAGACACAGAAAGATTTGAAGATTCAGAATCATGAGACAGGTTCAGAACAGAGGGATGCAGGAGGAGCATGGAGGCCTAGTTGAGGGGAGCACAAAAGAGGAATACGAGGGGTAGCAGATAGAGGGTGACTGGAGAGAAAGCTGGTAGGGTAGGGTGGTCGCAGGGCCAGGCCTTGCTGGGCACTGTATACCCAGCTACCTGTGATTTATTTTTGCCTTGAATGTAAAACCACCTAGTAATTTTATTTATTTATTTTATTTATTTTTAAGATTTTATTTATTTATTTGACAGAGAGAGAGAACGAGCAGGGAGAGCAGCGGGCAGAGGGAGAGGGAGAAGCAGGCTCCCTGCTGAGCAGAGAGTCCGACTCGGGACTCGATCCCAGGACCCTGAGATCACGACCTGAGCTGAAGGCAGACGCTTAACCGTCTGAGCCACCCAGGCGCCCCCACCTTCTGTCAATTGCAAGCTAGCACATGGCTTTGACGTCCCCGAGCCTCAGTTTTCCCAGCTGTAAAACGGGGCTATTGCTCCCCGTTTCCCAGGGTCGTCATTGTTCAATAGGTTGACACAGGTAAAACGTACCTGCATACGTGCACCTATGGGTGCCCCTCCCACAGTGAGTGCTTAGTGCGCGCCAACTGCTGTCACTGTCTTTGCTATTGTCATTGTATTTGCGCCCTTCAGTGGGAAGCCGGAGCGGTCAGAGCCTCCCCGATGATGATCTCGAGATAGAGAGGAATTATATCCTGGGCTGGAAGCCCTGGGACTGATAGCTGTCCTTGTCGATTTTCTGCAGACAGACACTCACTCAGCCACAGTCTCTGGGCCCTTCAGCACTGTCATTTAAATTTATTTCCGCCACCGTCGGAAAGGCTCATTTACTTTCATGGAGTCGGCCGGCAGTGGCTTAATCTATATAGACTGCAACGGTTTGCAATTGGCATCGACAAATGTTCCTGTTGGGTCACATTGATTACCAGCCAGTGTGCATGCCAGGCTCCCAGTTGCTCCAGGGCAGGAACCGGCCCGGGGGAGGACAGGGAGTGTGTGCCTGACCCAAGGGCAGATCAAGGTCATTCAGGGGCCCAGCAGGTTTCCTGGTCCGAGGTGGGAAGCATCGAGGCTTCAGAGATAGACCCGGATTCGAATCCCGCCTTCAACAGTCCCCTCGCTACGTGAGCCTGAGCAAATCCATTAAGCCTCTTCTGCGTAACAGAGCTATCCCATCCACCTCATAGGATTAGATCAGATGTGGGTCTACTCCAGAGCTGTGCTTTTTGTGTGTACTGTCACTTTTATTAAATGATTGATGCTGACCATCTCTGTAGACTGTGCAGCGAGTAAAAAGTAAAGGGGCCAAAAGAGAGAGGAAGGAGGGGGAGGGGTCAGGACACCTGGCTCCAGGGCTCCAGCTGTGGTTTGATGCGTGGAGCTTGGATGCACCCGGGGTTGGGGGACCCAGATGGTGCTCCAACTTTGGCTGATCCTCCCTAGCATAACCGTGTGGGTTTCATCTTCTCTCCATCTTCTCTGTGTCAAGTGGACAGCCAGACTAGGTCACACTAGTCAGGTCCTCCAGCTCGGACTCTGTTGATCTGGGGAACGATCAGGTAATTGGCAATTATTCTTCGAGTCTTTTGCTAATCTTGCCAGAGAGGGCGGAGTGAGTGCTTTGATCCTGACCCTGGCTTGTGAGTTTTGTTGGGTCCTGTGGCTATATTAGTTTCTGCCCGTCCTTTCACAAAAATGTCCCCCTGATTACAAGTGACGGAGTTGAGGGAGGGGAAGGATGGAATACGAATGATTTAAAGCACATCGGCATGCCCTTGGCCGTAATTATAGCGATACTTATAACGTTTTATTTTTGATTGCTTTGCTGAGTGCTGCGTATGTGCCAGCCATGTGCTAAATGCTTTTTTACCCATTACCTCATTTTATTCTTTCTCAACCTTATTAGGGAAAAATTATTCCTATTTTACGGATGAGCAAAGTGAGGCTGTGGGATACTGAGTTAACCTTCCAAGGTCACACAGCAAAGCTGGGTTTCCAGCCTCAATTTTCCTGATGCCAAAGACCATGCTAGCCGTTTTGTTAAGTATCACGGGGTGCTGTTATCACTGACAGCCTCTCGTCCTTCAACTTGAAGCGGCGGCCCCCTCCAAAGACCACCCCCCAATCCTCAATTTTTTTTTGCTTCCCTGCTGGGGGGGTGGGCTATAGTGTTTTTCAAATCTCCCAAATGATGCCCTTCACCCCTCCATGCGTTCCTTGTTAAAATACGCATTTGTTAGTTTCCCCTGCCAGACCCCTGACACCTGAATCTCCAGGGGTGGAGCCTGAAAGTGGAGAACTGTTAGAGTCCATCCCCCATGACTCTTATCATCGGAGTGATCAGAAGAGCTCATTCTGGAACCTGTGATCTTGCCTGACTTTCTACTCTGTCCTTGTTAGTTTTGCCTTCGAAGTGTTATAAGTTGCAGGCGGCAGGAACCCGGGTGTAGGTCTGGGCCGCAGGTGATGATGCTTTCCAAGGCCTGTGACCTCCCCTGGCCGCCCCAGCCTGTCTAGATCCAAAGCAGCCCACAAGAGAAGGAGGGAATGTAAGAGAAAGGAGTCCATGATCAGCTTCCTCCCCACAGCCCCTGCGCCCAGCTCTGGGTTCCCCATGGTAAAATGGGTGCTAACCATAGCAGCAATTAGGCTTTTTTTGGAAGTAAATCTGCCTGGGTTGAGTCAGCTCTTTCCCACTGAAGACCTAACTGCCAAGGGGAGTTGCGGATCCACCAGGTAAATTTCCCTCCCTGCCTCCATGTTGCCTCCTCCTCAGGGTTCACAGGTGGGATCTTGCTGGCTGGCTCCAAACTCAAGGCCTTGTTCAAGACAAATGAGTGTCTGTGGGCTGCAATGTTCGCAGCCAGAAGGCCTCGTTCTCAGCCGGGATGCTGGACGAGGGAGTGCCACGCGAAACCAGGTCCCAGCAGGCATTAGTCAAAATTGGATTCCAGGGCCCTCTCAATCCAGAGACTTAATCACTTGCTCTATGCAGGCCGGCTTTTCCCTGGGGACCCAATGACCACTGGATTAAACGAACTCTTTGTCAGAGCCCTTACAATTTTCAATCATCCTAGTCACATCTGGCTGATTCTGCCTTTATCATGTGCATTCAATGCCCCACTCCCGTGCTGCCCATCCATTAATAACTGACAACGTTGGGTGCCGACTTTCTCTGCTGGTTGTTGATACTCAGGACGAGAGAGTCAACGCTCTTGGGTACGGTCGGTCCCTGCACTACGGGAAGACAGACACACACCGATAACCCAATATGGATATCCAACAGAAGAGACGGGCTTTTAATTAAATACATAGAGAGGTTGCTTTCCCATCTGCAGATGGCACGCTGAAGATGACTGAGCATTTGTTCTCCCATTGAAGATGGGGAGGGAGACCTCTCCCGTTCTCCCTCTCTCACTTTGATGGGAGAGATGGGGAGATTAGACTGGGAAGCATCCCATCAGAGTCGAAAACGCACCACGCGCTCTGAAGCTGAGGGTTTATATCTGAGCTGCGCGGCAGCAGCAGAATGACTGGCAACAGCCTGTCACCGCTCGGGCACACAGTGATGGAGCGGGAAGCCCGGGAAACCACAGCTGGGGAATGCTTCTGCTAAAATGCGCAGTGAAAAGAGCAAGACGTAAAATTCTATGGTGTGTATGAAAACGACGGGAACAACCAACTAAAACAAACTGCAATGCAGAGCTGGTGTTTTGTTTTGCTTCGTTTTACTTTAAGCTATACCAGACTTCATTTTTTTTTAATTTTTAATTTAAACTTAAAAGTTTTTTTAAACTAACACACACTGTTCTACTTGTTTCAGACGCACCACATATTGATTCAACAATTCTATGCCTTCCTCAGTGCTCATCACGATAAATGGCGTCACTGTCTGTAATGTTGTTACTATATATATAATTTAGAGAGAGAGAGTGGGGGGGGCAGAAGGAGAGGGAGAGAGAATCTTTTTTTTTTTGCAAAGATTTTATTTACTTACATAAGAGAGAGAGAGAAAGCACGAGGGGTGGGGAGGGGCAGAGGGAGAGGGAGAAGCAGACTCCCTGCTGAGCAAGGAGCCGGATGCGGGATTCGATCCCAGGACCCTGAGATCATGACCTGAGCGGAAGGCAGACGCTTAACTGACTGAGCCACCCAGGCGCCCCTAGAGAGAGAATCTTTAGCAGGCTCCACGCCCAGCTCGGGGCCTGATGCTGGGCTCGATCTCATGACCGTGAGATTGTGACCTGAGCCAAACACTCAACCCACTGCACCACCCAGGAGCCCCTGCAATATTACTGTCAGAATGGCACCAGCAACATGGCTCTGGATGCCTCTGGGTGGGTTTTTTTCCTTCTACTTTTTGGTATTTTCCAAAATGTGTATAATAAATATTCAATATTGTCTTAAGTGAAAAAAAAAAAACCATTTACAGAAAAAGCTGGGTTTAACTGCTGCCTTTAGCACCTAGTGGTGGAGAGGCTGAGGGAAAGCAGATACACATTTGCTATCACAGGACTTCATTCGCTGAGTCATGGAACCTCTTTGGGTCTCCCGGTAGGGATGATGATAATTCTTCCCTCATCGGATTGTTCACAGGGAGGACTTTTAGGAGGCAGGACTGACCGGTGCATCATTTGGTGTATTTTTGGTAAAGAGGACTATGAAACTGTTGGTTACTAGCCTAATCCTCATTAATAATGCCCCATTCCGTTGGTGGTTTCTCATACCTTCACATTCCTCAAGAAGAAATTGCCCAACAGGGACAACATCAATGATGAAATATCACATCTTCAAGACTCATGGTTACAAACTGCCCAATGAGAGGACTTGAGGTTCAGAGAGGGGAAATGGGCTGCCCAGGGTCACACGGCATGTTAGTAGCAGGAAGGAGACCAGGCTATTTGAGGCTTGAAAAACCACACCGGAACACATCAAACACAATCAGAAACAAAACCAGGACCATCTGGACTGCCCCGAAGAACGTTGACTGGTCCTATGCCTTCGGCGTCTTTCTTTGTTGGGGGACAAGGGGCTGCGCTGTGCACTGTAAGATAGGGAAGAGCATCCCTGGCTTCCACCTGCTTAGTCCAAGTAGCAACCCCCACGCACGCCCCCACATGTAACAAGCAAACGTGATTTCAGACATGGCCGAATGTCCCCCCAGTGGGGGCAAAATCGCCTCTGATTGATGACCACTGGCACCGCCCTCAGCACTGAGAAGACCTTCCCTCCCATTCCTGGAGCAGATTGGCTTTGTTTTACTTGGATCATTGACTTCCAGCATAGAGGAGATCTTAGCTTGATTCCCATTTCATTGATTAAGGAAATTGAACTGAATGAGGGCTGAGTTTCTTTCTCCCATTCACATTTGATCATTCATTCATTCATTCATTCATACGTTCAGTGAGCACCTAATATGCGCCCGTGCTGGACCAGGCAATAGGCACTGGCACCCAGAGGTCCACCTTGGATAATGAGCAGCTGGAACTGCTGAACACAACCCATTCCTTACAGCCAGGGAGGACCCAGCTCACTCAATCCTGCAGGAATGAGGACCCTCAGGGAGACTCACTGGGCCGCTCCCACCTGGACTTGAAGGAGACTTTCTGGGGGCAGAAAGGGCAGAGGTGGGGGGGTGGGCTTGGGGGCAGTGGAGTTTCATCTACTGTCTCACTGGCAGCCCTGTACCTGTGTGTCCACGTGGACAATACTGATATTCAAATGGTGAGTTACACTCCACAAAGCGTATTGCCTGTTGTCATCTTGTTCCCACTGTAAGCCATTCGGTCAGATTGGCATTTTCTTTTTCCCATTTTATAGATTAAAAAAAAAAATCAAGGCTCGGAGAGAGGACGTGACTTGTCTCAGATCATGGAGCAAACTGGGGTAAAGTTGGATACTTTCTGACATTGTTTCTGTGCTCATTCCTCTTTCCCTCACCCTCAAATATTTTTTCCCTATAAAATAATTTAAAAAATGTAAGAATACCTGAAAGCTATGAAATCAAAGTGTTAAGTACTGCCCCTCCCCTGCCCCATCTACCAATCCTGCCTTCTAAGGGGAACGAGTGTTAGTAGGATTTTGTTTAATCTCCCAATAAAATGTACTGATGTAAAAATAATAAAGTATTTTTTACCTTAAGAGGTGTGTTAGTGCATAGGGGTGTAGAGAATGGCTCGTGTTCCAGACTCAGCCCACTGCTCACTGCCATGAGATCCTGGACAGTCACTTCCCTTCTCTGGACCTCACTGTTCTCATCTGTAAGGTGGGATTATACCAGTCCTATCCCTTAGTGGCGTTAGAGTAAAATGAAATCACAGGGATAAAGCACAGCACTCATAGAACAGCCTGACAGCCCTCATGAGCCCTGCTGTCACTTTCTATCTGAGCATTCTCAGAGTTATTACATTGTATATATTGCTCTGTCACTTACTAAGAAATGCATTTTGAAATATTCCAGTCACTCAAAAAGAGTTAGAGTAAGGCAACAAATATCCATGTGTATACACCTTTCGCTTAAGAAATAGAATTCTACCTGTATGTCAAAGCCTGTTTCCCTTCCTACCATATGCTCCTTCTCCACCCCTAACTACTCTCTTGAATATGACCTTCAGCATGACCATTTATCAGGTGCACTATTATCATCTTGCTGTTATTTATTGTTGGCATCTATTTATTACACGTCAGTTTCTCTGAATAATATGTGGTATGTTTTAAAACTTTATATAAATGCAGTCATCCCTAGTGAATCCTTCAACACCCTGCTCTTTTTTTTCCCCTTTTTTTCTTGCTCAACACTTTGTGAGGGGCATCTGTGTTGATAAGTGTAGTTTTGATTGATTCATTTTTCACTGCTCTATAGTATTCCTTTGCATTAGTATCTCCCCACCCAATCTCTCACTTAAAATCCATCATGATTAACTTTTCATGTCAGCACCTATATGGTCATTTCATTTTTTAAATAGCTACATTGAAATATAAACACATTATTATTATTATTTTTTTAGGTAGGTTCTATGCCAACATGGGGCTTAAACTCAAGACCCCGAGATCAAGAGTTGTGTGGTCCACAGACTGAGCCAGCCGGGCACCCCTAAACATATATGTTATTGAACCAGGCTCTTATCGATTAATATTTAGGTTGTTGCCATTCTCCTCCCAAATAACACTGCAATAAACACATATCTTTGGTAACTGTGTCCAGCTAATTCTAAAGGAGAGTGTCTTAGAAGTTGCATTGATCATCCAAACAGTTTATGTATTTAAAATGTTGGCTGAACTCTGGAAAACTGTATGGA
>NC_138381.1:64158521-64185209 GCF_054177405.1 Leptonychotes weddellii
GATACATGTCTTTCTCTGTTTGACTTATTTCACTCAACATAATACCCTCCAGTTCCATCCACGTCGTTGCAAATGGCAAGATCTCATTCCTTTTGATGGCTGCATAATATTCCATTGTATATATATACCACATGAGAAGTCCATCTCTTTAAGAGGGACTATAGACTAGTACACTATACCACTGCCTATCATAAAAGTGAATCCACGGTAAACTTAATCCTCGATAAACATGCTTTGGTTTACAATATTGTGTCTGGAGAGAAGTTCTAGGTGAATGTACACACCTAGTTCTAATTGCAAAACACGATTCCATCTCTGCAAGCAGCGAACCCGAGGGGAGCCTGTCCGCATAAATCCCATGGTTGGCTCCAGCCACGGGAGGGCAAACAGAGGCCCAACTGGTGAGTTTGCTTGTTGCTGTCTTCATTCCGGAGCTGCCCACCACGCCACGGTCACGTGGATGGAGGAGATTTCGGAGCAATGTGTGCATCACCCAGGAGAGCACATCAAACTCCTGAGTCTGCTGCAGAAACCCGGAGACCACAGGGGACTTGCAGCAGATGTTGAAACGGCCAGCTTGTAGAGGCAAGAAAAGACTCTTTCAGTGTCTTGGCTACTAGAGTAATTATCTGATAATTGTCCTCTGCGAGCTGGCTTCTTCCCCCACGAATGGGCCTCCTTTGTAACTCGTGTTGGGTTCAGAAAGCCTTGAAAATTCTTTTATGTCCAGTTACCTCTCATCAGAGCGGTAGTTGGGCAGTGCATCCCTCTCCCCTGTGAGTGAGCCCGGGGAGCTGTTGGCTCAGGGCTGCCACCCTGCCTTTGTGCCTTTAACAATCCGATTAACTGTGGATGACACCAGTGCCAACTGATTAGCATTCAAACACTTCTCTCCCTTCCCACCTCCATCCCGCACCCACCAAACTCCATTCATGTCTCATGGTGCTGACTTTGTGATTTCTTGCCGGTGGTAGTCGAGAGGAGGGGAGATATAGGGTGTGATTTACTTGTGATTTCTTTGTGTACAGGAAAATCAGTGAATCACTGGGAGCAGGGCTGGGAGACAGGCATGAGACAGCTCAGAGAGAAACTCCAGGGTGGGAAACCTATCTAGAGTCAATTACCTATCTACTCGCAGAGACAAATAAAATACTTGGGAATGAATCCAGATGGTCTGCAAGTGACTTTAAAGACATCATGAGTAAGTTTGCAATGTCTCTTCACCTATTTGCTCAGATTCCCAGACAAGAACAAAGAGCAGATCGGCATCCCAGCACGCTTACAGGGACGGGCTCAGAGGCGGAAAAGATGGGAAGATGGGCACACCTGGGCTCGGGCACTGGTTTCGCCACCAAATTGCTATGTGGCCTTGAGCAAATTCCATCTCTCAAAGCCTTGGTTGTTGGCTTTGTGAAATGAGGGCAGTGATCTTTGCCTGGTCAACCTTAAAGAGAGAAAAATTGAGGAGATTGACAGGGAGAGCTGTGTGTACGACTGAGTTCTGAGATGTTTAACACACTTTTTACAACTTTAAGACAAATCACTTTGTTTCTTTTAAGAGATGAGGCCGCTCCTCTCTTCAGACAGAAACTGGACAACAGTGGCTTTATTTGCTGGGGCCAAATAAAACATGCTCATGGCTTCACCTGCGTCATTGAAGTTTTTCTTTTCCTGAGAAGTGTCTGTTTTTATCTTCATTTTAATGACGAGGAAATGCTGGGGAGTGGCAAAGCCGGGATTTGAACAGGGCTGTCTGACCCCCAAACCCATGCCCCATTGAGGTGGGGAATGGGCTATATGTTTATTCCAGCTGGCCCCTGAATCCTAGCCTGGCTGCTTTCAGAGTGAATGCTGAGTGCTGCCCGCGAACAAACTAGCACAGGATCTGCTCCAGCTATGAGGTCCCCAGAGACAAAGGAGTAGCCCCACGAGTAGCAGAGCGCCAGGTGCTCCTCCTGAGGACTGGATAGTAGAGAAAAGTGAGAGACTAACCTTTTAAAAAGCAGAACCCAAAGGTAAGGGAGCTAGCTTAGCACACCCATTTTAGAGATAGGCAAACCAAGGCCTGAGGTGCAAAGGCGAAAGTTCTGGATCAAGAAGGTGAGGATTCCTCATTGACTCTCTCTATGCACTCTGGTCAGA
This sequence comes from Leptonychotes weddellii, assembly GCF_054177405.1. Taxonomy (NCBI): domain Eukaryota; kingdom Metazoa; phylum Chordata; class Mammalia; order Carnivora; family Phocidae; genus Leptonychotes; species Leptonychotes weddellii. The sequence continues at coordinate 64,160,664 of NC_138381.1, forward strand.
GTGTGTTCTCATCTCTGGGCCTCAGTTTTATCCTCTGTTATAATAGAATAATTTCTTCAAATAAAAGCTTAAGTGGAATGACACTCTCTAATTGATGCAGTTAAGGATAACTCAGCAGGTTGGGATTGTCCACACCCTGCACGTTTTAAAGAAAGATTTGGCCCTTGCCCCCACTCCTGGGAGAGAACTTCAAAACCATTGGAAGTATGCTGCCTGATAGGAGGGTCTTCATTTACGTGGAGGTGTTGGGCTCCACCTGGTACTCTATGCTTCCAACATGATTTTTGGGTGGCGACCTTGGGCTTAGCATCAGTTTGACCTCTAGGGGAAATGGACACTAACATCAGCCACGTGGGTGGTGGGTCATGGCTGTGTGATCAAGCCCCAGTGGAAACCCTGGACACCAAAGCTCAGGAGAGCTTTCCTGGTTGACCATACTCCATGGATGATACATAGCACCTCATGCGGAAAATCGGGGCTGTCCGCAGGACTCCACCGGGAGAGGACAACAGGGGATGTATGCCTGGCCTCTCCCAGACTCTGCTCTCTGTGCCTCTTCCCTTTGCTGATTTTAGTCTGGGTCATTTCACTGTAATAGACCAGACCCCTGGGTTTGATGGCTTTTCTGAGTTCCGTGAGTCCTTCCAGCAAATTATTGAACATGGCAGTGGTCTTAGGGAGCACTGAACCCCCAAATCAACCACAAATTGGACCATATGGATTGAATCAGGATGGGGGCAGGAGTCTGAGAGCTGTCCCATGAGGCTTCCCCTTTCCTGAACCACCTTTGATGAGGATGATGATGGTGGTGGTGATGACGGGGGATAATGGTGGTTAAGTGCCTGCCGCATGTCAGCTCCCATAGTAAATGCTTTTACACGGATTATTTCATTTACTCCTCTCAACACCCTTGGGAGGTGGTGGATCATATTATTACCCTCATTTTACAGATGAGGACACTCAGACCTAAAGAAGTTTGGTCACTTGCTCAAAGCAGCACAACTAGTAGCTGGTGGGGTTGGCAGTGGAACATAATTTGTAAAGCACCGGGCAAGATGGTCTCTCATATCCCTTCCGGATCAGATGTCTCATGGACACATGATTCTAAGGGATAATTTATCTTTGGAGGCCATGGCTGATAATTCTTGGGCTCGGGGGAAGAAATGGTTTCTGCTTATTCCCACTTCTCTGCTCTCTCACGTGATTTCTTCCATGCCAGGTGAACATCTGCTACCTTCCGGGCCAGCTTCCAGGGCGACTTGGGTGCCCGACAGAAATCATTCCATTCTATTCCACCCATCCCATCCTATCCTATCCTATCCCATCCCATCCCGCCCACCCCATCCCATCCTATCCCATTCCATCCTATCCATCCCATCCCATTTGTCCTATCCTATCCCATCTTATCCCACCCATCCCATCCCATCTCATCCCACCTATCCCATCCCATCCCATCCTATCTTATCCCATCTATCCCATCCCATTCCATCCATCTCATCCTATCCCACCCATCCCATCCCACCCATCCTATCCATCCCATCTCATCTTATCCCACCCATCTCATCCCATCCCATCCCATCTATCCTATCCTATCCCATCCCATCCCATCCATCCCCTCCTATCCATCCCATCCCATTCATCCTATCTTATCCCATCTTACCCCATCCATCTCATCCTATCCCATCCATCTCATCCCATCCTATCCCATCCATCCCATCCCCATCCCATCTCATCCATCCCATCATATATTGAGCACATGCTGTGTTGGCAGTATACACGGATGCACAACACATCATCTCTACCCTCAGCCTCCACAGGTCAAGGTTCTCACCAGGCAGATGAGCTCAGTGCATCCCGGGAAGCAGGCTGGCACCACCGAACGCCAAGCCTCAGGCTCCTCCATTCTTTAACTCCTGGTCCTTGATGTCTGCCTCTTGGAGTCCAGCCAGCCTCTGCCCAGAGCCTAACGAGCTCTTGCAGCCAACAAGAACAATGTCTCGGGTGTGTGTGGGCCTGCAGCCGAGGCAGCGCACAGAGCATCCCTTCACTCTCAGGCCTGCCTGGTGGGCAGGTGGTGGGTGTGGGGTTTGGGGGAAGCGCCGGAGGGGGCGGATTTAACGGTCCTCAGAGTGGCCATTATCAGGCCCCCACCCCCCGACCCAGCCGAGACTATACAGAGCGCCTCAGTGTCCTGGCGCCCACCTGGCCCCCTTTGCAGGCACAGCGCCTGCACACCCTGGCACTGGGCCATCTGCCTGGGGTGGGGGAAGGATGTCCTTTGATTCACTCAGCAGCCAACGCTGCCAAGGTTGGCTTAGCACACGTGGGGCTTGAGACGCAGAGAAGGACAGATGCAGAGAGATGAAGAAGGAAAGACAGTCATCTCCCTTACAAGACAGAACCGCAGCTTCCCTCACAACGCCACTGGTAAGCTTTACGTAATGACAACAGCTATCACTTTGAACCCGCTAAGGTGCTAAGTTGTTCACATGTGCCATCTCATTTAAGCCTCAGAAATAATCTGTGATACAGGGACTGCTTTCCCATTGAGTAGATGGGAAAACTGAGGCTCAGAGAGGGAAATCCATTCCCCTAAAAACAGACTGGAAGAGGATGGTAGAACTGGCATTCAAACCTCAGCCTGTCTGACACAGAAGCCCCTTAACATCTTGCTCTACTGCATTTCAGGTGTTCAATGCATTCTAAACACACGATCTTTTTTTTTTAAGATTTTATTTATTTATTTATTTATTTATTTATTTATTTATTTATTTTCTGGGGGCAAGGGACAAAGGGAGAAGGAGAGAGAATCTTCAAGTAGACACCCTGCTGAGCGCCGAGCCCGACGTGGGCCATATCTCATGACCCTGAGATCATGACCTGAGCCGAAACCAAGAGTCAGATGCTCAATAGACTGCGCCATCCAGGTGCGCCCCGATGCAGGATCTTATTTAATTTTCTCAATAGCAATTCACTAATTCATCCACGCCCTACAGTCATTCAACAAACAGTCACTGAGGACCCGTGGTGGGGCCAGGCACTGTGCTAAGCAACGTGGAAGGAGGTATAAAATATGTTGGCAACAGTTCCTGTTCTCACAGTGGGTGGCCATGAAAGGGAGGAGAGCGAACTCCAGAGCCCCTACATTTATCTCCGAGGCACACCCACACCTGTCTGAGGCTGTGGGATCAGGGGCAAGGGGTGCCCTAGGGCTTGTTCTTTACCTCCGCCTGGAGAGTCTGAGGTTTCTACTTGGCATAAGACAATCAGATGCAGTCTGGCCAAGTGATAAGACCACAGGACAAGAACTCAGGTCTCTTGTATGCAACCCCCAAAGTGGGGAATGTCACGGAGACCATACTCAGAGTCTCTTGGTCCCAAACATACCTTTTAATACCTCCTAAGCTTTTATTGGAGTGTAATACATGGGTAGGAAAGTCCACTCAATTGTATCCTCTCTATCTTCTGGCCACACGCCCCTCAAGGAGATCTTTATTTTGCGTTCTATTGTTAGAGGCTTCCTTTTGGCTGTTTATGAATTCACTGGATAATTACTCAGCATGTTCTCTCTTGTATCTGGCTTCTTTTACTCATTATATTTGTGCGATTTATCTGTGCTGTTCCACGTCGTGATGGTTCATTCCCTTCTTTATCACTGCAAAGTATTCCATGTTATGACTGTACCGCAATTTCCCCATTCTATTACTTATGGGCATCTGATCCTGCTTCCAGTTTGGGGCTATTATGAATAGTACAGCTGCGAACGTTGTATTCTATGGGTTTTTGGTGCACACGTATACCTACTTCTGTTGGGTGTATTCCTAGCTGAGTGCTGACCGCTCAGCATGGCATGTTCATCTTTAGGAGACACTGCCAGAGATTTAGTACAAATCTTCCAATTTTGATGATAAATCTACCCAGCTGCTTTCCTACAATGCAGTAACTAGCAGACTGACAGAAACCTAATGTTGTTTATATAAATACTAATAATAATTACTATTTTTACTGCCGTTCTGTTGTTCCTATCCTCCAAGGACTTGGGAATGAAGGCACGTGCTAAGCACCAAATGAAGGGTTTGGGTAAAAACCTGAACCAAGCGAACATCCAAAGAGGCCAATCAGACAATATTTCACTATCAATTTCCATTTTCCAAGGGCCGACCAGCCACGTTTCCTCCTCATTTTGGTATCTGGATCATTACTGGACACTTCAGTACATCCTTGAATGGGGATTGCCTCTTTAACTGAGCATGAAATGAATCCAGGGGGCTCGGCTGGCCTGTAACGAGGCTTCAAGGTGGCCTGCCCACAGAGAGGGGCAGGAAGGTGGGTGGGGGCTGGGAGTCCAGACATGGGGAGGAGCCACAAGCATCCAGGACACCCCAGCGAGGTCTTTTCCCACGAGAGCCAGCCTCGAGCAACCAGGATTTAAGCTGGAGGCAATGCATGCCCTGTGCAACATCTTGACCCCCGCTTGGGGGAAGAAGAGCTGAAGGAGTGATCCCAAGATGACACTGGGTCCAGAATTTAAATCTTCAAGAGGGGGGTGCCTGGGTGGCTCAGTCATTAAGTGTCTGCCTTCAGCTCGGGTCATGATCCCAGCGTCCTGGGATCGAGCCCCGCATCGGGCTCTCTGCTCCACGGGAGGCCTGCTTCTCCCTCTCCCACTCCCCCTGCTTGTGTTCCCTCTCTCACTGTGTCTCTCTCTATCAAATAAATAAATAAAATCTTAAAAGAAATTATTCAATCTCCAAGAGGTCTGACTCCACACCTTCGCTCTGCAGGGCACTGGAGACGTCTACAGCTCCTATTCTACAAACTGGCCCTCTTACTTTTTTTGCTCCCATGTCTTTGCTGTGTCTTCTGTCAGGATTTCCAGGCCTTCCCTCCCTGATGCACAGACGCACACACACATGGTGCCAGGAACTGGGCTCAGCCCTCCACCGTGCATCGTCCGATTTCATCCCTCGGTGTCAAGTGCCGTGTTTGTGTCCATTTGATGGATAAGTAAACTGAGGTTCAACAAAAATGAAATGATTATCCCAAAGCTTCTGAAAGCAGGTGTAGCATATGCTGAGGTCTGCCTGAGTCCGGCGCAAGCGTCTTTAACCACTTCTTGCATTCCTGGCCCTCTGGCACCTTCCCCAGTGTTCTTCTTCCTGAGAACATTCTTTTCCTTCTTGGATGGCTTCTCTTCCCTCTTCTCCCACGCCTCTCCCTTTGTGCTCTAGGCTTCTAACACGGCAATGACAACTCATTGGCCACAGCTGGAATGACACTGGTGGGCGAGGTAATACAATATTGATCTTCCCGTAGCAGACTCTATTCCTTGTAGCGAGTGGAAGGAGATTAATGCAGGGCCCTGGCCGGTAGCAAACATCTACAAGGCAGCTTCCGTGATAGGCAGAATAACATGCTTTATTAGCCTTATGACAAGACAATGTTTTACCATAATTTTTGATCAGAGACTGGGCGATGTTAGCATCAAAATACATTTGGGAGGCAGTCACGCTGGGTAAGTAGCAGATGAAAAATACTGTTAGTGGCGGGGGCTGGTGGATGGGAGGTTGAGGTTAACCTCCGCTTTCCAAAGGGACGCAGAAAATGCAATGAATGCTCAGACCTCCAAGTTGCGAGGCCAGGGTTCCAAAGCTGCCCCTGGGACAATGCTGGCTACATCTCCCCATGCTCCAGGTTTTTGCACGCATTTAGGTTTCCGATCCAGAAAGCCTCGGGTATCACCGTCCCCCAGACCAGTGTTTCTCAAAAGACCACTCACAGCAGAATTTTCTGGACTGACTTTTTAAATGAACTCCCGGGCTTCATCTTAGACCCAGTAGACCCAGTAAATTAGAATTTGGGGCGGGGGTGGGACCAAGAAGTCTGCACTTTTACCAAGTACCCCTCATGAGTCCCGTGCCCACTGATGTTTGAGAACCACCGCATTTGGGAACGCTGAGCGTGGAAAAAATGACATCGCATAATGTCCCCGCCACCATGTCATTACGCTCATAAAGCCGCACTGAACTGCATTATAGTTAATCATGTAATTTTTTTATAGCATTTTAGCATGTACATTGCACAATCACATCCATTGCCCTATTTGATCCTAGAACAAACTTGTGGAAGAGAAATGAAAACTACCCTGCCCATTTGATAGAGGAGAATACTGAGGCTGGGTGAGGTCAGCAATCACGCCAAAGCACTGCAGTCGGCATTGATTCCCGAGCCTTCCATCAAATGCAGCCTGCTCTCTCAGATTCTCCTAAGGCTAGGGGTTCTCAACTTGGGGGGGGGTGATTTTGCCCCCCAGGGGACATTTAACAATGTCTGGAGACATTTTTGGCTGTCACGACTGGGGTGGGGAGGGGATGCTCCGGGCATGTAGGGGTGGAGGGCAGGGGTGCCACTCAACACCCAAAATGCATAGGATCACCTCCACCACAAAGACCCACACAGCCTAAATGTCAGTAGTGCTGAGGTGGAGAAACCCTGACCTATGCACCTAGCTCTATCTCACACCCAGATTTTATTCTAAATTCACTGGGATGCTTCTGGAGAGTTCTTGGCACAAGGAGTTATATGATCAGATGAAGGTGCTGGATCCCTCTAGATGGCAACTGTCAAGAAGACAAAGTAAATGCTGGAAGACCCCTTTAGGAAGCTAATTTAGTCGCGGCATGACCTTGGCCAGGTCACCCCTCCCCGCTGAGCCTCAGTTTCCTCTTAGGTAGGACGGGAGTGGAGAGATGCCACTAAACTGGATTCCTCCTATCACTTTTAAAACTGTTCCGTGATCTAATTCTGTCTAATTTTCTGTTAATGCTGGGTGAGCTCCTTTGGAAGGCGAGACAGGATCTGAGAGGTTGGCCCTCTGAAAGTCACTGTGCATTTCGGCCAATCCATCTTCCCGCCTCATCAGCCAGATTTGCTCCACATTAAAAAGGAACTCCCAAGGCAGAGAATGCTTTGGAAGGAAATTGGATTGGAATTTAATTGATGATCTGGGCAATACGCCACAGCTATTAAATTACCCTGAAAAGCCAACCCATTGTTCTATACAGAAACAACATGGCTTTGTTTGGATAAGGCCATGTGTGTGCATTCAGTTTTTTCCCCACTGGACCCACTGTGAGTAGAAGCGTCTCTTCGATGCCAGTGGGCCAGATGCAAGCCAGCCCGCACGATGGCCTTCACGCACATCCTGGCTGGAAGGGTCTTGAATTCACCAGCGCCTCCAAATCTAACTGAGCCTGTTATTCTTTCTGACCACCCTCCTTGTGGTCCTGGTGATGCCCCCTTTAATCTGACCATTCCACCCCCTGTCTTAAAAACCTCTCCAGGGGTCTCCATCATCTATGCTGGCCATCACCAAATTCACTACTTTGGGGGCTATTGAGAGATGTGCCACAAAAAAAAGTTTGGAGATACTTCTTCCTCTTGGACAATTACAATGCCCACCTTCATGGTAAAGGCACTGACAAGTCCTACAGCAAAGAGAAAATGTGCCCGGCTGGGTTGAGACCACATTTCCCAAATCATCTTCACATGAATTCCCTTTTTACTATTCTGTTCATCCACATCTCACTTATTTATGTCTTGTAAAATAGGTTTCCACAGAATTCCAGTCTGGGAAACAGTAACCTGTATGTGGAAGTACAAAATCTTTGGCCTGGCATTCAAGGCTCTCCATGGAAAGTTTCTTGATGCCATGGCCAGCTTCATGTCCTAGCTTCCAGCATTTGCCCTATGGCCATTTCAAACTCCTTGGCATTTTCCAAATCCCAGGTTTTGGAAGAGCAGGCAGTAAAGCATGGTGGTTACAACCAACCCTGGAGCTACAGAATCACTGAATCATATTTGTGCCATTTTCTGGCAGTGTGAGCTTCAAGAGTTAACCACCATGACCTCATTCTCTTTACCCATGAAATGGGTATAAGAGTACCACCTCATGGGGTAGTTGTAAGAATTCAATGAGCAGATGTACGTAAAAAAGCCTAGAATATAGTCAACACTTAGTACATGTTAGCTCTTGATTTAATTATATGGTTATAACTTTGTACACAACGATTTCACTCTGTTGGAGATACTCTTCTTGGCCATCTGGTCAACCTCTAGTCATCCCAAAATGTCTTGGCCCTGACCTCAGCTCTCTGTAGAGCCTTCTACTCAACCCTTTGGAAGAGAAAGGCACTCCTTCCTCTGTTCTCCTGCAGCACCTTGCCTTCCTTTCTTTATTCATTCCATTTAATTGAGCCCCTACTCTGTGCCTACCACTCAAGGCATTGAGAACACAGTGGAAACGGTATTGACTTGGTCTCTGACCTCTTGGAGCTGAAAGTCTAGAAAGAAGACAGACAAGAAATAAAGAATGATGCAGGAAATTAGCTGCATGCAGCCAGGAGGAGAGACACGGGAGCACTTGCTGGAGCCCTGGTTTCTTGCTCTTAGTATCTTGCATTTTAAGTGACTTGAAATTTTTTTTTTTAAAGATTTTTATTTATTTATTTGAGAGAGAATGAGAGAGAGCACATGAGAGGGGGGAGGGTCAGAGGGAGAAGCAGACTCCCTGCCGAGCAGGGAGCCCGATGCGGGACTCGATCCAGGGACTCCAGGATCATGACCTGAGCCGAAGGCAGTCGCTTAACCAACTGAGCCACCCAGGCGCCCGTGACTTGAAATTTTTTTAAAGATTTATTTATTTATTTGGGGGGTAGGCAGAGGGAAAGGGAGAGAGAATCTCCAGCAGACTCCTCGCTGAGGGAGGAGCCCAACATGGGCCTCAATCCCATGACCCTGAGATCATGACCTGAGCTGAAATCAAGAATTGGAGACTTAACCCACTGACCAACCAGGCCCCCCAGTGACTTGTTTTCAGGCACATCTCTCCCACTGGAGAGGGAGCTCCTTGGGGAAGCCGGAGTGAATGCCTGGAGCGCAGAAGTCACATCTGAAATGTTGACTGAATAGGGGGGAGGGCCTGGGAGCAGCCAAGCTTGGGAATGACCCTCATCCCTCTGTCCCCCTTGACCAAACACACCTGCCAGCTACTGGGACATCTACCACTTGGAACAAACCATAAACCAAATCCCTTAAGGAAGGGAAGAGAGAATGACCTGGTTTATTCTATTTGAAGAACTCAGAGTTCCCAGTGCCCTGGGTGCCTCTCAGAGCTCCATTTTTATTTCTTAAAGAAAAATAATAAAGCAGGTTAGTGCTAAAGAAGATGAATAGGAACGGAGGCAGGCTAACTGGTGGTATGCAGCTCTCAGAGGTGCTTTCCTTGTCAGTTCCAGTGAGAGGGAGAGAGAAAAGACACGATTCTTCAAATAGCTCTTCTCTTTTTGGGGAATATGTAATCGTCTCAATTAAAACACAGACCAGAATATTTAATGGCACGGAAATTGATTTTGATGCTATTTAAATAATTTCCCCCTGGAGAAAACGGGTATTACTTGGCCTAATTTTGATGGAAGCATTCATTTCCTTCCCAGCTCAGAACTTTGCGTGCATGAGGTTCTGTTCACACAAAGCAGATCTGAATTTGTGTCAGGCTCAGAGGACTCTTCCAAGGGACTGGAAGGGGAAAGAGCCTATGCCAATGCTTGGGTCAACTGGAGAGGTGCACAGGGTGCAGGTTTAAAACTTGCCCAAGGACACCGTCCTCAGCTCCTCCCAGAGTGTTTCCATAGGAGGACCGTCCATGATGTCATTAAGAGCAGGGGCTAAGTGGAGGAGGGCTCAGGGGTGTGTGGCCCTGTATGATTCTCCCATCCCTAAAACACATCTGTGCAATAAGAATGCTCCACATTCTTATACACGTGCTGATTCTCTCTATATCGCCTTTCTTGGAAGAGGACACTAGGAAAGAAATGAGCCTGCCATTGCTCCTCAGTAGATGCTCTGCTAAGCTACTCCATAACAATCCTACATCAAAATCCCTTGACAAAGGAAAATCCATGGGCTGAAAGCAAAGGTTGGCAAACTACAGCCCATGAACCAAATCTAGCCCACCGTCTGTTATTGTAAATAAAGTTTTATTGGTACACAGTCATATTTTCTCCTTTACATGTAATCTCTGGCTGCTTTTATGCTGCAGTGGCAGAGTTGAATACTTGTCTCAGAGACTGAATGGCCAGCAAAGTCTAAAATATTTACCATCTGGGTCTTTACAGAAAAAGTTTGCCAACCTCTGGTTTGAAGAAGGAGTATGTGAAATTATAATTTTAGTAGGGAAAAGGGAAAAAAAGGTAAAACATCGGAGATTTCACATGGTTTAATCTAATGCCCCATTTTGGTGTTAAATCCCAGAGTCTGTACAGCTCATCTCATTCATCTTCATTTGTATTCATTTAGTAAACGGAACTAAAGCTCAGAGAGGTTAAGTGACTTGTCCAAGGTCACTCAGCTGGAAAGTGACAAGATCAGGACACATATTCAGGAGCCCAAAAGCAAGATATCTGCTCTTCCTGCTCCTTATGGAAAGGGCACAAAGCCTGTGCCCTCTTGTCCATCTCTGTGCCCTCAAAGTCACCAAATATTAACACCCCCCAGCCGCAGTGCTTGCCCTAGCAAATGCAGCCTCAGAGTCTGCCAAGAATCCAGAATTGGAATGACCTTGAGTTTATGTTGCTAACAGTAAATTTTGTGATTAGAATCCTTGATTTGAGAAATGGCCAAAGGTCATCAGAGCCCCGTGTTGAAGGGGTTAGAGTTATCTCAAGAGCAGTGGGGGGTTTTAAACACAGGGAGGAGGTGACATAACTAGATTGGCCAAGATCACTCTCCTTTGTGGTTGGAGCTTGGAGAGGGGCCAGGGGTGGAAGCAAAAAGACCAATACAGGTGAGAGATGGTGAGGCTTGGCTAACAATGGAGAAGGAAAGATAAGATTTTTGAAAGATCTGCTTGGAGACCAGAGGTCTTGGGACTAGACTGAATATAGAGAGAGGAGAGGTTGAAAGTGAGCAAGGTGTAAGGATGATGCCTGACTCCTGCCTGAGCAACCAGGTGGATATCGGAGGCTTTCCTGAGACAGAAAATGCTGAGCAAGGGCTAGTTTTGGGAGGAAGATAAGATTTATCATGCCGGTCACTGCAGAAAGGGGAAACTCTTTATCTCAATTGGCTGTTGGGAAGAAGAAGTGAAGTAACATTTGTTCAGAGCTGAGCATGTATCTATGTTCCTTAAATTCGTGGTTAAAGAAGGTGGAAGGATATCAACGAAGGCATGTGGTGGGATGGGGAAACGTGTCTTCTGGACTCAGAGACACCTGGGTTCAAATCCAGGGTCTGCCACTTAGTGGCACCGGACTTTGAATGCCTTATTTCACTTACCCGAGTCTTTGTTCCTCATCAGATGGCAGGAGATGTGGAGGGGCAGGTACTGTGCTAAGTGGTTGACATGCACGTCTCCATTAACCCTCATATGTGCCTTGGTGGGCAGGAGCAACTCCTATAAGCCTTGTGTTCCAGATAAGGACAATGGGGCAGAAAGGAAAATGCACCTGCCCTGGTTACACAGTAAGCTGATGGAGCTGGACTTGGCATCCAAGCTGGTGAGCTCTGCAGCAATTCTGGTATCCTGGTAATGACAAGTTTCCTGGGTGGCTATGAGAATGAGACCAAGGGGAGGGCTACTGTGGCATCTGGCACTAGTAGACCCTGGGGCAGCTGAGTGGTATCAAGATTCCTTCCCATAGGCGTTTAAAGGGAACTAGGGCTGGGTACTCCAGGAGGCTTCCTGAAGGAGGTGGCATTAGATCTGAAACTGAAAGGCAGTCAGTCAAGCAGGGGAAGACTATGGGAAGAAGGGTAGGTAGGCGTGGAAGCTCTGAATTACAAGATGAGTCATTTTGTGGACTTCAGAGGAACCAACGTTCTCTGTTTTGTGTTCAAACCATTCCCTCTTCCTTTTGATTGCTTTGGGGTCCTAGTGACCCCTACTGGTCTCTCTTTAGGGACTGAGCTTTCTTATGATAAATAATGTGGGTTTCACATCTTGGGGTTTCAGTAGCCCCCTATCAGACCGTGCACACGGCAGTCTTCCTTGTCTCCACTGGCTACCCGTTCTCACTCAGATTTTGGGCTCTTGGCTTAAACATCACCTCTGTAGCGTTCTGGACTAGGTCAGTCCCCATGACATGCTCCCTGAGCTCCTCATGCTCTAATTACTTGCTCGACATCTGTCTTGTCCCCTAGGAAAGAAGCCCGAGAGTGGGAATGAGATCTGGCCTTACAAATCTAGTACCAGCAGCTCTGAGATGGGCACATACTAAAGGCAAAATAAGTCCTTGAATAAATGAATGAATGAATTTGGATACTGCATCCTGGCTCCTTCACCTCACCTGGGTTAACGCCTTTCCCTACCTTCCCCAGCGCTTCTATAGCTTGCCATGAGCGGGTGCGTGGCTGAGTGTCACTTCTACCACACATGTTCTTCCTCTCCCCCAGAAGGGTTGTGGATCCCTTTTTAAAAAATTTTAAATGTCCCTGATTTTACCCCTGACCACCAGGTTACTATGCCTGGACTTCCTCTTTCCTCTTTCCTCCTACAACCCAGCTCCCTTCCCCCTGGAGACAAGAGAAAATCCAAAGGGTTTCACTAGGTTTTCAAGACCCTCCAGGGTTGAGCCAAACAGAGTTCTCCAATCTTATCTCCTTCTGACTCTGGGATCATTTAGGCTTGCTCTTAAGAGCCCACCCCAGTCCAAGCTGACTTCTCTGGAACACCTGGACATTTTTCGTCCAAACCACTTTTGTGGGGGATATTTTATTCTTGTTTTATCTGTGTGGATCCCTCCGTCTCTGCCATAATTCTCTGAAAGTAGAGGCCTTATTTTGGCCAGCTTTGTATTCCGGTAGCACCTAGTGCCCTATGCTTAGTGAGCACATGCTACCAACCTCCTATGTGTATGGTCTATAAGCACTTGATCCGTGGCTGTCTTCCCCATTCGATTGTGAATTTCATGAGGGCGGGGACCTGATGCATCTCCACAGCCCCTATTTCCCCATCCCTTGCTTTGCCAGCCAAGAAGGAAAGCGAGTTAGAGCAGGGTCACCTTGCAGTGGTGACCCCACGGGGTCCTCACCTTGACCTGCTCCTCAGATTGCCTTTTGAGGCAAAACTCTATTTTGAACATCATTACTGTAGAATGGGATATTTGCCCCCAGTTCTGTCCAAGATTGTCAAGGACAGAAGGAGACACCAGCAATCATTATGTTGCCTCTCTTGGCGCCAGCTCATTTCATCCTCATATTCTAAACCTAACCTTAACCCAAAGCTCTTTTCTTCCTCGTGTTTGGGACAGAAATATCATTTTCTTCTCACTTCAGCTACCGTGGTCCTATCTCAAGCCAGAAATCTGGAAGTGTTCTGTTTCTGCCCCCTCCATATGCAGTCAATCACAAGTTCACTTTCTTGACTTCCCTGCTTCCTCCACCCCCACCAGCTCATGCCCAACTGGCCCAAGCCGCCCACGTCTCTTGCCCAGATGATTCTGACAGCCTCCGCCCTGGCTGTCCTAATTCTAATCTCTCCCTCCTGAACGATCCTCCTTCCACCGGTTCTTCTAAAATTCAAATATGGCCATATTACTCCTCTGCTTAACATGCTTCAGAGTCTACCCTCAGAATCTGGTTTGACTCCTTCGAACATGGTGGATGAGACCCTTCAGTTTAGTCCAGGCTTGTATGTATGGCCTCGACTCCCTCACTCCCCTCCCTACCCCAGAACCTTCAGAATCGGAGCGTCCAATTATACAGAATCACATATACTCTTCCAGATAGGTGCGGTATAAGCCTGGCGGTTAGGAATACGGGTCCAACGGTCAGACTGCCTGGGTTTGGATCCAGTTCTGCAATTTGCTAGCTGTATGTAACGTCCTTATGCCTGAGTTTCCTCATTAAAAAAAAGAAAAAATATATATATAGTAGTGCCTACTTCAGAAGGCTGTTGTAGGGGCGCCTGGGTGGCTCAGTCGTTAAGCGTCTGCCTTCGGCTCAGGTCATGATCCCAGGGTCCTGGGGTCGAGTCCCACATCGGGCTCCCTGCTCCGCGGGAAGCCTGCTTCTCCCTCTCCCACTCCCCCTGCTTGTGTTCCTGCTCTTGCTATCTCTCTGTCAAATAAATAAATAAAATCTTAAAAAAACGGAAGGCTGTTGTAGCATAAACAAGATGATTCGCACACGGGTTTAACACAGTGCCTCTTTCCTTGCCATGAAATGGGCTGCGCTATCTGCTTTGGTTCACCCTGGTGCTTTGCCCACTTCTTCACCTGGTTAATTGCCAATGCCTTCTCTTCACCTTCCAGTTCAGGTGGCACCTCTTCCAGGAAGGCTTTCTGGGTTCTTGGGGGCTGGGTCAATGATTCCCTGATCCCTGCTCACTTTTCACACCGTCCTGTGACCATTTGTGCCTCTGACACCCACCCATGTGAATTAGGAGATGCAGCTTCCCCCTCTCCATCCTCAGTGCCTGGCATGGGGGGGACACATCAGGCAGCATCTGTCGAATGAATGGATATCTAAGCATCTTCTCTCCTATGAGCCTCTGTGTATTTCAAGGTAAAAGTGATGCCTTCTTTCCCGGTCCCCTTCCCCACCCCCCCACCCCGCCTTAAGCTCTCCACCCAGACCTGGGCAGAGTGGATGCTCACAAAAGACTTTTTAGCTCGACTGAATTGGAAATGACAGACTCATTCTGGGAGCCCCCGCGTGGCCATCTTGATTGGGGGGTGCAGCTGGCTGGCAGGAGCATGCTGATAAAGGCAGCCCGAGTTGGTATTAGCCATTTATTCTCCTGAAAGAACTAAAGCTAATCTTTCACAAGCAGTCTGGTTGGATTCTCGTTTCTAATACAGATGCTATCAGGGTCTTAGATGTGATAAACTCCCCAGAGTTTCTATAAGACTCTGAACGCTGCCTTCGAGTTAAATGCCTGTTCTCTTCCCAGTTCCAGCAACTGCCTCCAGATCTGTGAGCCGCACACCTGACTGCAGGGAAAAGCCAGTCTCCTTGCGGGCTGGAGTCAGCAAGCCGGGGGATCCTGGGCACCGACTGCTCCGTCTCCCCGCGACTGCCCCTCCTCAGGCTTCAGATGGAGCATAAACATTGTCTCCTCAGAAGGACCTTCCACAGCCCCCTTAGGTTAAGGAAGTCTTTATCATTTTCCTGATGTCCCTGTTGATGGTGAGCTCCCTGAGGGCGGGATCCACCTGCATCCAGTCTACGTTTCTATCTTTTGTGCCCACATAGTACCTTACATAGGAGCTCCTCAATAAATATTTACGGGACGAGTTGCTGGATGGCAAGTGGGAGCACTGTGAGACCCTGGGAAATCACTTGTTTTCTGGCTTGTTTCCTCTCCTGGAAAGTGAGAGAGTTGAATAGGATTTTGTCGAGTTCCTTCTGAGTCCATTGTCTATGGATTTACAGGAATGAGACCAGGAAGAAGGCATTTCATAGTGGGTGCTGCTCTTCTAAGACTCGCTAGGTGCATTCACCCAGGTCAGGGCTTCTCAACCTGGGCACCATTGCCGTTTGGGCTGGATAATTCTTCCAGGTGGAGGATGTCTCCTGCGTTGTAGGATGCCGAGCTGCATCCCGGGCCTCTATCCACTAGATTCTGGTAGCAGCCCGACGACCCAGGTGGTGACAACCAAAACCGTCTCTGGACATTGAGCATGACCCTTGGGGAGCAGAGTTGCTCCCCATCCCCATTGGGAACCCGTGGCCTAGACCGAGGGGGCCTGGAGAATCATGCTAAGGGAGTCTGGACTTGGTTCTTTGCATTTAACCAGAACCTTCCCCTGGTGTAGGAGCGTGGTTCCCCTCGAAGGACTCTCAGCCAGTGACAAACTCCTTGCACCGCAGCGAGTCTCAGACTTGATCCAGCATCAGAATCGTCTGGGAGGATTTCTTAAGACACAGACTATTGGGTCCCACCTCAGAGTTTCTGATTCAGCAGTCTGGGGAGGAGCCAAGATTCTGCGTTTCTAGCAAGGTCCCGGGTGATGCTGAGCCTGCTGGTCCAGGGACCAGACTACGGGAGCCAGGGCCCTATGGCCACAGCTCCCAGTCCTGCCTGAGAGCCCCTGTGCCCGAGCCACACCCTGTGACGTCAGCATCTCTGCGGTGGCACCCAGCATTTGCATTTCTGAAGTCCCCAGGGGATTCCACTGTGCAGACAAGCCCACTGCCCCGTGGCCCAGAGCCAGCCCTGAGCACTTCTTCCACATTTTCTATATCCTGTTCATTCAAAACGAGTCCTTCATACCATTTTGGCCCCGGGGAAATGCTGGAATGGAGGAAACCTGCTTTTCCCCATATTGCCTTGGTAAGTTCATTCTTTCATGCGTCCCTGCCAGCCTTCAATACCTCACCCACTCATCTGCTTCCCACTCTTCACCTAGTGTCTCAGACGGTCCCCTTTTTTTCACCTATGTGCTCGGAGGGCAGGAGAAGGTTGACGAAGACAATAAGCGTCTGCATGTGGATTTCTCTCACATGCTCTTATAAGACTACAGATCTCACAGATGTAATTTTACAAGGATTTTTAAATTACACGGTTCCTATTTGTCTGTCCTCCTGGACTGCAGGCTTTGTGAGGGTCCTGTCTATTTGCTCTTGTTGGATCCCAGGGTCCACACGGTGAATGAATACAGCAAGGTTGCTCCAAAAGCTGGTACATGTCACCCCCCCCGCCCAGCTGCCTCTGGCCAGGTCCTTTGTGCCAGTGACTGGTGGGGACATGGAAGAAACAGTCAATCCCAGGACTTTTTTCTCAGCCACTGTGGGCCCAGATGGGTTGTGTTTACCTAGAAAAGACAGAAACAGCCCTAATCCCCACTATCTTGGCAAAAGTTATTCTCAAGGATCAATAGTGATTTCTCAGGCTGGCTTCAAACGCTGCACCTCAACCCAGGCTTACGAAACCCACCAGAAAGTCCTTCTCTTCCTTCTACTGGGGGATGGGAGGTTGGTGTTGGCCATCTTCTTTGTTTGGGGCACCTCTTGGACTTCGAGATCCCAGCCGTCTGACATTTACTCATCACAGGGGATTCTCATCTCTCTCCCAGCTCCACTAAGACCCCTGCAGGTGGGAAAGCTGCAGGGGGATGAACACAGACTTCCTCAAGCATTCATCAGCCTCAGAGGGGAGCAAAGGGCAAGTGTGTAAATGCAGATGCCTGAGCCTTAGGTGAACAATGCCTCACATGCCTTCACCCCCCTCAGCCAGGGGAAAACAGGCAGTGGGAGAGAATTCTCAAGTGTTTTTTAGAGCTGGTCTGCACAGTGCACCCCAGGTGGGCCCCCTAGGAAGCCTCTCAACCAACACAAGTTCACAGTGGGAACCAGAAACGCCCGCTTTCTCACCGGCAATGAGCCAGGAGGACCAGGTAATAGAATTCTGATGACAGGAGACAGCCCACAAACACATGACTGGAGACACCCACCCGCTGACAAAGAGCCCTGGAGGATGTCTCCTGAGCTGGTAGCTGTCCACTATCTTAGCTCACTGGGTTCCTATTCCAGACTTTCTGCTGTATGACCCCTACTCCTAACCCTCCTTCACAAAGTCCCCCGAGACGGTTCAGACGCTCCATTCTTCCTACCTACCGCCAGTTGGGAGGGGAGATTGATGGAGATGCCACTGTCTTTGGAGAGTTCACTGTGTGCTCAGCACTGTTAGGTGCTTCATCACATGTGTTGGCCTTATTGGACAGACCTCCCTCCTTCCTTCCTTCTCCCTTTCCTTTTTTTTTTTTTTATTCCTAGCTATCGCCAATGAACATCCTTATGCATCCAACTTTTGCTATGATCGAATCCATTCCCAAGCACAAATTCCCTGGAATGAAATTCTCTGGTCAAAAGGCATGAAGATTTTTACAGCTTTCACTGAACGGAATTGCCATATTGCTTTCCTAAGGGGTCTTACCAATTATAAGACATCCGAGCTTACCAATGTTACAGTAACCTTGCCAGCATGCAGTGTTATTGGTTTAAGTGTTTTAAGCTAATTTAGTCAGTGTAATGGGGTCCCTCCAGGATACTTTCAGGTGCATTTACTTGACCTCTGTGAAGGATGAACATTCCCCGTAAACTTTCCACCTAGTGGTTCACGTTGCTGGATTTTTAAATTATGTACGCTGTCCATTTGTATTTTGTGGTCCAGATCTTTTGATTATAACTTTGAATAAATGTTTTAAGGTTTTCATTATTGCTTATCCTAGCAGCCTTTTAATATAATTTAATCCCGCAGAGAGATAATCTATGTACTGTATGTAGATCTGCACTTTACACATACACGGGAATCCAGAACCAGTTTTTGTCCCCTTAGGGAAAATATTGCTTTCATTGATAATGCATACAAAGAACCAAATTCAATTGCATGGTTCCTCTAAGACATAACGAACTAATGATCATGAACTAAATAATAATTCAGCTAAATAAACAAATGAAATTCAACAAATATTTTCTGGGCACCTATTGTGTATGAACAACGAGCTAGTCACTGTGGATTCAGAAACGGAGAAGTCGAGGACTCAACTGCCTTATTTATTTATTTACTTGACAGGGAGTGGGGGAGGGGCGAGGGAGAGGGAGAGAGAAAATCTTAAGCAGCCTCCACGCCCAGCACGGAGACCCACAACGGGGCTTGATCTCACAACCCCGAGATCATGACCTGAGCCGAAATCAAAAGTCGGACGCTTAACCGAATGAACCTAGGCGCCCCCCCTCTACTGCTATTTTTAATGCAAATCGATGAGGAGGTCGGTTGGTCTGGGGATAGTAAAAACAAACAAAAAAACCAAATGGCCAACCCCAGTAGCATCAGCCACAGCAGCAAAGCCGATGAGAAGTCTGCGGGCAAATGTGTTTCACCCAGGAGCCGGAGCTGGACCAAGTGTTACACTGGAGACGTCCTCCTGGTAGAGAAGGCTGGGCAGCCTGGTGGTCAAAGAGGGGCCAAGGTGCAGAAGAACATGCTTCTAACACCAGCTAGTAATTTACCTGCCAGAAATCACGGCCAGCCACGTGATCTGGGCCAGCCATGTGAGCTCAGATTCCAAATCTGGAAAATGGGGGCAGAGAATAAGACCCACCACTCTGGGTAGGTATAAGAATTAAACAAGAGAGTGCTTACTAAACTCTCAGCAGGGTGCCTGGCCCAGAGTTCAGGCTCCAAGACCATTTGCTATTATTATTAATATCACTCTGCTAATTTTGAGAACGTTGTCTGCAGGCCACAAGATATTTGGGGTGAAGAGTGGCTCTGCCATAAGATTTTTCAAGGGTCTAAGGAAGAGTGTGACTCTCAGATGAGAAACCAAAAATAAGTACATATCTCACTAAAATGCTCAGTTATCCCCTTTCCAAGGTCCTTTTCTCGTTTTTATTCCCTACCCAGTGCTTCCTAAACTTCAGTGGGTCCATGAGTCACCCGGGGACTTTGCTAAAATGCTGATTCTGATTCAGTAGGTCTGGGATGGGGTCCAAGAGTCTGCATTTCTAACTCGTTCGCAAGGGCTGGTGCTGGTGCTGATCTGCAGACCATCCCCGGAGCGATGCTGTCCCAGCGGGTTTTGCTGGGGGTGGGTGATCTCAGGACACTCAAGGCATCCCGGGAGAGGAAGAGGGAGAGGGACAGGAGATCCCAAATGGCCACCAGGGGGCAAGTGGCTGCACACGGGCAGCCCCCTTTGCTAGAGCAGGCAAAATCTGAATGTGTCTGTCACATGCTGGCTGGGGGCTGCAAGTGTCCTGGCCCTGGGGTGAGGCTTTCTGCCCCACAGACACCACCGAGCAGTCCCTGTAATGACAGCCCCTCTTCACGGGGCGCTGACTTCCTGCAGGCACTTTGCTGCCTTAGCAAGAATCGACCTCGTAGCCCTGAGATAAACCAGCAGGCATCAGACCCCCATTCAGTGGAGGAAGTGGAGTCTCGGGAAGATGAAGGGTGTGGGCCTGAAGTCTAACTGGTAGAAGAGGCAGAGATGGGATATGATTACAGAGCTGACTCCCAGCCTCTCACCACCCCCACCCCAAACTTGCAAACCAGTGATACCTGATTCCCAGTGACTCGGCCTGACTGCTAAGGACTGCCCCAAGATCTTCTCGAGCCCTGGGATAGTCTCTGGGGATGCAGCGCTAAAGAAGAAGTGCATAGCAGTGATGGGGGTTTGCAGACCGCCTAGCAGGGGCAGCCCTGCATAGCAAGGTTCTGCCTCCAGCCTCTTTGCAAATATGCAGCAGGATCCATCCTGTGGGGCTCTTGGCCTCAAAACCAGATTCTTTTGCATGTACTCACCAACATCAAAGGAGCAACACGGGGTTGTCATTTCATGCAACATGAACCGAACCTTTGATTTCCAACTCTGAACCCCCCTCCCTCTTAGTTCCCACCATCCCACCTCCTTGGTAGCACCAGGAGGCAAGTTGCCTCTCTAGAAGGGGCCTGAGACGCATGAGCCAGAGTTAGACCTGTCCCACATCCAGGTCCCGGATCAAGTGCCTGAAGGCTGTGCAGCCTTGGGTGAGCTACTTTACCTCTCTGTGCTTCACTTTCTCAACTGTGAAAAAGAGGGAATGACAGCAATCTAAATACCAAGGGTCGTTCCCACTTATTAAGTGTGTGGGTACCAGGCATTGTGCTTCCTCAGTTAACACCCACCTCCATTCTAGGAGGCGGGAACGTCCCCTAGACGTCCCTATTTTACAGATGAGGACATGGTGGCTTAGGGAGGTAGCAGAGTGCCGTCACCAGGGCCTCCGTCCAGCTACTGCAGCTTGGCCTTGTCGGTTCCCGGCAGTCCTGCGAACGCACAGGGCACCCTCCGTCTGGGCTGGTGCTCTGGGACGGAGGCACAGACGGAGCTCTGGTCTTCTTGATCAGAGTCACATGCCTAGGCGTGCTGGTCCCGAGGCCATTTGTGTGCTTGGCCCCGTTCTGGGAGCTCTGCGTGGATCATCACCCTGGGCCCTCCTAGTCATATGTGAGATCGGCACTATATTTTCCCCGTTTTATGGGAAATCTGCAGAAGGTGCACCAGTTTCCTGTGGCTGTTGTAACAACCTACCAGCAACTGAGTGGTTTAGAAGAACAGAAATTTATTCTCCTGAAGTTCTGAAGGCCAGAAGTCCAAACTCCAGGTGTCAGCAGGGTCATGCTCCTCCTGAAGCATGGACCCCAGGGGAGAGCCTTCCTTGCCTCTGCAGCTTCTGATCGCGCCTGGTGAAGCTTGGCAGTCCTTGGCTTGCAGCTGCGTGGCTCTGGTCCCGGTTCTGTTGCCCGGTTCTGCGTCCTTGGGTGCGTCTCCTGGATCTTCACATCCTCCCCATGAGGACACAAGTCTTTGGGGCCCACCCTAGTCCCCTAGGACCTTCACCAATCACCTCTCCAAAGACCCGATTTCCAAACGAGGTCACATTCTGAGGTTCCAGGTAGACATGAATTTGTGAGGAGGGCGGATGATTGAGCCAGGAGAGGTATGCGGTGACTTGTTCGAGGGAGTTGCAGAGCTCAGACTTGAACACAGATTCGGTGCTCTTCGCTAGCCCGCTCATAACATAATCGGGACCTCTCCACGCTCCTCTACAAATGCCCCTCATACACGTGGGTCTCGTGCCCGCTGGGTCTAGGCAAAAAGCACATGGCCAGGCAATCATTTCATGGTATGGCATTTGCCTCTGGACCCTTCCTATAGTTACAGCAGAGATATCCCTACCTCTCCACTCTGACAACATAACCCAGCACACTCTCGATGCTTGCAAAGCCCTCCAGAGTATGGAAAGCATATCTGTGCACGGCACCGTGTGAACCGCCTTCCAACAATTACACGTGGTTCCCGTGACCACCCGCATTTGTCTGACGGGAGAATTGAGACCCAGGTGGCGTCATGAGGAAATGCATAGGAAAATGGGTTGGAAGTTCTAAAGTGCTGTGCTAATGGAGGGGGTTATTAATAATCCTAATTAAGAGTAGCAACAATAAGGCTAACATTACAGATTAAGGCTACCCATTACAGATTCAATTCTGTGCAATCAACATTTGCAGGCGCGGTGCTAAGTATTCAACAAATATTACCTCATTTAATTCAATTAATGGCAATAACCCAGGAGAAATGTTGTGGGATTAACTGGCTCTGTCATAAGGAGGAGCGCTAGCAGGTTTGAAACTTTGTTGGATGCTCTCGCGCCCTAGAAATATTTTTGTTTCCCTTTGGTGAGTAAAAGGGAAGAGAAAGACTGGAGCCAGAGCAGAAAAAATTGGCCTTTCCACTAGAGAGATAGAAGAGGGTCTGCTTCTACCTGGTACTTGTCCAGATTATTGACCGGCAGGTGTTGGGCTCAGAAGGCAACGTGACCCTCTCCCCTCCCTCTTTCTTCATTCCTGCAAATGGGAGTGTTTGCTATGTGCCAAACATCCAGGCTGGGTTGTTGGGTTAAAGTTAGGAATATAGCGGGGAGCTAAACCTGGCCCCAGTGAGTGTGCTTTTCTACACAAGGAGTACACCTGGCTTATAAGGGTCTGATTTGCAATTGAATTTTCAGGTCCTTTGGGCAGAAACGGGTGCAGAATGAAGACCTGGTGTGGGAACTGAGATAGGAGACTTTTGGGTCAATTATTAAGACTAAGGGAAATGAGCACTTAAAGGATTACCATGCCATAAGAGGTCTCGACACCCTCGAGCAATCCCGTCTTGATGTATGTGTAATATAGTATGTAATTTCCATTAACAATTTTCATCTAACTACGTCTCGAGCAGAAAAGATAGAAGGGTAGAGCACTGTCTGCTTCGGTAAAAGGGTTTCGCGTTCTCAACTAAGTGGAATATTTGCAGGACTCATTATCTTTGCCCTTTGCAGCAGGGATCCACAGTATAGAGGTTATAATAAGAATACTAATAAGAGCAAAACTAGCAATAATAATGGTATCAGCGGCAACAAAATAACAATAATCAGGGTGAAGAACTAGCAGGCATGGGAAAGTTGCCACGTCCCCATGTGGCCCATAAAGACAGACTGAGAAGAGAAGTGACTCTCTCAAGGTCACATGCTAGCCAGTGGCTGGTCTGCGAGGAGGACCGGGTGTCCTGGCCACCAGACCGACATTCCTTACTAATGCCAAAGGAAAACTGCAACCACCGGCATGCCCCTGCCTCCCCCGGCGCCGGCCTTTGCGTAGGGAGCTCAGCCAACAGTATTACGAGTCATGGTGAGGACCCTGAAAGGAGGCACCAACAAGCAGCCCCTTTTCCAGGAGGCCCGAGTCCCCCCTGGTGTAGGATGCCACCCAGAGTGGAAGGGTGGGCTCAGGAGCGTCCGGGCCCCAGAGGAGGCGGGAGGATCCTGCAGGAAGCCGGGACTGGGGCATTTCAAGGGCTGCCTGGGAACCCAGCAACCGCTTTGCCTCTAGCCTCTTACTCTCCCACTTCCGACCCTATAGCAGCTCAGTTTTTCTAACGTCAGGCTTCAAGGTCCGTGGGAATGGTGCCTGGGGAATTTGCAGAGCTACCTTGTCTACAGGCAAGCAAAGGTTGCCATGGAAACCCTTCATCCCTTCCCAGACCTGCAGCCTGTTCTCCCTCCCCCATCCCTGCTACACTGGGGCAGAGCTGACCAGGCAGGGTGCAACCGTACACCCTGCTTTGGATGCAAGCCCGCCTTTTCAAATCCATCCCATACATGCTGCCCAGATGATTATCTCTTGTCTGGTTCAACATGTTATTCCATTGCTTAAAACCCACCATGGCTCCCCAGTGCCGGAAGGAGCGAGCCCCAACTGTGGTGGTATTTAAGTTTTTTCTCTTCTCCGTGATATATAGCTGCACCCGAGCATTAACATCCCACCCGTCCGTGGGCTCCAAGAGGTGCCAGGACTGTCTTGTTCATCATTGCTTTTCCTGGTGCCTGGCACAGTTCCTGGCTCACATTAGGCACTCAGGAAGGAAAAAAACAACAAAAGAGGGAAGGGCGGAAAGTGCCAACTTCTACACTCAGCGTACCCTCTGCTTCCGCCATCGATGAGGCAAATTGAAGTTCAACATCCTTCCTCAAGTTTCCTCCTCCCAGACCAGGCAGGTCCACACTACAACTCTTTCTGCCCAAATCCCACCCAACCTTGGAAGGCTCAGCTCAGCCACCACCTTCTCCAATACTTCCCAGATGTCCCATTTAGAATGAATGCTTCTCTATTCTAGAGCTCACCTTGGCAAGCTGCCTGTGCCTAGAGCAAATTTCCCCTCTCCTCGGTAAGTGCTTTGAGTTTTGGGACCCTGCTTTCTTCATCCCTCAGCCCCCAGTGGCCAGAATTTTACCACCACAAAACGCTCAGAAGTCAAGTTCGTCATGAGAGACGATGGACTCTGAAAAACAAACTGAGGGTTCTAGAGGGGAGGGGGGTGGGAGGATGGGTTAGCCTGGTGATGGGTATTGAGGAGGGCACGTTCTGCATGGAGCACTGGGTGTTATGCACAAACAATGAATCATGGAACACTACATCTAAAACTAATGATGTAATGTATGGGGATTAACATAACAATAAAA
>NC_138381.1:64185709-64205286 GCF_054177405.1 Leptonychotes weddellii
GTCCCCGGCTGCACATTTGAATCACTCGTGGGACTTCTCCATTCTCCACTCCCAGAGGCTCTGTCTCATCTGATCAGGGGTGAGACCCGGGCCTTGGTGTTCTCTAAAAGCTCTCCAGGTGATACAGAGGTACAACCAGGGCAAAGGGACACAAGTCACACAGGGCAGTGGGTGGGGTCCAACAATCTCCCGCCTTCTAAGGAATAGCCTGGGCGATTGTTATGCACATTAACTATTTTGATCGCTTTATGAAGAAGAGCTTTCTTGAGGTGTAACTGGCAAACAATACCCTGCATATTTAGAGTTCAGTTCGGTAAGTTCTGACACACATGTGCCCATGAAACCATCCATTACTGCTGTCAAGATAGTGGACCTCTCCATCACCCCCACGGGCTTCCCCATAAGCACCTTGAACTTGAATTTGACTGGCTTAGACTAAAAGCCCGAGCAGGCGAGCAGGACTCAAGAGGCCAGACTTTGGCTTCAGACACAGTCGGGTCCCTGTTCTGTGCTTCCATGAACCAGCTGTGGGACTCCAGGGCGGTGGCTCCAACTCTGTGAGCCTCGCTGACTTCACTGTGACGGTCCCAAGCTCACAGTGTCATTGAGTGGCCAAGGAGGTGTTTGAGAGCTCCGTGCTGAAAGGAAGGTCCCCATCGGCGGCAGTGATCATTAATATCAGATCCAGCACCATCTCCACGACCCTCATGGAAGCAGGACTGGGACGGAGAGATGCTTGGGGAGGGGGAGCGTCTTGTCTTCCCGTCCTTTGGGTGCCCACTGCCTGGCACCATGCTGGCGTGCATCTACTGGGCTTCAATAAAAATGGGTGGAGTGACACATGGCGGACTGTCCAGCACATACAGGACGCTGGGTGGGGGCGGGATGTTGTAGAGCCTTTCCTCCCCCTCCGCCGCGCAACCCCGCAGAATCCACCCCCACCTTCCTTCGCCTTCTCTCCCGACCGCATGTCCCCCGCTCTGATTGGGGTCACACGCCTGCAGCCTGGCCCTCCATCTTCCCAGACTGTCATTCTTCAGAGCACAGCTATTTCCTGGGGGACACCTACATTATTTATTTTCTAGCTCATTCGTTTCTCTTCAGAAGTTTTTTGTTCGTGCATTTGCTCATTTAGTCCATTGTTCAGGCAGGCAAGAAGCTTCACGGAATCACTTGGGCACCTCTGTCAGACGGTGCCTGTCTCAGCCTGGCACTTAGCTCCGTGGCGGGGTGTGGATAAGTGCTTGATAACTAAGCCAACGGAGAGGAAAAAAGGCTTTCTGTCCCTGCGCTGCTCCCGTGGACAACTTCATCAGTGCATATGATTTTTCCCTGTTCTCCACTGCTGCTAAGTCTGGGGTCTGTGCTCCTCCTGTGGCCACGGGCACATTTTTACTGAGCGGCACTGCAAGTTTGCCATATTTGTGCAAATCTTTTCTTACCAGCTGAGCTGCTAAATCCTGGAGGGCAGAGGCAGACCTTCACCCGCGACAGCCTCTCTAGAGCTTAGTACATGATGGTCAGAGAGGCAGTTGGAGGGTACAGAGCCAATCACTCATACTCATAATGTCAACAGCTACCTTCTACTAAGTTCCTAGTCAAGACCTGGCACTCTCTATACCTCTCCTCATTAGACCCTCAGAATAGCCTGCTGCTGTTGATGTTATTGGCCTGATTTTAGATTTGAGGAAATTGGGGCTCAGAGAGGTTAAGGGGACACACAGCCCTCACCAATGGAGCAGGAGTTGGAGCCTGGATCTGGTTGGGACTCCAAAGACAGTGCTCTCCCCATCCGCTCATTCAGAGGATATTCGCTGAGCATATGTCCTGTGCCAGGCACCATGCTGGCGATGTGTGTGGAGCAAAAATAGACATGGTTCACATCCTTCTGGAACTTGCCTTGTTAGAATCTTATAGAATAAAATACAAGTCCTATAGAATTGTACCAGGTAACTCAGTGGCTGCCAGGAACATGAAACCCCAACCCAGTGGCCATAAGATGTCAGTGGTAAGTGAACTGGGGATCCCTGTGTGGCTTCACTTCATGGTTGAAAGAGGTCTACCACACCATTCTTCATGGTCTTTGTATTCCAGAGAGGAACTCACCCACAGTTCGGCCATAGAGCTCCCTGGGGACACAAGTTTTAACCGAATCATCACAGTGAGCTGAAGGCACAGTTACTAGCTGGGATAAGGAGTCTGAAGGAAAGAGATATGATTCTCTGGGTATATTTAGGTTTCTGGTCTCTGGTGCATTGGAGGCTGTGGGCGAAGGACAGCTGATGCTTGAGCTGGAATGGGAAGAATGGGTGATCTTGGTGGAAGTTGGAGGGAAGAAAGTTTCGGGCAGATTAACAGCTTGTGCAGTGGTGAGAGGTGGGCAGAGACCCAACCATGCTGGGAACGGCATTTTGGTCTTTATTCTGAAAGCCATGGGGAGCCAGCAGAAGGGTCTTCAAACGGGGAGGTGTCGTTGGCAGATCCATGTGTTGAAAAGATGATCTGAGGGAGGCAGAGCTTGGAAGCCAGGAGGCCGGTGAGAGGGCTGTTGCTGTCGGCCACATGAAGGCTGACTGTGGCTGAGACTAAGCTGATGGCCCCAGGGATGGAGGAAAAGTGAGCTGCTCTGAGAAATACTTAGGAGGCAAAATTAACAGCACTTGAAGAGAAAATGGATAAACGGAGTGAGGGAGAGCAAGGAAGAATGGATGACTTCCAAGTGTTTGTCTTGCTCAAGTACACATATGGTGGCCCGTTTCACCAAGCCAGCAAACATGGCAGAGAGAGGACCAGGTCTGTTGCGTGGCGGGAGTCTTGAGCTGAGGCGTGCTAGCCAAGTGAGGGTCTGCCACTGTGTGGAATTAGAAGGCATCCTTTCTTTGCTAAGTCTGTCCTTCACCTTTAGACAGCTACCGTCAGCTGTGTTTGTTCCAAAGCACGTGCTTCAGGTTTCTGCTTGAGTCCCATTTAGTTATTTCCTGTCCACATTGCAAATGGCCATTTGGGATGGCAGCAATTTACCTCGAGCTTATCCCCAATCCCTCTTTTTCCATAAAAGACATGATGTATTACCCCCACATGGCTCAAAACATCATCTTGTTGGTTCTTGGAGCCATCTAATTCCTCAGCTATGGATGCTTAGCCAGGGCCACTATTTTCCCTCCTACGTGTTCATCTTGTCCTTGAAGAGACCCCCCCTACTCTCCTCCAAATCAGCCAGTCCCAGGGTCTAATGGCTTCTGACAGGCTGAGTGATCCTGCTGCTCAAAACTAGTAATGGAGAAGCAGGCATGGCTTGGCAGTGTTTGTGATTCTTAGTGTTATGTGGATGGCATCGATTAGGGGGAGACAAGCCAATCTCTCTGACTGAGTCAGCTTCCTGATCAGTGACAAGCTCGCCCTGTGTTTGGCATGACAAGCTATCCACCTGACAAAGTTCCTGCTAATCAGAAAACTGAAATTGCTCGAGCCCGGGATAAATTGGAGTGTACGCCTCTCTCTCAATGCTCTGAGTTGTGGGATGGCTGGGACAAATCTTTTCAAGTGGCTTTAGGACCACAAATGCCTCAAACCACTGATTTGTCCATTTGCTCAGAGTAGCTTAATTTTTGGGGGGGGGAACTTTTTTTTTAGATTCCACAGTAAAAGGTTGTTGTAGGACTTTTGTAATAATAGCTAATGGCAGGTTTAAAACTGATTTCTTCATCTGAGCCCAGCTGATTTGCAGATGACGACAGACTCATGCCTTTGCAGTTCTAACTCCCTGAGTTGGGGGAGATTTGTTATGCAGCATTATCATAGTAAAAGCTGACTGATACAGGTGTTGACATCCATCTAGCTACTTAAGCTCTACTAGGGGAGACATCCTTGGGTGCCTCCTTCCCCCTTTACTCTCCACATCCAATCCCTGGGCACCTCTTACCAAGTTGACCTTGTAAACATACTTTGTACCTACACGAGCTCTCCATCACCACCAGCCTATGTCAAAACTCTATAAACTTTTATCCAGGTGACTGCAGTAACTTCCTAGGTCTGTTCTCTAGCCAGTGGCCACCATGAGTTTTAGACCAATATATTAAATCCCTCCCTGCTCGAAACCCAACAGAGACCTCCCATTTCGCTTAGAAATAACCCAACCTCTTTGTCATGGTTTTAAAGGCACCAGATAATTTGTCCCCAGTGGGCTCTCTGATGTCACCTGCTTCTGCCCCTCTCTGCCACCACCTCTGGTTATAGAGAACAGACGCTAGGCCAGGACCTGCCAACCCGATGCCCAGTCCAATTCTCCTGCTCCATAGAGTGACCCCCCATTAGGGTAACAAGTGTCCTCAAATCTCCCTGACTCCTCCCTGGTTACAGAATCGCTGATTCAGGAACACCTGTCAGAGCCGGGATAAATTGAATTCTTCCTTGTTTTCATTCCCACCTTAGTTTCTGCCTCCAAAGCTCTCTCACAATTTACAGCCTCCTTAGATTAATTGCCAGTGTTATTAGGGATTTTCCAATTGGATTCAGGATGGTGCATTAATTCAGGTCTTTTTTTTTCCTTCCTTGAGACATCTTACTCAATGATAACCTACTGGGTCTGCCATTGATCCCTCGATGCTTAATAACAAGGCCACTTTAATAGTAATTAATTCAAATATTAAATATATTTTCATTAAAAGCAGAAATGATAGGTCAGATTTAGTAAGTTATGAATTATCAGAGCCGGACTGTACCAGCTTTGCTTTACAAATGCTGAGTATTCCCCAGACTCTCAATTTTTCATCTTTCTCCCTATCCTGGGGCCTTAATTAGGATGACAGTGATGACGGTACTGATAATTATTACTGTCCACATGTATTGAGTGTTTTCCGTGTACCAGACACTATGCTGAGCACTTTACATGCATTATTTGAGTTAAAACTCAGGCTTTTCAAGGAGGATCCATTATTATCCCCATGTTACAGGCAAGGAAACAGAGTCCCAGACAAAATAAGGGATTTCCCCAAGGTCACACAGCTAATAATCAGCAGGGGCAGATTCAAACTCAGGCTGCCCATAAAAGCGGCATTCTTGATCCCTAAGCGGTATCTCGTCCTGCTGAAGGGGAGGCAGAGGAACAGATACTCTGTGTCATGGACTAGGCTTGAAAATAAACCCGGGAAACTCGATCTACTCTGCAATGTAATTAAAAACAGATTGTGTTTGATGCCAACGGAAGTTAATGGCTTATGTTGCAAAATCTGGGCTTGTGGGCTTTCATCTCTAAGGCAAGACACGGGACTGGAAATATCACAAACTTTGGAAGCTAAAGTTGAAGTCTCGCGTCTTAGCAGTGCTTGATCTCGGACGGGAGACATCATTCACGTATAACCTGTTCTGTTTTTCCCCACCCACCTCATTTCGCACCACCCTGATGTACCCATTTTGTGGATGGGAGATGGAAGAACCAAAGGAAGAGTCAGGTGGCTGTCAAGGCTGGGGCGAGCTGTGAGAACCAGCGCTAGTGGTGGAGATGATCACAAACGACATCCCACCAAAAGTTAGCGCTTTGCCTCTCACAGATCAGGATTTCTCAAACTCGGCACTATCGACATCTTGGGATGGACAGCTCTTTGTGGTGAGGGGCTGCTCTGTGAATTGTAGGCCATCTAGCAGCATCCCTGGCCTCTAACCACTGGACGCCAGTGGTAGCTCCTAGTTGTGACTACCCAAAATATCCTCAGACATTGCCAGATGTTACCTGGGGGGCAGAATCACGCCCTGTTGAGAATCACTGCTACGGGTAAAATTCCAGCAGCAACAACATGCCATGGGCAGTGTTATTAGGGTTTCTTATGGGTTCTAGAGCATACTATATTGTTTACATGAATGGAAAAAGATATACTTCTCATCTTAAAGCCATTTTAAAATCATTTTCATCACATGTATGATGAATGGTCTGCCCCCAGTCTTCCTCTTTAATACTGGGATTTGTCTTATATACCAGCAGGTTTTGTTTCTGAGCAAATATGATGGTTTCTTTCTCCAGTTCCACCTTCTTTCGCTAAAATGATGGGCGTGCTGATACTTAGCTCTTAGAATCGCTGGGGGAGAGGTGTTCTATGTCAAGTGTCTAGTATACAGTAAGGGCTCCATAAAGGCTAACTACCTTGTAAAGCCAACATGGACTCCTTCCAAAAGAAGTAAATGATACAATGGAGAAAAGCCAGCAGGGCAATGAGACTGGAACCCTTGGTTTGTGTCCCAGGCCTGTCACTGCCCTGCTGTGTGAACCTTGCATACATCACTTACCCTCTCTGGTCCTATGTCAAGTGCCAAGTACACAGTAAAGACTCCATAAATGCTAATTTCCTTCTTCCCCTTGTAGAACCAGCAAAGACTCCTTCCAGAGGAAGGAGTGAGGAAGCTGGGCTAGAAGCTCTCAAGAGCCCCCCAGCACTGCAAGGTAGGTTTCTTGCAAGGCTGTACATGGTAGTAATTCCCTAAGCACGCACTAGAACAATCTAAGGAACTGGTTAACGTGCAGACTCCCAAGCCCTAAGCCTAAGAGTTTCTGATTTAATAAGTCTGAGCTGGATCCTAGGAATCTTCATTTTTAACCAGGTCCCACCCCCACCCCCAGATGATCACTATGGAAGGGGTCCTGGGCCCCAAGAGGATCAGAGGCCCCACAAACTTGTTGAGAACAGGCACCGACACTGATATTTCATTCTTTTTCTGGTTTCTGCAATAAACTCTGAAACTGGAACATTGAAAACAAATTTCTGAAAAGTTGGCCTGGGTGAAGTTGCTAGCAAATCCAATCTCACTGAACATACAGGTTTAGAAATGAGGCTCTCTGGACTGGGGTCCTAGCAGGCATCAACCAAGAAGCATTCTGGACACCTGGTCCGATGCCAGGGATGCGCATGCTTTCGTGTATGCGCTTGTGGGCATGCGTGTTCTGGGGAAGAGAGGTGGTAGCTGTCTCTTACAGACTCACCATGTTGTTGGGTGGAACAGACATTTGCAGGTCAAACTACAACAGTCATAATGGTAGCAACCACCACTCCATGTGAATGCTTGCTATGCACTGGGCCCCCGCATGAAGCTCCTTGCACACTTTCTCATAGGGAGTCTAACTAACACCTCTATGAGGCAATGAAAGTGTTTCTATTTCACACATGGGGCAGCAGAGCCTCCAGGGTTGGAGTAACTTGCGCTTTTACGAAGTGGCAGAGCCAAAATCCCCACAGCCAGTCTTCCTACAGAGCTGTGATTTTACCACACTGCCCCATGCTGGTGAGTGCGATGGTTATTTTCAATCAGGGGAAGTGAGAGTTTGTAACCAAGATGCTAATTGGCAAGTAGACAACGGGAACACTGCAAGGTTAGAAAGAAAGACCAGTCCCTGTGGGTTGGAACAGACAGCAGGAGCAAGATTTAATCAGGCCTTGAAGGCTGTGGGGAGAGTCAGACGGGCAAGGGCAGGGGTAAGCTGTGGGAGTGAAAAAGGGATTTAAGTTGCATTTCATTCTTTATTTTATTTGTTCAATATTCATTGACTCTTCCAAAGGACGTTTGCCTGTTCCTCTCTCTCTCCAGTCTATTCCTTTCATTTTCTCTCCCTCTTCTCTTTGTTCTTTTATCCATCCATCCACCTATCTGTCCATTCATTCATCTATCCATCCTTCCATCCACCCGATCATCCATTCCTTCATCCATCCATCCATGCATCCAACCACCCATGCAACCATCTGTCCATCCATCCATCCATCCATTCATTCATTCATCCACTCACCATCCATCCATCCACCCACCTGTCCATCCTTCTGTCCATCCAACCATTCATTCATTCATTCATTCATCCATCCATTCATTCATCCATCCACCCATCATCCATCCAAGTATCCATCCACCCATCCATTCATTCAGCTATCCATCCACCCATCTATCCATCCATCCATCCATCCATCCACCATCCATCCACCTGTTTGTCCATCCATCTACCATCCATCCATCTATGCGTCCACTCATTCATCCATCCATCCACCCATCCATCCTGTATTCATTGTATAAGCCGGACATTCCCTTTCTCTGCCCCTCTTCTTTTCTCCTCTCTCTCTCCCCTCCCTTCCCTCATTCCTCATTCATCCATTCTTTTATTCAACATGCATTCCCTGAGAGCTTACCCAGTGCTAGGTTCCATGCTAAGCCCTGGGGATATATGGCCCCTGCCCTGGAAGAGCTAACAACCTAACTGGGGAGAAGCAGGCAGAGGATTATGGAACTACACGGCAACCGCCATGACAGATCCTGCAGATGCTGTAAATGGTGGCTTCATGGTGGCTTCATTCCAGCTGAGAAAGGAGTCTGTACCACACCTGTCCCGTGATCCCACCTGGCAATAAGATCTGGTTCACCCATGGCGGGTGGTAGAGTGGGAAGAGCCAGCCTTGACCTGATGCTGGGTGTGCTCCCGGGCCTCAGTCCCCTCATCTGTACAGTGGGGATACAATAGCTGCCCTGTCTGCCTCAAAGGGATGTGGGGGGATTAAGGAGGATAGGGTCAGTGGCGGGCTCATCATTATTATTGTGTCTGACTTACAACTCTGCAAATTTCAGCTCCACTGGTAAGAGTTTATCAGTCTCATTCATTGCTACTGTCCCAGGGCCTAAAACAGTACCTCCTACACAGCAGGTGCTCAGTAACTATTTGTTGGCTGAATGAATAAATGTATGATGATTTCCATTTTTTAGATATGGCATTGGTGGCCCAGAAAGGTGGAGCCACTTGCCCATGGTCCCACAGCAAGAAGATGGAGCTGTCAGACTCCAGTGTCCACGAGCTTTCCACTTCTGGTGAGGCTTAATTCCGCCGTCAAAGCTCATTGGTTATCACCACCAACCCCCAGGCGCCTTCTCACCCACCTGGTGCCCTGGTAGACAGACACTGTTCTTTTTATTGTTATAATTGCTGCCACCATGTACTGCATGTCCCTCTTTGTTGCTGAGGCCAAGTGTGTCCTATTCACATAGCCAGAAGCTTTAATGAGTCCTCCTTGGGCTTCCACTTGGTTGTTTTTATTGGTTTTCCTCATGGCATGAGATTAAGAAAAATGTCTTTAGGAAGTAGCAAATTTACTGGCTTACGTAGGTTCCCCGGGCTCAGACGAGACGGATTCACATACGGAAGGTTCTCAGCGTCTGAGACAACCATCCATATGGAAAATAAAGTAGCAAGTTGTTTGCTCAATGACAAGTACTAATTTTCTTAATTCTTCCAAACAGTCCATGTATATAACAGATTTTGTCAAAAAGGCACACAGGGCTCCATCGATCTTGTTTATGTTCCCATCGTGGGAGTGCTCCCATCCCACCTGCTTTCCTACTGATATTTGCTAGGAGCGAGGAACATGTACATCTTTTTTTTTTTTCCTGTATCTTCTATGGAAAGGAACTAGAATATTCACAAGATTTGTTTCACTTAAGCGTGAAAACCACCCTGTGAGGGAGGTGATGCCGTCCCTACTCTGCCAACTCAGGGGACAGAGGCTGAGAGACGTCATGGGTTAATTATTGTCAGAGCCAGGACTCGACCCAGAACTTTCCAATATTACAGCATGCCGCCTCCCTCAAGGGTCCGGGGAACTCTGGCTGCTGCCAGGGGATAGTCTTTGCAGAGAAACCCCACTGCCCTTCGTGGGGACACTTCACCTCTCTTACCTCAAATGCAGCATCTGTGAAATGGGGTATGACCAGCACTTCAGGGAGCTTTGGCTGGGATCGAAAAGGGATAATGAAATGTCATTTATAAAATGCCTAGCACCGGCCTGAAACATAACATGCCCTCAGTAAATGGGAGACATGGTTTCTCTTTCTCTCTACCTGATGCATCTGCTTCCCTACTCAGCTGTGCATTCCTAAGAGGCAGGGAGCGTGTCTAATTTGCTGCGGCTCCCCAGTACCCAGGAGGCTGGCTGGACAGGGAATGGTCTCCAGCAAATGTTTGTAGAAGGAGCGAAGGACTGTGTTCATTTCTTGTCGGCACCGGCCTTAGAATTCCTTCCAAATTCAGATTCAATTCACCTCTTACGAGTAAAGCCAGGCACGCCGCTTTCCATCACAGGAGGTGGCAAGGGGATTTTAGAAGCTTTTCCATGGCAGGACTAAGTGTAAATCCCTCAGGGAGGAGAATTCCCATTGAAGCCCAGAAGACTGCCTTGTATTTGCTAGGCCCACTTTGGGCCCCAGGAGCCATTTTGGATGAGCCCTGGAGTCTTGTCATCCATTTTACAGATTAGGAGAGTGAGGCCCAGACTGGGAAGGAGACTGGCTCATGGCCACACAGACAGGACTTGGATGGATGGGGAGATAACTATTTATATAGTTAAACAGTCACATCATAAATGTGGGATCACAAATGGATGGTTACCCCAAAGGAAGAGAGAGAGAGAACTCTCTGCAGAAGTGACACTTAAACTGCAATCTTCAGGAGAAGTAGAAGTTAGCGAGGCCAAAACGCAGAAAGGGGTACACAAAGAGGATGTTCAGGGAGGAGGGAGCAACATGTGCAAAGGCCCTTTGGTGAGAGGAGTGGCAAGAAGGCCCGCGTGGCCCAAGCAAAGAGTGACAGAAGGCTGTCAGCAATGCAAATGGGTGGATCCTGCATGTCTTGTAAGTCCTGAGGGCCAGTGTGGGTTTGGTTTTAAGGGTGGGAGGGTTGTGAGCAGTGGGCTGGCATAATCAGGTTGGATTCTGACATATCACTGTGGTGGCTGGGAAGGGAAGGAGGGGGAAGTTTTGAGTCCAAGCTCTGCTACTTACTAGGAGTGTGACCCTGGGTGAGTGTGGGTAGTCATACCAGTTCATTGGGCTGTTGAGGAGAGTAAAGGGATAATGATTATTGAGTTACTATTATCATATCATCATCATTATTTAGAAGAGTAACGGGCTAAGAGTCAGAAATGCTGGATTCAAATCCCTGTTCTGCCCAT
Organism: Leptonychotes weddellii; assembly: GCF_054177405.1. Lineage (NCBI taxonomy): Eukaryota > Metazoa > Chordata > Mammalia > Carnivora > Phocidae > Leptonychotes > Leptonychotes weddellii. The sequence continues at coordinate 64,196,674 of NC_138381.1, forward strand.
TTACCACTTTGGGTAGGCAGGAAAGCCCAGTGGTTAAGATCTCTAGCTCCGACACCAGACACGGGAGGGGGGGTGCGGCGGGGGGGCAGGCTACACACGACCACGTACCTGCTGGTTGTGTGGCCTTGAGCAGGTGAAAGTCACTTGCTCTCTCTAAGCCAGCTGCAAGGGGGACTCCCACATGGGGTGGTTGTATGAATTTAATGAAAATTAATAGCATAGTGCCTGGTAAGTCATGGCTGTTATTATTACTGTGGTCAAGTTGGTTTTATTTGCATGGAGGACAATGCCACTACCTTCCAGATCATGCTTGAGGACCAGAAACCAAACATCCACCACCTTGGGGATGGCTCAGCTGCAGCCTCAGGGATAGAATGATTTCCCTGGAAAAATTCTAAGACAAAATTCTTCAGTGGAAAGACGGACATAGACGAAAGAACTGGGTCCATTTCTAGCCCCTTCACCAACCTACCGACCAACCAACCGTGTGTCCTTAGCAAGGCCCCAGCTCTCCCCGGGTCTTTGTCTCCTCCTCTCTGGGCATTGTTCCCGACCAGAGCTGTCCCTTTAACTTGCTGGATGATCAGAATGCTCTAGGTTGGGGGTGGGGAGGAAGGAGGATGGGAATCACTCAAATCCAATTTCCGTGGCTTCACCAAGTGCTTCTGTCACTTGATAAGGAGCAGCCGGGACCTCAGCTTTGCCTCTGTCAGGGAGAAGTCGGGATGGTTCGATGCCTCACAAAGCTCGCTTATCGCATTAGACCCTTCACTCGGCTCTGCAGATAAGACCCAGCTAATCAGACAAGATGCCCTCCACCTCTCCTCAGATCCCTGCTCACTGAATGGCCCTGCTTCCCAGAGGTGAATACATTTGAAATGATCCCTGACAAGGCATTGGAATTGAAAATTTGATCCAAAGCCTAATACAAGCTGAGGGCACACAACCTTCAGGAGGAGAAATAAAGGCCGGGGGGATTCTTTTTATTCATTCATTTGCTTCTTTATGGGGTTTCTTTTTGGCTCTTTCTTTTTCCCCCCTCCCCACCTCTCAAAGTCTTGCTCTCCAACTCCCTTTGGATTGAGTCTTTTTATCTCTTCTTTTCTTTCATCTCTTCCTAAGAGGGGCCAGTTTTCTTTTGAGAACAGGAAGAACTGCTTCTGCCATTTTGGTTTGCCATTCCAAGCTGGCGGGCATAGTCCATGGAGAGAGCTCCCCCAGCAAGGGAAAAGAAAACCAGGGCCTCTCCAAGAGAACACAAAACTGTACCTTAGGCCAGAAGCGAATCGTACAATGACTTCATTTAACATTATACATTTAAAAAATAAATTTTAAAAAATGATGACAGATATTTACAACACACATAATTCAGTCCTCCCTTCTAACCAAGTACCTCCCATGTAAAAATTGATGGAAGTTCAGTTTTGAGAAACATTTTTCTTGAACTGTATTTCTCTCCCCCTTTAAAAAGTATGTATCACCCGATAACCGTGTCTTTAGTTCAATAAACTCTTCTTTAGTGCCTAGCTAATACACTGAGTGCTAGTTTATGTGCCAGGCGTTTCACTGATTCTTATGCACAGGTTGATTTATATTTAGATACATTTTATTAAATGTAAAATAAAAATAAAAGATTTTATTATTTAAAAAAAATAAAAGATTTTATTTTTAAGTAATCTCCACACCCAACGTGGGGCTCGAACTCACAACCCTGAGATCAAAAGTTACATGCTCTACTGACTGAGCCCACCAGGCGCCCCTTGATACATGTTTTTTTTTCTTTTAAAGATTTTATTTTATTTATTTGAGAGAGAGAGAGAGCGAGCACAAGAGGGGGTAGGGTCAGAGGGAGAAGCAGACTCTCCGCTGAGCAGGGACCCCGATGCGGGGCCCAATCCCAGGACCCTGGGACCATTATCTGAGCCGAAGGCAGTCGCTTAACCAGCTGAGCCACCCAGGCGCCCCCTAGATACGTTTTAAATCTCTGAAACGAGCTGCCTTTTCTGAAATCCAGATGCACAGTATATCAGTCTTATGGAGGCATTTTTTTTTCTGGTTTTGCGGCCCATAAAATGTCAGGTATCTTATAGTCAATGCCATTTTAGAGTTGATGAACTGTTTTACAGCTGGGGAAATTGAGGCTCAGATAGAAAAGCCACAGAGCCAGCAAGTGACGGAGCCAGGTTTCAAGCCCATGTCCTTTTACTGCATAGCCCTGGGACATCAGCCACTATCTGCCTTACATCCCAACTCTGTATCCATCCCTGGGATGCTGAGGTCAACAGATCTGTCTAGGTCCTGTCTAGATTGTGAGAACTAGTCTTGTCTTGATGACTAGATTCAGGAAAACCCAGCAAAATAACCTTATAGGTGACCTACTTAAAAAAACCCTTCCTCTTCCCATTGAGGTCCAAAAAGAGAAATGACTGGTCAAAGGGCACACAGCAAGAGAGAAGACAAGAATCAGATCCAGGACCCAGGCTCATGACCTCCAGGCATATGATCTTGTTCATCGGTGTTAAAAGCTCGATTTCTAACGCCCCGCCCCAACACCCCGTCTGTCCCCCAAACCTGAGTCTATGGTCTACATTTTCTCTCCTTTGGGTCACTTTCTAACTGCACGCTGCCCACTCCTGTCTCTCCTTTCCCTCCAAATCTAGGCCAACTGGTTCCAAGTGTCTTTGCTGAGGCTTGTTGAAAACAAGGTCCTGCTGCCTGTTCACACTTTTCCTTTGGGCATGCTGCTTCCTTCCTGAAGTTCCACCTGAGCCCCGGCCAGCGAATTTTCACATATAATACCCCACACGGTATCCCTGCTTTGTACAGCTCTGGCTTCTCCAGGACTTTAAGTTTTGATTCCCTTCTTTTTTTCCACCAGGGAATTCATAACCTTGAATCCAAAGTTCGGCAGCCTATCTGGGGAAACGGGTTTACATGGGAATAGCTAAGAATAGCTAACATTTATTGGTTCTTCCCCATGTGCCAGGCCCTATACTAAGCGCTTCACACACATCATCAACACATTTAATTCAGCACATCTCTGTGAGGCAGACACTATCATTGCTTCTGTTTTTCAGATGAAGAAACCGGGCTCAGAGAGGTAAAGTGAACTGCCCAAGGATGCACAGCTTGGTTTTAAATAAGCTTACTCCAAAGTCCCTTTCTTAATTTAATTGAGCATTCCTTCAATGCTCTAGTTGGTCACCGATCCCCCACAGTCATCACTGTCTCTTGCAAGTGTCATTTTTGGTCCTTAATACTGCAGTGAGCACAACTGGATCCAAGCAAAGTGAGGGTAGAGACCATCATCCCATAGCCCCTTCACTGCCTCTGTGCCTTGCACAGTGTGGGGTTGACTCCATGGGGCTATAACACCTTTACGTTTTTCTTAGGATAAAGACTAGGCCCCGTGCTATGATCTAAAGGGCACTGCATGGCTGGCAACCTCCCCATTCCCCCATCTTATCTCAGCCCACTGACCTGCTTCTAATTCTGTGTGCTACTCACGAGCCCTCCCGTCCCAGGGCTCTTGAATCTGCTGTCCTTTTTCTCTGACACACTCCACCTGCTCCCCTTCACCTCATCAGTTTGGCTAGCCCCTCAGACTTTATGATTTCACCAGGAAGTCCTTCCCAGCCACCAAGCCCAGGCTGGGATCCCTGGGACACAAGGGCCATGCTCGTCTCTCGCTTCTGCCCGACTTCCTTTGTGAAGGCATGGATGCTGTGTCTGCTTTTGCTCGCCATTTCCTGCCTGTCACAGAACAGCTTTTGATAAATATTTGATGAATGCAACAGGGAGCTCAAAATCCCCCCTGGCCTCACCATCCACTTTTCCAGTTTCCATCAGATCCTGATAGAAAAACCTCTGGACCGAATCACTTTTATGGCATATATATATATATATATATATTTTTTTTTTTTTTTTTGAGCCTGACGCTCTATAGAAGTATGGTTGCAGTTCCAGCCCATGTACAATGAAATTTATGTGGTTCGTACCAGCAGTATGGCCAGGTAGGCAGAGCCGGTCTTCCCTCCTTCAGATTTTATACTCTGGGCCCAGGATCTAGGACAGGAGGGGGTTGGGTTACCTTCTTGCCCATAGCCTTGTTTCGGATGGCATTGATCTTCAGGGAAATGGCAGAGTTTGGCCAAGGCCACTAAAAACCCAATCTCATTCTAACAGACTCCATCAACTAAATGTTTTGGCAGGGTTGCAAGTTGACGGTAGCAAAACCTCTTGAATGAAAAAAAGTCTTGAACCAGTCCTTCCATATATGGGATGGAAATTTCCAATACAACAGTACAGATCTGGTTGGCTTCTGTGGTTCTATTCTACAAAAAATGGAGAAACCCAGGCAAGTCTATGGGGGAGACCAGGGCTTGGGGGAATCTAAGGCTTATGGGAAGGATTGGTGAGATCAGATGCCCATGGAAACAGACAGAAACTGGAAATGAGTGAAGTGGACCAGGTGGGGCCATGTCATGCCGGGAAACCCAGGTCAGACTAGGGGACATGCTCTGCTACTCCACCCCAGCCAACTGCTAAGAGCGTGTGAATGTGAGTCCTCTGTTGTCAACCCTTCTGATTTTTCCAGAGATGCCTGAACTTGGGATTTTCATGCAAAAATCATCCATGTTAAGTGTTGGAATAATTAACTTAAAATGCTGTAAAATAATCCAAGCCAAGCCCCAAAATGCATGTAGGTTTATGGACGCTCCCTTCTGATGAGGAGTTTAGAAAAATTTCCAACGTCTTTTGTTTCCCCAGGAATCCTTTGGAGTGGAATCAGAAAACCACTGTGGGAAGAGGGATGGGAAGAGAAGAACAGTGTGTGAGGGTGCTGGGCTGGTGTCTGAGTGCACGCGCACCCACTCTCCTAGGCAAGGAACAAAAGAAACCGCCTCCAGGCAAGCTGACTAGACCATCATGGCGCATAACTGACATTGGAATTACATTAAATTATCACCACACGAGTGCCTTCCGCTGTTGTTTGTGTTCCAAAATGTCCCAATGAATTCTAAAAGCAGAGCCATGTTCCCTTAGAAGAAAAAACCTAATGTTCTGTCCTTTATCAGAGCCCACTCAGGAAAATGAGCTCTCTGAATGGGAGCCCTCCCTCTTTCTCTCCAGGGGACAGAAGGAAACAGGGAAAAGTGATTAAAGCTTTTGATTAGTTCACAGGAATGTTTCTTTTCTTTTATTGTTGCTTTATCTTTACTCAAACAGAAGTTGGCCTGATAGATCTTAGCTGAGAATCAAGGGGGAAGATGTGGGGTATGCACTGGGGTGCAGGGTAGGGGAAGGATAATGGTTTCTATTTCCCAGGTGGTGGGACTGTGTTACCCTCCACTTTGTCACCTTGGTTCATGGACAAATGATATCTTTTGCTAACATAGGTATGTGGTCCCTGCAGTTTCATAGGATGTGTATTACCATTGACCTTCCTTCCTCCTCTCTTCCTTCCTTCCTTCCTTCCTTCCATCCTTGTCCTTCCTTTCTCCTCCTCCCTTCCTTCCTGCTCTTTCCATCCATTCCTTTATTCAGTAAACACCTACTTGAGCATCTTTTACCTCTCAGGCACTGTGCTAGGCAGAATGGATAAGATACACCTAGTTGAGGCCATCAGATGCATATCTGGGTTATATGGATTCACTACACAAGCTCAGATAAGGGAAAAAAGAAAGTTAAATAATTTGGGCGATTTGGCTTAACATTCTACCAGATGAGTATCTACCAAGCAACAGGCCACAAGTATTTACAGCTTGCTCAGTTAGTCTGGGTCCTCTCATATGTCTCAAAGTGTGTGCATCTTGCTCCATTGAGGGAATTTAGATCACGGTGTAAGACAAGTGTGGTAAAGCATTCTGAGTTTTCACTATAACCCATTTCCTTTTCCTCCTGGGCACAAGGTTAGACTACATATCCCAGGCTCCCTGGCCGTGAGGTACAGACTGAATTCTGTCCATGACTGTGCCACTTTCAGGCCCAATCCATGAAAAGCCCCTATGTGATCCTCTATATTTGCTCTTTGCTTGTCTTACACATGGATGCTGAGTGCCCATTGTTGAACTCCAGGGCCTAAAGCTCTTGACAGAGTCTCCAGGAAGAAGGGATTTACATGCCTGAATGGCCATGAGGAAGGTTGCCTGTTGAATGGGAATGTTTGCAGTAGACATTTTATGAGCAAGATATGAATTTTACTGCTCTAAGTTGTTGTGATTTGGGGTTTATTTGTTACAGCAGCTAGCGTTACTAACTCTAACTAATATATCAGTTATTTTACCAAATGAAGAAATGATAATCTGTTGTAAGACTGGGTTAAAATCTGGCCCATATTGGACTGATAGAGAAGAGGTGTGTGGTTCTCCACGATGGTTGCATGCTATATGATTTTTACCTTATTAGCTGACTGTAGTGTCTCAACCATGGATCAAAGATCTGACTTCTCTATATGGAGCATCCTCTGGGATAGTTCATAGACAGGGCAATTCAAAATGAGGCAATAATCTGGTCAAATGAGGAAATGGACAGCTCAACTCTCATCCTTCCAACATGCATGACCCATAACAATTTCAGTTACCTGAACCATTGCTGCACAAGTGGGATGTTTATTTGGCCTTCGCTGACAAAGTGATTATAGTAAATAATGCCCAGGCATCTTTTTGGAAACCTATTCAGTCCTGCCCTGGATCAGATTGGAACTCAGTTCACCCAAATTTCCAGCCTAGGTGGTTTTACTCACCTTTAAAAAGAGACACAAGTACCAATCTCAAAGATTGTGAGTTATAAATACCTCTCTCTCTCTCTCTCTCTCTCTCTCTCACACACACACACACACACACACACAAAACATGTTACCATGCCTGGTGCATACTACTCTTCTTTAAATCTTATAAAACCAGATTCGGATGTCAAGAATGTTTCTTCAGAGATCAAAAACTATAAACCCTTCAAGAAAATAATAATAGGGGCACCTGGGTGGCTCAGTTGGTTAGGAGTCTGCCTTTGGTTCAGGTCTTGATCCCAGGACCCTGGGATCGAGCCACACATTGGGCTCCCTGCTCAGCGGGGAGCCTGCTTCTCCCTCTCCCACTCACCCAGCTTGTGCTCTCTCTCTGTCTGTCAAATAAATAAATAAAATCTTTTTTAAAAAAGGAATGTAATAATATGATGATGATGGATGGTTCTGACTCTCCTATAGATAATAGCTCTTAACTCTGAGGGAATTGGAAGGTGAACAAAAATAGGCAGACTTCGTAAAACAGTCAAAACTTGGAAAAAGTGAATGGCATGAGATGAACTATTTTTTTTGTGGTTTTTAGCTTTAGATCAGGCTGAAGTCAGTGCTGCTTGGGGAAGCCAAAACTCTAAGAGAAACTCATAGTGTTTCTGGCCAGAAGAACCAGAAGACAAAGTTTGGGGCTATCATAGCTGCTAAAAAGTAAGGGAAAATCCCTAAAAGGAAATAGCAGTCTCAAATTATTAACTGCCCAAATCTTTGTCTGATCTCTGAATTTCACACATATGATATGAACTTCACAAACACATGACAATAAGCAATTCAGCTAAAGACAGAACTGAACTGAGATTTGAATTTTAATACAAAATATAGAGTTTGGTTTGAGTCCAACCAAATCAATCACCAACTAAAACAAAAACATTAATACTCGTCAGAGGAAGTTAACAAAATCCAAAGCTTCCACAATGTAACAGCATCCAGGATATAGCCTCAAATATCTTGACATACAAAAAAAGAATTAGGAAAATTTGACACAGGCTCAGAAAAAAGAAATCAACTTGGACTCCCCACAAGGTGACTTTGACATTGAAATTAAGAGACATGGATTTCAAGGCAGCTGTTGTAATTAAATTCAATGAACTGAAAGAAAATTTGGTTGAAATGAAAAGAGGTATCAGTAAAGAAATAGAAACTATAAAAAACAGAAATTCTAGAATAGAAAAACATAGCTAAAATTGAAAATTCACTGAATGGGGCACCTGGCTGGCTCAGTCGGAGGCGTATGAGACTCTTGATCTTGGGGTCATGAGTTCCAGCCCCATGTTGGGTGTAGAGATTACTTCAATAAAACTTTTAAAAAATCCTTTAAAAAAATTCACTGGGGGTGCCTGGGTGGTTCAGTCAGTTAAATTTCCAACTCTTGATTTCAGTTCAGGTCATGATCTCAGGGTCTTGAGATCAAGCCCCACATTGGGTTTCATGCTCATTGGGGAGTCTGCTTGAGATTCTTCCCCTCAGCTCCTCTCCCCTCTAAAATACATAATAAATCTTTTTAAAAATTCACTTAATGAGCTAAGCAGAATGGAGATGACAGAAAAAAGAGTCAGTAAACTTGAAGACAGACTAACAGAAATTAGGCAGTCTGAAGAAGAGGAAAAAAAAGATGAAAACGGGGGCGCCTGGGTGGCTCAGTCGTTAAGCGTCTGCCTTCGGCTCAGGTCATGATCCCAGGGTCATGGGATCGAGCCCCGCATCGGGCTCCCTGCTCAGCGGGAAGCCTGCTTCTCCCTCTCCCACTCCTCCTGCTTGTGTTTCCTCTCTCGCTGTCTCTCTATCTGTCAGATAAATAAATAAAATCTTTAAAAAAAAAA
>NC_138381.1:64205786-64213614 GCF_054177405.1 Leptonychotes weddellii
AGAGGAGGAGGGGGAGGAGGAGGAAAAAGAGAAGGAGAAGAAGAAGAAGAAGGAGGAGGAGGAGGAGGGGGAGGAGGAGGAAAAAGAAAAGGAGAAGAAGAAGAAGGAGGAGGAGGAGGAGGAAGAGGAGGAGGGGGAGGAGGAGGAAAAAGAGAAGGAGGAGGAGAAGAAGAAGAAGAAGAAGGAGAAGAAGAAGAAGAAGAATGAAGAGGAGGAGGAGGAGGAGAAAGAGAAGAAGAAGGAGAGGAAGAAGGAGAAGGAGAAGAAACAGTAGGGACCATTTATTGAGCTCCTCCTCTGGGCCAGACCGTGAAAATGCCTTGGATTCGTTAGCTCATTTAACCTTCGTCAACAGACCTGCAGGGCAGACAGATACCGTTATCCCCATTTTGGAGATGAGGAAACTGAGACTCAGAGACATTTAGGTAGCTGTCACAAATGGTGGTGGAATGGGCTTTAAATACAGGCAATCAGTGCCAAAGCCTGTGCGTTTAAACATTATGCTCCCCTGCTACCTCCAGAGACATTGTGCTAACTTGTATTAAGTGCCTACTGTGTGTCAGGCACCTTGCCAGGGGCTTGGGTTCACGACTGAGTCAAACACACTCTCATCTCTGGAAGAGCTTCCAGGTCAGCTGGGCGAAAAGACAAGCCTGTCAGGGACTGAAACCCAGATGAGGTATAAAAAATGGCTCAAGGAGCCATGGGCTTCATGGAGGGCTCGGCACCTGCTGGGAACAGAGGAGGTTTGGCAGCATTTGGATTGGGCTCGGATTCTGGGTGGGGTCTGGACTGGCTGGCAGCTGGTGGGACAAGTAAGCTGGGCTGAGGGTCCAGCTTGGGACAAAGGCCGGGTGGGGGGGAGTGTGTTTGGGAACCAGTGAGCTGTACGGTTTGCCTCAAACAAGAGAGGTTGTACACATGGGCCAAGCTGGCTTTCAAAGTCAGAGGAACTGAGCACAAATGCTGTGTTGTGCCCGCGGCCTCACACAGCCTTCCTCATTTCCCTCCGGCCCTTCTCAACGGTCCAGGCACAGTGAGATCCTGGCCAAGGAAGGTGACCCTGGGAAAGCAGTGGCCATTGACCTGTGATGGGGTGGAAGAAGAGGAAGGAGCCTTCCTCCTTTTAGGCAGAGAGCCCCAGGAAGGCAGAGGCTGTGTGTCCAGCACCAACCACTAAGCCTGGCTCATAGAGCTCAAAAAACATTATTGAAAGGGTGGATCAGATCCACATAAACACACACACACACACGCACACACATACACACATACAAACATACACATGCACACACATGCATATCCAAATTTTTAATAGAAAAAAAAAGAGTTTAAAGGAAATGTATACTTTAGTAGGAGGAGGAGGTTTGAGGCACGGAGAAGGAAGGAGAGGAAGTCAGCAAGTCTTGGGGACCTGCTGTGTTCCAATCTCAGCCTACCACTTCCTGTAAGTGCCAGGGGTTTTTTTGCTAAGTAATTTTGCTAAGTAACTTAACTGCAGCGTCTCATTTCCCCATCTGTAAAATGGGAACAGTAATACCAGTCCCAAGCTCACAGGGCTGCTGTGGGATTTCAAGGAGTCCATCCATGTCAAATGCTTGGCTGGGTCGTGGCTTGGGTTAAGCACAGATGAAAGGTGGGAATGTACGGAAAGGGGCAGGTTCAACAGGCCATGGGAGATGATCTAGAGACTCCGGCCCTCCCTTCCTTCTCTTTGTTGGTTCAGTTAAGTCCAAAGATCTGTGGGACTGAAGCTACAAGAGCTTCCAATCTTGGCATGCTAAAAGACAGCTCTGCCCATTTGCTGAGAGAAAAAATTAGCAAAAGGGAATTCACCAAACTGCTAAAAAGCTGGACTGACAGTTAGGAATTAATCCTTGCCTTGGGCCCTAGGATGTACCTCTCTTTGCTTAAGTTTTGCCGCATAAATATGTTTTGGAAACAACTGGAGGAAATGAGCCTGGACATATAAAAGCATCAATTAAATTAACCTCTCCCCAAAAGCATCAGGTAGACGAATCAAACCAATGTAATTGAAGAGATTGCTTTTGCCTCTCCCCTTAAGTTATCATTTTGTATAAAGTGGCTCCCGACATCATCCAACTGTGGGTTTCCTCTCCGATGAATAGACACAAGTTAAATCCCTTCCCAGACATCCCCCTCCCTCCCAGGCTGTCTGTTCTGAAGAGAGCTGGCTTGAGATTAGCCCAGAAGGGGAACACTAGCAGGATGTCAGGTGCTATGTCCCTTCCCTGCTCAGCACCAGGCCCCGGGGAACTTGAGAGCTGGGTGTGGTTCTGTGTCTTCACTTTTTAAAAAAATATTTATTTATTTGTTTATTTATTTGAGAGAGAGCGCACATGAGCAGGAGGGGCAGAGGGAGAGGGAGAGAGAATCTCAAGTAGACTCCCTGCTAAGCACAGAGCCGAATGTGGAGCTCCATCCCACAACCCTGAGATCACGACCTGAGCCAAAACCAAGAGCCAGATGCCCAACCAACTGTGCCACCCAGGCACCCCCGTATCTTCATTTTTGTATCACAGTCATTGGTGCCAAAGGTTGGTTGGTGATTGGCAATGGGTTGATTTTCTCCATTGCTAACGTGCCAGTGAGTTTCACCAACACTTTCTATTCTCGAAGAACCAATCTTCTCATTTTCCCAATGGCCAGACAATCTTTATTATTATAAGGTCTATCCAGAACTCACAACCTCTAACTTGTCCTTGGAAGCTTAGATTCGCCATAGCCTTCCAGTAACTCTCCGATCATCCCCTTGTCCCCATGTTCTTGTGAATAACTTCCTTAGGACCTGGGAAGCTGAGATTGCAAATTGCCTCCAAGAGACTCTCCCCTTTCTTTCCTTTCATAATCAAATCTCCACATTTTAGCCAGACACATGGCCACCTAGGACATACAATTCTCAGCCTCTCTTGTAGTCGATTGTGGCCATATGGCTGTGTTCTGGTCGCTGGGAAGTGATGGACATGACTCCCTTGGAATGCCCTCAGAATTTTACCCTTCCTCATTGGCTGCAAGGTGGGTCGGATGCCTGGAGCTGGACTGTTCCACCTTGGATGATATGAAGGAAGCCACATATTGAGGACGTCAGAGCGATGAATTAGAAGCAGCCAGGGGTCCCCGATGGTTCCAGATCTGGCTTGTTAGCTCTGGACTATCTACATTGGCAGAGAAATTAACTTACATCTTGGGTAAACCACAATTATATTTTGATCTGTCGCGGCAATTGACCCAATATTACGAATAACTAACACTACCTACAAAAGTGAGTCTTGCTTTACCCCACAATAAGATCCTGGAAACATGTGAGTAAATAGAATTATTGTGCCTAAAATCACATCTTCAATGTGCCTGGGGAAGCCATCTGTTGGGATAGTTAAGAGTAGGATTTTGGAGCTAGAACTGAGGGTTCTGCTCTGCAACTACCTGTGTGGCCTAGGGCAAGTTAATTAGCTTCTCTGTGCCTCTGTTTTCTTCTTTTAGAAAGTGGAGGTGATTGTATTCATCTCACAAGATTCTTGTGAAGATGAATTGAGATACCAAATGCAAAGTCCTTAGTATGGTGCCTGGCATATAGTAAAGAACTCCATAAATATTCTATGGAGTCATCTGGAAAGTTAAAAAAAAATGTTTCATAATCCACCAGCACGGATTCTGGCTCCACTGGTCTAGAGTGAAATCTTGGCATCTCCGCATTTTAAAGTTTTCCCAGTTCCTTGAGTAGTTGAGAAGCACTGCATTCAAGGCATCTAGTGGGAGGGCTTTCCAGAAACCATTTCCTGATTTGCCCATCAGGCAAATCAGCCACTCTTATCATGCAAATTCAGTCACACGTTCATGATGAGTTGCCCTCACCTTGTGACTCCTTCCTGATTTTATTTTGTTTTTTTCCAGCATAATCTCTGTATACATGTGTGCTCTGGCCATCAGCGTCCACGCCATGACCTTCCAGTGGAACCCCCTGAAGCTAAGTTACAGGCTCAGCATAATTCATGGGCTTTCTGGAGCACTTCCATATATATGATCTCACTCGATCTTGGCCACAGCCCTGCAAAGCACTTAGGACTGGTTTTAACATCATCATCATCATTATCACCTCCATTTTATAGATGAGAAAACTGAGGCTCAGAGTGGGTAAGTAATCTGGAGCCCAGACTTCAACTAAGTTCTATCTGACTTCAAAGCTTGTGATTCACTCCTGAACCCCTCTGCCTTCAAAGCTTATGATTCACTCCTAAACCCCTCTGCTTCTCTAAAACTGAATTGTGATTCTTGAACGGCTCGTTTATTCATTTATTTGACTCAGTTTGTAGTCTCAAAGATCAAGGAGATGGATAGTTCCATGAGCTAATGAAACCCCAGGTAGACCAGTAGCTTCTCCCTCTTAGCCCAAATCCAGCTCTAAGTTTGGTCAAATCTTCAGGGAGATCTGATGCCACCAAAGCCCTCAGGAGAATCCACAGAGGGAGATAGGCCCATGCCAGAGTTCCCCAGAAATTCCATGTGAGTAAAGAATTGCATAGATCACCCTTTGATCCCTCTCTCCAAATTCTTCCCTTTTTGGATGAAGGCATTCTCTTTGGTCAGGGTGGCTTGAAAGCTACCTCAAGGCCATGCTCATGTTTCACTCATTCAAGTCAACTGGAGATCAGAAACATCAAGTGAAAAGCCCCTGTCCCCTGGAAAGCCAGTGTTCCCTTTGCAAAAAAAAAAAAAAAAAAAGTGTTTCTCTTACATATTATATAACTCTGGGGAGGCGGTTGCTTAGCAACTGAGCCCAGTTGGCTGGGCTGGGAGTAGTTATTAACTCTTCTTGCAGTCAATTGACATTGTCAAGTCTTCCTGGAAGGCCACCAACCACCCCATTTCCATAACAGAAAGCTCATGACATTCATTTGTCCCTACATCAAGACCCTTCCTGGCTCTCTCTTCACCACAATTGCAGTGCTGTCCTCCTGGGAAGAAGGACAGCGTATGCGGCCGTGTGCTGCTTGCCTAGTAAGACCAGCCTCAGGCTTTCCCCAACCCATGGAAAGAACCTACTGAGAATCCATTTGGCTACTTAAGTGATGTGAAATTGGACCCCTTGGCAAAAAATAGAAGTTAAATGCACACATCACAGGGGCGGGGCGCCTGGTTGGCTTAGAGTGTGAGACTCTTGATCTGGGGTCATGAGTTCAAGTCCCACATTGGGTGTAGAGCTTACTTAAAAGCTTACTTACTTACTTAAACATGGCACACATCGCCATGTCCACATGAATACTTACAGTTTCAACAGGAATGTGTGGAGCACCTACATGCCAGACCCAGCAGTAGGCACTATGGATCAACAGTAAACAAGAGAGTCAAATGTCCCACCCTCACCAACCTTACATTCTAGTCAGGGAGATAGATGGTACCTATGAAAAGAAATAAACAAGATAATTCTGTTTGTTGTAAGTGCTCTGAAGGAAATAAAATAAGGGGATGTAATAGAAAGAGCCTGAGTTGGTGTGTGTGAAGAGGTATCTCTATACCTCTCTGCAGCTATCTCTATGCACGCATCTAAATATATCAGTATAAAAGATGCATCCGTAATGTATGGGGATTAACATAAGAATTAAAAAAAAAAAAAGATCATCCACATGCTGGAGACACTGTGTTGCTGCTGATAGATACACTCCATTCAATGTTAGCGTGGCAGGAGCCCTAGAGCTAATCTCGGTTCAGTCTCCCAAATCTTTCCCATCCCAGTAAATGGTACCACCTGATTCAGCCAGTCACTCAAGCAGTAACCCCGGGGGACAGCCTTAATTCTGTTTTCTCTCTTTTATCCATCAACACATCTATTGACTTTAATTTCAAAACAGACCTTGAACCTGCCCCTGGATGACTATAACAGCTTCCCCAGCTGGTCTTCCCTGACGGTTCATTCTCCACCCAGTAGCCAAAGTGAGATTTCAAAAAAGGAACTCACTCTCTCCTCTGCTTAACACCTCTCAATGGCTTCCCTCCTGCTGATCTCAGATTGCCACCAAACACTTACCGCAAGGCCCTGTGTGTTCCAGAGCCTGGCTACTTCTCTCCTTCCATTTCTGACCGCACCTACCCTCATTTACCATGTCCCAGCCACCATGGCCTTGGTTCTGACTCAAAGAGGACAAGCTCATTTTTTGCCTCAGGGCCTTTGCATGTGCTGTTTCCTTTGCTCCTAGCCTGACAAACCCCTACTCATCTATCTTAGCTGAAAGGTCACTTTGCAAAAAAAAAAAAAAGTGGTTTTTTTTGCAGAGGCTCTCCTGACCACCTGATTCCCTGATCCCAGCACCCTGGTTGATGCCTTCACAGAACTTTCATTCCTATTTGTAATTATATATACACACACATATATAATATATATAATACATATATATAATATATAATGCATATATATTATACAATAATGTATATAATAATGTATAATATATAATAATTACATACTTATGTATAGATACATATATAAATATGTTTTTAAATTGCTTGTCTTTCTCCTTTGAAAGGCTGAGCTTCATGAGGGCAGAGACTATTTGTTCCCAATGGTATCTCCAGCATCTATTCAGGGGTGTGGCATATATAGATGATGTTCCCGATATTTTTTTTTTCCTACCTGAATGAATAAATACAACATCATAAAATAGCTAGAACTTACTGAGTGTTTTCTACATTCTAAGTGCAGTACCAAACACTTGGCATATCAATGATCCTGCTTCATCTTCACGATGACCCAATTAGGGCGGGTATGACTATTCCCATTTTAGAAATGAGTGAGCTGAGGTTCAGAGATGGGAGCTGTAGGGGCGCCTGGGTGGCTCAGTCGTTGGGTGTCTGCCTTCGGCTCAGGTCATGATCCCGGGGTCCTGGGATCGAGCCCCGCATTGGGCTCCCTGCTCCGCGGGAAGCCTGCTTCTCCCTCTCCCACTCCCCCTGCTTGTGTTCCTGCTCTCACTGTCTCTCTGTCAAATGGATAAATAAAATCTTTAGAAAAAAAAAAAAACAGAGATGGGAGCTGTAAGACCAAGGTCACACTGCTAGGCAGGGGCTGAGCTGAAACTGGAACTAAGCTCACTCTGACTGTCGAAGCTGGGCTTTTTGATGACTGTATAATTCCTAATACTTGCAAAGTTTTATAACACTTTTCCGCCCCTCCCAGCTTTATCGTATGAGGGATAGTTGTCTCATAGGCAGAGGCGTATCAGAGATAGCCTGAGAGTTTGAGGTGGCACTGTGATGAGCTCAGTCTGATTGGTCTTGCAGTCAGGCGAAGTCCAGTTATCTGAACAACCAGAGCCTAGCAGACAAAGGGTGAACCAAAATAACTCCCCACACTGAGTCATTCCTGATCACGCCTGGGAGGCTTTGCAGGACATCTGAGGCGCTCTGCCGCAGCATAGAACATCTCCCTCTCGCTTTATGCCCAGCCCAAGCCTTTATTGAAAAGAGTGTGTCAGGGGAAATAGCTGGCCCTAAACAACTCTGGAACTTGGTTTGGATTAAAATAAGAGAACACAAACAGCTACCATTTGTTGGGTGCTTAAGATGCGCCAGGCACTCGATCGAGATCTTTACATGCATCTGTCCCCACCCAAAATCACTCCAGGTGGGAATATTCCTACCCCCATTTTACAGGTGAGGAGACAGAGATGTGGTCATCTGCTCAGGTTACACAACCTGTAAGTAGAGGAGCTGGGATACAAATTGAAAAGGGTAAAGATCCCGAGTACAACCTCTTAACAATTGTGTTCTATTTCCTATACCAACAGGAGTATCCTATCCCATAACCCACTTTTCTAAGAAT
>NC_138381.1:64213714-64222874 GCF_054177405.1 Leptonychotes weddellii
TGCTAAGTTTTATTCATCATTTGGGACGCAGCTCAGGAAGCACCTCCTCCAAGAAGCACCTCCTCCAAGAAACACCTCCTCCAGGAAGCCTTCCTTAAGCCCTGGTCTGGGTCAAATGCATCCCTGGATTTCTGTGGCTTAGTCCTATCTCAGGACACCTGGCTATTTGTCAAAATTGTCTGCTTATACATCCAGCCTCTGAATCTCTTGCGGGGGGCAGGGAGTCTGTCCTAGATGATTTCTTTTCTTCAACAACCAGCACTCAGCTCCTGATACTTAAGAGATGCCCAACATGGGTGCACATAGCACCATGATCTCCAGCATGGTAATTATTCCTGGAAGAATTTGACCCAAACGGCTCCAGGGAATTGAACAAAATTGAATGCAGTGGAAAGTCTGAACATCACAGAGACTCAAGAAGCATATAAAACATAAAGAGAAAATTGCTTTTCAAAAATGTAACAAAGGGAAGAAAAGATTCACATTGGCTGTTAATACAGGCTTTGCGGATGCAGTGGGGTGGGGATGGGATAATTAACTTTCTCTGCACACCTCCCAAATGTTCAATAATGTCAAATAAAAAAAAATCAAATTGTAAAAAGAGTACCTTTTTCCTTCACACATTTCCCACTCTTGCAGGACAATATGGCACAATATGATAGAAGAAAAGCATCAAGCTCTCGGCCTTGGCACGAACTTGCTTTGTGATCTTGGATAAGTTATCTCTCTTCTCTGAATCGTACATATTTCATCTTTAAGTAAGGGAGACGGACTGGGATATTCACCAAGGGCTCTGGTTCATATGTATTCCTCAGGCATCGAGCCATGTTGTTCTCACATGGATTTTTTGGTGACATATTGAGGGTTTTTCCCCCCCTAGGGAATTCTCTCTCTCTCTCTTTTTTTTTTCCATGTTCAAAGACACACAAACTGTTCACAATTCCCTGCTGTTGTAAGAGCAATTTGCTTTCATTATCCTAAACCTTTCAGCATTTCTTGAAACCTCTTTTTATAGGAAGAAAAAATGTTCCTGATGTGATCACAGGAGATAAACCTGCCATTTCACATTTCAAAAAGTGATCAAAATGCACCCTACTAGAGTAGGTACTCATTACAATTTATGACGAGTGCTTGAAATTGCCTTTATCTTTCTTCTCATCTGTCCAGAATTATTGTTTCTGTTTAGGACAGGAATGCCTAAAGGGGTGGAGGAGGGTGGACGTGAAGAAATCTCTTCGGTGTGATGCTGCTATTTCATGTTGTTTCCTTCAAGCATCGCATTAGCTTGGGTTGACCAGATAGATCGTTTGCATGACTTCCCTCCTTCTATTTGACCAGGAGCCAAGACCTGCGGGAAGGGTGGTAAAGGACTTGGGAAACGGGCCTATTTTGCCCATTAAGGCCTGAGGCCGACAAGCTTTTTAAGAGCCCATGAAAATGTCTGAGAGCTAAAAACAATATTTCAGCTCCAAAATAGAAAAAGAAAACTGTGCAAGCAGAATTAATAAAGGCTTAAATTAAATGGGCTCCATAACCCACCATCATGTCAACCTTAGTATTTCTGAAATTTAGTGTTCATAAAAGTTCCATTATATTTGAAAAGAGTTGATGGGTTAGAATCTCATTTCACAAGAATTCCAGAGTATTCTTGATGATTTGTCAAGAAATTACAGATAAATGTAAATCGAGAACGTTACCGTGGTAACAAAATAATTCCAAAAGCTGATTTTCACATTTCCTTTAAAATATGTCCGTAAAAATGCATTTAATTTGTATGATATGATGTGAGTTTGGGGCTCCAAAATAAGGTTGCTTAGGGCAAACCAAAGTTTTAAAGTGGCCTTACATAGGATGAGCTGATGAATGGACAGGTTGATGGATAGATAAAAGAATGTATGTATGGATATATGTATGTGGTATGTATGTATGTATGTATATATGGATGGATGGATGGATGGATGGACAGATGTATATAAGGATAGATGAACAGGTGGGTAGATGGGTGGATGGATACATGTATGGATTGATGGACAGGGATGGATGGGTGGATAGATAGATGGATAGATAGATAGGTGAACAAGTGGATGGATGGATGGATAGATGCATAGACAAAGAGATGGATAGATGAAATTATGGACTCAGTATCACTCAGTGAGGTAGTAAGGAGCCCTGACCCCTCACTTTCAAGCTATTATTAAAATCATTTAAATGTAGTCACAAAACCTTGAGCACAAGGACTGGAAGAGTCCCAAGAGACCATCTAGGACAACTTTGTTCCTCTTACAGATGAAAACACTGAGGGTCAGAGAAAGGAAGGGACGTAGCTGGTGGCATATTTCCTTTAATCTTATCAAACAGGAGGTTGTTGCTTGAATGTTTGCCTCTTGGAGAGACGTGGCACATGCCTATTTCTCAGGCACCCTACATATTTATAGGATAGTGTTTCACAACTGATGACAGCTTGCTGCTAAACTGACAGGCCTCAGTCTTGCCAAGCCTCAGGATCTTTCCTGCACACTTCCTTTCCTGTCTTCCAAAGAAGGCAGGCTAGTGAATGGCAGTCCTTGGTCTGGGCCGAAACTACTCTGTAGACTCAGCTGAGGAGAACCATATCTGCTTAATTCCTACTCACTTTATCTTATTTTAGTACATCCTCAGTCCCTTCCTGAGTCTTTCAGCCATCAGTTGAGACATGGTAGAAAAAAAAGAAGCCCTCTGTTCCCCCATATATTGGACTTCCTGTGGCTTTTCTCTTGGTGACAGCATTCGGATTTTCCTTCAGGAAATCACCATCCCTCACCTCAACCCCTGGGTTGGGGGAGCCTGGGACTGGCCAGTCAGGTCTTACATCACTCCAGCGCCAGTGATTAATTCAAAGATGAGCATAGGTACCAGTCTGACTACATAGTACGTTTATTAGCCCCCTTAATCCTCTCCACAATTCTGTGAGATAGGTACTATTATAAATCTCTTTTAAAGATGAGGAAACTGAGGCACAGAGAGGTTAAATAACTTACCCAAGACTGTATCACTGATAAGTGACAGAGATGAGGTTTGAACCCAGGTGGCCTGATTTAAAGTCAGCATGCTTAACCCTGCAATATCCCACCTTTTACTACCTGATGTATAGTGTATCCTCCAAAAGTACCAGTGGATGAGTTTTATCAGATACTGAAAATATATATATATATATTTGCTCCCATTAAGTGCTTAATCAAAACTTCAACATGACTTAATCCCTGGGAGAACTGGACTTAATGACCTCATGTAACTTTATTTTTTTAAAGATTTTTATTTATTTATTTGAGGGCGGAGGGGCAGAGGGAGAGAGAGAATCCCAAGCAGACTCCCCACTGAGCGCAGAGCCTGATGTGGAGCTCGACCCCACAACCCCAAGATCACAACCTGAGCAGAAACCAAGAGTCGGACACTCAACTGACTGAGCCACCCAGGCGCCCTGACCTTATGTAACTTTATACATAGGATGACTCGCTTTTCTGGAAATTTATTTCCTGGTCACCTTAACTATGCGGAAGCTACCAAGAACTACAAGGAGGTGAAGAATGAAAACTTCCAAGGTCAAAAATGCTGCCAAGGGTCAGCTTTGAACCTGGTGGGAGTTATTCACGGAAGAGTCCCTCACTCTGATCTTGCATACTATTTTTACACAAATGTCATCTGTTTTCTCAGCTCAAAGGAATTTAGAAATGGCAACCCGGAAGAAAGTCCGTGTAGCACTGAGAAAAAAGTTGTTAACTAAGGAGTTGGAATGAGCTAGAAGTAAATCCCAGTCATAAAACTGACAAGTGAAGGACTTTGCCTCTTTCAGCCTCAGTTACCTTATCTGTAAAATGGTGGCAATAATATTATGTACCCCATGCTCTTGCTTTGAGAAGGAAGTTAAAACTGTTGGTAGGGGCGCCTGGGTGGCTCAGTCGTTAAGCGTCTGCCTTCGGCTCAGGTCATGATCCCAGGGTCCTGGGATCGAGCCCCGCATCGGGCTCCCTGCTCGGCAGGAAGCCTGCTTCTCCCTCTCCCACTCCACCTGCTTGTGTTCCCTCTCTCTCTGTGTCTCTCTCTGTCAAATAAATAAATAAAATCTTTAAAAAAACAAAAAAAAAACAAAAAAAACTGTTGGTATAACGTGCCCAGCACTTAGTAGGTCCTTACTAAATTATATCCTTTGTGATCAACGAATGATTAAGTTTTTCACCCCTTCTCAGGGTTAGTATCCTCATTTATAAACTATGGATTATAACAAGAGACCTCTTGGGGAATTTTACAAGGTTGTTGGACAGAGTAGTAAGGTAATGGAAGTAAAAATGCTTTTTAAATGGCTAAATACCGCTTAAGTGCAAGGCAGTATTATATTTATTACTACTAGAGCAGTAAGAATTATGCTATGGTTAATACTTATTACTATTAGTCATCATTATGACCACTGCTATAAACGAATACAGTATTAGTCCTTAGGTTACTGCAACATTTCACAATAACCTCCCGGGCGAAGAGTGACCACACTGTAAATGAACACCCAGAACTGTGGCCTCTCTATCAAACCAGAATCAATAACAATAGCACCTCCTTCGTACCTGAAATGAATTAGACAAACATCCTTTCCTACAAGGAGACACAGACACAAACCGACTGAGTATAAAGTGGCGAGTACCTTGCATAGCACCTGCCAAGCACATGGTAAATTCTATATTAGTAATATAGTAAATTCTATATTAGAAATAACTACAAAAGACATAGATTAAAGATGGCTGCCAAGTCTCTACCACTCACACCCATAGCGGGGTCTATTTCCCTTTCCTTTGAATCTGAGCAGGCCTCCTGACTTGTTTTGACCAACAAAATGCAATGCACAACTTCTGAGATTGTCTCTTAAGACATCTTCAGCTTCAGGGTGCCTGGGTGGCTCAGTTGGTTAAGCGACTGCCTTCGGCTCAGGTCATGATCCTGGAGTCCCAGGATCGAGTCCCGCATCGGGCTCCCTGCTCAGCAGGGAGTCTGCTTTTCCCTCTGACCCTCCCCCCTCTCATGCTCTCTCTCTCTATCTCATTCTCTCTCTCAAATAAATAAATAAAATCTTTAAAAAAAAAAAAAAGACATCTTCAGCTTTTGCCCTTGCTTTTGGAGCACTCCCTCTTAGAATCCTGCTGCCACGTTGTGAGAAGCCCCAGCCATGTGTAGGGGCCACATGAGAGGAAACTGAGATGTTTTGGTGGTAAGCAGCTCAAGCCACCAGACGTGTGGCTGAGCCTCTTGGCATTTCCAGCCCAGTCAAGCCACATGATGACTGTGGCTCTGTCCAACAACATGTGAACTGGAAGAATCACCAAGCTAAGCCCAGTGGAACGCAGAATCATGGGAGATAATAAATAGATGGTTGTTATTTGAAGCTACTATGTTTTGGGGGTGGTTTGCCATGCAGCAATACTAATTGAAATGAAATGGATATGAATGCTCCAATAAGATGCTCCTGACCCCACAGAGAGAGGCAGGGAAGGCTTCCTGGAGGAGAGAGCATGTGGAAGTCTTACGAGATTTGTGGGTTAAGCAGGTGCACAAGGATCCTAGCTCTCATTCACGAGTCAACCCTCTACTTGATGCTTTTGAGTCCAAGGCAGGTTAGAGATAAGAAAAAGAATTCTAAAATCTTCTCTCACCCAGATAATTTTTTCTCCTCTTTAGGGATCAGCCCCACTTCCCTGGCACTAAATCAAAATGACAGGGCCTCCAAATTGGTTCAGGTGCTCATGCATTTGTAAAAATGTCTTTCTGGAAAAAGCCTGGTATATCTAATTTCTGCCCCGAGCACATTTTTATAGTTAAGCTATATTATAAATGGCGTTTAATTTAGCCAGCAATGTCAGGCCTACCTTCAAACGAGAGCCAGTGATAATATATATGAAATCCTTTTGTACGTTCTGATCAGGGTTTGAGAGGAGGGGAGTGGTGGGTTAAATTATCTTTGTCCAAATTTATATTCTTTTCTTCTCCTCTCTGCTGCTTTTTCTGTGCTCCAGCCACCAAGGGGAGAACATTGAAAGCCTTTCAAAGCACCAGGCCAGGTTCGAGGGGGGCAAGTCTGTGGATGAGTCGAGGTTTTAAACACAGTTGAGGGGTCAAGGGCCGGGAGCCCTGTGGACTTCCGAGCAGGCTCAGAGCATGGGCCTCCCTTCCACCGTGGTTGGAGAGAGATGGTGTCAGGAGCCGTGGGCTGAGAGAAACAAACTCAAATAGTTCTAGACCTTAGCTGGGAGGCAGGAGACAGATGAGCCTGTCTCATGATGAGGAGTGAGGGGGTGGGATTACTCCTTCAAATCCTGTCTGCAAAGTCCTCCTTCCTTACCCCCCTCCACCTCATAGAAGCCTTTTCTAACCAGAACAGGCCACTCCCCTGCTTATAGTGAGCTTCTAAGAGCAAGAGAATAGGGTCCCTGAATGCCTCCCAGCAGCCCCCCTGCCCTACAGGACCTGACCCACCCACCTCTTCACTTCTTTTTGCCCAATTCCTTCCCTGCTCTTGATACTCCGGCCACATCAGCTTTTTGTTAGGTCTTCAAGTGCCCCAAGCTCTGGCGACTCATCCAAGGCCAAGCCCAAGGTTGCATCCTGAGCACTAAGGCATCCCTGACTCAGCCTGTCCCCAACAAGTGCAGAAGCAGAGAAGAGGGCTGATGGTAGCAATAAGTCATGTCAGGGAGGCCGTCCCCGCGCCCGGCAAGTCCAGGCCTGGTTCTCGGGAAGTTGGGTGTGATCGATCACGCACGGGGCACATTTATTTGGCTCATTACAAGAGTTAACTAAGTTTTCAGGGAAGAGAGGAACTGGGAGACCAGGACTGTCTGGGGAAGAGAACACCGTGGGCTAAAAGTAGACTCCCACCCTCCTCTATACCACAGAGAGGCAGTGAATTCTTTCCCAGTCACTCTGACTTGGATATAAATCCCAGCTCTGGGTCTTGCCAGACCTTAAGCAGATGTGATGTTAAGCAAATCAGTTAATCTCTCCAAGCCTCAGTGGCTCCTGCTGTGAAATGGGGATAAACAGACTTTACGGAGCTGAACTGTTTTGTGGCTCACATGAGGGAATGAGAGGAAGGGGCTCAGCATGCACCTGGTAAGCGTAATCATCATGAACAAAAGAATCATAAAAGGTTGTGGCTTAGAGGTCAAATAATCCAGGTACAGTTACTGATGCCTCAGTAACCTCTGGAGGAGACAGTGTGTGGAGGTTCCTAGGCAGTAGGCAGGGGTGTAGCCTGAGGATCTGGGTCTTAAAAGCTCCCCATGGGTTTTCAAGTCATGTTTTGGAAACTACTGATAAAGCCCAGGCACCAAATTTAGAGATGGAGAAACTGAGCCCAGAGAGGGATAGAGATGGGCCCAAGGTCACACAGCACATCTTTGGCAGTTGTGTCAACTCCAGGACACAGATCTCTGACTCCCAGTCAGGTGGTCTTCCTGATGGTCCAAGCCGAGCGGTTGTATTAGGTCACATGGGGGTTCCTGGCTCCGGCTGAGCCCCCAAGGCTAGTGTGAGGGATTCCCACTCAACTCATGCTCTTGGGGGTCACTGATGCTCTCAGAGTCCCCAGCTGTCTTTTTAATCCTTTCAGTACACAGTGCCCATGAGAATGTCTGATGTTCTTTGGAAACTCTCTATCTTATGTACTCTCACAGATGAATACACCAAACCCCTTTTCTCTCATTGCAAGGTGGGCCATCATTTTACCCCATGATGCAAATATAGAATGATCTGCATGCATGTGACACAGCCCAGCAATGGACTATTAATGCATATTCGCTGAATAAATGAAGCGATGAACATGCTGACTCAGCGAACAAATGAAACATCACAGAGAGTATAAGTTCCTTGAGGTGTGGCATTGTACAGTACACACATTAAATATTTGCTGTTTGTGGCTGAATCAGTGAATCAGGCCCCGAATTGCCCACAGCCTAGTGCGGAAAACAGGGGTATAAGCAAAAGTTAGGATAGTGCAGGTCTGTTACTTTGACAGGAGTGCCTGCCTGGGGACGTGGAAGCATAGCCAAGGGAGGGGGAGCGGAGGGGAGGCTCTAGGAAGGGATCCCAAAAGGGAATACAGGCATTGGGAGACTGGGGAGGGAGAAAGGGAGCCAGTGAAGACAGCCTGACTTGGGGGACCTTGGGGCCTTGTTCCAATCACAGAAAAGAGGCCCAAGAAGGAGAAAGGCAGGTTACAGACGAATACGGACGACATGGTGCCATTTTGTAAGAATTCAAAGTGTATGTGCCCAAATTGAGGGCCATTCTACAAAATAATGGGTCTGTATCTTCAAAAACACCAACGTCAGGAAACATGAAGGCCAAGGAATCATTCCATCATGGAGTCTCTCGGGCCCTCAGTTTCTTCATCTGAAAAACAGGACTAATTTTCTCTATCACTAGCCCTTCAAAATTGTTTGCGACAACCTAATCCAATAAGGGGTATCCTCTGCCACACGCACAGAATAAATGACTATTTTTATTACTACTTAGAATAAAACTACCCCAGGACCTGAGGAATTAATTTGTTTTCAGCCAAACCTCATTAACTGATTGTCCAAGTTTATGCATTAAGGAAACAATGGCATATTATTTATGCACATACGCACACTTGGCTACCTCTCGGCAACTCTGCTCAGAATGTATTTTCCCACATGTGCAAGAGAACAAGGAGCCAACATACTGTTGCCATAAGTGAAGTCAGTAACATTGCCCTCAGCGGGGTTTCCTGGAGTTCTGGCCTCTGTTTCTACAAAGTCTGGGATGGTTATAGAAGTTTCTCTTAAAGTGATACATTTACGTGGCCCATGAAAGATCATCACCTAAAAAAATGTTGTTGTTGTTTTTTTTCCCCAGAGATGACTGGGTGAGACCACACCACCTCATTACGTGTAGATACCAACCAGGACTAGTGGCCCTGCGAATGCACCATTCCTAGCTCTGGTCCTTTGGAGAGAGCTGCTCTCTGCCTAGAATTCATCAGGCCAAAATGAGAGAGAGTGGGGAAGAGAGAGAAAAGAACTTGCACATCTGAGTCACACCTGAGTCGGCAGAATGATTGCATGTTAGGTTCTCTGAGGGCAAGGTTATGCCTTACTTACTTCTGCACCTCTAGCGCCTA
>NC_138381.1:64223374-64238846 GCF_054177405.1 Leptonychotes weddellii
CCCTCAGTTTGTTTTTCAGAGTCCATCGTCTCTCATGGTTCGTCCACCCCTCCGATTTCCCCCGCTTCATTCCTCCCCTCCCGCTACCTTCTTCTTCTTCTTTTTTTTTTTCTTAACATATCTTGCATTATTTGTCAGTCTGAGGCTTTCTTTAGAAACAACAATAAAGTGTTGCTTTTAACCCCAATTGAAGTAAACATATGCAAATGAGCCCCAGCACATCATTTTTTATTTATGCCATAAATTAGGCAAATTTCCCGTCCTGAAGCCCTGGAAAACTAGGACTGATTCCACATATTTTTCATTAATTTCCAAGGTGGTTGGCTCCAAATTAGCTTTACAAGTCCGTAAACCTACCTTGGAGGGGGCATGGAGATAGAGGTCTGATCAAAAGTCTGTAAGGAATGAGGAATCAGAGGATTCTTTGTCCGTCTGTCTCCTTTTGCTCATAGCTTTACAGTTTAGTGGTGCACTTCCACATCCAGGGCTGCCACATACAGTTGCATAGGTTGTGCACTGCTTAACTTCAGGGGCGGGGGACCATTCACCTACACTGCTGGAGATGGTCGGAGAGGTGACATAAGCATTGCGATCTCACAATCCACCCTACGGGGGAGGCACAGGAAGCATTACATTCTCTTTTTGCAGATGGAAACTGAGGCTTAGTTGATCAGACCCCTTCCTCCAGCATAATACAACACAGAAACACCAGGGTTGGGGTCCACGTCCAGGCCTGTCTCGGTCCTATGCCAGTGCTTAGTCCACCACTCTCAGAAAGTGTACTCTGAGTACATTCTTTTAAACACCTCTTCCTTCTGTTTCCATAATATTAAAGCTTTGAAGAAATCACAACATTATATAATAGCCACATTACTAAAACCATGCAGAGAAACCACATGTTTGAAAAAGCACATTCTGTTTTCCCACTAACCTCTGCCTTTGCTCCTAAGCGCATTGTTCTCATTCCAGGTGAACCTTCTCATGAGGAGGGGGAGGGCTCCTGAGGCCCTATCTTGAAGCTGCTCTTCTTTTTCTACCCCAGCTTGATGGGCAGAGAATGGACCCCTTGAAATATACCCAGTTACACCAGTTTATGAGGACCCCCTCTCATAAACGCCCACTTCAAATGATCTTTCCCTAAGCTTACCCAAATGATGGGAAGACTGTGCATTTTCTGCAAATACTTTTTTTTTTTTTAAAGATTTATTTATTTATTTATTTGAGAGAGAGAGAGCGAGAGAGAGCCCAAGAGGGGGTAGGGTCAGAGGGAGAAGCAGACTCCCCGCCGAGCAGGGAGCCCGATGCGGGACTCGATCCCGGAACTCCGGGATCATGACCCGAGCCGAAGGCAGTCGCCCAACCAACTGAGCCACCCAGGCACCCTTCTGCAAATACTTTTTTAAAAAAGGTTATTTATTTTATTTTTTTTTATTTAGAGAGCGTGGGGGGAGGGGCAGAGGGAGAAGGAGAGAGACAGTCTCAAGCAGACTCCCCACTGAGTGCGGCATCTGACAAGGGGCTTGATCCCATGACCCTGAGATCATGACCTGAGCCGAAATCAAGAGTTAGAAGCTCAACAGCCTGAGCTACCCAGGCAACCATCTGCAAATGCTTTTGTGCCCTTTGCTTCCCAAACTGGGGTCATTTGTGGCCAAAAATGCGTTTCTTTCTTTCCTTTCTTTCTTTCCTTCCTTCCTCCCTCCCTCCCTTCCTTTCTTTCATCCATTCAACAAACCGCTGAGAATAAAGAAGTAATATGAGACAATCCCTGACCCCAAGGACCTCACTGCCCAGTGAGGAAGGGAGATGAGTCAGCAGATACACTTGTGATCTTTCCCAGTTCTTAGATATATTTATCAGTGAGGCCACAGCTTGATGACTACGGATGAAAAGAGTTCCAGGGCCACATCGTGGCAATTGGAAGGGTTGAGAAAGCAACTATGGAGGACGGCAGAGCCGGAGTGTGAAATGTTACTAGTGGTGATCGCTCTCTACCCCAAGTACGGATGGGACTAGCTCTGTGTTCTGCCTCACGGCATGCTTACCACACCTGCCACAGATGATTGGATTAAACATGAGCAGCCAACCTCTTGCCCCAGCAGGACAAGCCATATTCCTCAGGAATCTGAACAGGGAAGCATGAAGAAGTTGAGTGTTAGGGGCTATGTCTGGACTGCCATGACCTAGAGCAGTATGATCCAATAGAACTTTCTACCAAGATGATAATGTTCTCTCTCCAACATGGCAGCCACTAGCCACACATGGCTACTGAGTACGTGAAATGTGCTAATGGGACTGAGGAATTCTAACTCCAATTTAATTTCATTTTAATGAATTCACATTTAAAACTAAATAGCCACATGTGGCTAGTGCCTACCATATTAGATGGTGCACATGCAGAGTTTGAGCCGGAGAAGCCATGACAGCCCATGCATAAGTAGAGGTGATGAGGGAGATCACTGGTGAGTGAGCAGAAGGAGGCAGGCGAGAGAGAGAGAGAAAGAGCCAGAAGCAACAGATGCAAGGAGAAGCAGATGCTATGGAAGAGAGAAATGGAGGAAAGGAGCCCATCCCTGGAGCATCCTTGGCCCAATATTTGGGGTAACTTCTTAGTCTTGATCTATCCTAAATGACGCTTTGCTCTGTAAAGCCAAAAGAAAGACTGGTTCCTCTCTTGGAAGCCAGCATTGATCTGAGAATCTGAGAATCAGCTAAGATTCAACAAATCATTGCCATCATCGTCATCACTCCCCCCACCCCAATCATCCCAGTTAAGTGACTTGTCTAAGATCATACCATTAGGTTGGAACCAATATCTGTCACTCCAGAGTCTGGGCTCTTTATTGCACTTTACTGCCTTGCTGGGCTCTTAGTCCTGAGTCAGTGCTCCATTTTGGCATCCCAGCTCACTCATTTATGATGCAAAACCTTGGCACATGCCTACCCCCAAACTGGGAGTGGGTGAAACCAAACAAGGAAACCATCACCCACTGGCTCATACCCACCCCTCTGCCCTATAGGACTTGTCTGAAGCTCCAGACTCCACATATTAGACTGTACCCACCCACCTTGCTCTAACTTCCAGCCCTTGAGTCATCCTTGCTCTCCATCTACTTGCCCAAGGCTGGCCCTGACCACATCATCCATGCCTCAGGCAACCCTTCCCCAGATCTCTACACCACACACCACCACTGGGTTTCTCAATGAGCCACTCTGTATGGCCCATGGTGAGAGCAGGGAAGCACGGGGAGGGGGGCACCTGGCCTGGGACCTGCACCCCCCTGAGCCTCCATGCTTTATTCTTGCTTGCTTGACTCGAGCCATCTGCTTGGATGGCACCATTCCCAGGTGTGAGCTGGTCCGCGAGTGCCTCAAAGATTCAAGTGCCAAGTCAGCACGGGAGGGAGCTACGGCTTGATTTCAGCTTCTGCTAACGCTCCTTTTATGCAGTCACTCTGCCGTGGCCTCACAATGTAAATATCCAATTTGGGTAATGGATGCCATTGGTTTCTTGGAGACAGATGTCTTAAGGCTCTCCACGGGTCTCCGAACATACATTAGAGGAGAGCAGGGATTCCACTGTTCTTAAAAGAGGGTAAAGTTCCTTTAGAAAAGAAGTCAGAAAACAGGAGTCAGAGGTTCGAGTCCTGGCTCTGCCACTCAGTTACAGTGACACCTTGGGTGAGTAGGTCCTTTCTTGTCTTTGGGTCTCTTTTCTCAGTAAAATGAAATTATCAGAGAACGGACTGAGGCAGGTTGAGAGGCTGAAGAACTGCTAAGATCTGATAAATACGACAGACCCCGGGAAGGGTACCTTGCTAACTTTTTCTGGAAAGCATGTCAATACTAAGCCCCCATTTATCACATCCTCTCTGGGAAAATGAGCAGAGCACAGACCATTGCCCTCACGTGAGGCCCACTGACGGCTCGGGGCAACCAAGCTCTCGTCAGCATCTCACAGAAAGCAACTCTAAACATGGGTTTTTATTCCCTTTTCTAGTTTCTGCAGCTGCCAGGGACCCAAGAGAAGGCAGATTCTACAACACCCAGTGTCGTGCCCAGAAAGTTTCTATTTTGAAATGAGCTAAGCCACAGGGTAAATAATTGCAGCCAATATGCCCTCTGGAAAGAGACACGGCTCCGGCTGGGACCCACTGAGTGGCCGGCCTCGTGGCTGTGTGTTTGCACAAAGGTTGTTGCTGTTCTTCACAAAGTGTCTCTCTCTCCTTCCTCCTCTAATTCCTCTTTCTCATCTTCCTTTCTGTAGAATTTGCCAGTGATTTCACATCTCTTAGCTCACTGATTTTCCTCACAGCAATTCCTTGAGGTAGGATGCTCTTGTCGTTTCCAGTTTTCAGGTGAGGAGCCAAGTCTCCAACAGGCTGCCCAAGACCACACAGATGTAGGAGAAAGAGTCAGGAATCGAATTCAGATCTTCAGACTGATGCTACCTCCCCACAACTGGTATTAAGGTGAAAGGTAATTTAGCATGGTTTTACAAACGGGTTGAGCCTTATGCTGGGTGAGATACAGGCTGAGAGACATATGGATGAGGAAGCTTCAGTTGAGGGTTTTGAGGGAGACATGTGAAGTGGTAACTCATGCATTGTGAGTACCTGAGTTAACTATAATAGAGGGATAAAATGTGAAGGGAGGGGTGCCCAGAGTATAATTAATAACTGGCACAGAGAAGAGAGAGGCAAGGGAAGTTTTCACAGAAAAAGACAAACAGTGACTGGGTTTTGAAGGATGAATAGAAGCTCACCAGCTGAATATTGGTAGCAATAATGGCAACTTTTTATTGAGTGCTTGCTATGGGCTACATGTATGTACCTACTTTGACTATTGGTAACAATCTTGCAAGGGAGACAGGACCCTGATCTTACATATCAGGCCCACAGTGTTCAGAGCACTGAAGTGCATAGGTCAAGGTCATGCTGCTCAAATCAGCCAGCTGGGCATTTCATCTTCAGCTATACAGACTCTTAGGGTGACAGGCCAGTTTGAAGGTACTGCATGATAAGAAGGATGCTTCACCCAGGAGTCATCAGAGGGCCTATGGAGGGTTGAGACGAACTGTTTCTCCTCTTGGCAAGCTGACTTGAGACATCTGGCATTTGCCACTGGGTGAGGAAACACCTCCCCTCCTGGAGTCCAGTCAAACCACCCTAATTTCTGGGCTTGTGTCTGCTCTCCATTTGGCCATGGCTATGTGACACCTCATACCCTAGCATCTAGAACAAACCTGGGCTTTGGAATCAAATAGCCCTGGGTTTGAATCCTGACCACATCATTCATTGCTTGTAACACCTTAGCAAGTGTCAATACCTTTCTAAGACTCAGTTTCCTTATTTGTAATATCTACTTAGTGACAGCACCTGATAGGGTTGGTTGAGGATCATAGGAGTGAATATATAGGGTAAGCACATGGACAGTCCTCTGGCACAGAGTGGACCCACACTAAATGGCAAATAGCAGTGCTATATTTTGCCATTCTTTCATAACAAGCCCAGGAAGAAATGCATGGGAGTGCTTGGGGTCTTGAGCCTCCCATGCCAGCACCCACCTTCCTAAAGCTTGACTTTCCGGTATGCATAAAGCATAAAGTCTCTTAACTCCCATGTCTCATCCCAGCCCTGTGAGGACAGCTTTGTGTATGTGGTTGTGGTTACTGTGATCCATTTTACAGATGGGAAAACTGAGGCTCATGGCTAGGAGGTGATTGAGTTTAGGTTCCTGAACTTAGGAGCTTACAGAAACAAATTTCCTACACTTTAAGTTTTCCATTAATGGTTGGGTGGCTTGGGAACAAGAGAAATTACAAACAGCCAGAATTTCAAAGCCAGCCAACAAACCAGCCATACTGCTCACTCTCTTTAGTGTACTCTTCTTGGCTGGGAAAAATAATCCTTATGCTCTCTTTTTCTTTTTCTCTTTCTTCTTCTCTCGTTCTTTTAGAGATATTAGGGGCTTCGGAAAATCCTAGTTGATTTGGGTCTCTGCCCTGCCAGAGTTTGGCGTTTGGTGAGCCAGGGTTCAGACCCGTCCAGCCTGACCACACACCAACGATGAAGGCATCTTGTACACACAGTTCATTGGGAAATAATATGGGACCCACCTTGGAAGACTCTGTGCCCAGCACTCAAGCACCCACGCTCAGTGTCAGATTATCTGGATTCAAATCTTACCTCTGCCACTTCCTAGCTGACGACCTTGAGCTTCCTGAACTAACAGTCTCTCTAAGCCCTGGTTTCCTTATCTATAAAATGGAGAAAAATTGTGGAGATTAAATAAAATAACCTATGCCAGTGCCCGACATATATTCAGTAATCATTAGATATGACAATGATGAACGAACCGCCCACATATACATTGTAACCTGTTCAACTTCCTGACTCACTTCGATTCAACCAGTTTTACTTGAGTGCTTACTATATATCAGGAACAGCGGTGGGCAGAGGGTACACATCCAACACGCCTCTGACAAGTATTTACTGGCTCCCGTCACGTATCAGCAAAATCTGCCCACGAGCTTGGGGGATGCGGAATGTAAGAGGCAACCGTGAGGCGTGGCATTAAAAAAATTGATACCAGGTTGCAACCACTTCACAGCTTTGTGACTCTCGACACGCTGCTTGACCTCTTTGTGCCTCCACTTTCCCAGTCTATAAAATGGGGATAATTATCGCATCTATTGGGGCCATTGTGAGCGCTCTCCGAACGAATCTATCCAAAGCACTTATCACGGGACTTGGAACAAAATCGACACTCAGTGAATGCTGTTTGCATTGTTGAGACACGGTCCCAGCCGTGCTGTAGTAAATTACATCAGGCAGGTCCACGAGAATTATCCCATTCTCTCGGGGACACCCTTACCCCCACCCCTTCACCAATACCAAGAGGTTGCTGCTGAAGAACTACAGTAACCAGAGGATTATGCAAATATGCTAATCCAGGGAAGCGGCATTTACCCAGCACTGTGGCTGCTATTGGTACTCCCTAACCGGGACTGGCTGTCTTCAGAGAGGATTCCTTTGGTGTCATCACAACCTCTAGTGGACAACAACGAACACGACGCCTCACGGGCCTTTGTTCCAGCCTTCCTCTGCAGAGCCCACGAAGTCCAGGGGAGAGCAGGGAGGAGGGGCAGGTCTGACGATTTCTTTCACGTGTCAGGCTGGGTGCCCACCAGCCTGCCCCTCCCACTCACTCCTCTTTCCCTCTCTCTAATTCCACCAGTGTGTGATGTGCTCCAAAAGTGAAGCCTGCTTCAGAATCTTCACTGTGGAAATCGTCCCCCTGGCGGCTGGTCCCTGTCACACCCCTGCAGGGCCAGCTTAAATGCTACCTACTCAGGGAAGCCTTCCCTGACTACCTCTGGTGAGAATGAACCACCCCCCTGCCCCGAGACCCCATAGCACTCTGATAGTCCCCTCCTGAAGCACAGACCACAGGGCATGGATGCTAGTGGTTTACTTCTGATCTCTCTTGCTAGGCTGTTATTGCTAGGGCAGGGACCTCATCATATGACTGTGTCTCCTGCACCCTACGTGGGGCTTGCTGCATGCATAGAAAGTGCTCAGTAAATGTTAAATGAATGAATGAGTTAACGTCTTCTCCAGAAGATTCTCTCCTTAATATCTCCTTTCCAACCATTACACTGCCATCCTACATCTCTGGTACCATGGACTCTGCTTCCTGATGGTAATACTGAGGCGCACAGATTTGCAGTATGAGACTTCAGGAAGGAAGGGCACCTGCACCAGGTGAAGAACAATTCTCACCTGCCACAGGCAGCATATAAGTACCTGGGGTTACTCACTATCCCACCTCCACCTCTCTTACTTTGGCCTAAATTATCCAGTTATCTATGCCAACATCATCTTCACACCAACTTCGGGGATTTGCTCTCTTGGTGCCTCCTAATAGGGGCAACTTGCATTTGGGAACACAGGGAAGTAAATACAGGACCATTACTTGAGCATCTACTATGTGCCACCTGCTTTACAAGGAAGTGTTATGTAATCATTGCAACCATCCTTCCAGACTGAGACCATCAATCCCGCACTCCTGCCCCCATTCTGCAGATGGTAAAACGGATGCTCAGAGAAGAGAGTTCTGCTGGAGGTCACGCATTCATAACCATGGAGCTGGACCTGGATCCAGGTTTTCTTTTTTTTTTTTTTTTTAAAGATTTTATTTATTTATTTGACAGAGAGAGAGATAGTGAGAGCAGGAACACAAGCAGGGGGAGTGGGAGAGGGAGAAGCAGGCTTCCCGCCGAGCAGGGAGCCCGACATGGGACTTGATCCCAGGACCCCGGGATCATGACCTGAGCCGAAGGCAGACGCTTAACGACTGAGCCACCCAGGCACCCCTGGACCCAGGTTTTCAAAGCCACAATATTTATTTTCCAGATAAATCTAATACCAGCGCCCAGCTCAAATTCCCCAGAACAACAGCCTTGCCACAGCCTCTTTGGTGTTTTGCAATTTGGCTGCATGAAGGAAACCACAGACTGGGAGGAAAAGGGACAGCTGGACTCTGCATTCTGAAGCTGCCTTTCTTGGAGCATTCTCCTGCCTTCTTATCACCTTTCCTTCCTCTTTTTCACTGCATGGCAAGTGTCATCAATAATTTCCCTCTGAGAAATAGGAATCAATTGTAGGAAGCAGAAAGGGGCACGGGTAGAGGTGGAGCCGAGGCCATCTTTAGAGCTCCACTCTGCTGACCTTTGACATTGCGCTCACCTGCTGGTTGGTCGCAAAGGGCAGAATTGGCTCCTTCTGCCCTCAGTCACCAAATGCAGCTTTGAGCGCCCCTAGTGGAGGTCTGCAGCACGCCAGTGGATGGAGCGGGAGGACCAGTAAATTGAGCCCTTTTGAATAGCTTTTTGAATAGCAAGAATTTGTGAGCAAAACCACAAAACAAGCCACTCTGATCAGGAAACATCCTTTTGCCTTGGAAGAGGGGGGAAGGAATATAACATTATTTTCCTAATGTCTAACTAAGCCTTGTGAACATAAGAAGAATCCCTCAAGCTTAGATAAGGTGGCCCCTGGCAGGAGCAGCCAAAACTCCATGGGAAAGAATGGCAATCCATAATGAAAATAGTTGTTAAGTGAATTTAACAACAACGCACATTAGAGACTAGAGGAGGCAGCAAATTTGAGTCCTATTGAGCAATATTGAATTTCCTTTATTAATTCAAGAGAAAAAGAAAAGAAATGACACTCAGGCTCTGCAGTCTTAGCACGTAGCTACAATTATTCCCCATGTGCCTATCTTAGACAATAAGAAGCCTCTTCAAAACCAAGTTATACTTTATACTTATTCATGCCTTACAGCAAAATGGCCCAGAGAATCACGTGACCTGCATAAGAATGTAGCAACAAGTCCCTTTCAAGTATTTACAAATCCCCTCACTGCACAGGCAAACAGGACTAGCTTGCAACACTGTATTAGATGCACGGCTCTCCTGACATTAGTGGAAGTTGGGCTCCAGGTTAAAAATAAGAGTTCATTGTGAAAGGTCAATTGTTTCCAAATGCACCATCAGAATTGGCAGTGCTCACTGGTTATCCTCATTCTTTCCTTACCACTCAGAGTCAGAAGCACAGGGTTATTAATGAGCCTTCTGAAGTAGTACATCTTTAATTTGTCAGTGACCTGAAGTTAATTAAAAATATATGCTGGCTAGTTGTAGTGTCGAAGAGTTGGAAAAATAATATGAAATGTCTTAAAAATTAACACACACATATTTTGTGTTTGAAGCCAGTGAAGGAAACAGGATATGAAATCCCTGTCTTGGATGACAATTCAATACGTGTCATTAAGATATTTTTCCTGGAGGGTGGTGTACTGGAGAGTGTGGTCCTCAAAGGAAGAATCACTTTAGAAAAGCCAGCAAGACACTGAGTAGCTTTGGGCTCTTTCTGTGTGTTAGTCACAACACAGATTCAAAGGGGGATGAGGGAGGGAGATGTGGACTATGTTCAAGGCCACCAAGCCATTGTTGGAAAGACAGCTAATTAAAAAAGGGCATGCTGTGGTGGAAACGATTTATTTAAACCAATTCTCTTCTCCCATCTTTCCCAGAGAAATTGTCCAGACCTGGTGTAAATTGTGATTATTATTGCTTCATAAAAGGGGGGTTCTTTAATGATATGCTTTGTTAAACAAAAGGTGATGAATTATTTCCTTTCCTTTGCACTCCGGGGCTCCACATTTAAAGAGAAGGGGGTGGGGGATAAAATGCCTGATTTATGCTGAGGAGGGCACTCCAGGCCGTGGGGAAGAGTTGGAGGGAAGGGGACTCAGCTGGGGCCCACGGAGCTGAGAGCTGTCCGCGGCCTTTGGTGCTGAAAGCAGGTGTGCGCGCCAGGGGTCCAGAACTCCTTAGGGAGAAAGGGCACAGCCTGTGCCCCAACTCCGGGTCAAGATGGTACAAACAGAGATCGAGGCTCCAGATGGGGAGGGTGTGCGCCCTCGGACTGTCTTCAGCCTGGGAAGACCCTGCAACTGCCTGCTTATTTCCCTCACGAGGAGCGCGTTTCTGGGACCCGGAGACCTCTCAGAAGGCTACGTCGGGTGGTCTACCAATGCTCTCCTCCACTTTGGGGTCTCCTAGTGAACTGATTAAACCCTCACAGCTCTTGGGGTTAGCTGTGGGTGAGTGAAGCGCCCAACCTCCCAACACACAACTTTTCCTGGGGGACCTCAGCGGGGTGGAGAAGAGGGTGTGGCTCCGGGTCTGGGAAGGAGGAGCAACCATCCTCGGCTAAACTTGGACCCCCTTTCCCAACCCAAAAGCACGTGGTGGCCAAAACTATCACCGCCACCTCCCCAATTCATAATAGTGTTGAGACACTAGGCTGTCTGGGGTGGGTGGGGAGGGAGAGTGTCCGCTCAGGTTCCCGACTGTGACCTGACGTCTCCTCTCCCTCCCCCGCCAAGTTCTGAGAACCCTAAGGCCCCTCCACCGGCCTCCAAACGAAAGCCACACCCAAGTTCGGCATTCAGGCAGTTGGGAGCCGTTCAGGGACCCGGTCCCTCAGGACGGCCTGAACCAAAAGGAGGCAAGGGGTCCTAGAGTGGGAGGGCGCGGCGCTATGACGCCCCCAGACGCACAGTTCGAGTCTAGTTCTCAGTTGCAGGGCGGGTCAGCTGCCCCCTTTCTCGTCCTCTCCCCGAAAGGCTGAGAATTATCTGGCACCCAGCCCCGGGTGCGGTTGCAGAGAGCTCCGGGCATCTGGGGTTTGGGGGAGACCCCACTCCAAGGATATTCTCTGGGGCTGCAAAGGGGAGTCAGCCCCACAGCCGAGCAGACCGAAAAGGAGCCCGCAGCCGAAGCAGGGAAGCGCCGGAGTCCTTCAGACACATCCCCGCCTCCACACTCCCATCAGCCCGGGCCGAGGGAAGGGGTTCCCAGCCCCGAATTTGGGCGGCCGCCCCCGCTCCCCAACCCAGCAGGCGGTGCTCGAGGCGCCCGGGTCGGCGCAGACCCCCAGCCGCCCCGCACTCGCCGCAACTTTG
This sequence comes from Leptonychotes weddellii, assembly GCF_054177405.1. Taxonomy (NCBI): domain Eukaryota; kingdom Metazoa; phylum Chordata; class Mammalia; order Carnivora; family Phocidae; genus Leptonychotes; species Leptonychotes weddellii. The sequence goes on from NC_138381.1 coordinate 64,234,910, forward strand.
CCCCCTCCCCCGCCCCGCCCCTCCGGGCGCTTACCTCCCGCCAGAGCTGCCGCGGGGCTCCCCAGGAGCAGGGCGAAGAGCAGCGAGGTCCCGCCGAGTACCGCGGCGGGCGGCCGGGCCGCGGGCATCGTGGCTGCGGGGGTCGCGGCGCCGTGGGCTGCGGGCAGGCGGACGGCGCGGGAGCCGAGAAGCCGGGAGGCTGCGAGCGCGCAGGGCAGGCGCGGCGAGGGAGGGGGCCGCGTGCCGGGGCAGCCGCCGGAGCCCCCCGGGCGGACGCACGCTCAGCCCCGCGATCGCTCTGGCCGAGCTGCGCCGGGCGCGGGCGGGCGAGTGAGGAGGAGCCGGCGAGCGAGCGAGCGAACGAGCGGGGAGCGAGCGGGAGGAGGGAGGGGGCTGGGGCCGAGTCTGTGCCGAGCGAGTGCGACGAGGGAGGGAGGGAGGGGGCGGGCGGGCGGCAGGGAGAGGGGCCGCCGCCCCCCGGGGCCAGCCTCCTCCTTTAGCCACCGGCCCCGTCTGTCCCGCAAAGTTTAACGCCAATTCCCCTGGCGTCCTGTGGGCTGAGCGTTTCCTGCCGGCGGATGCTCACGGCAGCCCTGTGCTGACCAGAGGCCAGAGAGCGTCCTGACCATTTTCCAGACGGGGAGATGGAGGCCTCAAAACCTAGCGCAGCCTGCAGCCTGCGAGAAGCCTAGAGCTTTCCATTGCTCAGCCTCCCAGAGAGATCGCAGTCCCAGTTCTCTCAGCTCTATGGAAGCCCTCCCTGGCCCCTTTGGGCCCCAACCAGCCCTCTGCCCTGCCAGCCTCCCGTGTTTCCAGACTGAGTCCTGTAACCTAGAAAGTCTCCAACTCTGGGGATCCAATGAGAGCTGTCAATCTCCCTAGAACAAAACAAATGGCCACGAAATTGTGCATCCAATACTGGGTGGGGGGTGGGGGGTCCTAGCCCTGTGAAGCCCAACCAGGGACTATAAATTACAATTTATGTTCTAATCTGAGTTCCATCTTTCACATCCCCATTGTCAACAGGGCACCAGAGCTAGCCAAGGCTTCCTCTGAGCTCAGCCCCTTAGCTCTGCTGTATTTGCTCCCTTCCCCCACCTGAGCTGGAGTTCAAGGCCCACCTTCCATGCTGTGCTCTTGCCCAGCCCTGATTTTCAGCATCTTGTCTTTTCTCCACAAACGGAGGTGGTGGGGGACAGTAAATGGGGGAGACAGGCAGATGCTTGGGGACAGGCATTTGCCAAGGGCTACATGGGGGACAGGCTTATAGGCACTCCCAGAGACTCAGACAGACTGTGTGGGCTACCTTTGCAGACCTGCCAGTTTCCCAGGCCTGTCACCCCAATTTAGAAGCCCTCCCTCGCCCTCCCCCTACTCCACCTTGCCACACTATCTCCACATTGCAGCCTGAGCAGGCAGAGGGAGCAGATGGAGAGAAGGTTGCAGGCAGCAGCGGGAGGAATATGTCTTTAGCTGAGTGGTGGAGCTGGGAGTCCCTATAAAGAATGGGTGGGGGAGGTGAGCGCAGGGTGGGAGAGGACTGGAGGGGAGAGGGAGCACTTTGGCCCAGGGGATCAAAAGACCCCCACACCCAAAGCTTTCCCATTCGTTCACTCATTCAATGCTTTTTACAGGGCACTCACTACAGAGGCAGATCTGCATCAGGCTTGGAGGACAGAGTCCCCAGTAAAACCCGCTCCTTGACTGCAAAAGTTTCCATTCCTGCTATTTCCTGGGTGGTTTTTATAAAGAGGGAGGCTGAGACAGGGGGTGCATAAGACCTGATTTCTCCCTTGGGGAAGATGAAGCCTTCCATTGTTTGTGCTGTATTAGGCCGAAAGCTCTGTAAGGAGCGGCCTTGCCTGTCTCCGCCATCACCATACACTTAGGGCCTGCACAGTACACGGTAATACTTGTTGAATGGAAACATAGACAAGCAAAGAAACTGAGGAAAACAGAAAGGGAGAAGGTGAGTGAGAGAAAAACAAAGAGACAGGCCAGCTCCACACTTGGCAGCAAGGAAACTGGTGTATGTAAGCATCTCCTGTTTGCCAGGTGCTCCTACCACACATGGTTGCTCATGTCAACTTCATCATGATCCTTCACCGTGACACATGATTGACTCCATCTGACAAATAAGCACCTGAGTCCTCGAGAAGGTCACAACCTAGCTGAGGTCACTTAGCCAGGAAGTGACGGGACAGGGTAGATTCAAGACCAGGTCTGAGTCCAGAGCCAGAACCCATCCCGTCTCTGGAACTGGATGGCTGTCTCCATGCTGTGACTGGGTAGGTGTCCCCTGGTGCTTTGACAGCCCCTCGTTACCAACAGGCCACAATGACTAGAAGTCCATCATCAGGGTCACCCTTTTGGTAAAGGCATTGGGCATCTAGAAGGTCATTACTTGCATGCAGGTATGTTATATGAAAGGAGTGCTACTGTTAAATTTTTAACCCATTGAATAACACAGGATTTACTCATTTCGTTTGCCAGCTGATTTACTCTCCCCTGCACAGAGAAAAGTCCTGAGATAATAGGACGTAGACCTTGCAATCTGAGATTATGATGGTGGGAAGTCTCTCTCTCTCTTTTTTAAGATTCCGCCCCCCACCACCCAAGAAGAAATACCATGACGAGAAGAGCATGATGAGAAGAGCAGCTTGCAGATGAAAACTATCCCCCATCGCATTTTTGATACTCATATTACAGATGAGGAAACTAAGGCTCAGGGAGACAGTGACTTGCTCAAAATCATACACTTGGTCTATCTTTTGTCCAGGCTTATGCTCTGTTACCATAGGACACCTGTGTCCTCGATTCTGGTGTCAGGGTGGACTCCTTGCTACCCACGGCTGCCCAGGGGAAAAATCCTAGCATTGTGCAGAGATGTGTGCCCACAACTCTGTCTACATGTTGCCACTTGATAAATCAGCTCTTAGGCAATTAAAATTGTTTAGGAGACAAAGGTTAGATCCTGTCCTCACCTCTTTCTGCTGGCTAAGAAGGGCAAGTTATTTAACCTCTCTGAGCCTTATTTTCCTGTTCTGAGGAGAAGAGATAAGAATAACACTTACTGTGTGGGATGATTGACCCAAGTGGATAATAATATCCCTGTGGCATGAGGGGATGCAATAACCCTTATTTCATAGGGCTAGAAACAAGTTCCCATGATCTGATGAACTAAAGCATTGAGCCCAGTTCAGACTGTAAGGAAAACACTCAGCTTCATTCTCAAAAATTTGGTGTTGTGAGAGAGCAACATGTTAGGAGTCCTCAATTTTGATCCCTCTTCTGATGACTTGCTGGGTAATCCTAGGTAAGTCATCAGCCTCTCTAGGACTCTGTTTCCCTGTCTGTCCATCCACCTATCCATCCATCTATCTACCCATCCATCCATCCATCCATCCACTCACCCACGGCACTCACTCATTCATCTTTCTACAAATACTGTTTGAGCATCTACTATTTATTGAGTAGATATTAGGTGCCAAACTCTTACTAGATGCGATGGGTGCAGAAGACTCCATCCTTTGCTCTCTAGGGCTGAGAGTTTGGTGAAGTCTGGAAATATGAGTGCCAAATCCTTTCCAGGACTGATGTTCTCTGACAAGGGAGAGTGTAGCAGAACGGTTAAAGCAGGCTTTGAAACCTGACAGATCTGAATTTGAATTGTTTCTCTCCTGCTGGCAGCTGTGTGAGATTGAACAACTGACTTAACTTCTCTGAAACTGTTTCAATGAAGACCTGTGACTTAGATTAAATGAGACAATTATTAGAAAGCACTTAGGATAGTACACATAGCATACAGTAAACTCTCCATCCATCTGTCCATCCATTCATCACCCATCCTAACAACAAATATTTTTAAAGCATTTTTTTTTTTTTTTTTTTGCAGGATAGTCATACTTGTAGAATTAATTCTTTATTTATTTTTTTT
>NC_138381.1:64239346-64274441 GCF_054177405.1 Leptonychotes weddellii
TGGTAGCTCTATTTTCAACTTTTTGAGGAACCTCCATACAGTTTTCCAGAGTGGCTGCACCAGCTTGCATTCCCACCAACAGTGTAGGAGGGTTCCCCTTTCTCCGCATCCCCGCCAACATCTGTCGTTTCCTGACTTGTAAATTTTAGCCATTCTGATTGGTGTGAGGTGGTATCTCATCGAGGTTTTGATTTGGATCTCCCTGATGCCGAGCGATATTGAGCACTTTTTCATGTGTCTGTTGGCCATTTGGATGTCTTCTTTGGAAAAATGTCTGTTCATGTCTTCTGCCCATTTCTTGATGGGATTCTTTGTTCTTTGGGTGTTGAGTTTGATGAGTTCTTTATAGATTTTGGATACTAGCCCTTTATCTGATATGTCATTTGCAAATATCTTCTCCCATTCTGTCGGTTGTCTTTTGGTTTTGTTGACTGTTTCCTTTGCTTTGCAAAAGTAAAGCATTTTTTAAAAGATTTTATTTATTTATTTGAGAGAGAGAGTGAGAGAGCATGAGAGGGGGGAGGGTCAGAGGGAGAAGCAGACTCCTTGCTCAGCAGGAAGCCCGATGCGGAACTCGATCCTGGGATTCTGGGATCATGACCTGAGCTGAAGGCAGTCGCTTAACCAACTGAGCCACCCAGGCGCCCACAACAAGTATTTTTTTGAGCATCTACCATGTGCCAGACACTGTTCTAGGCACCAAAGATGCAGCAATTAACAAGATGAAGCTCTCTGGAGCTTACCTGATATAAGCTATATTTACTGTCTATCAGTAAATTACTATTATTATCACCTATATATATAGGTGAGAGATGGACAGTAAATCCTTTAATAACTTAGAATTTCCAGAGCTCCAGGTCCTATGAGGAAGAAAAATGGGATGATTTGAGAGTAAAGGAGGCAAATTCTTTTTGAGCGATGGGGGATGGCCTCCCACGACTAGAAGGCATATAAGCAGAGAAGTGATTGGTAAGAAGGAGGTATCAGGCCAAGATCTGGGGAAGAGCATGGTCCAGGCAGAGGACACGGAAAGCACAGGCTCTGGGGCTGAAATAGGGTTTTTGCAATAAATGGTAGCCATTGTCAGGATGTTTCTCTGATGTTATTTCTCTGTCCACACAGATCACTGTGCACCAGGGCTTGATTTTGAGATCGCTAGGAAGTGTATACTCAGTCTTGTCTCTCTCCATTAACTACAATGTCAAGGGTTTCAGTTCTTATCCACACTCCTGCCCCGCCCAGCACCACATTTCACCCCCAGGAACACTTGCTGTTAGGAAGGTCTTTGCTAGGGTGGAAGGGGGGTGAGGGGATATAACTTCCGTCTTGGAGTAAAAATGAAATACAAAAAGAGATATCTTGAAAGAGAGGGAGAGAGTTTGAAACAACAAAACAGCAATAGTAGTAGCCCAGGAGACAAATCCATCCTGGGTCTTTGAAGGGCAGGCAGAGCATCTAACCAGCATCTCATCCGGTGTTCTCAACCAGGTCTTCCTAACTTTCCATGAGCCCATGCAGCCCCCCGTGTGGAGCGATGAGGTGGTCACATCACTCTAGCCAGATGCTAACAAGGGAATGGTCAGCTGTGACTAAGCCACCCTCATCCAGTGTGTCCACATTACCTAGAAAGAAGCAATTATGCCTCTTGGGTTTCTTGGAAATGCTCGATCGTCTATACCACCAGCGGAGATTCGACAGGGAGACAATGCCTTTATTTCAAACTGAAAGTTTACAGAATACCAAGTGAGCCTGCAAAATGGATTTGCGTTCTCTAGAAGCTTGTCTGGCCAGATGAGAAGGAAGACCAGTGTACTTTGGAAACGTGAAGGAAGCTAAAAGAGAGGGACAAACATGTAGGATCTGATAAGACCCCACAGTCAAGTTCCTGCAAACCCAGCTGGGAGACTTCCCTGGGTTTATGCTTTTGGGCCTCAAAGGTGAGGGAAAAAAATCAATTAAAGATACTGTGTGTATTTATATACTCTGTTGGCATTATAAACTGTAACACGTACCTTTTTCAGACCTTGAAGAACAGCCTAATTCTGCAAAGAGGCACACACCTACAGACTCTTCTAAGACTTCTGTGTTTGGGGACCTGAGGAGCACCTGTGTCCTTGGGAATCAGCAGGTGTATTTGGCCTCAGACGTGCCTGAGTTTCCTCCTCAAAGTGTCACCTTCAAACGTCAGTTTTCTTGTCTGTATCAAGTGAGGGATATCAGTGATGATTTCCTAGGGTTTTTGTAATGGCAAGAGAGAGGATGCAGGGTCAGTGCTGAACTGAGTGCCCATCCTGCAGTAGGCGCTCAACAAAAGGGAGTGATTATATTGTAGCATACAGACTGTAAGGGAGAAACACAGCCCAAATATCACACAAACAGCTTTTCTCTAGTAGGATTTCTTTTTTTTTTTAAAGATTTTATTTTATTTATTTGACAGAGAGAGACAGCGAGAGAGGGAACACAAGCAGGGGGAGTGGGGGAGGGAGAAGCAGGCTTCCCGCCGAGCAGGGAGCCCGATGCGGGGCTCGATCCCAGGACCTTGGGATCATGACCTGAGCCGAAGGCAGACGCTTAGCGACTGAGCCACCCAGGCACCCCTCTAGTAGGATTTCTTAAGTGTCTTTATGTATGTCTAGACCCAGAAGAAAGTCCAACTGGGGTTAAGGGTACAGAAGGAGTAAAACTCCTAAGCCCATCAGGGGACTCGGCCAATCTAACACATTTTCCATGTGACTCACCTCACTCAAAATGAACCTAGGGCGCACCGTTCTGTTTAATTGCAGACACATCCTCCAGCCCTTTGCCTTCCACGCCAACGTTACCACGCTCTTCCATATGCAGTACCGAAAAGGTCCCTGCTATCGGGCATCCTGCCTTTCTTCCCAGCTTCCTGCCCAAAGCCCAGCCTTTGTCCCCAGGAAGTCAGAGGAGGGTGGGGAGAGAAGACTAATGTCTGAGGCTCAGAGCGTCTGAGTTTTTCCATTACCCCACGCTGTTCTCCAGAAGGAAGCACCACCCAGCAGCAGCAAGAACAGAGGCCAAGAAATTTCCCCTTGGAGATCGCGGATGGGCTTGAGTTGAGGAGTACAAGGAACAGTGGGTGGGAGCTGGAGAGCCAGGAGGCCTCCTCAGTAACCCTCGTGTGAGGTCTGTAGGTCCCTTGTCTTCTCTGATCCTTACTTCACCCACATGAAAAAGGAAAATGATTTCAAAAAGTGATCTTTCAAACCTTCCCAGTGCTTAAATTCGTTCATTCTGCAGTGTTAAAAAGACAACATTCAACTGAGTAAATTTTACGATTTAATTGGCTTTAGTAAGCATTTCCTGAATCAGGCAGCATCCCATCCAAGGAGTAGAAAGGAGCTCTGAGGAGTTGTATAAAAGATTTTATAGGAAGGAAGGTGTGGCGAGGAAGACATCAGCAAAAGACAAGAAAGGATTGTTCTTTCCCTGAGAGGGAATCTGCAGGGGGTGTTATCCTGCAGATGACCTCATCTTCCTTGGGGTGATACGGAGAGCCTCAGTGACAGACTACCTCCAGGGACTGCCCAGAAAGTTCCTGACTACATTTCTAGGGGAGGTGCCACCTGCAGCTAGGTTAGGTATTAAGCCCAGGGACTTGGCCTGAGTGACTCCAGCTTGGGCCTTTGGTTTTCTTTTTTAAACAGTGGTATCAGCTTCAACGCCCAAAAGATGCTAGGTTCGACCGGAGCTCTCCAGGTGAAAATCAAAGCTGATGTTTTAAAGCACCTGCTTAGAGTTTACCACTTGAGATCTCATTTAATGCGTATAGCCACCATAGGAGGTTGTATTATTATAACCCAAACTCCTACCTTAGCCTACAGGGTCCCTCAGATCCAGCCCCTCTTCCTCTCTGACCTCGTGGTTCCCTCAGGAAGCTCCAGCTGCAAACATTTCTTTTTTAAAAAATTTAAATTCAATTAATTAACATATAGTGTATTATTAGTTTCAGAGGTAGAGGTCAGTGATTCATCAGTCTTAGGTAACACCCAGTGCTCATTCCATCATGTGCCCTCCTTAATGCCCATCACGGAGTTACCCCATCCCTCCACCCCTCCCCTCCAGCAACCCTCAGTTTGTTTCCTGTGAATAAGAGACTCTTACGGTTTGTCTCCCTCTCTGATTTCATTTTGTTTTATTTTTCCCTCCTTTCCCCTATGATCCTCTGCTTTGTTTCTTAAATTCCACATATGAGTGAGATGATATGGTAATTGTCTTTCCCTGATCGACGTATTACCCTCTAGTTCCATCCATGTCATTGCAAATGGCGAGATTTCATTTTTTTTGATGGCTGAGTAGTATTCCATTGTATATATATCCTAACCCAAATGTGCCTCTCAGGCTTCGGCTCTCGCTGTCCCGCTGCCTGGAAGCCTCTTCCTCCTGGTAGACACATAGCTGGCTCTTTGTCATCCTTCTGTGGTCAGCTAGAATGGCACATCCTCAGGGAGCACTTGCCCAGTTTTAAATTCTCCTTAGCAAGTAGCACTACCTAAAACCATCTTTCTTATTTACTAATGTGTTTACAGGTGTATTATCTGTGTTCTCCCACTAGATTCTAAACTCCGTGAGTACAAGAACTTTTTCAGCACAAAGCACATAGGGAGGTTTTCAACGAAGTCTCATTTAATACTGAATGAATGAATGAATGAATGAACGAACATCCACTTTGCAGGTGAGTTTTTTTTTTTTTAAGTTCATTAGCTTTAATTAGTACAAAATTATAAATAGAATTTGGGCTAAAGTAGTAAATTAGTAAAAGTAGCAAGACTTGCTTACTTATACAATCTTGGCTCTGAATGCCTATTTCAGGTGATAAGGTCTTTCTATCTCCTGATGTAGGAAGGGTATCTTTCCTATTGGAGATTTATTTTCTGCTATCTGGAGATAAAGAGGGTCAGAGTGTTCTTCCTACACTGGCTGTTTCTTAAATAAGTTTAATTCAAAATAACAGGACAAAGTGGCATATTTTGGGGTGGCCTGTCCTGGGCCCCTAGAGTTCCCTAGAAACTTCCCTAGAGACTTTACATACTAAAGTCTGAGCTGGTCGATTGTTCTGTCTCATGGAACCAGTCTCTTAGTGTTGACAATAGGTCAGTTCTATTAAACCCCTTTCAGGAGGTAGTGATGCATGTGTATTCCCAAAGTTAGGCTTACGGTTCAGTCAGGTATTAAGAGGCATTTTGAGAGAGATTCCAAACCCTGGAGAGATCAGGGAGGGGAAAAAGATAGATGTTTCAATTCTGCTTCCAAAGGTACAATTTATCAAATTGCTGTGCGTCATATTTTTTTTTACAGGTAAGTCCAAACTTTATTTAAAACTACATCTTAAATTTAACAATACCAGGGCGCCTGGGTGGCTCAGTTGGTTAAGCGACTGCCTTCGGCTCAGGTCATGATCCTGGAGTCCCGGGATAGAGTCCCACATCGGGCTCCCTGCTTGGCAGGGAGTCTGCTTCTCCCTCTGACCCTCCTCCCTCTCATGCTCTCTGTCTCTCATTCTCTCTCTCTCTCAAATAAATAAATAAAATCTTTAAAAACAAAATTAACGATACCGAACGTCACAAGGGGAGGAAAAAAAAAATGAAGACAAAAAAAAGAAAAAAAAAAAAAGGAAAGAAAGAAGAAAAACAAACAACCCCACAGTGCATCAAGGCTTCAATCTGTCCAGAATTCAGTTTCTGATGTTTTAAACTGCCAGGGGCAGAAATTAGCACACCTATCAAGAATGCAGTGTCCAACTAATTTACATTTTTATACAGATCGAAACAGATGTTTATTTAGTGCCATGTTCATCCATGCATTGACTATGTAAAGTGAGTTAGATGAGCCTCTGAAGACATCTCCTACGCTTTGGGCTCCCACTGTTTCAGATTCCTTTAGTGTCTGAGAATTCCCAGCTAATTCTTCAACCTGCATTTCACATGGTGTTTCACCAGATAAATGGTTTTTCTGTTCTTCTTTTACCATTTTCTTTCTTAGATCTGCCTCTGAATATATTGTCAGTTAAGGTGGTAAATCTTCAACTTTCACAAAGTCTTCTTCATCAGATTTTTGACTTATGTTACCAGATTCTGCTTCATAGTCATTCACTGACACCGGAGATTCAGTATCAGGACTTCCAGCCAGAGAGCTCTCAGGAGTTTCCTGAGCAGATTTAACTTCTTTGACTGTAGGCACCAAGGTTTCAATTTCAGTTAAAGGTAAAGGCAAAGGGTTAGGCTGTTTAGATGAATCAATGGTAGTAAGAGAGTCCTTCTGGATAGTGCTATTTAAAGGTTGCTCGTTTTCCAAGATATTGAGGTAACAGGGTTTCACAGAAGTGCTATCTTGGTCATCTTTACTAGTAGTGGGTTCTTGTTCTGATGAGACATTTTTGCTTTCTCCTGATTTTTCAAAGTCATGTTGCAGAGTACCTGATCATCGTGTTCAGTTTGTTCTACAGTTTCGGTGTTAGCCTGAAGTGAAGTCTGGACGTCCGCAAGTCCCTCTTCAAATTCTTCTATTTCTTCATCCTCATTCTCATCTTCTCCACTTCCATAACTAGTCAAAGCCTGAGTTTCAGCTCTGGACTAGTTAATAGACACTGGACATTCTTCACTTTCTTCATCTTCCTCTTGATCAGAAACATCCGATCTCACTTTTTTTTTTTAAGATTATATAAGTATTTATTACAAATAAACTGTCGTTTCACATCTCTCAAAAATGGATCCTGTTTTTACATGTAGATTCAGCTTCTGAATGTACAAGAAATGGTGATGTACTCAGTTCAACCATGCAAAGCTCATACGTGTGTCACTAAGTACTTTAAAAATAGAATGGTCTCCTTTTGGACAAATCTGTTTAGAGTCAGGATTAGTAAAACAGTATGAAACTAATGAAATACCTTGATAGAAATTAGGAAGTGATCTGTACTGATGGTTCTGGGCATGTCAAGGGGCGAGGGACAAAAGGTACGGTCTTCCCTTAAAATCTGCCAGGAGATAAGAGACTCTGGAACAGGAGGTGGCGGGAGCCACTGGGGGTCCAGAGGAGGTGGGTCTGGTCAGTTGCTATCCATTTCAGGCTTAGAGCACCACAGAGGAACTTTCTGCCAAGGAGAGATCTTATTTTTTTATTTTTATTTTTTTTAGGGTCCACCTCCACCACTCCATGGCTGATAGCCCCATGTGGCAGAACTGGGCTCAAACCTAGGACGGTCTGACCTCCAGTTCAAGTTTATAACCATTTAGCCACACCGCCTCTCGGATCCAGGAACAGGTGATGCTTCCCAGCAGCGAGACTCTAAACCAGCGGGGGTTCCCAGCCGGAGACATGATCTAAGTGCCAATGTCTGAACGTCTGTGAGCATTTCGAGCCGTTTGGAGAAAAGGCAACATTAACAGCACCATTATGGCCTGCTGTTCTCCATCCCATCACTGCCATCCCCACCTATTAAAATAATGGTATGAAAAATAAACAGCCTTTATGGACAATTTTATACAATGTGTGCATTGTTTGTTTCTCTCACCGTTACCATGGCAGTGATGTTCTCCTGATAACTTCTGAGTTTCTACATGATGGAAGGGAATGAAATAAAGTTGCTTGGGAGAAAATTGCCAAACAAAGGCTTTTCCTTCTCTGGGGGCCGCACCCCCCCCACCCCAGCGCTCTACTGCAATTGCACCCTGAATTCTTACCCACAGAATAAAGGCTGCCTTGTAATCTACAAACTTCCATGGCTCCCCAATGCCTGGCATGGGAAAGCCAGGGGTCTCCGCGGGGCTCTAAGTCCCCTGCTATGTGGCTCCTGCACTTTATCCTGTCACGTACACCTGGCTGTAGGGTTTAATCCCCTTCCTCCTATGTCCCTCCCGCCCTTGATGTTTCCCACCTCTATGCATTTGCTCATGCTGCTCCAGCTTACCAGGGCCACACATCTTCCTTCCACATCTCTGCCAGGCCACTACTACTCATTTTTTCAAGTTGAAGTTTGGTGTGACACAGCAACCCCCCTACTTTCCCTCCCATCCCCCAATCTGGGTGAGATCCCTTTCCTCCCTGCTCCCAGGGCCCCTTCAAGCCTGGCATTTCTCCATGGTACAGTTACCCAGACACCAAGCTATTCGAGGGCAGGCACAGTGCTTTACTCAGTGTCTAGCACTGTGCCAGGAACACAGTTGATGCTCTGCAACGTTTTGTTGACCCCAGTTAGGAAAAAAAAAAAATCAGATGATCTGAGAGGCTGCCTAAGGGTATGACGTCTAACTGTAGCTCATGTTTTGGGAATAAATGGAAGGGGGCTTACATCAAAACCCCGGGCCAAAGCAATGCTTCTCAACCTTGGCTACACCTTGGAATCACCTGGAAGGTTTTAGAAATTTCTGTGCTGCCAGGATGCAATCCAAGTTAATGATATCAGACTCTCTGGGAGTGAGCCCAGGCATATGTTTTCTTTGAAGTTCCCCAGGGGACCCCAGTGTGGAGGTGGGGCTGAGAGCCCCTGGCTCAAGGTTCCCACGCACAACCCTAACCACACAATGTGTGGGACCAGGGTCTCTTGGAGGCTGAGGCCAAGGACTCAGAGCCGGGACTGAACCAAGATCCACTCACGATGTGTTTGGCAGGCAGCTAGGCGCTTTCTGTGTCTCTCAACATAATTCTAACCTTAGCCTATCATGTCATCATCCTGAGACTGAGGTTCAGAGGATGTTGGGATTGGCTGTGTTTGCATGTCCAGTCAGGATTAGACCCCAGGTCTGCCTCTATCCAGAACCCATGCCCTTGAGCATTTGTCGAACATAGGTAAGTGGGGCAGCAGCTCAGAATGGGAGATGTGAAAAGCACCCTGCCCACCGGGACAAAAGTCACTGCACAGGAGTTCCATCTGTCTCAGGCTCAGCTTGTGCCATTTCCCTCCCTCTCGGTGCCCTGTTTCCTCCCCACACCGCCAAGTTCTTCCAGAGCAGTGACTGGGTGGCAGATGCAGTAGGACCAGCCAGCAGCTGAGTCGGGGAGGGGGGCCTGGGGATTGCAAACCATCCTGAGAAGCCAAAGCTTCAGCAGTTTCCAGGGCTTGAAAGGGGGAGGGGCTTTGCCAGTGGCCCCAGGGTGATGATTCAGGATGGGCCGGTGAGTGCTGACAATGCCCACACCCTCCGATCTACCCTGGCATTCAAATACCTTCTCTGAACTTGTTTTCCAGCTGATGTGTACTGTGCACTTTTTAAGCGTGGGGTCCCATCCCCACAACAGCCCTATATCCAAGTCACCTGCAAAATGGAACTTGGGAACAAAACCAAGAGAACACACGATTCTATTTTCCAGATTTTGCACAAATCTTAGTGAAGTCTTCCCTGACTAATGGGCTTAAAATTGCAACCCCTCTTTATCCTGCCCCCCCCTACACCGCATGCTCCCGACCTCCTGTCCTGCTTCATTTCTTCCCACAGCACTCCTGAGCATCTGAGTACTCTGTATTTTCATTTATGTGTTATTTACCTCTGCCTCCTCCGACTGGGATATCAGGCTCATGAGGGCAGGTATTTGGTCTGTTTCGTTCACTCTTGTATCCCTAGCACTTAGATATGCATTTGCCCATAATTGATACAGTACCTTTGTTGAATGAATAAGTCCACATTTTACTTAAAACCTTTTGGTGGACAGGCTTTGTCAATATTGGATGGAATTCATGACTATGTATTACTTAGGGCTCTTTGATGAAAAGGGGCTGATGCTGGCTAAATTTAGCCAGGAAAATGTGGGAGGGCTTTGTTAGAAGGACAGGAGTATCTCACAGACTCATCATTACCACAGACTCATCGCAGACCAAAGAAGAGCTGAAAAAGCAATTCGGAGGACAGGACCACAGGAGCTCTGAGGATCTAGGAAGCAGGGACCATCCCCCATCCCTTGAAGAGGCTGCACTTGGTATGAATCACTACCTACGTTAGATCACGTGGCCACCTCTTGGGCAGAGGAGGGGAAAGCCTTTTGGTTGACAAGCCCATCCAGTAAATGGTTCTCAATACAAAACTACAGTTCTGATACCAAAATAAAGATGAGTGTGGATTCTGGTTGGGGGAAAACAACAGATGTTTATGATAGTTGACATATCAATTCCACTGGGCACCCCAGTATGTGTAGGGGGCTACGTGACTGTGAGTGAACCATGTGAGGACCCTGATGTTTTGGGATTTCTGTGTTTCTCCTCCAGCCATCTGAGCCATCTGAACAGTGAAGGACCAGATGCACGTTGCATTGAGGGGCATGAGCACCATGGCAAATCTCTGAACTCAGAAGTTCCAGTTCCCCTCCAGTCTACCAAAATCTGTTCTGGAAGCAAGTTCATCAGTTTGGGAATGGCCGATAGCCAATGAGCCCTTAGTGTATTCAGAACAAGGGGCACAAACTAAAAAGCAGACTTGATTGCAGAGAGCAATCACTGTAGCAATCAGCACAGGTTAAGTTATGCTGCTGTAACAAAGAGCCTTCAAAACCTCAACAGCTTCATGCAACAACTGTTTATTCTTCACTCATAAAAGTCCTGTGCAGTTTCAGCTGCTCTCTAGGACAGCTGTTCTCCCTGCAGTGGCTTGATGATCTAGGCCACTTCCATCGTGCAGTTTTGCTAACTCTGCATGTGGTTTCCTGGTAAACAGAAGTGACATATTTCTGCTCACAGTCTGTTGGTCAGAAGGAGTCATGTGGCCTCACTCTAACTGCAGAGGAGGCTGGGAAATGCTGGTGAACACATGGGATGTGTGATGAGCTCCACTGTCTCTTTTACACACAGAGATGGCAGAAACACTTTTTAGCAATTAAGGTCATGACAGTGGGACATAGCCTTGTAGGAGGCAGCACAAAAAATCCTCTGAGTGAAGGCTGGTGATTAGAAGCATGAAGATCCTTCATTTTATATTCTATACATACCTGAGATATGTTACCATGAAAGCAATCTGTCCAAGGGCCAGGACTTGTTATTAGAGATGGAGAATTAACATTACTCAAGTGACTAGCTCCATATGAGGCATGATCCACATCCTTTATCCATCCCCAACATCCCCTTGAAAATGGTGTTCATTTTACAAATAAGGAAACAAACAGAAGAACATAATGACTTGTCTGAGGTTGCATATCTTATGAGTGGCACAGTTTGGAGGGCTACCAGAATCCAAAATCATGGTGCTTTCACTGTACCAGGAAGCTCACCAGGGCCATGGAAGGCATTGCAAGTCTTCTCTTCATTGAATGATAATGGTAATGATGATGTTAATGGCAGTAAAGATGATGGTGATGATGATGATCATGGTGGTGGTGAGGTTGGTGATAGTAGCAACTCCTAATTATTGAAGAATTACTTCATGTTGAAAAATGTGTAATCTCTCTAATCCTCCCATCACCCTATGAGATAGGCTCTACCATTATCCCCATTTCACAGGTGAGGAAACTGAGGCGCAGAGAGGCAAAACAAAATTGGTTCAATATTGCATACCTAGTAATCAGCAGAATTAAGGTGTGAGCTCAGTGTTGCCTAGTTTCAAAGTCTTCCCCCCCAAGGTGGGGGGAAGACGTCCACCCCACCATACAGAAGAGAGCAATTCATTTCAGTTGATGGTTTTGTTTGCATGCCTCCTATCGCCAAGTTTGACTAATCGTTTCTCTTTAAACCAGTCACTTCTTGTTTAGGCATTTCATAGATGGCTTCACTACTTGAATGTTTTTTTTAAAAAACAGCTCTTAAAAGGGAATGAGAATTGCATGACCTGCCCCACCTAGGATCCAGAAAAGAAACATGAATGCCCCGATTACGTTCCCCATAAACATATGCATCCCCACCTCTCTGTCCTTAACAAAAGACAGATGCTAATTAGAATTTTTACTAGCACTTACAGGCTCAGTTTTAATTATGCCAGATCTATCTGAATTTCCTGTAGCCCTCTGATTAAGACGGGAGGAAAATCAATAAGCATACCAAAAAATTTGGATGTGTTATATGGCTAATTCCAATTTTATGTTATAATCATGTTTTAATGTGGGTCCTAATTACCATAATTAAGCTGCCTGTGACAGCGTTGGCTGGGACAGAAGCTGTTACTATTTCTAAGATGACTTGTCAAAGGCTTTCCCCAGATTTCGGGTGCATTTTGCCATTTGGCTAGTTTGGGGTGTTATGGCGGGAGGGAACAGTGCATGTGTGGGTGATAGTTCCTGGAAGCCCAACTGCCCAGAAAAGCCTTGGTTCTAAGGTTTCAGTTGGGCCAGGTGCCATGCCTGTCATTCATCCAGTATTTATTGAGCACTTACTATGTGCCAGGGCCTGCGATGGGCACTGGGAATACAGATGAGAGTTTCCATTCCACTGGGGTGTGTTAGTCATCAAGTAACTGATGACATAAGGGGGACATACAAAATAATACGACAGCTATTATATACATGTAACGTGATGGAGAAACCTGAGAGCCTTCCCTGAAGAAGCAAATTCTTAGCTGAGATGTTAGAGTCTCAGGAGTTAAGTAGGCAGGAGGTCATTAATAAGAGATCATTCCAGCTTAAGGAAACAGCATTTGCAGAGAGCTGGAACTGAAAAGTGGCCGATGTGGAGTGTGATGTAAAAGGGAGTGACTGGTGCAGGGTGACACGGGAACCCCATCAGGGACCAGAGCACTTGGGGTCTCATAGGCCCCTTCATGGTGCTCACTTCCAGCTCTAAGCCTCTGAGACTCTTCCTTCCCTCCCTCCTTCCTTCCTTCCTCTTTTAATTCCCTCTTTCTTTCCTTTTCCCTCCCATCTATATGAAAAGCATTTATTCAACACTGACAATGTACCAGGACATAGACTTCTAGCTCTTGACGCCATTCAATGATCATTCATGCATTCATCCATTCACCTGTTCAAGATGCATTTCTATACCAGAAACTCAAATGTTAGATTTGTTAGGGTCTACCTTGAACTCTATCCATTTATTGAATATTATTCATTCAGCAACCCCCTGCAAAGTCTTACTGTGCTTTTTTTTTTTTTTTTAAGATTTTATTTATTTATTTGAGAGAGAGAGAGAAAGCCCAAGCAGGGGGAGGGGTAGAGTGAGAGGGACAAGCAGACTCCCCGCTGATTGCAGAGCCTGACATGGGGCTTGACATGGTTTGACATGGGGTTTGATCCCAGGACGCTGAGATCATGACCTGAGCCAAAGTCAGATGCTTCACCAAATAAGCCACCCAGGTGCCCCAAGGCTTACTATGTTTTTTAAGCATGTAGTATCCTATCCCTCTAGTTTGGTGTATTAAATATTTAGTCATTCATCCATTCAACAGCCATCCTGAGCATGGTGTCCCTCAGAAGCTGACCCTGAAGTAAGGGATTGAGTGTAAGTGGTTGATTTGGGAGGTGATCTTGGAAATATTAGTGATGGAGTGGAGAAATGAGAGAGGAAAAGGGAAGGATCCTTCACCACCCCCCCCAAAATATGTTCTCCAACAAATGACCACCATGGGCAACTGGGGATCTATCTCATTGGGGACCTCTGGAAGACCCACATCTCAGAGCTAGCCTACTGAAAGGGTGAAGGAGCTGGGGTATTTATACACCCATGTCAATCAGTTCCTGTTTCCAGGGTTTCTGGCGGTCATGAGCTAAGTCCCTAGGACTTGTGCCCTACTCTGCTTGCACGTGGTAGGGAAAGCACAGAGATGCAGATGCTAACAGTTGGGGGCTGGCACAATATGGTGTTGAGGGCTGAAGGGATATGGGGAAGGGGAGGTTACCAAGTGCATCTATCATAACAGCGTTTAAAATGCCTACTATGTGCTGGGTATCTGATTTCATTGAGTGACACACTTTTGACACACAAGTATAGAATGTCCACCACTATCTGCCTTGTGCATAAGATCCCAACTCATACTCCTTTATATTATCCTCTCCCTCATGGCTCTGTTCATTTATCAAACTTGTACTGGGCTCCTGGTATGTGCTTAGGATTTCAGCCTTAATCTCAGGCTCTAGGAAGCAAGACAGGTCCTACAGGGACTGTAAGAGGAGGCTGGATAGATAGCAGCCAGGGCAGGAGTGGTCTTCTGAAATCTGAGCTGCTATGGGGCGGGCCAGCCATGGTCACTCTGGCTTCTGTCCATGGCCTATGGGAGGCTACACAGCAGCTAAGCAAGTAGCCAGATGTCAGAGAGACCCCTCCCTAGAGCCTGATGTAGTTCCTGCAGGAGCAGAGGAGGACTGCCCTGGCTAGCTGGGATTAACTCTTTGCTGCCTGAGAAAGAGCAATGGGGAGTTTGTAGGTCAGCTGCATAGGATATTTAACCACAGACCTGTGGCTCCCAAGCTTCAGTGTTCCTTGAGAGACGCCTGTGACACCTGTTAAACATGCAGATTCCTTGTGGTTCAATGGGCCTGAGGTGAGGTCTGGGGATGTGTACTGTAACTAGCAAACAAGTGATTCTGAAGAATGGGTGGCCCACAGGACATACCAAGGGAAACACTGCTTTGGCCTTATATGGATGGGACATCCAAAATCCAGCGAGAGCCCAAGTTTCAGTAACCTGTAGGATCAAGACCCAAGGCCTCCACCCCAAAGGCCAGAGCTTCCCTCCACCAGGACAGATGAGTCTTCCCAAGCTCCCAGGTACTCGTGCATTTCAGGCACACTCTGTTATTGACAGGCACTAATGGTGGTAATGAACTAAGGAGACCTGAGCTCTCCCAATAATTGCAGGTGAGGCTAAAAGAGTAAATATGATCCTCATTAATGTAAAGCAACTTTCCTCAGTACAGAGATCTGAGGTGAAGCTGTAAGCTGAGGCAGAGCTTAACCACACCCTTTTAAGTTTTATTACTCACTTAGCTTTTAGGAAAATATTTCAGAACGCTTATAAGATACATGAAGAGAAACCAAAGATATATCAAGCTTCCCAAATTCAGTGTATATATGTTTAAATAAGCTGGTCTGGGACACAGACATGTACCTATCTAACCACATTAGGTGGTTACCTGGACAGAGAAGCAAGGGGATGAGGAAGAGAAGTTTGAGAAAAACAATGTAGTAAGATGAAATAATACATACGGTATAATGTTAATTGAGTGCAGGCTACAAAATTCTACATATCTATTACTGCAGAGGTATACAAATTAAAAAAAAAATGCATCTACACAAGTCCTGTAAAAAACAAAATAAGAAAAAAATCCAGATAATTGGTTTTTTTTTTAAAACATCATTCCCCTTTCCCATGGAAAAAAAGTAAAGAAATTGAGGAGAAAGAAATATAAGACTATATAGTGGAAAAAAGAGTTTATACTCTGATAGGCATGCCATAGGCAGGGATTCTAAAACTTTCTTGCAAGTGAGAATTGTCTGGAGGGCTTGTTAAAATGCATATCCCCAGGCCCATCCCTCAGAAATGCTGATTTTAGTGAACTTCTCATGTAGTTCTGATGTCTGTTGTGATTAGGACATAATTTGGTCCTTGACAACAATGGCCTCCCTAGCCCCTCTTCTACCCAGCCCGATTTGATCATGTCTGAAGTCCCAGTTAGAATTTACTTCTTATAACAAAACTATGTTAAAATACAATCTCCATCTGGGAGATCATCTATTGAAATTGATTGTTATAGGAAAGTGTGATAAGGTAAATCTGATCTTTCAACCCTTTCTTAAAAATGGGTTCATGCAATAAGAATAACAAATATTTATTGCCCACTTACTATGGGCCCAACTGTTAAGAGCATTACATGCTCTTGATAGGTTCCGGAAGTAGTACTCTGATTGTTACCATTTTCTAGGGAAGAAAACTGAGGCACAGAGAGGTTAAGTAATCTACCCAAGGTCACACAGCTAGTAAGTGGAAGAGCCAGGTTTAACCCCTATTATCTTAAAATATACCAATAGCTGCCTCTCCTCAATAGAGACAGAAATAGGAGATAACATCCTGACTCTGGAAATCTGAAATGAGGGAAAAGACACACCAAGAGAAGGTAAGGTAGGAATCCAAATCAAGCCTGATAACCATATTTCCCAAGCCCAAATTCCAATGTGTGGTTAGATAAAGAACACTTTCTTTTTTCGATTTTGCAAAGGTCTGAAATGTAATCATGCTTACTTATGCTTTTAGGGTGTAGGATGTACTGAAACAAATCAAACCACATGACTGTATGGAAATGGACCTGGATCCCTCAATCAGGAAGGAGATATAGGCTCTGAGTGTGGAGGGTATGGAGGCCTGGGGTGGGTCTATAAAGATATCAGGATATATTCTCAGCGCAGTTTATTTTAAACCACTGATATTTTAAATCTCTAATATCAGGCAGACTTTCCCTAGAATGTGATGCTGTATAGGAAAATGCTCAAGTATACTAGATGAATCAGAAATATCAAGACACCAGTGGTGATCCACTGCATGGATATATCTCATTTTGTCTTCCCACTCATCTACTGATGGACATTCAGGTTGTTCACTTTTCGGCTCTTACAAATAAAGCTGCTGCAAGGATTTGTGTATGGGTCTTGGCAAGGCATATGTTTAATTTCTCTTAGGTAAATGCCAAGGAGTGGAATGGCTATATCATAGGGTAGGCAAATGTTTAACTCTTTAAAGAACTACCAAATGGCTTTCTAAAATGGTTGTACCATTTTATATCTCAATTAGTACTGTATAAGAGTCCCAGTCACTAAACATCCTTGTCAACACTTGGTATAATTGGATTTTCTAATTGAAGCCATTCTTGTGGGTGTGTAGTGATATCTCTTTTATGGTTTTGATTTTCATTTCCTTAATGACTAATGATGATGACCATCTTCA
Organism: Leptonychotes weddellii; assembly: GCF_054177405.1. NCBI lineage: Eukaryota > Metazoa > Chordata > Mammalia > Carnivora > Phocidae > Leptonychotes > Leptonychotes weddellii. The sequence goes on from NC_138381.1 coordinate 64,256,152, forward strand.
TATATATATATATATATATATATATTTTTTTTTTTTTTTGCATATGGCTATCCAATTTTTTTCAGCACATTTAATGCAAAGATTGTCCTTTCCCTCATTGAATGGCCTTGGCAGCTTTATTGAAAATCTATTGACCATATATTGTGTGGGTCTATTTCTCATCTCTGTTCTTTTCCATGGATCTATCTGTCTATCTTTATGCCAATACCACACTGATCCTGTCTTGGTTACTGTAGCCTTATAAGACATCTTAAAAGCAAACCGTGTAGGTCCTCTGATTTTGTTCTCCTTTTTCAAAATTATTTTTGCTCTTCTATGTTCTTTGTTTTTCCATATGAATTTTATAACCTTCTTGTAAATTTCTCCACAAAGTCCTCCTTAGGTTTGGATTGCATTGAACCTGTGGATCAATGTGTGAAGCATTGACATCTTAATAATATTAAACGTGCTGGCCCATAAACATGATCTATTTCCATTTATTTAGGCCTTCTTTAGTTTCTCTCAACAACTTTATAGTTCTCAGAATACAGGTCTTGAATATCTTTTGTCAAATTTATCACTACATACTTCATATTTTTTATGATATAGTGGTAGTATTATTTAACTTGAACTTCCAGAGGGTTGTTACAAGTTTATAGAAATACAATTCACTTTCTGTATATTGACCTTGTGAAACTCACTTATTATTTCTAATAATTTCTTTGTAGATTCCTTAGGACTCCTTCCTTACAAAATCCTTAGGATTTTCAGTGAAAATGATCATGCGTTCTGCAAATGATTTAGTTTTATTTCTTCCTTCCCAATCTATATGCCTTTCACTTTTTTTTTCCTTCATTGCCTGGACCAGAGCTTCAAATAAAGTATTGAATGGAAAAGAGGAGCATGGACACTCTTGTTTTATTCTCCATCTAGGAAGGAAAGCATTCAGTCTGTCACCATTAAGGTTGACGTTAACTGTAGGGTTTTTGTAAATGCCCTTTATCAAGTTGAAGACATTCCTTTCTGTTCCCAGTTTGCTGAGGGTTTTTATCAAGAATGCATGTTGAATTTTGTCAAATGCTTTTTATGCATCTATTGAGATCACTTAATTTTCCTAAAAAGTCTCATAAAATTGTGAATTCCATTTATTGACTTGCAAATTTTAAATCAATCATGATGGATTTAAAAAAAAAATTCTATTTCTCAACTCTGCGTCTATTTCTCAACTCTCTTCTATTCCATGGATCTATCTATCTTTATGCCAATACCACACTGATCCTGTCTTGGTTACTGTAGCCTTATAATACATTTTAAAAGCAAACAGTGTAGGTCCAAACTTATTCATGATGGATTTTTTTTTTAAGAGTCTCATTAAAACATTGTTTAACTTTGTTAAGAATTTGTGTCTATGTTCATGAGTGAAATTGAGCTGAAGTTTTCTTGTAGTCCCCAGTGTCTGATTTTGGTATCAGGGTAATGTTGGCCTCTGAATGAATTGGCAAGTTCCTCTGCTCCCATTTCTGAAATTATTTGTGTTTAATTGTACTTGTTTTTCCTTAAATGTTTGGTAGATTTCACCAGTGAAGTCATCTGGGCCTGGAGCTTCCTTTGTGGGAAGGTTTTTAACTACAAGTTCAAGTTCTTTGATATACACGGAGCTATCCAGGCAAACTGTTTTCTTGAGTGAGCTTCGGTGATTGGCATTTTCCAAGGAATGTGTCCATTTTACCCAAGTTGTTGGATATATTCCCGTAACATTTTCACAGTATTTCCAAATTAGCTTTTTAACGTCTATAGGATCCACAGCAATGCTCCCTCTCTCATTCCTGATATTGGTACTTTGTGTCTTCTCTTTTATTCCTGATCACTGTGTCAAGAGGTTTATTACCTTTTTTTGATTTTTTTTACAAAGAACCAGCTTGATTTTCATTAATTCTATTGTTCTCTTGTGTTCTATTTTATCGATTTCCGCTCTGATCTTTATTATTTTCTTTCTTCTGCTTCCTTTGGGTTTAATCTGGTCTTTTTCTAGTTTTCAAAGTTAGAGACTGAGGTCACTCATTTCTCCTTTTCTCAGATAAATATTTGAGACTACATATTTCCCTCACAGTACCGCTCCAGATGCATCCAATTATTGATAAGTTGCTCTTTGAAAAAATTTAATTCAAATATATTTTAATTTCTCTTTTGCCCCATTGGTGAGTTAGAAGTGTGCTTTTAGTTGCCAAACATTTGGGAATTTTCTGGATATCAGTTATGGATTTCTAATTTAATTCCATTGTGGTTAGAGAGCACACTTTATATGATTTGAATAATTTTACATTTATTGAGATTTGTTTTATGGCTTATAGGATAGTCTATACCGGTAAAATATTCCACATGCACTTGAAAAGAATATGTATCCTGCTGTTGTTAGGCAGAGTGTTTCATAAATATCAATTAGATCAAGTTGGTTGATTCTATTCTTCAGGTATCTACATTTCTTTTTGATTTTATGTCTTCTGGTCCATCAATAATTGAGATGGGGATGTTAAAATCTCTGACTATAATGGTGGATTTGTCTATTTTTTGCTTTTGGTTCTATCAGTTTTTGGTTCATATATTTCAAAGCCAATATTTGACTTTTAAAAGCAGCTTTATTGAGGTATAATTTACAAGTCATCAAATCCATCCATTTTAAGTGTACGACTCAATGATTTTTAATAAATTTGTAAACTTGGGAAACCATCCTCACAATCCAGTTTTAGAACATTTCTAGTACTCCCCAAAGACCCTACCCTCAGCTCAAGGTAACATGAATCTTCTTTCTGACTCTATAGATGGGAATCTTCATATAAATAGAATCATATGATATGTGGTTTTTGTGTTCTTTCACTTAGTACAATGCTTTTGAGGTTTGTCCATGTTGCGGTGTGGATTAGTACTTCATTCCCTTTTATGGCTGAGTAGTATTCCCATCAATGGTTAGACAACACTGTGTTTATCCGTTTCCCAGTTGATGGACATTTAGATTGCTTTCACTTTTTGGCAGTTACAAATAACATTGCTAGGAAGATTAGCATACAAGTCTTTGTGTGAACCTATGCTTCCAGTTCTCTTGGATAGATTCCTAGGAGTTAAATTCTTAGGTCAGATGGTACGCTTATGTTTAGATTTGTAAGGAGCTGCCAAACTGTTTTCCAAAGTGGCTGCCCCATTCTACATTCCCACCAGCAATGTATGAGAGTTCCAGTTTTTTTTTCTTTCTTTTTTTTAAAGATTTATTTGTTTATTTGAGATAGAGAGAGCATGAGCTGGAGGGAGGGACAGAGGGAGAGAGAGAGGCTCCTCAAGCAGACTCCTCACTGAGCGCGGAGCCCGACGCAGGACCTTGAGATCATGACCTGAGCTGAAATCAAGACCCAGCCCCTTGACCGACTGAGCCACCCAGGCGCCCCTCCAGTTTCTTTATATACTTACCAATGCTTGGTGTTGTCTTTTTGATTATGAACTGCTTTTTGACCCATTGAAAATGGGTCATACAATTCACCTTCATATCACCACCCCATTATATAGATGTGAAAGCTGAGAGCCAGATGTCAGAGGTGGCAGAAATCGGATTCACGTTCACATTGGTCTGTCACACAGACCCAAGCTTTGTGAGCTGTGTGCGGCTGTTTGCTTTTCTCATCAGAAGCACACGCCCTTTGCAGTCACCAGGGAGCCATGCTCCAGTCTCAGACCCCTCTCGGCTGCTCTCTCAGTCCCTCTAGAAGCTGGCTTGGACCAGAGGTTTGCTGCCTACTGTCTCTACAGGACTGATGAAGAAGGAAATCAGTGTTTGGTTAGGTGTGTCTGAGTCCCCTGGGCTTATTCCCAGATTGGTATTCATACCAGGAGTTTCTCAGCTTCTACTTAATGCAACCCCTATAAATTGTGAAATAGCTTGTCTGAGTCTGTTACTACATTATTGGTATACAAAATACTCTTTTAGGTTTGCTGAATTTGTGCTGTTACCTGAGGAAGAAATGTATATATATAAATATATATATAATCAGCTGATGATTTATCGGCTGACTATTTATCAGCTGACACTTTCCTGAAAACACATTATTTTAGAAAACCCCAAGCCTCTGTGCAACCCCCGCAAAGCCTTGGTTGGGAGCCAGGGCAGGCAGCGCCTTCAGAATGCTGGCCTGAAGCCCTGGACCAGGCTCTGATGAGGTTCCCACTGGTGGATGGGGAAATAAAGAGAATAATGTGGAGAGAGTGCTCAGAGAGCCACATTTATTTAATTTAAAGGGCTCTCGTCTGTCCTATGATGCTGATTTCCCCCTACCTTTTAGATGTTAAAATGCTCATGCTTTATGAAAGAATGGTGGTGAGAGAGGGCAGTCATTTTTATAAAATGTCTTATTTGCTGAACTAGAAAATGAAAGAACACAATGTCAATCCATATATATGTATATTAGTCTTTATTAGTATTCTGTTCTTTTTTTAAAAGATTTTATTTATTTATTTGAGAGAGAGAGAGAGAACACGAGCAGGGGGAGTGGCAGAGGGAGAAGCTCAATCCTAGGACCCTGAGATCATGACCTGAGCCCAAGGCAGCCACTTAATTGACTGAGCCACCCAGGCGCCCTTCTGTTCTACTTTTTTGACTGATGAGTGATGTCCAAATGTCTGGGGACTACTGACCTGGGAGCAAGGACACAAGGATGGCAGAAAAACCACACAGACTTGGCTTTATTTTCTATTTTTTTAAGATTTATTTATTTATTTAATTTTAATTTTAATTTTTTTTTTAAAGATTTTATTTGACACAAAGACACAGCGAGAGAAAGAACACAAGCAGGGGGAGTGGGAGAGGGAGAAGCAGACTTCCTGCGGAGCAGGGAGCCCGATGCGGGGCTCGACCCCAAAACCTTGTGATCATGACCTGAGCCCAAGGCAGCCACTTAATTGACTGAGCCACCCAGGTGCCCCTATTTATTTATTTTAGAGGAGGGGAAGAGAAGGGGTAGAGGGAGAGGGAGAGAGAATCTCAAGCTGACTTCCTGCTGAGCTCAGAGCCCCACACGGGGCTCCATCTCAGGACCCTGAGATCATGACTGGAGCTGAAACCAAGAATCCAATGTTCGACCGACTGCGCCACCCAGGCGCCCCCAGACCAGGCTTTTTAAATGTTACTTTGTAGCAATTTGATCTTGGGTAATAACAATAATACTAATAGAAACAAGAAGAAGAATGGTAGACATAAACACAGAGGTCTTTTGAGTACTGTTCTAAATACTTTATATTCATAAATTCATTTGGTCTTTACTGCCTTCCTTGGGTTAATAGATTAAAACTGCGGGGGGCGGGGTAGAAGGAGGTATATTAACATGACAAAGGTCTATGGTATCCTAGAAAGGTATTTGGTCTTTGTGCTCAGTTCCTGGCTCAGAATTTCTAAAACCTTTGGAATTTCCTGAGTGATAAGGCTGACAGGAACGTCTTTTGTTCTAATAAGGCGACTCTTAGCGGGTGTCTAGATAGCTTCAGGCTGGGGGCTGGTAGACAGGAAGACTGAGGGAGGATTAGAAGCTGGGAACTCTCAGTCCCTGCCCTCCACCTGCCGGGAGGGAAGAATGGCTGGAGGATCACCAGCGGCCAGGGATACAATCAATCACACGTGTGTAATGGAACCTCCATAAAACCCCCAGGTGATGGGTTCTGAGTTGGTGAACACATTGCGGTGCTTGGAAGGTTTTGTCAGTACGCACCCTTCACCCCCACTTCTTGCCTTATGTGCCTCTTCCATTTGGCTGTTCCTGAGTTATATCCTTTATAGTAAACCAGCAATAATAAATAAAACACTTTCCTGAGTTCTGTGAACCATCCTAATGAATTATCCAACCTTGGTGGTGGTGGGGGGGTAGGTTGTAGGAACCCTCAGATTTGTAGCTAAGTGGTGGGGAGAGGAAGTGTGGGTAGCACCAGGACCTAATCCTGTGGCTGACTTCTGAAGTGAGTGCAGTCTTGGGACGCTGAGCCCTTACTGGGTAGGGGTCTGTGCTAACTCCAGGCACTCAGTCAGAACTGAATTGAACTGTAGGACCCCCAGTTGGTTTTGGAGAATCAGAGAATTGGCTGGTGTCAGGAGTTTAAAAAAATCTCTCAGGGGCCAATACATCGCCTAACCCATAGTATATGCCCAATTCATATTAATTTTCTCCTCCCTTCTTTTCCTCTGGGCAAACCCTCTGAATTTCTCAAAGAGGGCAGGCTAGCTGGTTAACAGCTTGGGTTTGGGCCTCTACTAGACTTGGATTTGAGTCTGGGCTTCTCCCTCTCTTGGCTGGGAGACCCTGGGCAGGTTGCTCACCCGCCCTGTGCCTGAAGGCTGGGTAGCAGCTGAGGTTAGTTCTCACTTTGTGTTATATGCACCCTTTGACAGCAGGCAGAGAAGACCCGACATGAGAGACTGGGAAGCAGCATCTGAGACGATTCTGCTCCTCTGGGTTTCTCCTCCTGGACCGGATCCACCGCTAACTGTGGTGATGTGTGGCTGAGTTTCCCGCCCGCCCTCTGCCTGGCCGAGCCGGCTTCCCTCCAGGCCCGGGGCCCTGCCAAGCTCAGCCGTGTCGCCGGCACTAACCTCCACGGAGGGGGGCCTGGCCAGCCGCAGGGGAGCGTTAGCCAAAGCCTGAGTCAAACTTCATTTCCTCTTACCCAGGGAGCTTGGCCACCACAGGCCAGGTGCCAGGCCAGAGCACTGTCGGCAAACGAGCCACTCACGGTGCCCACAATGCAGGCACTCACACACCCACCCTCTCCCCTGCTATCCCCCAGAGCCCCCTGGGGGCACCCATCCCTGTGCCTGTTGCCCATTGTGCAAACAAGAAAACCAAGACTTGGACTGGCCAGGTCACTTTCAGAACATCTCAGCCCTTTCTTTCCTGCCCCCCTTTTTGCTCTTAGGGGTGACTGACTCATTAACAAAGCTCAAAATATAATGAACAACAGCAGCTGGAGGGGAGGATTTTAGTGGCACCAGGATGGTCCTGCAGGGTCTCAAATGGTACCAACTACCGTTTTGTGAGCACCTAAAATGTGCCAGGGACTGGGCTTTCCCTGAATCATCTCATCTCATTTAACCCTCCAGCAACCCAGTGAGGTGAATACTAACAGTGCCCATTTTACAGATGCAGAAACCGAGGCTTGGAGAAGAAAAGTAGCTGGCCCCAAATCACACAGCCCAGAAAGGCAGGGGCTAGAACTTGCACTCAAGACTGTGGCTTTGGCGCAAACTTCCTGTTGTCCCTGAACATCAACCCATGTGGCACAAACCTGTCCTTCCTGTGGCCCACCCAGGTGGGTGAATCTTTTTTTTTTAAAGATTGATTTATTTGAGAGAGAGAGAGAGAGTGTGTGCACATGGGAGGGGCAGAGGGAGAGGGAGAGAGAGAATCCTCAAGCAGACCACCCAGTGAGCACAGAGCCCAATGTGGGGCTTGACCTCAGGACCCCTGAGATCATGACCTGAGCCAAAACCAAGAGTCAGCCGCTTAAGTGACTGAGCCATCCAGGCGCCCCGGGTGAATCTTTGACATTCCCTCTCCTGCAATAGCAGGACATGATGCCTGTCACAAAGGAACTATAGATACCGCAAAACAGAACCTTGTGGCTCCAGGGGAAAGTGCCCAGTTGGGGAGCAGGAGTCCCTGGTCCTGTTCTTGGCACTGTCACTCACTTTGAGTCTGAATTCAGATTCACTCCAGGAGGACAATTTATTTCAGCTTGCATGCCAACTCCCATCAGTCGATAGTTGCTGTCTAGAGTGCTCTACTGGAAAGAACAGTGAGGCTCAGCAATCAACTTGTGATGTCTGTCACTACAGCACAGGGAGGGGGCAGGTGGGTTCAGGGGCTTAATTACATGCTACGTATTTCCAAATCCCAAACTAGGGGCTACCTAAGATTCCTAACCTCAGTCCCCTATCTCAGAAAGCAGGTTGTTTCCACTTGAGCACCAGCTAGACAAGGGGGCCAAAAACTTAGGGTTGCCAGAGGAAATATGGGCATCCTGCATTTTTATTTGCTAAATCTGTCTACCCTACAAAAACTGCAAATTCAAGCCACTTCAAGAATATCTTTCAAGCAACTTGATTTAATCTCAAAGTTAGCCCAGTTGATATGTAGCCATGACTGGCCACAGACTTCTGTGCCCTTTCTTCTTCTTGATAATAAATTCAGCTTCGTTCATGAACCTCTTTGCAAGTGGAGGTCCTAACTACTCTAAGTCAAGGCAACTGAGTCACTTTTTTGGGGGGAGATTTAAACTCAATCTGGTTTTGGGTAATTATGAGATCAATTCAGGATTCTCTCCCCTCACCCCCTTTCCTTATCTCTGGGTGCTGAGTTCAGAGAAGTGTTCTGTTCTTGCTGGCCTCTGCTGACCTCTGGTCAAGGGTCAGGGGCCAGTCTTCACCCTGCTAATGCCCAAAGTGTACCCCTGCCTGCGGTTGTCAGATGCACATGTCATTCTTCCTGTTCTAGTTGGGAGGCTTCATCAGGAAGTGTTTTCCTCCCCCTTGAGGGAACTCGGAGTGGCCACCTCAGGTCTGGACAGCTCCCTTAGCCATGACTCTTCGCTGGTCCAGGCACCATGTTGAATTTCAGGCTTATGTGGAAAACCAGGAGCCCCAGGATGGGGGTTTCAGTGGCCCCTGTGTCTTCTGCCTCAAGATCAAGACCTTGAAGCTCTTCTCAGGGACCCCTGCTGATTGTCTTTTTAGTCCACTGCTGTGGAAAAGTGAGTATTATGCCTTCACACATTCTTGGGCACTCTGGTTTATGCTCCAGGTTCTTGATATTTAAGGCCAGCTTCCAGACTTTAGAAAAAAAGAGGGCATTTTTTTTTCCCTCTCAAACATTTGACATTTCCAGTCAAAATCCATGGCTTTCAATACCATGGTTTCTGTTATAGATTCACAAAAGTCTACCTAAGAACTCAAAGCCAATACTTTGATTCTTCAGTCTTTTTCTGCCTCCATTCCCTGAGGGTGATCTGATAGGATTTCTCCCGGCTGCTAGAAAGGTGAGCAGAAGAAAGGGGTACAAGGACTTGAATATAAATATAGCTTTTAATATCAATATATTACATCACTATGGATACATTCGGAATAAGGTATAAAATTCACAAACCACAAGGATTCTATCTCCCATACAAGAAGTGATCATGTAAACACAAGCTGTGCATCTCGTCTGACTTATTTCCAAGGATGCTCACATATCCATGGCTCTGATCCTACTGTCCAAGGGTATTTCCATCCATCCATCATCCATCATTACTGCGGTGTGAAGAGACTCTCCTGGACTATTTCTAGAGTCCTGCTGCTAATTTTTCATTCATTTTCTCAGTCACTGATTCATCTTTGCATTTGCAGTATTTCTTGTACCTCCAATCTGAGTTAGGGAACCAAGGATGAATACACCAGAGATGGCTTCTGCCCCCACGGAGCCCACGCACAAGTACGTAGCAGAGTCTTGCAAAATGGTTGGTAAGTCAATGAGCAAATTCTGGTTGAATACTCCTTGCTTACTGTATCAGTTTGCTAGGGTTGCCATGAGGAAGTAGCATAGATGGGATGGCTTAAATAAGAGAAAGTTATGGTTCCACAGTTCTGAAGGCTGGAAGTCCAAGGTCAAGGGCTGGAAGTCTAAGTCCAACCAATAGGGTTGGTTCCTTCTGAGGGCTGTGAAGGAGGACCTGTTCCAGGCATCTTTCCTTCTGTGAATTTTTGGCTCATTCCCAGGTTCAAGGAATATTCATGGAGCACCTGCTCTACCAACTTCTGGTGGTTTGCTGGTGATCTTTGGTGTTCCTTGGCTTGTAGAAGCATCGTCCTGATCTCTGTCTTCATCTTCACATGGTGTTCTTTCTGTGGGTCTGTGTCCACATTTCCCCTTTTTATAAGGACACTGGTCACATTGTACTGGGAACCCCCCCCCAACAATGACCTATTGTAAGTAACAACATCTGCAACAGCCCTATTTCCAAATAAGGTCACATTCTGAAGTACTGGGGGTTAGGACTTTAGCATATGGATTTTGGGGACACAACTCAACCCATGACATTTATACATGTGGGCCTGTAATTCTCACATTAGGCTTGAGGTCTTTGAAGGCAGGTTGTACGTTACTCTTGGGTAGTCCCAAGAACTAGCAGAGACATGACCTATAGCAGGTGCTCCATAAATATTTCTTGAACCTGGGAATGAGCCAGAAAGTCATAGAAGGAAAAATGGATACCGTGAGGTTAGTGACTTGCCCAAGGTCAAAAGTGCAGCTAGTATGAGTGTAGGAGAGTATGTGAGTATGTGAGAATGAGTGTGTGAGTGTGAGTCTGTGAGTGAGTGTGACATGATGTGAGTATTGAGGGGATATAAGTGAGCGTATAATTGTTCATGTGTACTTGTGTCAGCTTGTGAGTGAGTGTGTGTGAGTTTGCAAGCAAGCATGAGGGTGTGAGGGGGTGGGTGTGAGTACACACACACACGAACAGTTGACCCTTGGACAACATAGGTTCAAAATGCATGGGGCCACGTATTTATGGGTTGTTTTTGATAAATACAGTACAGTACTATAAAAGCATTTTCTCTTCTTTATGATTTTTAAAATTTTTTTTAAAGATTTTATTTATTCATTTGAAACAGAGAGATGCAGAGAGAGAGTGCGAGCATGAGCAGGGGAGAGGCAGAGGGCGAGGGAGAAGCAGGCTCCCACCAAGCCAGGAGCCAGATGTGGGGCTCGATCCCAGAACCCTGGGATCATCACCTGAGCCGAAGGCAGACGCTTAACGACTGAGCCACCCAGGCGCCCCTCTTTATGATTTTCTTAACAACATTTTCTTTTCTCTAACTTTATTGTAAGAATATAATATATATTAAATGTAAATCAGGTGTTTTTTTTATCACCAACTATTTAAGTTATCCGTAAGGCCTTCCAGTCCATAGTAGGCTACTGGTTATGTTTTGGGGGGAGTCAAAAGTTATATGCTAATTTTTAACCACGCAGTGTCCCTAACCCCTGTGTTATTAAGGGACAACTGTTTACATTTATAGAAATGTGTGTGTATATGGATAGAGAGACAGAGACAGAGGGACAGAGAGAGAGGGAGTGGGGGTTAGGGAGAGACTCAGAGCTACTAGTTAATCCTTTCTGAGGCGGATGTGATTGATCTCAAAGACACGGGGTTTAGTGGGAGAGCAAAAATCATTGTTGAACGTTTTTTAACTTCAATATTTAGCATTAGTAATTAATTATTTTATGGCCTTTACTACTTTGGAAGCTTAAAAATTAACAAACGTGCCCTTGTAATGGCAAGGGTGCACTTCCAGCTGGTAGTTTGCTTACATTGCAATGCTCTTAATTAATTCATTCACAAACATTCATGGAGCACCCGTTCTTTACCAGGCCCTGGGGTAGATGCTGGGGATGTAGCAGGGAACATGAAAGAGATTCATTCATTCAATCATCCGTCCATTCATTTGTTCGTTCATCTCATTTCTGACTTCTGTACTAGATATGGAAGCTACCATAAGGAATCCACATCCATTCGTTCAACAAATGCGCATTGAACATCTACTCTGTGCCAGAGTGACTCATTCATTCATACAACAATTATTTATGGGGAGCCTATTCCCTGTCAAGTAGGTCCTGGATGCTGGGGATCCAGCAGTCAACGAGACAGACATGGTCCTTCCCTTTGTGATGTCTTGCAGAGTCACCCCTGTATTGGGGGCTTTAGGTAACTGGGGGCTCTAAAGGAGAGAGACCATTCCAGATGACAGGGCAGACAGACTCCAGGGTTCACCCGAGGAGCTGATGGTGGGGACAAGGGTGGGGTTGCATCCTCCAGGTTCGTGCATCCTCCAGGTACCTCTCTTCCAATGCATTCCTCACGTGCAATCTCTGCTGCCACATGGGAGCAGCCACAGAAACCCCTACTGCCTAATGCATAGATAGTCCTGCTTAAAAGCTCTGTCATGACATATATCCAACTCATTGCTCCCCTCTTGGCATTGTGGAGACGGCCCTCCGAGACCGGCCAATGTGACCGCACATCTAATAACCACACATCTAATAACAAGGCTCATCACTGCAGTTAAGGCTCGCCCCGAGCCTCCGTTCCCAGCACACAAATCAAACATCACATTGGCTTCCCCTCCTGGCCAGCCGCTTCCAGGCCCTGGCTCTCCTGCAGAAATTCTGGCTCTCGACAACTTCCCAGGGATTCCATGGTTTATTTTTGCCTGACCAAGCTGATTTTCTTCTCTCTAATTCTCTCAAGGTTTTGTTCCTGGCACACTTGCTGGAGATGCTTCGGCTTTGCAGTGAACCGAAATGTTATTCACTGCAGCGGAACAAAAAAAAAAAACCCAGCAAAGTAAAGACTGCAGCTTCCCATAAAATAGGATTTTAGTCACCAAGAAAAAACTGCAGAAGAGGAATGAAGGTAACAACTTTTACTCTTGTGGCAACATCCTCTCCACTTGCTTCTAGGAGTCTGCTCGGGTTCCAGGCATGAGGAATCTTGTCAAAAAAAGAGGCCAAGAAGGACACGGGATGGAGAGGTGCCCCGGTAGAAGAGTCTCCTAACAGTAGCCGATTGAATCATCATTCAATAAATGTTGACCGAGCATCTTTTCTGTTGCAGGCAATGTGCTAGGTGCTTGCAATATACCGATGAGCGGAGTGGACATGCTCCCTGCCCTTATGAATCTTCTGGGCGTGGGGTACAGAGACACTGTAAAAGATTACCCAGCAACCTACAGAATGGGAGAATATTTGCCAATTGTGTATCTGATAAGGGATTAATATCCAGAATATATAGGGAACACCTAAGACTCAGCTACAAGAAAACAAGCAACTTTAAAAATGGGCAGAGGACTTGAATGGATATTTCTACAAAGAAGATACACACACCACCCATGAGCACACAATTTCATCACCATTTTTAAAAATTGCTTGAGGGGCGCCTGGGTGGCTCAGTTGGTTAAGCAACTGCCTTCGGCTCAGGTCATGATCCTGGAGTCCCTGGATCGAGTCCCGCATCGGGCTCCCTGCTCGGCAGGGAGTCTGCTTCTCCCTCTGACCCTCCCCCATCTCGTGCTCTCTCTCTCTGTCTCATTCTCTCTCTCAAATAAATAAATAAAATCTTTAAAAAAAAATTGCTTGAAAGCATGGTTTTAAAGTTTAACACGTGCTATGTGGGAAAAGCACAGGGAGCTACAACCAGGTCCAATAGGGGTTCCAGATGCTTTTTGATGTCTGGTCAGAGAAGCCTTCCCTGAAGAGGTGACATTTAAGCCGAGACCCCCAGAGGGAGGACTCAAGACAAGGAGGGAGGAAGGGCAGGGAAGGCTGAGGGAATGGCATGGGAGAAGCGCACATGGGAGGCAGGATGCCTGTGGGCTGGGCAGATTGAAAAAAGACAGGATATTATAGCAAGAAACGAGGTAGAAGAGGCAGAAAGACCAGAGTATTGGTCTGTATCCAAAGTCCAATGGGAAATCACTGGAAGGTTATAACCAGATTTGTCATGACTAGATTTTTATTTGCAGGAGCTGACTACAACTTCATTAAAAAGATAACTCTCCTGCAGAAGGGAGGAGGAAAACAATTAGGGTGTTATCACTCTAGCACAGTCAAGAAGTGATGAGGGTTTGGTATGGCAGTGGAGAGGAAAGAGGGGTGGATTCAAGAGATGTGTATGAAGGGAGACAGGCCAGGAGCTGGTGACCAGTAAGTGTCCCCTGTGAGCACGGAACTGGAAGCCAGGTCTCCGATGGGGCATTTGTGCCAGGTTGTGACCCGAGGTGGATAAGACTGTCAACTGGACACAAGTTGTGAGGTCAGAATTGGAAGCAAAGTAGGGAACAGAGGCTCAGGAGTGAGTGCCTCTACAGCCCTGCAGTGTTAGAAGGCGGCTCGCATTAACTCCGTGGTACTGGGGCGGGCCTGATGTCCGGGAGAGATGGACCATCTCCGTGTGCTCACTGCAGTGGCAGCAGCCAATCCTGCAAGGGAGTAGAACATTCTAGCGGGACCAGCCGGCACCAGGCTATTCTGGAAAAGTTCTAAAGACTGGCTCTGTTTAGGTGGGCGCCCTAAGTGTTCTGTTCTTGTCTCCCCGTGCCGAGCTCAGGAGAGCTAATGACCACCTCAAGTTTTCTGTGCTGCTGTAGAAACCCTCACAGGGAGACCCTGTAGGATCAGCCCCGACTAAACTGGCAGGACGTATCTGAAAGAAAGATGGGTGGCATGACCTTGGGGGAGAAATCTCTATTTGGGTTTATTAAAAACACGCACTGCTGTTCTATGACGAATGTGTTGTACTTGTGTGGACAAAAATAAAATAAAGGGGAAAATACACCGTCAGTTTTGTTCATTGCCAGAGGCCACTCGTATTGATGCAGAAAGCGATGGGAGCCGTCAGATATCGGGAGTCTTTAAATTGTTTATGACTTTTGTTGCAGTAGCTGTACTTCTGAGATTCTTTCTTCATGCAATAATCCTAAATATGAAATAAGAGCTTTATAGACAGAAGCATGTTAGCTGAACTAGAACTAGTACAGGTGGAAAAGGAAAACAGCCTAACTGTCCAAAACAAGGGCCAGTAAATTCTGCACCATGCCACTCCCTGGAATATTATGTAGCTACGAAAAATGATGATGATGCAAAAGTATGTATGCCAAGCTGGGCAATGCTCATAATACAGGGGAGTGCATGTATGCAATTGAGTGCCACTCCGTAAAGGTCAATCTGCAACAGCAGAAATAGGGTTCTGGACAAATCCGGAAGCAAATGTATCAAAATATTAACCACCTTGTGTGGCTTGTGTGGTGGTTGTAGAACTGTTGATACTTTTTTTCGTTTCTTTAACTTACGCAACAATAGTTTTATAATGTGTGTACTTGCCTGCTTCTCCCTCTCCCGCTCCCCCTGCTTGTGTTCCCTCTCTCGCTGTGTCTCTCTCTGTCAAATAAATAAATAAATTCTTTAAAAAAAAAGTGTGTATTTGATAATGGCAAAAGTTATTTTCAGTAAGAAAAACCTTTGCTGGTTAGCTTGCTACTGGAGAAATGACCAGAGCCGTTCGAAAGCGAGGTCTTTGGGCTGCCTGGCTGGCTCAGTCAGTAGAACATGTGACTCTTGATCTCAGTCAGTTTGAGCCCCATGTTGGGTGTAGAGATTACTTAAAAAAATAAAATCTTGAAATAAAAACAAAAACAAAAAAAACTACAACAACAACAACAAAAAACAAAAGCCAGGTCTTCAAATGTCAATGCCAGTCTCAAGGGGAGGAAGGAGATGAAAATGGTGCAGGGAGGCATGGTTCATGGTGATCATGAACTTGACCTTGGCTTTGGTTTTAGATGGGGTTTGAGTCTGGATGAGGCAACTTACTGTGTGACCTTGTGTAAATGACTCAGCCTCTCTCCGCTTCTCCTTCTCATCAAGATGAGGACATCCTACCCTCCCCCAACCTTTGTAGGGCTTGTAGGGATTATTTGAAATGCTACAGGTAACCATTTAACAGTATCCTTGGCATGTGGACTGTCCCTCCTAAACATTAGTTATTACTGCCCGGGGACTGGCCTACAGAGATATTTGTAGATATTGTCGACAGCCACAGAATCCAGATTTCACTGGTCTGAGAGAAGTAGGCTGCATAGACATTTTGCGCTGAAAACAGAGTGATGTTGCTGCTGAGTCTCCATGGAGCTCTGTGAGGAGTTAATGGTGCATGGCTGAGGCAGTGGACCAGACGAAGGGCCACCCGCTTCTCCCAGGAGCTGCCAAGGGTGTCTGTGAAAGGGTTTGCATCATATGCGCTCATGTAGTCACTGCCGCGCCGGGGAAAAATGCCCGATGGGGGCCACCTTACCGTTACCCTGGCTGAAAAGCACAGCTATTGGAGGTGCATTGCCCCCAAGTGACCGAAGTGCAGATCAAGCTCACTGGCATAAACTCCTCAAAGTAGGGACCTGGTTGCCTCAGTTGCTGGTTCCCAGATCACAGCCTGTGCTCGGGAATATTTAATACCTTGTAACTCCTGGGAGAAAGTGAACTCCCAAAGTTCAGTTTGGGGGCCCAGATTCTTCCCCTCTATTTGGGGTGGGGCATGATTTCACACTTTTGCAGCTCTTCACAAGCTGTTTCCTTCCCTTTAAATGTTCCTTTCTCTGCTTCCACCTACTGTGAACTCCTATCCTGCCTTCAAGACTTGGCTCATATGTCACCTCCTCCGGGAAGCCTTCCCCGAACACATCACCCTGGAATTAATCACCTCTTATAGATAACGACTTTGTACATTGCTCACTGCTAGAGGTACACACACACGTCTCTTATAACCTGTGCCTTGCTTCTACTTTATAGCTCTTGTCATAACATACACTTATATGTACCTTTGGTATATACCCTACATCAAAAGAATGTATTATGGTGTTGTCTAATGTCTCTCTGATGGCAGGAATGTGTCTCTCTTGTCACATGGCTGTTATCCTAGGCATTCCTGGCATATAGCAGCTGTTTGATCAATATCGAATAGATGAATGAATGAATCAATCAATCAATCAATGGCTTTTCACCTTCATGGCTGCACAATTTTACCTATTCCACAGAATGGATTTTCCCAGGCAGAAGGACAGCTCTGTCAGGGCTGGGTCTGTGCTGTTCTTGGTTGCTCCCTCTCCTATGGTAGACATGGGGGATTCACTGCCCAGATCCTTCTCCCAGTGCTGTTGGCAGGCAGCCCTCCGCCCTCAGCCCCTTCAGGGATACCTCAGCTGCAGAGAACCACCTCACCCGAGGGCATGTCCTTCCCGGGATGACCCACACCCAATGACTGACTGATGTGCAGAATAAAGGCTGGTCATCTGGCCCCAATTTGGGACAAGGTGGAAGGCCCCCCCTAGCTCCGGGGTCCCTCATGGGGTTTGGCTAAGGCTGGTGTTGGTTTGTACCTGGCTTCTCTTTTCTCTACATCTTTCTTTGCCCTTCCATAGGTGTTCCTCTCGAGGGCTCTCTTTATTGTGCATGAACTTGGTCTCAGGATCTGCTTCCTGAACCTGACCTGCAACGTCTTCTGTCCCAGCAGTTTGGGACTGATGCTGCTTTGGGGAGTCTGGAGGGGTTACTCACTAAACATTTCCTGAGTGAATAAATGGATGGGTGAAAGCCCTCTGAACGAATGGCTGCTCTCTTGCTCTCTACCTCCCACTCTAGACTGTGAACTTTCCATGGGAGTGACTGTGTCTTTTTCATCTTCATAACCTCAGCACCTAGCACCCTGCCAGGTATACAGCAGGTGCTCCATAAGTGTTGGGGGAAGGATGAATACATGAACCCAGATTTGGGGGAGAGAGCCTGGCTGAGTCAGCATAACCCTGTCTCCATTTTCAGACCTTAAATTTAAAAAACTTCTCCCTTCCTCGCACCCTCCTCCTCCCTCCCTTCCTCCTCCTCCTCCTCTCCTCCTCCTTCTTCTTCTTCTCCACCTTCTTCTCTTTCTCCTCTCTCTCAGTGGCTGCCTTGCAAAGTTGAGCCAGGAGCACCATTTCCAGAGTGGTCAGATGGAATTGGGGAGTTTTCTCCTCTGCTTGCCTTCTCAAAGGCCCTTTCAACACTTACTCGAGGAATAGATGCTGGCTCGGGAACACAGCTGAGGTTGGCAACAATAAAGGCCTCTTTAAAAACGACTCCCATTACCTGTGGTCAATTTGAGGCTTGCAGGCCACAGAAATGGGTCTCAGCAGGCTTCTAGTCGTGGGGGATCAGGACATATTGATTCTGGCAATTAACACCACAGTTCCCCAAAGCACAGACCCGTAGACGGTGCGCCTTCCACCGCAGCCTGAGCTGGCTGGCCCGGCAGCGGCCAGAGCCTTAGATGGTACCCGGGCTTCGGGGACAAACCACAGGCCATTTCCCACCTGTGTGATCCCGGGCAAACGACTCCACTCCGCCAAGCCACAGTCACCTCCCCTGGGAAATGGGGCCACTCCACGCCTCTACCAGACCAGAGAAGAGCGGTAGCCATCACAAGCTAAATTCTGAAATAGATAAATGGGGTCTGAATTTCAACAGTGCCACTTGCCCGGCTCTGTGACTTGGAACAAAACACAGTCTCTCTGAGCATGAGCTACTTCATCTGTAAAGTGGGACTAATAATGCCTTTTCTTAGAAGTCATTGAGAGAGGGGCGCCTGGGTGGCTCAGATGGTTAAGCGTCTGCCTTCAGCTCAGGTCATGATCCCAGGGTCCTGGGATCGAGCCCCACATC
>NC_138381.1:64274941-64301528 GCF_054177405.1 Leptonychotes weddellii
GTCCTGAGACCAGTACGTTTAAGAAACAAGAAGTAGTTGCAACCTAACAGGCATGGAAGCCCTTGGAATTCCTCTTGGGTACATGGGGTCAGACAGCAGTGGGGTTTCCGGACCCCATTCCAAGAGTAGAGATTTCCAGTCCCGACCAGACAAGGCTTCCGCAACAGCTGAGTGGGCTGGATGTTGGGAGGCAGGTCTGACCCCCTCTGCAATCAGTGACTCCAAAACTGTGGGTTGACTGCCCTCCAGAAGCCACAGGCTAAACCTAAGTGTTGCTGCACCACTTTATGAGCCATTCATCTTCCCGGTGTCAGGACAAAGTGCCTGGCTTGAGTCCATGTGCTTGTCTGCTCTGGGAGTTGCTTTATTTTCTCTTTACTTTGGCCCCACAGAACACCATTCTACTAATTAAAGCAGCCTCATTCCAGAGGCCTCTGGAGAGGGCACACAGAGTTATGCCACAGACTGAAGCCGATCCCTCCTCCTCATGGTGTCCTTTCTTGGAAAAAAGTGGGAACAAATATTGTCTAAGTACATACTAGGGGCAGGGCTCAGTCCTGATGTTTTTATACATGGTGAAGAGCACAGGCCTCAGAATCAGTTCTGGATGCTGCATATGAGTGGTGTGACCTTGGGCAAGTCACTGCACCTCTCTGGTCCTCGCTGTCTGAAGCTATACAATGCAATCATTGTCACACCCACCGTTGTAGGACTGTAGTAGGGGCAGAAGGAGAATCCTGTCTGAGGGTCCTCAGCACGCACTAGCGGGTGCATAGTAAACATCACTCATCAGTGCTTGATATTGTCACTGGTAATGGACAATGACCACTACCTTCACAAACCTTCCCAACAACCCCAAGGGCATAGGAAGAGGAACCCAAAGCTTAGAGAGATGAAATTAGCATGCCCGCTCACCCAGCTAGAAATTGGCGGTGCTGGGATTTGAACCCAGGACTGTCTGAGTCCTAAGCAGTGTTCCATCAGTGGCTTTGGCCAGGATAGGGGTGCATTGAATCCAGGAGCCGATAAAACAATCTGCTTGGTGACCTCCTGCTGTTTCCTGCTAAAATCTCATTTTCCCTCTCTTTCACCTGGAGGCGAGTTGCTAATATTTGATAGGAAACCTGAGGAACAAAACCGTGAAACGCAGGATTTGTGTAATGATTTTGTCTCCATTTCTTATTTCTCTGTCCCCAAATGGTGAGGAGGGGGTTTGCAGACAGTCTTTTTGACTAAAGCAGCAGTCCTGTTGCAAACAGCTTTAAAACGACTAAAGTTAATTCAAATCATTAAAAAATTTTTCCTGAAGGATATCAATTATAAGGACAAGGATTTTAAAAAGAAAAAAACCCACCCTATTTTGATTTGCACTGAATGAAGGGATAATTTTATAAGAACCAGGTGCAGAATGAATAAAGGGGGAGAAGCGTGGGAGATGAAGCCTGGGAGGGACAATGGAATGAACGTTTCTAAAATCGAGCTGCTGAATTAAGGAATCAGGAAAATGCCTCAATTACGGTATCAAACGGAGGGAAGAGAGAGTGAAACTTACCTTGAAAATGAACAAGGTAGTGGAAAACTTAACACCTTCCAGATCAAGAGCTTCCACCTATTTGGAGAGAAAACTGCCTTTCTCTTCCTAATATCACTTGGGGAAGAAGAGAAAAACTGTCAGATAAGGGGTGTGTGTGTGTGTATGTGTGTGGGGGAGAGAGAGAGAACAACATACAGACAGAAATACAGAAAGAGGGAAAAAAACATGGACAGAGACAGAGAGACCAAGACAGAGAAAGAGAAAGAGATGGATTCCATGAATGAACCAGGTCCAGATCAGACAGATGTCCGTGGGTCTTTAAGCTCTCCCCATCTGTCCCTCTTTCCTGCCCAGCCAAGCCCTCCAGGTAAGAGAGCCCAGTGACCACCATCAGTATGGAGGACCCTGACCCTCATTTCCTGCTTAGGGCACTCTATCTGGGTGTCCAGGCTGTATCTATGGGCCAGACTCCTGCCTAGGAAATGAGCAGAAGCCTACCAGCCACCAGAAGGAAGGATATAGTGGACAGGCCCTGATGAGGGATCAGAAGGTCCAAGTTCAGACCCGGCTCTGCTGGGGTTGCTCTGCGATCCTGGGCAAACTTACTTAACCACTCTGGGCCTCAGTCTTCCCACCTGTAAAATGGGAAGGGTCATTCCTGTCCTTCCTCCCTCCCAGGGCTGCTGTGGGACTTCAATGAGATCATGGTTCTGATCATGCTTTGAAATGTTTAGGGAGAAAAAGGATACAAAAGTGAGAAACCCTTAAATTTTATCTGTGGGGGTGAAAGCCCGCTTTGTTACATTTCCTGGATGATTCTCCAATTCTCCTCTTCAATGTGAGGAGTCAATCTGGCCAGAAAGGGGATCATTGTGTTTGCAAGGCTGCAGGAGGAAAACGTTCAGAGAATCCATGTCTTGTTCCATTCTAGAGGAAAACCCGTTATAACACACCATGAAACTCAGTGGGGAGAAGAATGGCAATGATAATATAATAATAGTGATCATAAAAAAAGGGAAAACAGAGCCACTCAGATCAACTAGGATAATGTAGAGCCGAGGGAAGTGCTGTGTGGTTGTTTTTCTCCCCCAAAACTTCCCGGCCTCATCCCCCTCACCTTCTTCTGAATGGACCCATGGCTGCGAGATGATTCCTTTTGGGAATGGTTTACAGATACAACATTCCATTTCCATCACACCTGGGCCCTCCTTCCTCTTTGTCTTGAGATGGATTCTGCAGCTCATCAGGACCCTCCTTATCTTTCTTTGTTCCCGAGGGTGTTCAGAAACAAGCCCAGGGAATTAACCAGTTGGAAGGAAACACCACCACCATCATCCTTGTGGTGATCGCCCTGTTAGGCCTGGGGGCAGCCCGTGGGCAGCAGCTCAGTAATTGCTTACTAAATCAAGAGGGTTGGCAGGAAGCAGATTCCTCTGGGCATCTCCTTCCTCACTGCCTGGAATTGCCCAGAAACCAGAAATGGAATTGTTTCAGGAACTGGAACCTTCTAGATTAAACAGCTAAATTACGATCAGCTGGGATCCAGGAGGCCCTGTGACCCTGCAGGTGAATCTAACAATAGTGTTCTCATCTAGGCGGTCCCTCTCAATCAGTCCTCACACCCCCCCCCCCGGCGGGTGAGCTTCATCAACACCCCAGCTTGATAGGCGGAGCCTGGAAGCATCATGGCCACACTGAGAAGGCGTGTGGGGCTCGGGAGGTAGAGAGATGAGGCTGGAATCCTGCCCCGGGATTAGACCTGTGCAACAGGTCTGCCTCAATTTTCCCATCTGCAAAATGGTGAAAGCAATTTCTCCTTTGTTTGGTAGAGAGAGAGAGCATGTGCAGAAATGTCTTACCTTGTATAGGAAGTAAACACACACACACACACAAGATGACTACCAATGACCCTTTTTATCAGGGGCCTTGGAGAGGTTTAATGACTTGTCCAAGTAAACAGGGTGGGAATTGGGTTTGCAGACTGGTGTGTAGACAAGAACCCAGGGTTTTCTCAATCAGGTGTGTATCCCGTGTCCAAGCGAAGGCACGAATATTTCACTGGGAAATGACACTTTGCCTGTGACCTTGGTTCCTCATGTACGCACCACTGCCCGTGTTTCCCAGAAAACAGTTTATTTATGAAGACAGGGGTGTGCCTTCCCCTTCATCAACCCTTACCTGACAAGAGCCCTGCCCCTTTGAGTTCACCTTTCAGCCTGCTCTCCTTACAGCAAAATCCAGAATGTTCTTTACAATCCAGTATCGACATCAAATAACTACAGAGGCAGGTGTAATGAATGTGAGGCAGATAGATGCAAGACATCAGAGAATACCGGGGTCTGGGGCAAATCCTAGCTACTTAAATTAATGATCCCAATGAAAAATAAAAAATGTAATGATCCCAAATTAAAAATGTTTTGGAATGTAAATTTATTATTTAAATAAGTGATTAAAGTT
The DNA here is from genome assembly GCF_054177405.1 of Leptonychotes weddellii. Classification (NCBI taxonomy): domain Eukaryota; kingdom Metazoa; phylum Chordata; class Mammalia; order Carnivora; family Phocidae; genus Leptonychotes; species Leptonychotes weddellii. The sequence continues at coordinate 64,278,933 of NC_138381.1, forward strand.
AAAGATTAAACAACACATTTAAATATATTTGAACAAATGGTTATTGTCATTTAAAAATTACTGAAGATGAATTATCCCAATTAAAAATAAAAAATTCTGTTGCCCCAATTAAAAATGATTTTAAAATTTAAATGTATTATTTCAATAAATGATAAAATTTAAATATTAAACATTAAATTTAAATATATTTGAATTAACTGTTGGACTTATTTAAAAATTATTAAAAATGAATTATCCCAATTAAAAATAAAAAAAAATTTAACAGAGATAAAATATGTCTGGGGGCTCCAGGGGGATCACAGACCACTTACAACTTTTGTTCTGGGTCAGAGGAAAATACAATTTGCCTATGGCTACAGAGTTGGGAAAGTGGCAGAAGCCACAGTGGTTTCAAAGCTCTCTAGTTCTCGACGCCCAGTCCAGTCCTTTTTCTGCTCCGAGGGCTGGCTAATTCACACTATTGTGTTAATGACTGACTGAGCCTTTATATTAAAGGTAAGAGTCATGGTAGAAGTCTATTCACTGTGACACTATGTTGAGGGACATTTAAGAGAAAAGGAGCTAGGTGGCCCATGCCATGTTATGTGTCATCCCCACAGCATGGATACATTTATTTCCAGGGAGGAAGGAGCATCCTTACTGCTCACAGGAAGTGCCGATGCCCATCACTTCCTGTTCGTTCTCAGGCTAGAGAGGCTTCTCAAGCCCTGTGATTCAGTCCTGGGGGCACAGCTCAGCAATTCCCTGCCACCCACCCCTCTCCAGGTCGTGGGCTTTCCCCCAGCACAGGAACGGACCTTGTTGTCATGGATGCAAAACAACGCTGTCTTGCTGTGCTTTCTCATGCTTTCTGCAGGAGAGAAGGAAGCACCATGCACTCGCTTTATTTCAGTCCCACGACCTTTGCAAACACATGCCTGCTTATTTGGTCCTGCTGCAGAGGAAGACGTGAAAACCCATGTGATGCTGGAGGAAAATGTGAGACCCCTCCCCCCCCGCCCAAAAGATTCCCTTGGTTCTGTCTCAGTGGTGTGTGTGCAAGGAAACCAGACCCTGTTCTCAGACAGAGCGCCGGTTTGTGCAACACACTGGTTTTGAGGAACAGCTGCTTTTCCCTCTCAAACGTAGAGAGAATAACCTGACTCCCAAGAATCCATATAATGATGAAACCAGAAAATGCAGCCCAAGTGCCCAGTACGGTGCCTCCATGTAACGAGCTCCCCACAATGAAAGGCGATGCTGTGAATATAAAGCTTCATTGGAAAACAGCCTTTTCATTTAGCTATGATGGAGTCTCTGTCTGTGCTACAACAATAGCGTTCACTAGTCACTGAAAAATTTACTATCTGGCCTTTTGCAGAAGGAGCTGGATGACTTCTGACTTAGTGGAATCAGACAGAGCTGGGCTCATCGTTAGGGAACAGGTTGCTTTGCTTCCCCGGGCCTCCATTTTCCCATCTCTAAAATGGGGATGAAATGGGGATAATAATTGAGTCTTCTTGTAAGGACGTTGTGAGGAGTCAAGGAGATAGTGCAGGGCCTTAACCCTTGGTTCCCTCTCTCCCCACTGTCTGTAGGCTCTTGGCCTCCGAATGAGGCTCTCTGAGGCCTCGGTCTCTCTCCAGAGTTCTGGAGCAGGCCAGGCCAAGACAGTTGTCAAGACAGCATACAAGAGCCGCCATTTGCATTGTGGGGGTAACGAGCCTGGTCCCCTGTGCACCCCTTGGCCTGCATGAGCACCACCCTTCTGTGTGGTAGGCGTGTTGTACAGGCAAAGACGGGATGTTTGGAGAGGTAAAGCCGGACAGTGGCAAACCAGCACATGACCCTGGGTTACTCTGATGCTAGAGGCGATACTCCCAGAGGCGTGGGTGGGCCGGGGTGGGGGGAGGCTGCTCTGAAGCCAGAATCGGAAATTCACTGCGGTGTGTCAGTGTGGGAAGGGAGCTTGCAGATTCCAAATGGGGCCAAGCCACCACCTGACAGATGTGGAGGCTGAGGTCTCGAGGAGAGAAGGCACCTGTCTTAAGGGAGTCGGAGTCATGGCAGGACCTACAAGGAGGTCCTGCCCAGCTCTCTGCCTTGCTTCTTACCAGCCCAGCCCAGCCCAGCCCTCGGCTCCGGGCAGATGGGGCTCATCAGGAGTGCCTCCCTCTCACCTCCGCACCTGCACCAGGGGGTTCTCTCTATCCATCCCCCCGCATGTCACCTGGCTGCCTCCTGGTCACCCTTGAAGCGTGCATCACCACCCCAGGGAAGCCTTCCTGAGCCACCCAGGCTGGGCTGGGCCCTCCTCTGGGCTTCCCACATTTTGTGTCATGACGATCCATCTCCCCCATGAGCATGGCTCTCTCTGTTTGTTGACTGACTGACTGACTGAATGAATGAATGAATGAACAGATGAAGGCATGCTGCCCAGAGACCCCTCACAGGGCTGGGAAGAGAGCACTGTAGTGAGCCAACAAGAGTTCGTGAAATAGAGACTATGGCCGGCTTGCTTCCATGCCTGCAGTCCTCCTTCGTGCCTACATCCTCCCTCTGTGGAAGGGACACTGGAGAAAGAGTCAGGAGACCGGGCTCCAGGTGTTGGTCCTGCCACCCACCCTCATGGAGCTTTGCACGGTGCCCTCCCTCCCTTGGCCTGGGGGTTTCCTCACTAATGAACCCCAGGGAAGGTCCACATCCAACTCGCTGAGGGCCTCTTAGCAGAGGACGTGAGAATCAGCCTTGGGCTTCATCCCGGAGTACCTCTGGAGGGTTCCTGGAGGGAACCACACAGTTCTGGTCCCTCCTCTTTCCTGTTCTCCACCCAGGGCCTGCAAGGAACCAGGGCTGTGTTCTCAGGGGTAGTTTCCTAGGATTCTCTATGATACTATGTGAGAGGTGAACATACGGCACTGTGCTAACATGTGGAGTCAAAACTACTGCTCTGTAAGCTGCCTCTTTCAAGGCACACCCAAGGAAATTGTGGCTACAAACAAAACAACAAAGAACCACCAAATTAAAAAAAAACAAACAAAAACACCATCTCCCACAAAAACATCTCAAGGGAAATGCTGGGAAAAAATACAGTCCCTCTTGTCTCGGGACACATAATTGGAGAACACTGGGAAAGGCTCCTCCCTCTCTCTCGTCCTCAGTTTCCCCATCTGGAATATGGGGAGGAGATTTCCTCCACTGTTCCTTTCCTTCCGGGGTGCTGGGTTTCTGTGCAGCCCCTCAGGTGCCCGCTGCAAAGCCGGGAGCCTGGAGCTGCCGTGAAATTTAGGTCACATGGGCTGAAATGCGCTGCTTGTTTTCCAGTAAGACCTGCCTCTCCATAGGCATCCCACGTACCCAGCAAAACAGAAACCAGAGAGACTGAACCCTTTTATCAAAGGAGCAACTCTGGAGAAGCTGGGAGGCTCTGAAGCCTTGGGAAGGCAAAATCAAAGGCAAACTTTGAGGAAACACTTTGTAAAGCAAAAGAAAAATTCCATCATGCTTGCAAAAGTGCTATCGACTCCACGGAAGGTAATTGACTTGGAACAGTCTGTTCATGTCTCCAGGCTGAAAAAGCAGACCCAGAAGGGAAGTCAGACAAATACGCAGGCAATCTGTTTGTCAGATAATTGGCATAAAAATGATGCCTTTCCCTCACCTCTTGAATTATTTGGGTGCTTCAAGAAAAATCCTCCACCCTAAAATTTTATGTGGAAACACAATTGTGAAGAAAGGTTCTTTCTCCCTCTCTCTCTCTCTCCCTTCTCTTCCTTTCCTTTCCCTTCCTTCTTTCTTTCCTTCCTTCCTTCCCTTTCCCTTTCTCCTTCCTTCCTTCCTTCCTTCCATCTATGCATCCATCATCTGTCATTTTTTATCTATCATCTATCTTTCTATCCATCCATCTTGCTATTTAGATATTTATCTGAATATATATTGGTTATATATTAGATTCTATCTATCTATCTACCATGTTTCTAGCCATCCATCCATCCATCCATCCATCCATTGACACGTGTACTCAACCACCTATTTTGCTATGAAGCTATGTATCTGGATATATATTAGAAATATATTAGATTCTGGGGTGCCTGAGTGGCTCAGTTGGTTGGGTGTTCAAATCTTGATCTTGGCTCAGGTCATGATCTCGGAGTCATGGGATCCAGCCCCACATGAGGCCTCCATGCTCAGTAGGGGGTCTGCTTGGGATTCTCTCTCTCTCCCCCTCTGCCCCTCCCCCTATTTATGCATTCTTTCTTTCTCCTAAATAAATGAAACTTTAAAAAATAAATATATTAGATTCTATCTATCTATTATCTTTCTAGCTATCTACCCATCCATCCACACATCTACCCATCCATCTGTCTTGCTATCTACCTATCTATCTGAATGTATATTAGATATATATTCAATTCTTCCTTCTTTCTCCCTTCTTTTTTTCCTTCCTTCCTATCTGAATACATATATTTCTATCTTTTTTCTTTTCATCCATTATCCACCTATAAAATCTAGTATGTATATATAATATAACATAAGAGAATCTAATATTCATCAGAGAGCGAACAAGAGACAGTGCAAGAGGCAATCTATGTATCAGGCCCTGTGCTGGGCTCTGGGGATTTAGTGAGGTACAAGACAGACGTGAGGAGGAAAAGGTGATGTGGCCTCACAGAGCCCATCATCTAGGGGATTACAACCCAGCTGTGATATGCCCAGTTGGAGGAAACATGGAGGAGGGGAAGCTGGGTGAGCAGAGGGGAGGAATCAAATCAGCCTAAACGGTTGGGAGAAATGGTAGTGGTCAGGGAAGGGCCACTGGAGAGATACGCTATCCTATAAAGAGCATTGGACTAAAATTCAGGATCAACATCTGTGCTAATGAACATATCACTCTCCCTAGTGACCTGAGTGTCCTCATACATAAAATCAACTCAACACCCCTCAAAGTACGTACCACAGAACGCTTGTTTTTTGTGACATTCTGTGAAAGAATAGATCGCTGGCTAGCCAGATATGAGATACTCACATGGAATCTTCATCCACAGAGAATGAAAACTACAGTTTAAGGTATAGTAATGGCTCTGATAAGTCCTGCAGTAAAAAAAAAAAAATGAATTTAACTCTACTTCCAAAATTTCTTTGATAATACATGTTCTTAAAGTAGAATCTCAGTACTCTATGATTCCACAGGATGCCTTTTGCAAAATGCGGAAACATAGTTATGTTATTAAGAACATCTTAAATGAGGGTTGCTGGAGTGGGGGGTGGGGTGGGAGGGATGGGGTGACTGGGTGATGGACACTGGGGAGGGTATGTGCTCTGGTAAGTGCTGTGAACTGTGCAAGACTGTTGAATCTCAGATCTGTACCTCTGAAACAAATAATGCAATCTATGTTAAGAAAAAAAAAAGAAGAAGAAGAAGAAGGTAGCAGGAGGGGAAGAATGAAGCGGGGGAAATCGGAGGGGTAGAGGAACCATGAGAGAGGATGGACTCTGAAAAACAAACTGAGGGTTCCAGAGGGGAGGGGGCTGGGAGGATGGGTTAGCCTGGTGATGGGTATTGAGGAGGGCACATTCTGCATGGAGCACTGGGTGTTATGCACAAACAATGAATCATGGAACACTTCATCTAAAACTAATGATGTAATGTATGGGGATTAACATAAGAATAAAAAAAAAAAGAACATCTTACATGTGCATATTACTCTAAGGTTCTAAAAGCATTTTCTTTATCATACCCTGCTTGACTCTCACAAAACGTCTGGGAAAGTGATATAATAGCTCCTTCTTTTCACCTTTTCTCCCTTCTTTCCTTCCTCTCTTCCTACCCCTTTCCCTCAACAAATGTTTTTCTATGTCTACCTGTACCAGAACTCAACAATGATAAAACATGAGGAAATTGAGGTCTAGAGAAAAGAAGTGATCAGCCAGAGCTGGAATTATATAGCTTTGGCTGTGTAGCCCAGGGGAAAACCTGAGAAGCAGCAAGTCAGGGCCAGTGACCCCACAGCAGTGATGTCTCCTATGGTCACCTCCTTTCTGAAGCCATTCCCGACTCTCTCTTCCAGGTAGAATTAACCATTGACTTCTTTGTATTTCCCCCCCAATGTTTTATTTATTTATTTATTTATTTATTGAGAGAGAGCATGAGCAAGGGGAGAGGGAGAGAGGGAATCTCAAGCAGACTCTGTGCTGAGCATGAGCCCAATGTGGGGCTTGATCTCACGACCCTGAGAGCATGACCTGACCTGAAATCAAGAATTGGACGCTCAACCGACTGAGCCACCCAGGCTCCCCACTACTTTGTACTTTTATCTTACCTTCCGAAGAAAGATCACAAACTGAAATCCCCCACCGGCTAGGGAGGCAGCATAAATGAACCTAACAGGTGTTCACCAGGTATAGGGCAATAGGGAGTGGTAGGGACTGGGGCAAAGTGGAAAACTGAGTCCTTCCAGGAAAGGGTGGTTCTTACTCAGCTCCAGCTGATGGTTATTGTATAGAAATCCAGGCCTGGTGTTGCCAGATCTTTTGATTTTTCATGGGGAGCTCTAAATCTAGATTTTTATGTGAAACCCCTGATCACTGGCCACCAATTCATTTTTTGTGAGGGCCTCAAACTATGCCAATGGGCTGGATTTGACTCAGAGTCCACCTGCTAGAAATTCCTCCCCTCAATGAATGTGCTTCCATTGTAGCACTTGGCACCCCTCATTATACTTACTAATTTACATATCTATTCCCTCCCCCACCCAACTGGGTTGTAATACCCTTGAAAGGAGGGATTATGGCTTAATCATCTTTCACATCCCAGTGCCCATCACAGGGCTGGCACGTAAAAGGGGCATACCAAACACTTATTGAATGAATGCTACATTCCCTCTCTCTACTGCAGCTGAAAAATAAGTATATAATAGTTTTTAATTAAAAAGAGACAGGATGAAATATGCATGAGAATCTTATTCTTTGACAGGAGGCAGTGTGTTAAGGAGAAAGATTTTCAAATTATGTTTGCCAGTGATGCTCCCAAAAGACTAAAAAAGTTTTCTGGGCACGCGGTCTCGGCTGGCAAAATCTTGTTCTCGGTTCTGCATTGCGACTAATGCTCACTGTGTTTGGTTAGTTCTCAAAGCACAAGAAGGTTGCTTGTTAAAACAAGTTATTGCCCTGTGGGCTATAGAGATCCCATGATGAGGAATTCAAACACCCCTCGGCTCACCCCTCACCACCATTCTTTGGACTGTTACTCCTTAGGAGTGTCTTTTCTCACAATAATGACAAAATAATACTAATTACAAAGTGCCTCCAATAAGAAATACAGTGCGGGGGCACCTGGGTGGCTCAGTGAGTTGAGCATCCAGTTCTCGGTTTTGCTTCAGGTCATGATCTCACGGGTCGTTTGAGTTGGGCTCTGCACCCAGCAGGGAGTCTGCTGAAGATCCTCCCCCTCTGCTCCTCTCCTCCCACACACACTCTCTCTCTTGCTCTCTCAAATAAATAAATAAATCTTTAAAAAAAAAGAGAGAGAAAGAAATAGAGTGCAGCAGCCTGAAGGTTTCCACTGTTGGCTTCAAAATCAGAGCTGAATTGGAATCTCAGTTTGGCACAATGACCAAGGTGATCTTGAGCCAGAGACTGATCCTTCCTGAACTGAAGTTTCCGTTTCTGAAAAATATGGATAATAATGCCTGCCTTGTTTTTTTGTTCCTAAGGGTTGGAAATAGCACATGTGAAAGGCTGGGCATATAGCAGATATTGAATAAATGACAGCCACCATCATCTAAAAAATGGTCTCCAAATTTCGTTTACATGGCAGGACTCCTTTTTAAATTAAATCATACCTGGAACCCCGACATGGAAAATAGGACACATGAGGGATGCTCAGGTTTGAGTGGGTGTAGGAACCCAAATCTTCACCCCTTGGGGGAAACTCTGCAGACCTCTGGGGCTCTAAAGAACACAGTCTACAAACCATGGGTGTATTCTAACTACCACTTTCCAAGATGTGAAGACTGAGTTTCAGGTGGGGGTGTGACTGGGTGTATTCTTTTTTTTTTTTTTTAAAGATTTTTTTATTTATTTATCTGAGACAGAGAATGGGAGACAGAGAGCATGAGAGGGGGAGGATCAGAGGGAGAAGCAGACTCCCCCCTGAGCAGGGAGTCCGATGCGGGACTCGATCCCGGGACTCCAGAATCATGACCTGAGCCGAAGGCGTCGCTTAACCAACTGAGCCACCCAGGCGCCCTCTTTTTTTTTTTTTTTAAAGACTTTATTTATTTATTTGAGAGAGAGCACATGAGAGGGGGGAGGGTCAGAGGGAGAAGCAGACTCCCCGCTGAGCGGGACCCGGATGCGGGACTCGATCCCGGGACTCCAGGATCATGACCTGAGCCGAAGGCAGTTGCTTAACCAACTGAGCCACCCGGGCGCCCCCCATGGGTGTATTCTAACTACCACTTTCCAAGATGTGAAGACTGAGCTTCAGGTGGGGGTGTGACTTCCTTAGCACCCACAGGGGGTCTTCCAAGGAACCAGGACTCAGACCTAGGACGCTGGTCATACAAAAAGATCCACAGGCTAGAGATGAAAAGCACGGGCGTTGGGATCTCTCCAGCTTGGTTCATAGCCTGGATCCATCCCCTCTGCCTTGGTGACCATGAGTGTGACACCCCCCACTGTGAAACTGCTCTTCCCCTCTGTAAAATGGAGGCAATGATGAGTACCTAATTTGCAGAGCCATTATGAGAAATAAATAAGATAACATACATAAAAGCACCAAGCAGGGTGTCTGGCATACAGTTGACCCAATACAAAAATTGATAATAAAAATAATAGAGATCATTATGACCATATCCACAATGCCTTGAGCCTGTACAGAAATTCATGGCTCACGAAGGTCCTTAATCGTCACTTCACCCTTAAAACTACCAACGAGGGAGCGATTATTCTTCTCATTGTACAGACACCACTCCCCAACCCCCCTCCCCCAAGAAAAGAAGACGCTCCAAAGGATGTTGTCATTTGCCCAAGTTCACATGGTAGTTCAAAGGTGGAGTTAGGATTTAGATTCTTCTGGCACAGGTCTGGTGCCCTAGTGCCTTAGAGCGACCCCCCCGCCCCCAGCTGGATTGATATGCTTTCCACAAAATCATCCTGGATCACAAATGGCTGATACATAGCATATGCACCCCACTCTCCACTTCCATGCTCATGGCAGACACTGTAAATCCATCCCCCCTGAGCCTCGAAATCCTTCCTTACACAGGGCTCTTATAAATGGGCAGCCATTTCCAGCAGATCGGTATTGGGCTCAGAAGGAGCGACCCTTTGGCCGTACCCCACCCTCCGTCCCTTGCCCTGGGCAGGCATGAGCCTGGAACCTGCGCTGCTGTGCTGTAAAGAGCACGCAGGGCTCCATGTTGGCTGGGTCCCTGGGACATCTTTCTTTGTCCTCTGGCTCTCTGCCAGCAACACCTGAGAAAAGGAAGAGCTATTATAGGAAAAGCTATTTGTGCTTAAAAGGATCCTTTATCTAGGTGTTGAATCACATAATTAGGAGCCCTTCCCAATAAGATTTAGCACTCCCACCTGGATTGGTGGCCATTGTCCACACTCCCCACTTCCCAGCTGAATTTAGCTCCCTGTCCGCTGCCTGTCCCCAGCAATTTCCTGTACTTGAATTAAATGCTGATGAGAGTCTGCTTGTCCCAAATGGGCCCCCTTGAGATTTATGCCTCTTCAGGGCAGGAGGAGCCGGCAAATTATCCATCACCCCTGGAGTACCAGAAGTTTTTTTTTTAAAGACATACGCGGTTGGGGGAATGAAGAGAACAACCTCAGACACACACTTCTGCGTCGGTGGTTGTTGTACCCACTTCCTCCTTCCCTGATGCTCACAGTTTTTCTTCATGTTTATTGTCTGGTTTGATGGGAAAAAGTATGATACGCTGATGCAGAACAAATGCAACCGTCACTTTAGGATCAGAATGTACGCAGCTGCCCGTCCTATCGTGTTTCTGGGAGTTACAGACACCTTCCCCCAGGCCCCCTCAAGGTGTCTAGGTGTGTAAATGTGTGTGCGTGTGCGTGCGGGCGTGCATGTGTCAGAGAAAGAGAGAGAGAGAGAGAGTGCCCATTGTTATAATCACTCCTTTGCATTCAACCTGAATCTTCTCCACCTTCTACCCTCGTCACACTCACCAGGCCAAACCTCAACCCAGGTGAAATCCAAGCACTAGCCTTTTCCGCATCTGTGGCTACGTAGGTCCGCATGGTTGGAGAGAAACCACAGCCGACTTTCACTTCAATTCACGCTCTCTAACCTCACAATCCCATTGCGTTTCCATGACCCCAGAGGCTCGAGGCCATTCCCAGCCCTCTTCATCCCTCCACCACTCCCTCCTCTGTCCTGGTTAATAATCTTCTTCCTTTCCCCTGAGAAAACAGGAAGGGATTTTCCCTGCACAGTGCGTCTGCCACCGTGGCACCTGCCAACCTTCGCTGGATGAACCTGTGCGTCTACCCCTTCCGGTTCCCTTGGATGCCCCACCTGGACCCTGGTTTCCGGCTCGCTCCTTATTAAGCACACCACCTGAGCAGTCCATCCCTTTCTCTCCTGCATCATCAGTTTTTCTCTTTCTACTGGGTCATTCCCATCAGCAAACAAACTTGTTGCAACAGCTCCCTGCCTAAAACAAAACAAAGCAAATGAAAATAACAACCGCAAGAGACTTCCCTTGAGCCCACATCCCACTTCAGCCACCATCTGTTCCTTTTAGGGAAAAAAAAAATCACTCAAAAGAGTTGCCCAGATTCCTCTAATTCTCCCTCTCCTATTCTGCCTTGAGCCCACCCCAGTCAGGCTGCACTGAAGCTACTTCTGGCAAGGTCACATTGATCTCCATTTTGCTACATCCAAAGGCTATCCCTGGTGTACATCTTATTTGAACTCTCAGAGGTCTTTGTTGCAATCAGTTGTGGCAATCAGTACTTGTTGCAAGAAGTTGCACTCATCTTAAAATGCTTTCTTCCGTTTGGCTTCCAAGACAAACAAGCTTCTGGTTTTCCTCCTCCCTAGCTGGCTGCACCATCCCCATCTCTCTCCCTGGTTCGTCATTGCCTGCATGCATCTCAGGGCTCAGGACCCTTCCCTCCTTGTGCTCACTCCTCCAGAGTCTCATCCAGTCTCCAGGGTTCACATACAAGTTCTGCCCTGACGACTCCTACATATACAGATCTCCAGCCCCAGTCTCTCCAAACCTGTTAGAGTCCTGCTCAGCATCTTCACTTGGACGTCGAATAGGTGCCCAGCCTAAGGGGTCCACTCTCCCCACAGCTGCACCTCCCACACCTCGCCAATGGCAACTCCATCCTTCCAGCTACTTGGAGTCAATCTCATTGCTTTCTTTTCCTCACTGCTCACAAATCTCTCAGGAAATCCCGACCTTCCAAATACTCCAGAAAATGATGACTTTTTAAAACATCCACTGTGATTATTCTAGATTATTTTTTCCCAGTTTTATTGACATATAACATTGTATAAGTTTAAGGTATACAGCATAATTATTTTACATATATATTAAAATCAACTCTTTTAGCAACTTTCAAATATATATATATATATACTGTTACATATTATAATTATATCTATTTGACATAAAACATTGTATAAGTTTAAGGTGTACAACATGATTGTATATATAAAAGTATATATATATACTTTTTAAAAATTATGTTAATCACCATACATCACATCATTAGTTTTTGATGTAGTGTTCCATGATTCATTATTTGCATGTAACACCCAGTGCTCCATGCAGAACGTGCCCTCTTCAATACCCATCACCGGGCTAACCCATCCTCCCACCCCCCTCCCCTCTAAAACCCTCAGTTTGTTTCTCATACTTTTAAGATCTAGTCTCTTAGCAACTTTCAAATATATGATACAGTTAGCATTAGCTAATTATAGTCATCACATTGTATCCCCAGGACTTATTTATCTTATAACTAAAAAAGCTTTTTTTTTTTTGCCTTTTGGCCACCTTCACCTAATTCCTCTACCCCCACCCCATCCCCATTTTGGCAACCACAAATCTAATCTCTGTTTCAATGTGTTTGCTTTTTTGAGATTCCACATATTAAGTGAGATCAGACAATATTTGTCTTTCTCTGACTTATTTCATTTAGCATAATGCCCTCAAGGTCCATCCATGTTGTTGCCAATGGCAGGATTTCATTCTTTTTTGTTTCATTGTATATGTATACCACAGTTTTTTTAACCCATCAATCATGCGTGAACCCTTAGGTTTATTCCATATCTTGGCTATTGTAAATAATGTGGTGATAAACAGGGGTGCAGACATCTCTTTGGGATAGTAATTTCATTTCCTCTGGATAAATATTCCAAAGTGGAATTGCTAGATCATGTGGTAGTTCTACTTTTTAAATTTTTTGAGGAACCTCCACACTGTTCTCCATAGGGGCGGCACCATTTTACATTCTCACCCACAGTCTCACAGTGTATTCTCCACATCCTTGCCAACATTTGCTATCTCTTGTCTTTTTGACGGTAACCATGCTGACAGGTGTGAGGTGACATCTCATTGTGGCTTTGAGTTCCATTTCCCTAACAATGAGTGATGTTGAACATCTTCTTATGTGTCTGTTGGCCATTTGAATATCTTTTTTTTTTTTTTGTGAAAAAAATGTCTATTTAGGTCCTTTGCCTATTTTTAATTAGATTATTTGGGTTTTCACTTATTTTCAATTTAGTTGTATGAGTTCCTTATATATTTTGGATATTAACCCCTTATCAGATATGTAGTTTTCAAGGATTTTCTCCCTTAACCTGGATTATTGTAGTAGCCTCCCACTTCCCCATGTTCCTCCTGGCTTCTGTCCCTGTCTCCACCATCTATTCTCCACCCAGCAACCAGAAGGATCCTTTTATTTATTTTATTTAAAGATTTATTTATTTATTTATTTATTTATTTGGGCGGGGAGAGGGGAGGGAAGAGGCAGAGGGAGAGAATCTCAGGCAGACTCCCCACTGAGCACAGAGCCCACTGGGGGCTCGATCCCACGACCCATGAGATCAGGACCTGAGCCGAAACCAAGAGTCAGACGCTCAACTGACCGAGCCACCCAGGCGCCTCTAGAAAGATCCTTTTAAAACAAGATTCAAATCATGTCATTTCTTCACTCAATATTCTCCAATGGTTTTCTATCTCATATGGATGCTGAGGTGCCGTATCTGTTACGAGATTTCTGGTATACCTGCTTACCTCTTCCATTCTGTTACCTCTACCTCTTAGCCAAGTTCCTACTGCATTTTTTCCAGAGACACCTGTGTCTTTTCTCACTTCCAGAGCTGAAAACTCTGCAGGCTCACCGCCCTTTCAGATTCACTTCCATACCTTCTAATCTCTATCCTGCCCACTCTGGCTCTGAGTCCTTCTTCTGGTCCAGGAACTTTAAGGCACTTCTGCCCAAACCCTGCATGCAAGGTAGTAATTTTTCCCCATGGACCCTTGTGAGTGTAGCATAGACTGTCATGTATGTTGACATGAAATTCATCTTTCCATCTTTGTTAGTAATGGAAAAGGAAGGCAGGATGGTGAGTGTCGAGCCCTCTCAGTCAGACGGGGCTCAGATCAAGTCCTGACACTTCCTAGCTGCATCACCTTGGGCTGGCAACTTCTTCTCTGTGGGACTCAGTTTACTCAAACCTGTCAAATGGGAACAGGGATGCTCCTTCTTTCCCAGAATTGTGGAGGAATCAAATGAGATTTGAGCGTAAAGGAGATGGATTTTTAATCAAATCCTGGCTCTGTGTGAGGATTTTTAAAAATCCCACTCACTGTGTGACCTTGGGCAAGTGTCTTGACGTTTCTGACCCTCTGTTTGTTTAGTTATAAAATGGGAATAAGCGTGAGTTCCTTATAAGGCTATTGCTGGGGATTACAGGAAATCATGCATATAGAATGCTTGGCTAAGAGCCTGGCACCTAGCAAGTACTCAATTATTATCATTATTATTTTTTATAAAGCTTTTGGGTTCAGAAGCCATGGTGGGATAACAGGCACCAAGAATGCTGGGCAAATCCCCGGATATCAGAGTGCCTGAATGAAACATTAATGGCGTCAGTGATAAAATCTTAACCTGGAGATGTTACATTTCTGGGGCTTAGAATCTTCTGTTCTTCTCTGGGCATTTTACCTCTCGAATAGCACTTCAGCAGCAAGCCAAACTTCTTCAGTTGTAAAGAAGGCAACTGCCGGAGAGCCTAGGGTAAAATATGAAAGCCTTTCTCTTCACACTTATCCTGCCAGCAATCTTAAAGGGGGCAACACACTCCTTTTATCTTCATCTGCAGATGAATGTAAAGCATGCTGTTTGGGGCATGATGGATGGGGCAGGCTGCTGAACACATCAGCTCCTCTCCAGAAGGTTGAGGCCCCCTCTGTGAAGGTAAATACATCACCAAGAAGCCTGTAGAAAGGGCTAGATTTCAGCCTGGAGAGGGGAGGAGAAAGAGGCTGAGCTTTTTCAGTAATTAATTCCATTTAATCTTTTAAAAATTTTATTGTTCAACATACTGTAATACAAAACAGTGAAGATCTATACAGACAGTTAAAGAATAACAATAGCATGAATATCGGTGTACTCATGTCTTGGCTCGCGGAACAGAACATTATTAATAATTTAGAAGCTCCTTACAGAGACCACTGCTCTAAATTTCATTTTAATCATTTCTTTGTTTTGCTTTATAGCTTTGCCATCATGTGCATGTTTCTAAATAATGATAATAATACGGTGGTAATAACAACAACAAAGGCAAAAATAACAATAAGAGCTAAAACATTTACAGATGTTTGCTCTGTGCCAGGCACTCTTCTTTTTTTATATTTATATATTTTTTGATTATGTTATGTTAGTCACCATACAGCACATCTCTTCTAAGGCTCTACACATATTCATTCTTTCAATCTTCACAAGAACTCTTTGAGGTAGGGGCTGTTGCAGTCTTCAAGAGTCCACAGAGAGGTTAGGTAACTCACAAAGGTCACACAGCTCGGGGAAAGGGACGCCCACTCACAAACCCATTGTTGGCTCCAGAGTCCACGACTATGCTATCTGTCTGTCAATAGGGCATTTAGTTTTGCTTGTTTTTGAACTTTCTGTACCTGATCTCATACGCTATGGATTTCTATGGGATTGAGTTCTTTGGCTTAATATGAACTTTCTGAGATTCATTGGTGTGAATGCATGTAGCTTCACAGCCGCCTTTGGCTTCATGCATTCATTTTCACAGCTGCGTATTATTTCAACATATCCATTCTGTTGATGGAGAATTGGGTTGTTTCCAGTGTCTCCCTTAATCTCTATAGAAATATGACCACATAGGATAAGATCCTCTTGGTTTTATAGACCAGGGAACTGAAGCTTGACGAAGAAAAGAGGCTTTCCCTGGATAGAGCTGGCAGATGCAGAGAAAGGCTTCAAACCTGGAACCGCCTGCCTCCCAACCTCTAGCCCTTCCTGCCGTTCTGAGCTTAGACTTCCATTGCTGAGCACAGACTGTTAAATTTGAATCTGTGGTGTTATGTTTAGCTCCCCCTCCCCCAGAGGAATAAGCTCTAAAGTCTCCATTGTCTTCCTTCTGGGAGAAGCCATATTCATCCTTTACATACAATGTAAATGGCAAGTCCTGAGTTGAGTCTTGTGGATAGAAAGATGAATAAGGCACAGTTGGCCTTGGGATTTCTCTGATTGCGGAGAGAGAAGACAGACATTCCTAACAGTAGTTAACATGTACCTTAGGTCTTACAGGAGAGAGAAGTACAAAGGGATCTGGAAGGGCAAAGGTGAAAGTGAAATCAGGGAAGACTTCCTGAGGAGGAAACATTTAAGGCA
Organism: Leptonychotes weddellii; assembly: GCF_054177405.1. Taxonomy (NCBI): domain Eukaryota; kingdom Metazoa; phylum Chordata; class Mammalia; order Carnivora; family Phocidae; genus Leptonychotes; species Leptonychotes weddellii. Next base: position 64,294,830 of record NC_138381.1, read on the forward strand.
GTCCTTGAAGACCAAATAAGAGTTACTCTGTTAGGTGAAGCAGGGCACTTCTGATGGGGGAACAACACAGGTCAAGACTTTGATGAGATAGGAAAGTCATGGCATATTCAGAGAGCAGGGAGAAATTTGGGTCAGCTGTGGGAGAAAAGGGGACACAAAAGCTTGATGGTGAGTGGTTTTGGATGTCAAGCTAAGATGTTTGGACATGGCCTTATGAGTAATGGGGGTTGTTGTCCCTGAGGTTTCAAGGCACAGCCATGGCACAATGGGACCACTCTTTCAGAATAATCTCCTTGTGTCCAATGTGGAGCTCCCTCTTGGAGGATAGTCACAAAGGTTCCCTTTGAGAGAATGGAAGTCAGGGACCCCATTCTCAGAAGAGTTGAGGATCTATAAGGGAATTCATAATTCAGATTCATACCTTATTCTCTCCCTCCCAGTAATACTTACCTTCCATGGGCTTAGTTCCTACTCTGTTAGCCATATGGGTTGGGGAAAATGGTATCAATTCTCTGTGTTGTGGCTTCCTGTCTATAAAATGAGCATAACAAAATCTCCTAATAATATCGGGGAGTTTTAGGACAATTAAAGGAAATCATACACGTAAAGTAGTTACAACAATGCCAGGTACACAGTTTTATTGAAAGTTTAATGTGATTATCCTCCTCCTCCTCTTCCTCGTCTTCCTCCTCCTCCTCCTCACATTTTCAGGAGACTTTGAAATACATTTAATGATACTGAATCTTTTTAATAGCTCTGTGGAGTGGGCAGCATAGGTGTTTTCCTCCATAAACAGATTAGAGATCTAATAATTTGAGAGAGTTGACTGGTATCACCAGAATCAATAATGGGCTTGCAATTTCCATCTGTGCCTTTTTATGGATTTCCAGCCATGACCTCTTACACCCACTCTCAGTCTGGGACACTGCCCCATGCCCTACCTAGAAAGTGGCAATCCTTAGAAATGACCACATATTTGAACTCAACAACAGCTCATTCAGCACCTTGGACGGTGGCATAAATTCTTAAAGATTTGAGCACTTCAGCAACAGAGAAAAACATCCCCTCAGTATTCGTTCTAGCATGACCCCCATCAGTCTTGCAATGAATTAAATAGCACCTTCGGGGGAGCCTGGATGCTTCCTTACTCGCTTTATAATTCCGTAAGTCACCCCCATCCCCTACACTCTTACTTATCTTCAGGGCTAATTCTTTGCTCCGATCACAGTGGGAAGTCTGCGCCCAGTTCCTGAACAGTTAATTAAGGTCAAAACTCATTTCTACAAAAATAGCAGTGAGATTGAGGCTGCAGAGTGTATTGTATCCTCCATTATTCACAAAACAAGTGCGTGTATGAGGGGAGCCGAGGGGAAGATGAGAGAGAGGGGAATGGCAATTACAGAACATATTGGCAAACTCACAGTTTAGACCATTTGGATTATAACTGCAGAAATTCTTTGTTGGGATTTCTGGGCCAAGAAATGAGGACCCAGGAGAAGCCCAACTGGTGACAAGATCAGAGGACCACAATAAGGTCTGCCAGTGACTTCACCCCACCTCTACCGAATCCAGGGCCTTTTCCTTAGATGTCTTTCTCTGTGGGACTAAGGAGGGCTCACAAGTGAGCAGTATAAATGGAGTGACTTCTCTCTGCTTCAGCTTTCACTAATCTTCAGGATTTGGACTGATTCTGGCTACCAGGTTCTTGTTTGGATGTTCCTGGTTGTCTAGTGGAAAAAGAACCTGAGCTAGAGGTTGGAGACATGGGTACAATATCAACTTGGTCTGGTGCATGAATGGTTCTTCCTCCCCTCTGGGCTTCAGCATCCACATCTGTTGAAGGTTTCTTCCGTGGATGATTTGGGTCCAAGTGCAATCATAGGTAGAATGATATAAGCACTTTAAAAAAGTAAATCAACACAAGGGAGTTCAGCTCCCATGCTTAGTTCTGATCACTAATAATTTAGTAATTACTTGCATGTGTCTTTCTTTCCTAAATGAAGGTGAGCTCCTTGAGGACAGGAGCTGTATCTCATTCATCTTTGACTCTTTAGCACCCAACATGGTGTGTTGTACAGAGCAGTCCTCATTTAATGTTTGTGGAACAAGAGGCAGGATAGCCTAATCGGTCAGTGCATGAACTCTGCTGTCAGAAAAACAGGGTCATGTCCTGGCTCTGTGACATCCTAGCTGTGTAACCCTGGGCAAGTCCCTTAATGTCTGTCATTCCCAGTTTGCCCATGTATAAAAGGGTGATGACTCCTCATTGAGAATGGCGAGTAAGGCCATGAATATAAAGCATTTGGGAAAATTTCTGGTATCTACTCAGTGCTTAACAAGCCTCAGCTAACATACTTATCTTCTGTATTTGAATTCTTTTGCTATGGACCACCAACGGGTTCCATGAGGGAGGCTACAATTGCTAAGAGGGAACTCTGTTGGTTTTGTGTGGCTATTCCAAGTCTATTGTAGTATGACTGTTTCATCAGCCAGTAGATATCCAGAAATAGCCAGTGAGACTCTCCAGACGTGGTGGAAAGGTGGACAGATCTCTGTTAGCTCTGCCACTCATCTGCTGTGTGGCGCCATGACAATTGCTTTTCATTTCTGGGCTTAGTTTCCCTACAGGTAAAGAGGTGGCCAGGATTGACTTCTAAGCCCACTCTGCTGTACTAAGCACCATGAATAATCTCTATGCTAAAAGGAGGTCATCCTTTCAGAAACCCCAGCAGCTGTTTCGAGGGAGGAGTGGAACCTAATAGAATAAGGGATGTTTGCTTTGGACAGAGCCAAGATGATCCTACGGACATCAGCATTGATGAGCTGCCTGAAAGACACAGTTCAAAGCAGAAACCAGAGACGAGTGCCCCACATTTCATTTGGGGAAATCTGAGGCCCTGGGCTCTCCCAGATCCCCCCCATCCCCCCCCAAGGATTCATTTCACACAGGTAACATATCTCCCAAGCTGATCACTCTCTTTAAGATTTTATTTATTTATTTGTTAGAGAAAGAGTGGGTGAGAGTGAGCAAGGGTACAAGCAGCGGGAGCAGCAGAGGGAGAGGGAGAAGCAGGCTCCCTGCTGAGCAAGGAGCCTGATGCGGGACTCGATCCCAGGGCACTGGGATCATGACCTGAGCTGAAGGCAGACGCTTAACTGACTGAGCCACCCAGGCGTCCCTGATCACTCTCTTTAAAAGAAGTCATCAGTGACTGGATTTCACAAGAAGACCATTGCTGCTATAATGGTAAGCACATGGAACCCATTTCCATTCAGGAAATGGAACACTTGCTTAGGGAATCAAGAAAAAAAGTGGCTTTTCCTTATCCTCTTTGACGATTAGAGAGAGTATGCCAATCTTGGGGGTTTAGCAGTAGTGAGAACTGAGCTGCCCTTGCATGACCTCAGCAGGAGGTCTTTTCCATTGACAAACTGCATGACTCTGGGCCAGTGCTTTCCCCTCCCTGAGCCTGGTACTCCAGGTGCCTGCTTTGACACCGGCTCTTCCTGCCTGAACACAAGAGTAAGTAATAGAAATTGTCCAGGATGGGTCAAATGCACCTTCTCTGAGTCCAGCGCTGCCCTGGTTGCTGGGGATGCAACAAGATATAGTTCCTCTTTGCCCAGAGCTGATGAGTGAGGAAAGCAGAGGTATAGAAAAGTAATAGGTAATTGCTTTACCACGAGACAATGCTGGGGTTACTGGTGGAGAAAGTACAGGTATTGGGGTAGATTTGGGAAGGAGTGTGTGTGTGTGTGTGTGTGTTGGGGAGAGTCAGAGAAGCATTCCCAAAGGGTGAGTATCTACACTGAAACTTTAAGAAGAATCGTAACCACCATTTTTTGATCACTTCCTATGTGACAGGTAAAGGGTTATCTCATTTAATCCTTAAAACTTTTTTTTTTTTTTTTTTTTTGAGGCAGGTAGTATTATCATACTCCTCATCTTAGGGACAAGGAAACTGGAAGGCTCAGAGAGGTTAAGACATTTACCCAAAGCTGCACAGCTAAGAAGTGACAAGGCTGGGTTTGAACCCAGGCCCACTGGCTTCTGAGCCCATGTATGAACCAGCCACCACCCCGCCTCTCATAATGAAAGCTGACCAAGCCATTAGGCCCCCAGGAGGGAGCTCTAGGTGAAGCAAGACAGTGCATGAAAAGGTCTGTAGCTGAGTGGCAGAGCAGTGGGGCTGAGGAACTGAATGCTGTGTCCACTGGCTGGAATATAATGTGGCGGGGTGCGGGTCAAAGAAGCGGTTGGTGGCACCTGATGTGGCCAACGAGAAAATATGGTAAGAGGTGGAAACTTTGTCCTGAGGCAGCGAAAAGCCAAAAGTGTTTCCAGCATCAAAGAACGATTGTCAGATTTGCTGTTTTGAAAAACCGTTCTAGCAGTCCTGCTGAGAACAGAGTGCCTGGCACCACTTGGTGCGGATAGCCAGGGGACTTTGCCCAAGAGACAATGAGATGTCATCACAGAGGGGAGTGGTGTGCACCCAGCATCTCGGTGCCCTCACTCACTATCATCTGCTCTCCATGCACGACCCAACGAGCTTCTGCTTCATCAGCACCTGGTCAGACCCATCTGTTAGGAGGCCACGGTTCCGTGCCAGCCACAGCCAGAGGCCCGTGGGTGTTCAGTGGGTAGGACAACCTGCTATTTACCATCCAGTCCCAGTCACGTCTGGGGGGAGATGCCCACTGAGAAAGAATTGGTGACAATGCAGAGAAAGACTAAAGGGCAACCAACAAGCACTCCATGGTTGCAAGCTCCATCGTTGTTTCCCGGCTAGATTGAACGGTGTCAGCTGCTTTGGAGCCTCAGTTTTCCCATCTGTAAAATGAACTGGTGAAAGAAGGTCAATATTGTCCGAAGTATATGCCAACAAAATGGATTTAAAAGATGCTCCGTGGGAAATAGATCTTGTGACCAAATACTTTGGGAGAGACTGCCTGCCAAGATATTCTTTAGCAGACTCACATCACAGAACAGCACTTTAAAGGCTCTGAAAAGTCCTGCAGGAAAAGCATTTACTTTCTTTTTTATTTTTATTTTTTTACATTCTGCAACCATTTATTTGTTTATTTATTTAGTTGGTTAGTTAGTTTTTATTTTAGTTCTGGTATAGTTAACATAGAGTGTTAGACTAGTTTTAGTTGTACAGTACGGTGATTCAACAAGGAAAGGCATTTTCTTAATTCATAGGCCATACACTGGCAATGGACTTTTCCCCTCTCATATAACATCTCTGAGCATCATATCAAACTAGTGTTTCTGTGGCACTCACAACAGGGAAATTTTGGAATAGATACTTCCTAGCTTTCTTGTTCCAAGGGTCTCTAGTTTAAGAGTTCCTGGAGGTCAGAGATGATCCCTCCCATAGTAGGCATTGATAAGGTATTGGATGAGAAGAGGAAGTTCTTGCTTACTTCACTCCTATGCAGAATCAAAAGATAATCCCTAACATTTAACTATATTTTACCAGGTTCCATGTGACGCACCTGCTAATTCCAATAACCACTGATTGATCGGCTCTTGTGTTCCAGATTCTGGGGCTGCAGCTATGACTGCCCATAACAGTTCTCAGTCTCTGGGGGAGTGGGAGCAAAACAGCAAGTGCCCTAATAGAGACCTATACAGAGGATGCTGGGTAAGGGGCACCTTTTTCTGTCCTTCTACCCTTCCCCACCTGCTCTGGCTTCCGATAATGGACTGCATTAGCAGACTCCCTTGTATTTTTACTGCCATGTGTCTGCCAATGAAAGGCACAAACAAGATCCTGGGAGTAAAATGTAAGTGAGTTTGGGGTTTATTTTCCTGGCTCCCTCCCTGACAGGTCCCTATGAGGTGAGGCTGTCAGGGAACCCCCCCTGTAGTTCTTTCCTTTGTAAGTTTTACTGTTTCACTGTTCCTCCCTTTGCTCCTTTAGGTCTTGGAGGTAACCCTCCCCAGTATCCCTAGCCCCAGATGCTTCACAATATCCAGTGGGTTTCCTGGAACCCTTCCCTTAAGCCCTATACATTATAATGTATCCTTCATTGTGAATAGTCCCGCATTACTGAAGTCTCCTGATATTGTCCAGTTTGAGTGTGAATTTGTTTTAAATTGAGACCCTGACTAGTAATACACAGTGTGAACCCAGAGGGTAAAGTGGTGGGGACATGGCTGAGGCAGGGAATTAACCCTCGGGAGAGAAGGAGGAGGATCAGTGAAGACTTCACAGAGGCGGGAGCATTTGAGCTGGGTTTTGAAGGCTGAATAGGAGTTGTCCAGGTAGCTGTTCTTCTGGGAAGGATATGCCTAAACAAAAGTAAAAGGATAGGAACAGACACAGTATTTGGGGGAACAGCTAAAACCTTAACAATATTAGCTCTTCCTTAAAATCATCCTCCCATGCCACTGAGACTGACATCTTAGAAGCTGTAGCGGCAAGCTGTGGTCAGAAATTCTTCAGGATTTAGTGATAAAGAGGTTGCAGATAAGGCCTGGCTGCTCAGAGATTGCAAACAAAGAGCCTGTGGATCAGATCAGCCACTTGAAGATCCATTATACTCACCAGGATCTTTAAGAAAACTCGAACCAACGCTTAAAAATTGAGATGCTTTACTTCAAAATTCTGGTTTCTCTTAATTAAAAAAAAGAAAAGGAGATAGTCTGTCAGCCACGTGCCTGCCTTCCCATCTGGCAGCAACAGTTGG
>NC_138381.1:64302028-64309026 GCF_054177405.1 Leptonychotes weddellii
GCTCCAGAGAAGAGCGCATTCTTTGATATATGATGCCATCCCCAGAGGTACTCAAAGCATCAAAGTCGGCCCCCTCATTTTACAGATGGGGAAACAGATGCAGAGGGTGATAGGAGTCACACAACAGCATGTGGGCAGTAAGAGGTTGTCTGGGGAAGAGAAAGAACCAGCATTTGGTGGCTTCCTACCAGGTGCTTCAGAGGAGTTGTTTGTGTTCTTTTAACCATTAGATAGATAATTGTTAATTCCCGTATGCAAATGAAGTGATGAATGCTTGGAGCCATGGGTTGGTGTCAGAGGCCACGTGACCAAAATATTACAATGGTTCTGAAACTCGGGACCCCAGAGTTGAACGGGCACAGGTACAAATATTAATTCTGCTCCTTATAAGAGGAGTAGAGTTACCCACTGACTCGTCCCAGAGGAACAATCCCCCTTTCTCAGCTCACAGAATAAAGCAGTTCCGGACGCTAAAGGCTTATCTCGTTGGGGACAGCTTCTCCTCCCTGGAAGGGAGCCTGCTATCATGTGACAAATACCATCAGACAGACATAACCACTCTTCTATTTACTAGCCTTGTATGCTTGGTTAAGCCACTTCACTTCTCTGAGACTTAGTGTCCTAATCTCTGTAGTGAAAACACTGTTTCTTTCACCGAGTGGTTAAGAAGATTAGTGCAATGATATCGTAAAGTGCCTCACAAATTGTGGACCCTGCCTTAAAGGTTTGGTCTGGTTTTGAGGATTTCCTAAGACCCATCCCCCCCGCACCCCAAACCTTCTGTGATATACTAGAAGCACTTATGGAACTCAGCATGTAGTCATGCTCACGGCTGAAGTGTATTACACAGATGCAGTCGGGATGCACAGTCAGCTCAGAAAGGGAAGGAGGCACAGCTGGGTCTGGAGGAATCCACACGTAGGATCCTACGCTCTCTTCTTCGGCAAGCAAAAATGCAGTGGTGCAGATATAATATTTGTAATGCCCAAGGTAGCCTGTTTGAGACTCAGAGATTAGGCAGTTTACTGGGGGTTGGTCGCATAGATTCCTCTATGCAGCAACTACAAAATGTCAGACTCCTAGGAAAAAAGCACGTGTTCAACATAAATCACATTGTACAACTAGTCCAGGCCCAGAGAATCTACCTTATCAGTTAGGGAACAGAGGAAGCACTCTGAAAGCCAAGTCCCCAGGTACCAGCTAAGGACCAATCTTGCAAGCAGGCCTTTCTAAAGATCATATCCTGTGTTAACTCTTGCCTACAAAGACCCCCTTTCAGAGCACTGACACTCATTGCATGAATTTTTTTTTGAGAGAGAGAGAGCCTGCATGAGTGGGGAGGTTGAGGGGGGAGGTAGGAGCAGAGGGAGAGGGAGAGAGAGGATCTTAAGCAGGCTCCATGATCAGTGCAAAGCCTGATGCAGGGCTCAATCTCACGACCCTGAGATCATCACCTGAGCTGAAACCAGGAGTCGGAGGCTTAACCAACTGAGCCAGCCAGGTGCCCCATCATTTTATGAATCTTTATGGAGCTCCCACTGTGTTTCTGAGACGAGAGGCTGTGTGTGTGCTGGGGCAATGAGAGATTCCGATCTCAAGGAATTGGCAGTCTAGGTAGTGAGAGAAAGACAAGGGGAAAAATACCCAACAATGACAACAGAAGTCTGTGTAGGACACTTGTTGGTTCAGAAACCTGAGCCCCTTCATTCCTTCTTTTTTTTTCTTTTTTCTTTCCCCTTCGTTGTTTCTTGAGATAACAGCACCATCTCCTTTGTGGAGAACTTTCTCCCCCAGCCCCACCCTGGCACTGGAAATAAGGTTGCCAATCACAGATAGCCACAGGTACTTGTGTACAGACCACATAGGGCCAATCACATTCTGTAGGCCATGAATTTGAATTTTGACCAGAGATGCTCAGGGACAGGAAGTGCGACTGTGTCCCCCATGGCAATGTCTTAGAGAGACCATGCTCCAACTCCTGCTTTTATAATCTCCAAAGACTGCCTGGTCCATGACCTTCTGGAAGCCTGGGGGTTTCTTCCAGTAACTCCTTGTTCTGATTCAGATGAGCTACAGTGGGTTTCTAGTGGGAACATGCAGGGCAAGTGGCTTGACTGGGGAAGAAGAGCTACGTGGGACTCTAGTAGAGACAGCTACGTCCTGATGGAGTGTGGGGTAAAGAGGGGCGGTATGCAAGCTGGGACTGCTGAGAGGGGCAGAGAGCATGTTCTGGGCATAGGAATTATCATGCTCAAAGGCTCAGGGGTGTGAGGGTGCAGGGTGGGTTTGAAGAAGTGGGAAGTTCAGTGTCTAGGGCATCGAGTAGAAGGTGATAGGGGTAGATGGGTCAGCCAAACCACCGAGCTTTGCATGCCACATGATGGAATGTGGATGTCATCTTGCAGGTGGCCCTGGCCGGATGGATATTTGGGTCCGGTGAAGGCCATGATCAAGGCCACTTTAAAACATTTTCATGCTCACACTTTCTTTCCATCTTTATCACATTCCAGAATGAGGGAGGGCCTGACCTACCTCCATTTTACAGATGGGAAAAGGAAGACCCAGATAGAGAGAGAATGGCATTCCCAAGGTCAAGCTGCACCTCTGATCAGTGGCTCCAGGTTCTTGATCTGGAGGGTTTACCATTGCAGTGAATGAACCAGGGGCTCTCCCCGTGTACCCTGAGGCAAGCCAATGGATCTCAAACTCAATGGATGGAAGGGCCAGGCAGGCAACAATAAAAAAGCAAGTTAAGTCCACGTTGCCAAGTCGGGGTGATGGTTACAGTGAACTGGTGGCAAAGGGGAGTGAGTGACCAGATCTCTGACTTCTCAAAAGAAGGTGGAAGTCTGGATTGTGTATGAAATTTCCTTATTTTGAAGCACTGTGCTGGCCAAACCAAAACATTTTAGCCCGCAGGCCACAAGCCTTTGGCCCCTACATTAAATATCTACCAGACCCACCCCACCCCCAAGCCAGTTGCCAGAATTACCGAATCAAATACAAGATGCCAGGTCAACTTGAATTTCATTTTGTATTGAGATAAAATAAATAATGTTTAGTATAAGTATATCCAAGTATTACATGGGATAAACTTATGCTAAAAATTATTATTGTTTTTTTTTTTTTTTTATCTGAAATTCAAAATTTACTGGGGTTAGGGTTAGGGTTAAGGTCAGGATTAGTGTTAGGGTCCAGGTTAGCAACCCTATCCCCAGCCAGCCCATTTGGCTCACCCAACATAGAAGAAATGAATTGGCTCCATATCTGTTCTCCTGGCTCATCCAGGGCTTATGCTAATGCTGCACTTTCATCAATAAACCCTTGGTGCTCAGCCCACTGTTCCACTTGGGACCCATCCTGTCCCCTTCTCTTACTGCCTTTGATGGATGGCAACAGCAGAGGCTCATCAGATGCAGCCAGGACAGTCCTGCCATACAGTTGCCGCTCCCAGCCTCTCAACACAATGCCAATGCACCGAGCATCATCTGTCTTTTGATCCTCTGAGAAGGGAGGAAATACTCCTGTGCCTCACAAAGCCAGAGGCTCCAGTCCTCTGGCGCCCATTAGAGATTCCAGAACAGGCTCTTTGGGACCCAGCTTCCCCAGGTCACAGATAAGACCATAATATGATAGTATGTCATCTTACTTGGATGCATTGCTTGGGAGTGTCCAAACAGCCCAAGGCAAGGTTTTCCTTTCTCTGCCCAACACATATACATGCTCCTGGTTGCAAAATGTGTTTTGTAGGCAGCTGGGTGTTTGCGGTGTCCTATTTCTCATTCTTTCTTCTAAATACCCTCCCTGGATACCTCTGAATGCCCTGCCAATGAATGGTCCACTGTCAGGTGGAGATGAGCAGATAGTAGGCAGTGATTTGTTTCCACTCAATTTGCTTCCTTTGCAACTGACACATCCGTCCTTCCCATGCCTGCGGGGAGAAATCTAACCAAATGCCCCTTTGCACCCAGAACAAAGTGATCAGGACTTCCCAAACTTCCTTTGCTATTGGGCATCTGTTTGCATCCTCTTCCTCTATTCTGCTCCTCTGGCCCCATGAATCTGCTGCTTCCTCCCACCCCCCCAACCCCAGATTGTTTCAAGTCTCTGCACAGAGACTCTGGCCTCTGCTGCCTTCCACCCAGACTCAGCTTTGGCTGAGTCTCTGCACAGACCCTAAGGTGGGAAGAAGCAACCTGCCCCTAATCTTCATTTATAATAAGCAGGCTCAAGTGACCCCAGAGCCCTACACTCTAAAACTCCCTGCCTCTCTCCTCCCACAGAGTCCTGCAGGACCCAGAGCCAAAACCATTTGTTGGATTATCCACATGCCAACTTCCCGAACGGTGATTTAATTACAGCATTGATGCCAGGGGCTTTGAAAGTCCCAGACTAGGTGTTTAAAGCGCAGGAAGTAAGAAGGGCTTTGCCATGCCTCGGTCTACCTTCAAGAATTGCTCCTGGGGACACATCAAATCTCCAACCCCCTTTCATCTTCCTTTTGCTTCTGCAACTCTGTAGCCGAGAAGTGGTGTTTCCCCCCCACCCCCCAGATAATTATTTACACAGAGGGAGAATAATTAGCAGCCCAGGAAATGCTTCTTTGTTCTCAGCCCCCTGCCCCTGCCTGCCTCTCTTGTCTGAAGTGGTACCGCTTGGAAGAGGGACATCAAAGCCTGCTGAGGAGGCTTTGCTCGGAGAGGGATTTTCTTTGTCTGCCTGAAAAGCAAAGGAAAACAGTCTCAGCTTGTTTGTCTCTGCCCCCTGACTGCTGCCATTTCTCTGGGCATGAAGACCTCCCCAGCAACCCTGGAGAGGTTAGAATAACAGATTGCTTCTTCCCAAATATGGTGGGTGTTTTCCTGCTTGGGTTCAGTCTATTTCCTTGGACCCTAAAGCATGTGTTCTGCCTTCTTAGAAAACAGTAGAGCTGTAAGAGAATGGTTGGCCCGGAAAACACATACTCAAACGTCTCTTGTGGCCAGCAGGTCAGGAGCTGAGTGAAGCAGGCAAGTACAAGGTGATGGCGTCTGGGGTGACTCAGAGCACACCCGCCCCTCCTAAAGCTCGTCTTGTCATTGCCACATGGCAATGGGGGTCCACAGTGGGCTGACTCCCCATTTTTCTTTTTTCTTTTTTTTTAAAGATTTTATTTATTTATTTGACAGAGAGAGTCACAGCGAGAGAGGGAACACAAGCAGGGGGAGTGGCAGAGGGAGAAGCAGGCTCCCCGCCGAGCAGGGAGCCCGAGGCGGGGCTCGATCCCAGGACTCTGGGATCATGACCTGAGCCGAAGGCAGACGCTTAACGACTGAGCCACCCAGGCGCCCCCCCATTTTTCTAAAGGAGCTGGATACCTGACTTTTCAGATGGAAATTTCTGTGCAGGCCAAATGAAACAGCAAAAGGAAGGGCTGGATCTAGCCCACGGCCCCCAGTTTGCAATGTCTGATCTTCTTACAGATGAGGGAAACTGAGGCTCAGACACTAGCAGTAACTTACCCAGTAGTACTCGCACTATCAAGTACTTCGTGACGATTTCTAGCACTTAACAGAATTTAACATGCTTGACACATAATAGATACTTAAATAGCTGCGAACTAGATAATTAGGAGCAATATTTACTTGACATTGATCACCTAGGAGGTTTCAGCAGTAGCTAGATGTTACATATCTCAGATACACTCATCAGAACACTTACGGCTGCAAATGACAGAAACCCAACTCAAAATAGTTTAAACAAACATAGAAGCAAAGATGTATGAGAGCTGTCATATATAAAGGTGTATGATCTTTTGACGTGGCTGTTTCTAGATGTCCACTGCAACTCAAGTTCTCTTTTCCTCACTTCTACTTTCCCAAAGACAATGTGCTGGTTCCACTCCCAGATAGCTGCAAGATGGTAAAATCGGCCACAGACAGCTCCAGGTTTGCTCCTTTCCAGCTAGAAGCCCCAAGACGCAAAAGAGCTTCCTGTCCCAAGAGTTGGGCAACAGTCCCACGACTGACTCTCGTTGGACCCAACGAAGTAATGCTTCATTCCTAAACCAATCCCTGTGGCCAAGAGGATGGAGTGCTCTGATTGGCTACGTCTGGGTCATGTGTCCACACTAAGCATGAGAGTGGAAGGAGGTGAAAAGGAAGTGCACCTGCCCCATCCAAACCCATGACTTGAGAGTGGGGGCGGGGGGGTGTGCCCCAATGGAACATGGTGTGCTGTATGGAGAATGAAGACTGGACTGCCCATTCTATCAGTGTGAATGCTTACAGCAGCCTTGTGAAATTATCTGTCCCTGGATCCATGTGACTGCCCTTGAAGTGAGACATGGGACAACTAGTATGTCTCTATTCAGGGGAAACCATGCGAATTTCCTCAAGCAGGGTATCTCAATTGAGGGCAATTTTTGACAACAGTGGGAACATTTTTGATTGTCACAGCTGGGATGGGGGTGCCACTGGCATCTTGCAGTTAGAGACCAGGGCTGCTGTTAGACATCAAATAATGCACAGGACAGCCCCCACCACCAAGAGTCATCCAGTCAAAATGTCAATCGTGTTGCAACTGAGAAAGCCTGTTCTAAGAATTAACCACTACAGAAACTGCAAGCACATTTTTCAAAGCAAATAGACATGAGGGAACCATGCCTCCCCTGGGACTTTGTCCATTTCCTTACAATAGGGTAGGGCAGAGGGAAGGAGCAGAGCTAATCCCACCTCCTGGAGGAGGCATCCTATATGTTGGTGCCCAGAGCAAGTTCAAGCTGGCAGGAAAACCTTCTCATTTATGATTCTAGCAAACATGATCTTTGAGAATCCCAAGTGACCCACTGGCAGGGTGTTGGGAAGACCAGAGAAATGGGCATCAGGGGAATCCATTGCAGGGCTCAACCTCTATGCTGGGGTCCAGGGCCCTACAGGGACTGGACAGACCGAGACAAGACTAAGGCATCTCAGAGATAGAGATTCAGGACAAAGTTTATGAGAAGAAGCAGGATACTG
>NC_138381.1:64309126-64330444 GCF_054177405.1 Leptonychotes weddellii
AACACCCTGTGCTCCATGCAGAACGTGCCCTCCTCAATACCCACCACCAGGCCAACCCATCCTCCCACCCCCCTCCCCTCTAGAACCCTCAGTTTGTTTTTCAGAGTCCATCTTCTCTCATGGTTCGTCCACCCCTCCAAAACTTACGTATCTTAACCACGTTTAAATGTATGGTTCAGTGGCGATAAGTACATTGTGTGACGACTACCACCATCCACCTCCAGAACTCTTTCAATCTTGTAAGACTGGGACTCTATGCTCATTAAACACTAACTTCCCACTCTTTCTCCCCCCAGCCCCCCAGCCCCTGGCACCCACCATTCTGCTTTCTGTCTCTATGATTTTGAGGACTCTGAGTACCTCATATACGTGGAATTATACAGTATTTGTGTTTTCATTACTGGCTTATTTCACTCAGCACAATCTCTACAAGGTCCATCCACGTTGTAGTTGATATCAGAATTTCTTTCTTTTTTTAAGGTTGGATAATATTCCATTATATATAGACTGCAATTTGCTTATCCATTTATCCACCAATGGACACTTGGATCACTTCTATGTTTTGGCTTTTGGGAATAATGCTGTTGTGAACACTGGTGTACAAATACCTCTTTGAGACCCTGCTCTTAATTCTTTTTAATATATACCCAGCAGTGGAATTTCTGGATTATATGGTAATTCTATTTTTAACTTTTTGAGGAAACTCCATGCTTTTTTTCATAGTGGCTGCATCATTTTACATTCCCACCAGCAGTGTACGAGAGTTGCAATTTCTCCACATCCTTGTCAACACTTACCTTGTGTGTGTGTGTGTGTGTGTGTGTGTTTATAGTAGCCATTCTAAGGAGTGTGTGGTGATAGCTCATTGTGGCTTTTATTTGCCTTTCCCTAATGATCAGTTATGTTGAGCATCTTTTCATGTGCTCATCAGCCATTTGTAGATCTTCTCTGGAGAAATATCTATTCGAGTCCTTTGCCTATTTCTGAGTTGTGCTGTTTTTTATGTTGTTGAGTTTTGGGGGGTTCTCTATATACTTTAGATATTAATCTCTCCTCAAATATATGACTTGCAACTATTTTCCCCCATTCTGTGGGTCACCTTTTTACTCTATTATAGAGTAAAAATCGATGCACACAATTCCTAAATTTTCATGAAGTCCAAATGTCTGATTTTCTTTTGTTGCCTGTGCCTTCCACGTCATATCCAAGAAACCATGGCCAAATCCAGTGTCTTAAAGGCTTTGCTCTGTGTTTTCTTCTAAGAGTTGTATAGTTCTAGAGTCTTATGTTTAGGTCTGTGATTCATTTTGAATTAATTTTCATATGCAATGTTAGGTAAAGGTCCAACTTTTGCATGTGGCTCTCCAGTTTTCCCAGCACCATTTGTTAAAAACACTGTGTTTTCCCCCATTGAATGATCTCGGCATCCCTGTTGAGAATCATTGAACCATAAATGTGAGGATTTATTTCTGGACTTTCTATTCCATTCCATTGGTGGATATGTCTGGCACTAGGCCAGTACCACACTATATTGATTACTGCAGCTTTGTAGGATATTTTGGGATAAAGGAAGTGTGAGTTCTTGAGTTTGATTTGCTTTTTCAGGATTGCCTTGGCTACTTGGGGTTTCTTGAGATTTCATATGAATTTTAAGATGGGTTTTCCTATTTCTGCAGAAAAAAGTCATTGGGATTTTGAAAGGCATTAAAACTGTGGATAGCTTAAGATACTATTGAAATCTGAACAAAATTAAGACTTAAAAATATATCTTATATGAATACATATACCTATATGTATGTATATGTGTGTGTATGTTTGTTGTTTATGTGTCTGTGTGTAGTATGTGTGTTTGTGTGTGCACATTTTTTGGTATGTTTGTGTGTCTTTGTGTTTGTATCTTGATACAGTCTAAAAAGAATATGAAGTGGTTCTCAATCTAAGACACCCTTGGCACACAGTAGGAAATAATAACTAATTTGCCAAGTTACTCTAAATGAGCAGAGAGCTCGTTATTAAAGTTCAGAGGTTAATGTTTATCTAGGGTCAGTCAATGAGTAAGTTGTATTTGTGCTGATTTGATTATCTCATCTTAATAGTTTACTTATTCATCCAATCAATATCTTATTTCCTCTTTTAAGCTTTTAGCATGTGCTCAGTACTGTACTATTGCTAAGGATATGGAGTGATTAACAGGACAGGCACAATTTCTTCTGGCATTTATTGATTTGGGGAGAAAGACACCAACGAAATGATAGTTAACAATTTAACTGATGGCTGCTGTCCTTACTAAGTACTGTTAGCTCATCTTAATGAGGTTGGTTGTGTCTGTGAAGAGTGATAAAATTTACTTACGTCCACCTTGTTTCAAGAATTATCTTTGGAATATTTTACCCTCTTCCAAAAAAATAAAATATTCTTTGATTTGTTAAAATGCCATAATAGGCTTCAAGCCACCAAATCAAGAAATGAATGATTGAGAAAAAGAAAAGCCTAAATTGCCATCACCTTAGACTCAGGCTCTGACCCTTTATGGTTTGAGTTGGGCTCTTATAGTCACCATTTTCACAGGTGGCAACCAGAAAGGCTGGAAGAAAAACACAGATATTCAAGCAAAATGGTGTTTACAGTTGAGGATAAACTGTAGACCTCAGGGTGGGGGTTAAGGGCAGATGTACTTATCTGCTGGCTTGAAAATTGGGAAACAGAGTCCCACATTGACCACAGATGGGAACCAGCCAACACAATCTTGTGGGATACTGTGTAGAAAACTTGATCAGTACCAGGTATCCCGCATTCAAGCCCTGACTTACCTCCTCTTGCCATGTGACCTTTGGCATGTTACTTCATATTTTTGGCTACCTCGATGATCTCCTCTGTGAAATGGGGCACATCACCTTTGCCTGCTCAGAGGGCTATTTGAATCTCAACATGATTGTCTGCAGAAGCTCTTTTCCAACACTGAGTGGCATTGGACATATAAGGTGATATTTTCATTGTTCTCTTCATGCATTGGATTTTTCTCATTTCTGCCACTTGTTTATACCTGTATTCTTGGCGCTTCTGCCATTCCACATGAGTAATTTCCAAATTAAAACTGCCACTCAGCTGGAAGGCTTTGGAGTCTCTTATTTATTAATCTGAATATCTTTCAAGTCAACACATGTTGTTTTCTAGTTGCACCAAGAAACTTATTCCAGGGCTAGAATCAATGATCTTCAATGTCAGTCACAGCAGAGAATGCAGAATTTAGAGGAAACACAGAATCACAACATAATTCAAGGGGAGGCATGGGGTGACCATGCCATAAAAGCCTACCCAGTGGGTTTGCATATGACCAATGCCTAGAACGTTGAGAGCTGTGGCCTGGCATTAGAAAGATGAATTACTGATGGAGGCTCTGCTGTGTTTTTGCCTTGTGCCATCTCTCTACTCATGTTCAACCCTTTGCTTCTATCCAGCCTTCTCTCTTTAGGGAACCTGGAATAGGTAGACCAGAACCCCAGCCATGGAGCTTAACCTTGGGTACTGCATCCCAAGGATTCGGGGACAGCAGGGGGATTCTGACCCAGTGTGGCATGGCACATACATTGAACCAGAGGATGCTGTGTTTTCTCCATCAGCTATGTTTCATTCATGAGAGATAAAAAGCAAGCTCAAACTAGCTTAAGCAAAAATAAAATTTAAAACAGTGTGGTGGGATTTATTAGCTTATGTTGTTAGGAAGTCAAAGGAATGGAAGCAGCTTCAGACTTGACTGGGGGCAGTGCTCGGAAATATTGTCAGGTCTCTGCTCTCTCTCTATCTCTCAATTCTTTCTTGGCTTGGGTTTCCATTGCAATAGGTTCTCTGCATCTGATGGCCATTTGCCCTCTGGCCCACCAATAACCTAGCAACTCAATATCCCCAGTGGAAAACAGAACAAGTTTTTCTTGAAACCTTTGCCAGAAAAGTCTCAGCAAGAACAGTGATTTGTCCAGTTTAGATCACATTCTCAAACTCAGCCAAACCCTGTGGACGGGACGGGGCCACATCAATCCTGTTGCTAGAGATGGTGGCACAGGGTAAGTGCCACCTACACTGAATGGGGAAGGTCTCTGACTGCAAAGAGGTATCCCGTCGCCAGAAGGAGGGGGATAGGGGAAAGGTGGAAGCTGGACAAAAATGACAAACATTCATCATATCAAATAATGCTTCATGGATCCCAAGTCCCATGAGATGATCCATACACACAAAGAAAAGTCCCATGCTCAAATTAGCTTTGAAAACATTACAGTCTCAACTGCCTGTATTGTAAAGGCCTTAAGAAATCAGAGAGAAGAGACTTCTTTAAATTTGTCTAACCCAGCATCTCCTAAGATGGTCTGACCACAGATTCTTCCTGTTTTTTTCAGAATCAATTTTAAAATCACCAACCAGATGGACTAGGGAGGGCCAAGATTCAAATGCTAAGAACGTCAAGGCCAAACCATCTAAGGCAGGAGTGAAGTTGGTGTGATAGGACCAAGAGGACGGAGGTGGGCAGAGGCACGTTAAGAGTGTCAGCAGCTCAGGAACAAGCAAAGAGCATCAGATGGATGATCTTCCTTGGACGGTAGGGACAGAGGGCCTGGGTGTGCTAGAGTGGCCAGAAAAGCTAGAAGCTAGCAACTATAACAGCATCACCTATTTGGAGGCCCACCTCCCTGTGGGCAGGAGAGCAATATAGGAGAATGGAGATGTGTGGTCGTCTGGGGAGGGTGAAGAGAAGCCATGATCTTAGCAAGGACTCCTTAGCTGATGGAGCTGTCTGCTCCCAACGCATGGCAGAAGAGTCACTGAGAACTCAAAACGAAACTTGAACAGTTTAATTAAAGCCAGTTCTAACAGGACCAGGATTCAGAGTTAGGACTTGCATCTATCAAGATGCAGCCAGGAGAACAGAAGAATTGTATGGATGTGAAATATGGCACTTGGTCCAGGGAACCGGTTATATAGGTGATGGAAGAGCGGAGAAGCTGGACAGGCTCTGGTAAGATATTCCTGAGAATAACACAGCAGGAAGCCCCAGCCTTTCCTGGCTGTGTGTTCAAACCGGGGAGACTGTATTACCAGAGCCCAGGTCTGGGGTACCCTGCAGAAGCGGGCATCACGTGGGCTAGTTCAGCAGAATCGGGGGCCACAGAAGGGGACACAGTGGCCACTGGAGATGCTGCCCAGCGTGCGTGTGCAAATACCCCTGCTTTTCCCTCTCCAGTCTCCCGTCAGTGCCAATTATTGCTGGACCCGGACAGAAGCCTGCTGACACAGAAGCCTCAAATGCACTGAAAGCAAGCCCCTTTGCAATTTACTGCTTTGCTGAACAGAGCAGGAAAAAGGTAAGAGAGGTCACAGGCCAGCACAGAACCCTAGCTTCAAAATACAAGATTCTACGGTTTCCCAGATGTTCACTTAGATCAAGGAATCAGCCAAGTGTTCCTACAAAGGGCCAGGTAGTAAATATTTTAGGTTCTGCAGGCCGTTCAGTCTCTGTTGCAATGACTCCGCTCTGCTGTTACAGAGCAATTTGTTCTAATAAAGCTTTATTTATGCAAACAACTATAGGCTGGATTTGGCATGCCAGGTTGTATGAACCTGGGAAGGTATGAGAGACAGCGATCATCTTTCTACTTGACACCCACAAGGTGAACGTTTCGCTTCTCCCAGTAGGAATAGAATCACAGGGCTAATAAAAGAACTGTTAAAAATATTCTTATGCTTAACACTGTTTCTCCCAGGATTCTGACTTGGCAAAATCTTTCCTAGGCTGTCACTACAATCTACTACATTGTTACCACATGTGTCTTTAAGATGCACTAATATATTGCAACCTGCGTCTCCCCACTATCTCCAACCTTCTCTAGGATAACATATAATTTCTCCTTCCAAGAGCCCCTGGCACAAGGCATACTGAAGCAGCAGGAGGTTGATTTCCAATTGTACATAATGAACCACCAATCTAGAGTGACTTTCTCATTGGTTTAAAGAGGCTAATTCTGTCCCTGGAATTGTGAGAATAATTTTCTAAAATGCCCCCTCTTGGGGTTTGTGGATGGATTTAGGCAGGCAGTGGCAATGCATTCAAGTTGGAATTGGTCCAAAGTGGTGCAGACTCAGGGAGACCGGCCCCTTCCCCAAGCTCAGGGCAAAGCCATTGCCTGGTCAGATCTCCCCTTACTTGAGGAAGAGGCACGGTACTACACTTTGACGCGTCTATGAAATAGAATTCCTCCCTTGACGACAAAGTTCTCTAGAAAGTCTTTATTTCTTGGTGTTCCAAAGGTAAATAGAGCTACTCATTTTGGCATTTGCGGATGCCCTCTCTTCCCAGCCCAGGCTGTTTTAGACTTGATGCCCCATCATCTGCATCTCCTTCTCCTCACACTTCAGCCCTTCTCCATCTGTTCTTTTGAAATCCTTTTTAATGTCCCCAAGATCCATCACCCCAGTAGCCATGGTCCTCAGAGAGGTGTGTAACAACCAATAGAACAGACTTACTTGGTTGGATGTATCTTGGAATTTGCTGGCTATGTGGCATCCACTACTCCCGGGAGTCAGGAAGTGTCCTTGTCCAAGCCAACTTCAGAGAGGGAAATAGTACCAAAGATTTTGTGAGGACCACTATTATATTACTCTTCCCTCTTAATTCTATTACCCTCCCTTTGACCATGGCCAGCCATATGAAGGAGGGGGGGAGTGAAGAGAACAACCATCTTGTTTAGAAGCTTTGAATAGAAACAACAAATCCTAATTCTTACTTGTTCTATCAATCTTCAAATCTCAGCATTGTCCCTGAAACACGGCATCCTACCTTCTCTCTTTGCTATCAGTTTTAGCTTTCCTCTTGGTCAGATCATACCCTGCCCTCCCCCCCCCACCTTCCCACTCCTTGGTTTCATGCATTCACAGATTGCTCTCAGGTTATTGTGTTCCTTTTTTTTTTTTAAAGATTTATTTATTTGAGAGCAAGAGAGAGAGAGAGCACGAGTGGGGGGTGGGAGCAGAGGGAGAGGGAGAGAAATCCTCAAGCTGATTGCCCACTGAGCATGGAGACTGACACCAAGCTTGAACCCAGGACCCTGAGATCATGACCTGAGCCGAAATCACAAGTTGGATGCTTAACCGACTGAGCCACCCAGGTGCCCCAGGTCATTGTGTTCTTATATTGACTGGCCCTCCAGCTACCAACTTCTCCCACTCACCTCCTGTCCCCTCATGGTGGTCCCCATCCCATTCCCATTCTGGTTTTTCTTGACTTTGAAGCAGGGTGTGGGCATCGACTTATACCACTGCTTATCTGTCTCCAACAATCACCAGCATTGGAATGGATCTTTCCTAGTATTTTGGAAGAAGTTATTTTTGGACTGAAATAATTTTCTGAAAGCAATACAATTTTCAATAGCAAATACTCACTTTTTACTTGTTTTGTGTCATCCTTGAGGGCCTTAGTGTTGTGTATGGTGACAATAGTAAATAGATCTGGAATTGTCAGATCCAGTTGATTAGGAGTGCTTGCCTGGAGTCACGTCCAGGCTCTGCGGGAAAGAGTTCCACAACTGATTAATAATGTCTGCAGCAGGTATAGGCTGGGAGAGTGGGGACGTATGTGCTACTTATCTAGTGTCCCTATGGTAGGTGTTCAACTATTACTTTCTAAAGCTGAGGGAAAATATAAAGAGCTCAGAAGCCAGAGTTAGAAATGCTAGAATTTAAAATTAGCACTGCTGCTAATTAGCTGGACTGATATTGAGCAAGTTTCTAATCCTCTTTGGACTTCCACTACCTTAACTATTAAGGGAAAAGTTGGGACCAAAACAAAAACATTTAACCTGGAGCCTCCAATCTTGTAGAAGCTCATGAAGAAATTGATGGGCATTCCTTAAATGATGGCCTGTGCTTCAAAAAGACTAATGAAAGGGCTGTAGCTTGTAATGGTTTAAAGTGACTTTTTGGTCAGATTAACCCAAGTTTGGAGCCTATTTGGGCAAGTTACAGAACTCATCTGTGCGTCAGTTCCTTAACTTGTGAAATGAGGACAAGTTCGTGACAGTCTAATAAGGATTAAGCAAGATAAGGTTTGTAAATCCTAGGTGGTATCCAATAAATCCCATTATTATTGGTATTATTATTATTCTTTTTAAAGAGTTTATTTATTTGAGAGAGAGAGCGAGAGAGCGGGGGCGGGGGGGGGGTTGGCGAGGGAAGCAGAGGGAGAGGAGAGAAAGAACCTCAAGCAGACTCCGTGCTGAGTGCAGAGCCCTATGCAGGGCTTGATCCCACAACCCTGAGATCATGACCTGAGCTGAAATCAAGAGTCAGACCCTCATCTGACTGAGCCACCCAGTGTCCTAGAATTATTATTATTTTAGATGGAACAGGCCACTTATCTTTTAAAGGCATCATATTAACTGCGTGTTCACTAGTTCTACAGATCCACAGTTATTCTCTGGGGAAAATGCATCCTTTTTCAGATAATCAGAGCAGTTCAGTTTGCTGGCTGCATCCTTTAGAACATGAGACCCATGGGAAGGGGGGAACATATCAAAGAGCCCTCTGATGTGGAAAAGACTGGGGGCCCCAGGGATGGTTGCCCTCCAAAGCCCTTTATTCTAAACCTCTGCTCTTCTCCAGGTGCTAGGAAAACAGCGCCACAGGGCTCGGCACACCGGCAGCCCTCTTGGTGGGGGGCAAAGCCATTCTGAGATTTTTCTGTGTTATTCTGACTCAGTGTACAGTTCGTGTCTCCTGTTGGGCCAATTACTGACTTAAAATGCTGTTAGGAAAAGGTAAGCATGTTCATTATGTAGCCACGAGCCTGCAGGACCCCTGGTTTTCTATTTATGCTGTTTAAAAAAGCCATTCTTTCCCAATCTCTTTGTGTGTGCCTGTCACCAAAAGGTCTCCAAATCACAGATTCTTCCCATGTGGCTGCCCATCTTCCCTCCCCATCCCTGACTGTCACCCTCTCCCACTCTGCAGGGAGCGGCCAGGAGAGGAGCCTCAGGGTACGGATTGTGGAGTGGGGGTTGCAGTGGCTGGTGGTGGAGAGGATCAGGGCAGTAAGATGAAGGGAAGCCAAGAGCAGGAAGGCAGCAATTGATTTATGGAACCAGCATTCTTGTGGCTCAAATGGAGGGGGATCTCATGGTGCCATCCTCGTGGGTACACTCAAGGAAGACACTTGAAACCATCAAATAAAGCTAGAGCTCTCCTTTTGTAAAAGGCAGAGGAGACCAGGAGTTAGGATATCTGGGTTCTGGTTATGGTCCGTTTGACCTTGAGCAAGAAATCGATTCTTTCTTGCTCCCGGTTTTTACTTCCGCAAATTGAAATTGTTTGGTAAGATCTTCATTGTGTTTCCATCCAGCACCTACACTCTATGGGTTTATGATTCCATGAACCAGAGTCGGTGGAGAAACTTTGTTCTTTGGTGGGTTCCTATTTTAGCTTCATAGAAACCCAATCTCAATACTTATGACAGAACCTCGATTTCTCAGATTTGCATACATCTTAGATAAATCCAGATTTGTTAAAGTACAAAATTCAAATCGTCAAACACTTGGAATACTATTTACTCATGTGCTCAATCAATCTTTTTTATCTTATGATAAATATTTTATTGCAAGAAATGCATACATAGGCGCTTTTTATTAATCCAAGTCTGCTGTCAATCAAGGAATAGACTAATGCTTTCACTTTACTTTTCCTAAGCATGCAGAATGAGCTCATCTCAGGGGTAGGATTAGCTCCTCCAGGAGCGTGGATTACTTTCTGTGTCATCAAGCGAACCCGACATCTGAGTCCTTACCTCATCAGAAGCCTGCTTTTCCACCCAGCTACAAAGAGGCATGTGTGTATCCTCTCCTAAATTGGCTCTCCTGATTTTGTTTTTCTTTATTTTCTACTGCCTTTCTTAAAAAATCACTTGTTCTAAAGTATAAGGGCGCAGGTTTCCAGAAGTAACCTTATGGAGCCCGCCCGGATTTCTTGATCAGCTAAAAGATTCCTCTGGGGTTTCTCCAACCCCCCTGCCTCCTTTCTAGGCTCATGACGATCAGAAACATAGAGTGGCAAAGTGCTTTGATCCTCTTGGAAAAATGATGGCAAAATTTCCATGATGGCTTTCCCCCTTCCATCTAAAGGGAGAAATTTTCCTTTCTCAAAAGATCAAGGCTCTCCTCACTAGAATCACCAGCATCTCAGTGTTTACTGAGTTAATATGACAATGGTCTCCTTAGCAACCTCATTGTCACAGGATTAGAGGAGACAAGCCCTTCTTCAATGCTCTGGATTACAAAAAAAACCCAGCCTAGATCAGGACATGGCTCTTTCCAACATCAGTAAACAGAAGAAAATGAGGTTACAGAAAAAGCCAGAGATAGAAGATAGTTGTTCTCCCCGTAGCAAGGAAGGGTTATTATGCTACACAGTGGTTCTCTGTAATGAAGGGCCTGGCCCATGGAGGATGGTTGGTCCCATCCCTAGATGAACTTGGTTTTCTAACGGGACAAAATGTTAGGTTTTACAGAATGCGTATGTCTCAGCTTTTGATTGAGGCTCACAGATAATAAACGAAAAACTCCTAGCATGGAGTCTGGCACACACCAGGCAGTCGCTAAGAATGCCTGATGGGTGTGAAGAGCTTCTAATTTACTAGACTATATGGTCTAAGAAGACAGGGGATCAATCTGTCTTTTTCAGCAATCGATGCTTAGCATGGAGCCTGGCACATGGCTGATGCTCAAAAGTTAGTGTTGCTTAAATGCACTTTGTATGTGTTATTACATCATTGAATCCTCAATATACCAGAGGAGGTAGATCACACCATCACCTTACAGAAGAGGAAAAATGAGACTCTAAAGTCAAGTCTATGGGCTCAGGTCCAATGCTAAGTGGAAGAGCCAGGCTCTGTCCCCACATCCAGTTGACATTGGTGCCAAAGCTCTTATCTCTACTACACTGTCTCAACAAACAGTTGCTCTGTCTCTGGGCTCTGTGAAGAACAGAACAAGGTTCAGTTTCTCACTGGTGCTCTCAGCCCTGTTTACCTGCCAACTTGGAAGGAACAAGTGTGATGTGGGGATTCCCCTCAAAGAACTTTCTGCATCCTTGGTGCCTTGAAATTCCACATCTCTGCCTGCCCACTCTCTTCACCATCCCGTGCCCCCTGAAAGTTGTCTCCAGATTTGATACTTGAGCAATCCAGTTTCAACACGGCTCATTCTAATTCATCCAGGAGAAAGCTCCCACTCTCTGTTGCTTTTCCAACATATGTTTATCCAAAATTAATCATAGTAACAGGGGATCGCACGTCCCTGGCATGGGGCTCGGCTGCCTGGGCAGATTTTCCTGGCGAGGAACCCGAGCACACAGAACTCTGGGAATGCGGTGGGTGCACAGCTACTTATATTGAGCCCTGGTAAGGTGCTGACAGCCTCCTTCCATAGGCTAGGATAATGGAAGGAGGAGGCAAAAATGCAGTTGTGAACATCTGGGCTAGGCAATGTTGTTCATGACACAGGTTGTTCCATGAGAACCCCCAGAGAGTAGGTGACACTGCGAAACTGTCCCTGGGGCTGCAGAATTTGTGTATGATCCTGGGACTCCCCGTTCTGGGCTGATGCTAATCAGTGACCTGGGAAAGTAGCGGTCTCCCATACTAAAAGCCCTAGAGATATCCGGGGATTCTCCCCTTTCCCAACCTCCACGTCTAATTAGTTTCTCTGTCCTTTTGTATCACCTCCTCTCTGTCCGAGTTTACCTACTATCATCTCTCCCCTGGACTTTTGCAATAACATCCTTACTGTCCCCCAGCCCCTCCTCATGCCCCTCTCCAATATATCATGTCCTTTGCAGTTGGAGTGGTTTTTTTTCTTCGTAGGAAAATCTACTCAAAATCCCACAGACTTCTTATGTCTTTATCATAAAACCAGATCCTGTAGCCTGGCATTCAAATCCCTTCATGAGCTAGCCCCTGTCTAATTCTGTGGTCTTGCCTTTTTGCACCTGGATTACCCTTTCCAAGCATCAGTAGACTTCCTTAGAGCCATGTTTCTGCCCACGTGATTCTTGTTATCTACAATTGCATTCCAGCCCTGTGCACCATTCTTAAGAGTTGACACATTGCTTTCCCCCAAGGGACACACTTCAGGTCTCTGGGAAAATTTTAGGTAACCATGAATCTGGAGTTCACTCCCACAAGGTTCAAAGGTGTGTGGGGCACGTTATGCACACCCCTGTGTCAACACAGATTACACAAAAAGATGCTAACCAGGATGATAGGGAATTAAAGCATGGACTTTTGATACGGACACACACAGGTGTAAATTCCAGTGTTGGCACCAGCCATGAGGCCACAGGCAAAGTGCTGAACCATGTTGAGCTTGGATTTCTTCCCCTGCCAGGTAAGGCTAGGAATATGATCTACCTTCTCGGTTTTTAAAAATCGTGTAAAGCATCTAATGCTGTGTCTTGTCCACAAATGTGTTTAGTAAACAGCAGTGGTTGATGATGTTGACAGTGATTAGACAGGTTAATGTGTGGTTGATGATGATGACAGTGGTAAGAGCATAACCTGAGTATATCCGGGGCCACCTCATGGTCCAGTTTGGGGCAGCGTGATATTCAAAGAAACACAGTCCAGCAATCAAAAGGTACTAAAAGGCAATCCCAATATTTACATCTCTCTCTCAGACACCTCCAATTCATAATCACAGTGCCATGTTTAAAACACCTTTTCCCAAATTCTCTTACTCTCCTATTTGGTAGCTAGCCCCGCAATGCTCAACTCTGAACCAAAACGCAGCACCCAAACCTCCAACTTGTCCTCTTATCCTTTCTTTCTTGTTTTGCTCACTTTTTCCCTCCAAAAGAAACCTTTCCGGGCACCTGGGTGGCTCAGTTGGTTGGGCGACTGCCTTCGGCTCAGGTCATGATCCTGGAGTCCCTGGATCGAGTCCCGCATCGGGCTTCCTGCTCGGCGGGGAGTCTGCTTCTCCCTCTGACCCTCCCCCCTCTCATGCTCTCTCTATCTCATTCTCTCTCTCAAATAAATAAATAAAAATCTTTAAAAAAAAAAAAAGGAATCTTTCCAACCCCACATTTTTTGGTTCTCCCCCAGCTGAGTTCTTATTCTTTCTGCATAATGAATGTTTCGAGGGCAGAGTAGGGAGGGAGGGAATTTTGAGCAAACAGTGGCAAAATTTTCCTTATTTGGCGAAGGGAGGGAATGGAGCTAATACTATACACCCATTATCCCCATGTTCCCTCTTAAAACAGCAACAGGACAATAGAGGACATGGTAAAAACAATGAATCGGTGAATTGCCACCTCTATCCTCAGTAACCAGCTCTGTAAACAGACATGACTTTTTTTATTCTATAAGAAGATAATATGTGAAATTATCAAAACCATCTCAAAACCAACTGCAGTCAAGTTGGAAGGATTCCTAGCCCCCCAGAACTATGCCTTTCACCCTAACAAGACAACCTCCAGCATAGCCCACAGTGCTGAAATGTGTGTGTGTGTGTGTATGTGTGTGGAGGGGGTGTCTGGAATAGTGGGAAGAAATGCCAGCTGTAGAGTTTACCAATGCCTACTAAAATAAACCAAAAATGCACTTAATCTTTTGGTTTAACCTTAAAATTTTATCCTACAGGGGCACCTGGCTGACTCCATCGGTAAGGCAAGCGACTCCTCATCTTGGGGTCATGAGTTTGAGCCCCACACTGGGCGTGGAGCCTAGTTAAAAAAGAATTTATCCTATAAATGACCTCAAACATACATCTAGTGATATATTCAAGGGTATTCATTACAACATTGTAGAAGCAATGGCTGGATAGAAGTTAAGTGTCCGCAAAGGAGGAATGGTTAAGGAATTATGGTTGATTCAGTTAGTGACATTCTGATGGTCCTCTTTGGGCTGATACAAGTAAGCCTCCAAGGTATATTTTTAAGTACAAAAAGTAAAGTACAGAAATGCTTATTTAATATGCTCCAGTTCCTATTTTTAAAATTGTTTTATACATTTAAAATTTGTGTGTGTTTTGCATTTATGCTTGTCTATGCTTAAAAAAAATATTTCGGGAAAGATGAACAAGAAATCAGGTGGTGTGGTTTACCCCTGGCAAAAGGACCAGGGGTGGAAGTGGAGAGGAAACCTTTCTCATTGCATATCTTTTGGTACTTATTTTTTCCACAGGCAGAGCTTACTTTATAATGAAACCATTTCTTTTTTGGAAGAAAACTGCGCTCACTTGTAGAGAGCCTTGGCTTCAAATCTCATCTGTTTACTGATTAGCTACGTGACTGCGGCAAAGCATTTCACCCGTCAGACCTCTGTGTTCTTACTATAAAATGGGAACAATGATCTATTTCTTGCCTGATCTGAGAATGAAGTGATGCCATGTACTCAAAATACCCAGCATGCATCTGGAAGATTGTAACTTCCCAGATACTTTTCTACCCAACCTTATCCAACCTCGGATCCTATAATGAGCCCATTAGCTGCTGGACCCTCTCAGGGTCTGCTTATTACTGCCCATGAGCAAAAATAATAATATCTGAAGTTTATTGGGCATTTTCTATATACCTAATGCTGCTCTAACATTTGATTCATGCAAATACCCAGGGAGGTAAAAATCATTATTATCCTCATTGTGAAGACCATGAAACTAAGAGGAGGGCATCATGAAGTTAAGAAACTTGACAAGAACTGGAAAGTGGCTGTATTGCATTGTTCTTCTGTCTCCTGAATTCCTACTGTACCCTATCCAGAAACATTCCGATACGAAACCTGGAGATCTCCACCCCATCACTCCTTTTTAGCAATGCTTACCCATTCAAATAGATTTGTTATTCCCTTCCTCATTGTCTTTCCAGCCAACACCTGCAGAAAAAGTAGCTCCAGAAGGCAACCTTACATAGTTTCTCCAGACTGACAGGGCATGTTGGAGGTCTGAGAACACTTCTGGTCCGCAGTCTACACGTCGAAACGTCTAAGGAAGCGACCCTGCCCCCATGATGCCATGGTTCTGAATGTGGAACTCATGGACTCTTGAGCCTGTATTGCATACTTGTGGTGTATAATTATGATACCACAGGTGCATCTGTGAGCCCATCTTCAGCCACAGGTAAATGGCTCATTTTACCCTCACTGCCAACCGTGCTTATCCAGTGGTTCTGCAGGAGGGATTGTGCATTTGACCATGACCCATCCATTTCCACACACCCATTGCCGTGGCCTGATGGGGAGGTGTTCACCCTTGTTTATTTATTTCATCACCTAACTTCCCACCAGAGATGAATGGAGCTGTTTTCCTGAAGCTGTTTCTTGTAAGAATTGAAATCAACTCAAGAATCGATACAGAATCAATATCTGTACTTCAAATTCAGAAGCGCCAGTGTACTTAATCTAGATTTGGGCTTTGCAATGCAAAAGAGGGTCTGCCGCTGTTTGGCACTTGCTGTCTACCAGCCACTGCACCTACTACTTAACATGCATTTTCCCACCCAATCCTCAGGGCAGCTTTGTGAGGCAGGTGCTGCGGTTATAGACGAGGAAACAGACTTGCCCAAGGCCACTTGGGAGATGTGGTCAGAACACAAACTCAGGCCTCTGGATTCCCAGCCCTGAGATGATTCACGTGGACTTCATTCTGTCACTCATTTCTCCCAACAGGTACACGTTAGTGTCTCCCTATGCTGGGCACTGGGGATTCAGCCTTGAACAAGACAGTCACAACTCTGCATTATGGAATCTTTATTACATTTTGTCAGGAGCGCATTACGCTTGCAAAATAACCATCGCCTTTTATTTGCCAAGTGCTTTAAAGTCTACAAAATGCATTCACGCCCATTATCTCATTTTGAATAAATTTACCGTAGTCCCTGATGCTTAAATAAATGGTAAATGGGACCCATGACTTTGGAGTGGCCTGTTATTGACAGCGTACTCTCTTCCACTCAATCTTTCCCAGACCAGAATCTTGTATTTACTAGACGGAGGCAATTGCATTTAAATTAAATTACTATCCCTCCTTCATTCATGTCCGTCTCTGCTTTCTGCTGCTCATAAAATCCTCCGTGGGCCTCCAGATTAGTGACTTTGCCTTCTCTTGCCATTGCCTTTGGACGAATGTGTAGTTCTCCTGGTACTGGGGACTGAGCGTCACCTGGGAGACCTACAGGATTCCTTGTGACAGCTCAAAACAGCCCCCTGAGCCATCAATCCCCCTCTCAGAAGTTTGCTGGTCCCCTCCCAAGGGTCTACCCAATCTTTTTCAGGTTTCTTTTTTTTTTTATAGTGGGAGAAATAACAAGCAAACACTCCATCAAACAGTTGTGCATAGCCCTACAGATCATGATAGAGAACAGAGATTTCTCTTCTTACCCAGGGTAATAGAGAGCCATAGAATGGTGGATCCCTGCTACGAGAGTCTATCTGTGTCTGCTCTGCGTTCCTCTCTGCCAATGGAGAAGGACCCTGAAGGCAGATGACAGGAGCCCTGCTCTGCATCTTCACTCTGTCCCTGAGAATTCCCTCCAGATCTTTAATCCCCAGCTAATAATAATAATAATAATAATAATAATAATACATGTAAATCTATGCCTTGATTTTATGATCTGGGGGTTCACCATACATTATCTCATTGGTCTAGGGTTTGGGGGAGGGTTTTTCCAGCCAATGCCCCAAAGTCTTTGTAGGGCGTTCATCTAGCAATTATATTTTGAGTGCTTGCTTTACACCAGGAAAGCATTCTTATCCTCATGGATTTTACTGTAATGGTGAAACAGAGAGCACACGGCCAGACCAGTAACTAAAGCACAGCCTATGACTCAGGCCATAAAGAAAATAAATGGAGTGAGGTTTGAAGCAGCCACACTGAGCCTACTTTGACTCTGGGAGGAGGGGCATTTAAATGGGGATCCGAGGGATGAGAAGGAATCAGACCCGTGGGCTTCCAGGGGAAGAGCATTCTGGGCACAAAGAAGAGCCTGGGAAAAGGATCAGATGTAAGAAAAGACCTGACAGGAAGCCAGGGCAACAGGAGTTGATGAATGAAAAAGTGGTATCAGGTATCAGAGAGGCAGGTAGGGGCTGAAGAAGCACTAATTAAAAAATTTCTGGATAGTCCAAAGAGTACAAAGAAGGAGGTGACATTAATTTCAATAATATATGTGATTTAACCCATTCCAAGCAAAAAAGTTATCACTTCAACTTATAATGCATATATAAAATGATTGGTGATATATTTTAACTTTTTTGGTATGATGTCATTGTAACATGGGATGTATTGTAGGCTTATAGCACGTGTCAACTTGGACTAGCCACACTTCACGCGCTCAATAGGCATATGTGACCGGGGGGCTACCATATTGGACAGAGCAAGGCTAGCTCATGAAAGGTCTTGGGGGGGGTCAGTGACCTTGGTGACATCCCCTCCCCCACCCACAATAGATCACACTTCTCAACAGTCAGACCCTTTTGTGGTTTCCTCCCACAGTAAAAATGGGTCAACTGATAGAACACAGCAGAAGTGATGTGGGCCTTAAGAGTTCTGCTTTGGCAGCCTCCACCTTCAACTCTTGCTCTTGGACTTGGCCACCATGCTGGGAGGAAGCCCAAGCAGCTGTGTGAATAGGATCACATGGAGGAGAATTAGGCACCCAGCTGATAGCCCCGTTGAGTTTCCAGATAGCAGTCAACTCTAACTACCTGCAAGGCAAGTGAGTTCATTTTTGGACCTTCCCCGCCATCCCAGGGTCCCTGCCCATCCCATGTGAAGCAGAAGTGCATAGTCAACCCACACAATTGTGAGACATAATGTACGGTTATCTTAAGCCACTAAGCATTAGGCTGGTTTGTGTCCTAGCATTCGAGAAGCATGGTAATGATGTTGTTTTTTTCTGGGAATGAGTTGAGAAAGCTTGGAAGAATCTTGAGCAGGTGTGAGATTTGATCCGACTTTATTTTGAAGCAGATCATTCTGACTGTTGGGCTGAGGACAACCTACGGGGCAAGAGTGAAAATATGGAATTTAGGTAGGGAAGCTCACAGCATTCAGACAAGAGATGCTGGCGTCTCTGACCAGGTTGACAGTGGTGGAAGGAGAGAAGAATGGACTTATTTGAGATATTTTGATGGTAGCATCAAATGTCCCTCTCGTGGTTTGGATAAAGGAGGTGATCTACAGTGGGGAGCTCATGATGTACATGGGAAACTCTTGGGGAGGCTTGAAGGACAATCCTGAGCCTTTCCCATCCACTGTGGTGGCCTGCTTCTGGATAATTCTGAGCTTCATGCAAGATGGAAGCTAAAAGTACCTCCTTTCCTCTTCTTAGGCTGGTATTTAGGGCATTACCCCATGTTGAAGGAGCACGGGCCAACGATGCCTACCACCTGCCACCTCAAGTGCATTAAGTGGATGAACCTAGATAATTAGCAACTGTCCCCCAATTTTTTGACAGTCGTTGTATTTTAGTGGCTGTACAAAACCCTCCCCCAGACAGCTGCTGAAGAACCATGATGGCATTAGTCATTATGAATTGATACTCAATGAAGTCCTAAGCACAGACATTATTAACTGGAAATGCGTTGCCCGGCAGAGTCCAGCGCACTCATGGTGACCAAGCACTTTAAAATCTTATTTATTTATTTATTTGGCTGGAACAGAGCCTTCCTCTTTCCCCAGTGAGAACTGAGGTACACAGCCATTGAGAGCAGAGCTACCTCGTCGTATCAGTTGCCTACTGCCACGTAATGCTGCATAACCATCATCCACAGAAACCCAGTGGTCTACAACAGTGAGTGCTTATTGCTTGGTGCCTGGGGTGGTTGGCTGGGTGGCTCTGCTCCGCAGGTCATGGCTGGGCTCTCTCACCTGTATGTGTATGGCAGTCGTGGGGGTGCACTGCTTATATCTGGCCTCTAGAAGACTCTTACGTTCAGCCACAAGGAGTGCCTTTACATGGCAGCCTCCACCTGCTGGTACATTTGGGATCCCCCTTGGCTTTCAAGCCAAGGCCACATACATCCTGGACACTTCCAGATAATGACTGAACACAGTAGAGCCTGGCTATTTCTGCCCAATGCTAGACTCCTATAAAGGGAACTCTTTGCTCCAGAGCTCCCTTTGATGTTGCTTGGGACTTTATCAGATGTGTATCATGATCTGAGGCTCTCTGCCCAATACTGCTTCCTTCCCTTTTTACCTTTCACAGGTGACACCCCTCAAGAAACACCTTGCGCTCTGAACTCTGTTTATGCATCTGCTTCTCACGTGACTCAGCTGGGGGCTGGCTGGTTGGCTGTAGGCTGGTGTTGGATGGCCTTAGCTAGGATGGCTGGGGTGAGTTGGCGCTGGTCCATGTGTCTCTCATCCACTAGCAACTCAGTCTGAGCGTGTGCCCATGACAGAGGCACAAGAGAGCAAGCAGAAACACGCAAGACCTCCTGCTATGGACTGAATGTCTGTGTTCCCTCAAAATTCTTATGTTGAAGCCTTAATCCTGACTACATTCGGAGACGGGATCTTTACAGAGGTAAATAAGGTTAAATGAGGTCATGAGGGTAGGGCCCTGATCTGACAGGATTCCCGTCCTTATAGGAAGAGACACCAGAGAGCTCTTCTCTCTCTCTCTGTGCACGCACAAGAAGAGATGGTGGCCACCTGCAAGTCAACAGAAGAAGCCCCAGAATGTCACCGCCACCTTGACATTGGACTTCAGCCTCTAGAACCATGAGAAATAAATTTTTACTATTTAAGTCACTTAGACTGTGATACTTTGCAAGGGCAGCACTAGCTGATTAAGACACTTCTTGAGATCTAGTCTTGGAACCGGTATACTGGAGCTTCCGCCTCATTCAAATGCCTAAAAAATGTCACATGGGGAGAGGACTTTGCGTGGAGGGAAGGAACTCCGAGGTTGATGAAGCAAGGGGATAGAGAGAGATGAAGAATTAGGGCCATCAGTACAATGCACCATACTCATTAGCATTGGACAAACCATCCAGGGAGAGGGATGCCCTCCTTGAGCCTTTGCCCATGTATTTCCCCTCTTGGTGTCTTTTCTTTTTGTACTTGAACCTTTGCATCTTATCCAACCTCCAAAGGCTATCACAAATTCTTCTGTGAAGTCTTTCTTGGTCACAGTCGCTGTATCCTGTGTCCCCTGGATTCTCTCTGGGCAGAAATTGAAAGTCTTCAGTGTGCAATTCAAATGCTAATTCAAAGCAGGTCTTCCTGGGTTCAAAAGGAACCTCAGATAAATGTTTGTGAAACAAACCACTGAATAATGAGTGAAATGAAACAAGAGACCTAAATAAGAGTCCTCCCTGTGAAAATGGAAACAATGTTTCTACCTATGCATGGAATTGCTGAGTAGAATTAAATAAGACACTCCATGTTAAGCACTTGACACACCTCTGGTGTATTATGAGTGATCACAACCTTAAATGTAAGAGTTAAAACGAAAAGCTACTTGTAGAAAAAAAAAAGTAGGAGAATATCTTGATGACCTTTTCGGCAGGCAAAGGTTTCTCTGAAATGGTTTAGAAAGTATGAATCAGGGGGCGGAGCAAGATGGCGGAGGAGTAGGAGACCTGGATTTCATCTCCTCTCAGGAATTCAGCTGGATAGGGATCAAACCATTCTGAACACCTACAAACCCAACAGGAGATGGAAGAAAAGAATAGCAGCAACTCTCTGAACAGAAAAGCGACCACTTTCTGGAAGGTAGGACGTGCGGAGAAGTGAATCCGAGGTGATATTCGGGAGGATGGACGGCAGGGGAGGGGCCTCCGTCGGCCGCTTCTGGCAAGTGATAGAGCCGCGGAGCACAAAATCGGAACTTTTAAAAGTCTGCTCCGCCGAGGGACGTCACTCTGGTGGCTAAGCGGGGGGTGGAACCCTCCGGGACAGTGTGGTCTCAGGACCCTTGGAGTCACAGAAAGACCAGGGGTGCCTGAGTGTGGCAGAGCTCCCAGGTATCGGAACGGGGAAGCCGGCTGCAGAGGCGGAGCCCAGGCGCAGGCTCTCACCTCGGGGTTGCCATAAACCGTGATCCGCGGCACAGTCGGCCACTGTTCCTCCAGCAGGGACCCAACAAGCGGCAGATTGGGGAGACTCACCTTCCTCCCCCAGGAGGAGCGGCGCGGGAGCGTACCGCAGGGATCTGCTGGGTTTGGAGACTCCACACGGGGTCGGGTGCCAGAGATAGAAACGCGCGGTCACAGGCCGGGCGGGCACGGAGTGCGGCCGGAGACCAGGGAGACGGGAGTGACTGACGGCTTTTCTCTGGGGG
>NC_138381.1:64330944-64345821 GCF_054177405.1 Leptonychotes weddellii
GGTGGGTATTGTGGAGGGCACATTCTGCATGGAGCACTGGGTGTTATGCACAAACAATGAATCATGGAACACTTCATCTAAAACTAATGATGTAATGTATGGGGATTAACATAAGAATAAAAAAAATAATAAAATAAAAAAAGAAAGTATGAATCACAAAAAGGAAAAAAAAAAACTGAGCTTCACCAAAATTAAAATTCCTGCTTATCAAAATACATCTTTAAGAATATAAAATAAGCAAGCCACACACTGTTAGAAAAGACTGCAAAACATATATCTGACGAAGGACTTGAATCCAGAATATATTAAGAATTTGTACAGGGCGCCTGGGTGGCTCAGTTGGTTAAGCGACTGCCTTCAGCTCAGGTCATGATCCTGGAGTCCCTGGATCGAGTCCCGCATCGGGCTCCCTGCTCAGCGGGGGGTCTGCTTCTCCCTCTGACCCTCCCCCATCTCATGTGCTCTCTCTCTCAAATAAATAAATAAAATCTTTAAAAAAAAAAAAAAAAAAAGAATTTGTACAACCCGGTAATATGGAGACAAAAGATTCAATTAAAAAAAATGTGAACAGACACTTCCTACAAGAATATATGCAAATGGCCAAGAGGCACATGAAAAAGTGCTCACCATCATTAGTCATTAGGAACATGCCAATTAAAATCATAATGAGATACTGCTACATACCCACCATAGTGGCTGAAATTAAAGGACCCACCATGTGGGTGAGAGTGTGGGGGAGCTGGGACCCTCCCTCGCGGCTGGCGGGAATGTGAAATGGCATGATCACTCTGGAAAACAGTTTGGCAATTTCTCAAGAAGTTACACGTACACTCACCCTGGGAACCACCAATCCCTTTCCGAGGCGTCTATCCCAGAGAAATGAAAACAAATGTCCAGGAAAAGCTTTGAAGACAAATGTTCGTAGCAGCTCTTTTCATAAGAGCTCCCCAAGGGGAAACAGTCTAAATATTCACCTACAGGAAAATAGATTAAAAAAAGATTGTGGTATATTTAAGCAATTAAATATTACTCAGAAAAAAAGCCCATAAATCACTGATTCGTTCTGTAACATAGATGAATCCCAAAAATGGCTTGCTGGAAAGAAATCCAAGCACACAAAAGTCTGTTTTGTGTGATCTCATTTATATGAAATTCTAAGATAGGCAAAACTGACCCTGTGATGATAGAAATCAGGACAGCAGTTGTTTGGGGGCTGGGGTGGGGGAGGGGGAGATTTGACCACGAAGGGGCGTGGGGGAACTTTTTGGAGTGACTAAATGTCTCCTTTTGATAGGAATTCCTCAAAACAGACTGAACAGGATACTTCAGATCTCAGCATTTCTCTGTATGTAAAGTCAGTGTCAATTAGATAAGAAATATGAATTATCTGGGCGCCTGGGTGGCTCAGTCAGTTTAGCGTCTGCCTTTGGCTCAGGTCATGATCCTGGGGTCCTGGGATTGAGCCCCATGTCGGGCTGCCTGCTCAGCTTGCTTCTCCCTCTCCCTCTGCCCTTCCCCGCCCCCCTCCTGTTTTTGCTCTCTCTCTCTCCCTCAACTAAATAAAATCTTTAAAAAAAAGAAATATGAGTTATCATTAATATTATTGTCATTATTGTTTTTCTGTGCACCAGGCACCTTGACTGACACTTTGACGTCTTGTCTTGTAGACAAGCACCGTGAGGGCAGGGCCCAGTCCTGCTTGTTCTCGCTTGGCTCACCAGTGCCCGGCACAGTGCCTGGCACCAAATAGATGCTCAGCGAATATCTGTTGAATAAATTCATGAATGAACAAGCGAGCGAGTGTTTGCAGAGGGAGAGAGCAATAGCGGAAGGAATGTCTGGCTTTCGAAAGCGGAGCTGGGAGAAACAGTTTCTGATATTTACAGCTCTCCAGCCTCTCTGTTCTGGTTTGCTGGACAAAAGGGGGCTCCGTTAACACTCATATCTATGTATTTACAAGACAGCCTAGAGGCTGCTTAGGAACTAATTCAGCATCTCGAGAAAATCATTTGCCTTTAGAAGAGAAGATGTAAATATTCCCCACTCGGCTGAACAGAATGGCTCTGCTGGGCTCCCAAAAACATTCCTTAAGAATGTCCTTTAACTCACTCTGGAGGCTGGGAGAAGGATCCCAGGAAAGAAAGAGAAGCTGGCAGCATCGAGGGCCCACTACATGTCCCCACGGCATTGTTTCCTTTACTCCTCGTGATGATGAAGCCAACAAGGGTCACTGTCTCCATTTCACAGATGAGCACATGGGGGCTCAGAAGTGTCCCGGGTGAGTTACGCTCTGCTGGGGTTGGCATTGAAACCCAAGCCTGCCTGATCCTGGAGACCCAGGTGTCATTCTAACTCTGACTCTCACTTGCTGGGTGCCCAGGGTCACGGCGCTTTCTGAGCTTTAATTTCCTCATGTGTAGAAAGGGGTCCATGCCTTGCCCTCTCATCTAGGAAGAGGTGAGCCTGAGAGGAGCCCCAGGGAAGGCAGAAACGCACCTGCTTCTCATCCCATCCAGGGGGCTGGGCCTGTCACCTGTTTGCATTCATGCTGCCACCCCAGGGCCTTTGCACTGGCTGTTCCTTCTGCCTAGAATGTTCTTCCCCATTTTATGATTGACTCCCTCATCCTGTCAGGTCTTTGGTTAAATATGTCTTTCTCAAGGAGCCTTGCTCTGCTCATTCTACCTAAAATATTCTCCACATCCCTCTCAACGCCTCCCAGACCTCTCCCCTGCTTCATTTTTTTTCTTCCCCACACTTTTCATTATCTAACACATTACATATGTTACTTTCTTCTCTTGTCTACCATTTGCCCCTACCCCCGACTAGAATATAAATTCCACGAGGGCACGAATGTCTTTCTACCTTCATCACTGCTGTATCTCTGGGGCTGGAACAGTGCTTTATAAAACAACACACAGCACGTGTTTTAAGAATCCTGGTTGAGTGAATGAATTGCCTTAGCATCACCCATGAGTTGGGTCCCCAGGCTCCCAGTTAGATGGGGGAGAGCAGTGCACACACAGAGGCTGCGAGCTGGGCTGAAATTGCAGAGGGAGACACAGGGGTGTGGACCCTGAGGCAGAGCCCCCCCTCCACCCCCCCAAGCCCGCCTGGAAGCCAGGGAAGGCTGAGAACGGGAAGGAGAAGGGCAAGAAGACAGGGGTCTGCCCACACCATCTGCTCGGCAGCCAGAGAACATACCTGCCTGCCCCCTCCCCTACCCCGCTCTCTCTGCCATGCCAACTCCCCTCGGGGACTTCGGTGCATAGCTATGGGGGGCAGCAGTCCAGGGACCATGAGCCGAGGCACCCACCTCGCTCCGACCTGAGGCACCTGATGAGCCACCAGCAGCAGGAATGATTTCGGTTCCCTCTCTCTTCTGGAAAGGACACCTTTAAATCTATCTGGAGGCTTCTCATGCTGTGGCAATTGGGGATAAGCCACTCCACCCATTAGGCAAGAAACTGGATTCCTTCGAAGTCAGGAGGGCCGGTGGGGCCCCCGTGGAGCCCCCATCTCATGCCACCTTCAAGGGAGGTGCTTGAGATCAGAACTGACAATAGAGGTGAACGGCTGCTCACACTGGGTCCTCACTTAGGGGGTCTCTGCCTGGGTCAGAGCCAGGACACCCTTGCAGCCTCTCCCCACACGGGCCAGATGATGAGGCCATGAGACTGGGGGAGACCAGAGAGCACCGAGCAAGGGAGCTCTGAACTCTGATCCCAGCTCCTTTGCTGCTAACTCAGTCACTTGGGCTTCCTGAGCCTCAGTTTTCTCATCTGTAAAATAGGCTTAGTGATCCTTGTGCTGGTGCTTCTGTGGAAGAAGCAAGCTCCAAAACCAGGGTTTCCTCTCCCACTGCTTATTATCCAAGGCCTAGAGGGGTTTAGTAAACTGCTTGAGGTCCTAGCTTAAAAAAATGGCAAAGACGGGAATAAACCCGAACCCATACCTAGCGTCTGGGCGCATGACCTCCAGACGGAGCAGGCAGGGCTGACTTTGGCCAAAGAGAGATGGCAGAAGGTGAAGCGATATGCTCCATAGGCCTGTTCTACCAGCTGACCTTGTAGGAATGCACTATCTACACTGCTTGTCCCGTGGTATGATTACCAAGAACTCCGGGCTTAGGATTCAGGGCCTTGGGTTCAAATCATGTCCATTCTCATCTTCTTTCTGAACCTCAGTGTCTGATTCGGAGTGAGGAACCTCCAACCCTCTCTTCTGAGTTTCACCTTCTGCCAGACCCCTTGTTCCTTTCCCTCTCCCCACGCACTGAGCATTTAATCAGTGAGAGCCAGCCATAGTCCCTGGACTCAGTTTACCGGGGGACAAGGCCACTGTGCCTTAAAGGATTGCATGCCCCGGCATCCTTCCACCTCCTGCTATAGACCCTCGCAAGGACAGCTGGGGACAAGGTAAGGCCAAGGGCTTTCAGCAAACACAGCTGTGTCTCCCCCTACCCTTTGTGGCCAGCCCGAGCAGGAAGACCACAAACTTTCGATTACAGGAGATGGGAGATGGGGAGGGTTGACATAAGCCACTCCACTGAGCTCTACAAGCTGAAGGCACATGGTCTGAGCACGATTTTATCAGAGCTCAGAAGCGGGCTACTGGGCCTTCATGCAGCTAGTTATAAAGCAGCATGTGAGTCATTTTTTATTTTTTCTTGCATGTATAGAAAGCACAGGGTGATTGATAGGGCAGTGGATCCCCAACACCTGCCTCTTAGTAGCGATGCTTAATATCACCGAGCACAGCACCTAGCTCCTTGCCGACAGACAAGGAGTGGGAGCTATTGGTGGTTCTTGCCAGAGGGTGACAGGGTCGCCACCTCACCTTGTCACCAGGGCCAATGCTTAACATCTGTCACCGTGCTCTGAAGGTAGCTGCCCATGCTGACAGGTGAATAAGCAACCGGGACTGAGGGGTGGGAACAGAGCCTCGGCTGCCCATCATTTCTGGAAGACAACAGCGGGAACTTGGCTAAGCCATTAATCACATCTAGAGCCTTCCATGGCTATCTCCAACATCCTCTGGCATCTGCCTCGCCCAGCTGCAATGTCTTCCTTCTCTTGTTCTTCCCACCTAACGATCCTTGGGATTTGGAACGAATGCAAATCCTCCATTCCTCAGCCCTAAAGTGTGCAGTCGGCCAGGGGCCTTGGGTCTCTGGTGGCCTGCAGAGGGTCTGGGCAGGGATGGATGGTGCAGACACAGGAGGATGACCCGTTGCAGGCAGTTGACAGACAGGGCATCCGGTGACTTGGGCAGGGCCGATGCGTGTAACTCCAAGTTTATTACCTGTCTCCTGTCGTAAGCCACAGCGTCACGAAGGTAACCCTCTGCCGGCCCCAGCCTCAGCTGCAACACGGCCCAGCATGTGGGGTGGTGGGAGGGCCCATAAATATTTACAGAATGAAAAAATGTTAACCGGTTCTTAAACTCCGATCTGCCTTTGGACACATTTTTCCCTCTCTGAGTCTCATCTTCTTTTCCTGTAAAATGACCTCAAGTCTTTCTTCTCCGTCCTGAGACTCTAGGGTTCTTTTAAGACCCAGTCACGCTGTTAAACATGGCCTCAGGGCACGGAAACTGGAGGAGACATTTAGGGATGGCTACTTAACCCACTTGGATCCATAACTTCCAACACTCTCATCTCTCAAATAACTTTGGTTCTGGGGGCAGGGAAGCCACCAAATGGAGCCTCAGCCTTGGGCATCGGGGAGCCGTGCTTCTGAGCCCAAAGATCAACGGAGCCACCATTGACTGTGAGCTGACTACGTGCCGGGCACCGTGCTCAGCGCTTCGGGGGAGTGTGGACCTCACAAGATGCCGGCAGGCTGGTATGAGTCCCAGACCCATTGCACAGAGGAGGGAAGGAGGGCCCAGAAAGAAGGAAACTGGCTGAGGTCACACAGGGAGGGGATGGCAGAGCCCAAGGCTTGAGCCATCTTGATACCTGTGTGGCAGAAGTGGTAGCTTGGGTGGGGCTTATCACCCCGGGACCCGGGCTGAGCTAGATGCTGAAGTGACACCAGGGTCC
The DNA here is from genome assembly GCF_054177405.1 of Leptonychotes weddellii. Classification (NCBI taxonomy): domain Eukaryota; kingdom Metazoa; phylum Chordata; class Mammalia; order Carnivora; family Phocidae; genus Leptonychotes; species Leptonychotes weddellii. Next base: position 64,336,991 of record NC_138381.1, read on the forward strand.
CTCTGGGGATTTCTGCAGTTGGCTTGCAAGGAGGAGGGCCAAGCTGGGTCAGTACCTTCTGCATCAGGCTGTACTGAGTTGGGGGATCTGAGGGGCAAGGGGAGAGTTGTCATCTTCCGGGATGTTAAACTGACTTCTAGCGTCTCCGGGGTTTCTGTTTCCTGCACAACGGGGAGGGAAGCTTTGCTGTTATGACTTGATTTTAGCCTTTTTGGATGCACTGCTTGCACATCATTGAAGAATAACGACAGGTTTCTCCTTCACCGAAATGTACTTCATAACATAAATGTCCAGTAAATTTTTAACCGGGAACTCACAAGATAATTTCATCTTTATTTTTCCTTATCGCGCTCCTCATTCTCTGATAACATATTTATTTTCTTGCTTACTGTCTGTCTTCCCAGGTAGGATATTCCCTCTAGAAAAGCAGGAGGGGTTCTGCCTGCTCGTCTTGGATTCCCCACGTGGGGAACAGGGCCTGGTACTTAGCAGGTGCTCCACAAATATTGGCTGAATGAGGAATCCTGCTGGCACAGGAGAAGCTCCTGGAAACTCACAGGTTCCAGGCCCTAAAAATGTCTGCAAATCTCCAACGCCAAGAAGGCAGTGAGAATCTTTTCTTGAGTTCTGTAACTGCTTTCACTTGGGGACCAAGGTGGGAGCTTGGGACGTATTTACCTGATCACTACATGAATAATGCTCACAATTAGCAAATTAAATTACCACCTACTTTTGCATAGCACGTGTTATGAGCTGAATTATGATCTCTACAAAATGTGCATGGGGAAGCCCTAAGGCCCACTGCTTCGAATGTGACTGTATTTGCAGATGGGGTCTTTAAAGGGGTGATTGTGTTAAAGCGAATCCCTTTGGATTGCCCCGATCCAATCTGACTGGTGTCCTTATAAGAGGAAATCTGGGGCTCCTGGGTGGCTCAGTTGGTTAAGCAACTGCCTTCGGCTCAGGTCATGATCCTGGAGTCCCGGGATCGAGTCCCGCATCGGGCTCCCTGCTCAGCGAGGAGCCTGCTTCTCCCTCTGACCTGCCCCCCTCTCATGTACTCTCTCTCATTCTCACTCTCTCAAATGAATAAATAAATCTTTAAAAAAAAAAAAAAGAGGAAATCTGGACACATGGGGAGACAAGCAGGGATGCGTGCAGAGAGGAAAGGCCATGGGAACACCCAGGGAGAAGGCAGCCATCTACGAGCCAAGGAGGGACCTCCTAAGAAACCAGGCCTCCTGACCCCTCCTCAGTCTTGGGCTTCTAGCCTCCAGAACCAAAAGGCGGTACATTTGGGGTTTAAGCCCTCCATTTGTGGTGCTTTGTTACGGCAGCCCTAGCAAGCTAACACACAGAGGGAGCTCTGATTGGCTATCCCGGTGGGGGGGCCCTAGGGACAGAGGCACATTTGGGGCAGGACAGAGTCTCTGCCGGTGGGAATATAAACAGGGGCAGCACTGGCGTCCTCCATGTAGGCATACGCTAGCACTGCCTTTGTAAATAGGGAATAATGAGTGCATTTATCTCTCAGGACTTTTTCTAAAGTCGTGGTGCGATGCTCCACGTGAAATGCTTAGCACGGTGTCCAACGTAGCATGTGAGTGAGTAATAAACATTAGCCTACAGTTTTAGTCTAATACTTCCAGGGTGTTTGAAGCAGCAGGTATCCCAGCTCCAGATGTGGCCAGGCCAGCGTGGGCTGCCGTGCAGGTGCGTATTTGCGTGGGCGTGGCAGGGCTGTGTACGCAAGCAGGTGTATGGGGGGGCTGTGAGCTGATGTTCATGGGTGCTTGGATGTTGACATGGGTGCACGTGGGTGGAGACGCATTTGTGTCAGTATGTCACACGCATTCAAGGTGTGTAGGTTCATTAACTTTTTCGGGAGCTTGTTCATTTATTCATCCACCCAAATTTCTTGAATGCTTGCCTACACATATGTACACAAGGTAGATCACTAGACAGACAAGGGAACTATGATGGAGGTAAATAGGAGAATTAAAGGAGAATGGAGAACGAGCATTTCTTTCCGTTCAATGTATCAGGGAAGACTTCCCAGAGGAGGTGGCATTTGAGTTGACGAGGCCAAGTGAAGAGGAGCAAGGCCATTGCGTGGAGTTTTATGGGGGCAGAGAAATAACAGTGTGCACTTGAAACTACAAACATTTCAGGCTGATCCCATTCCCTGGAGCCCTTCTCCCCGGGCTGCCCCCATCAAACCTCCAGGGTCCCCTGATTACAGAACAGAGAGGAAGCATGGATGCCAAGGAGCCATTGCTTTATTTTGTACAGACCAAGCGTGCTGGGATCCCCATGCCCGAGGGATTTGCCTCCTACTGGACCCCTCTGGCCTCTCAAGCACAGCCACGCTGGCCGGCTCTGGACTGAGGGCCCCTGGGAAGGCCTGGCCGGTCTCTCTCTTTCTCCAGACAGTCGTGGAGTCCGGAAGTCTTGGAGGGCAGTACATCTCAGGAGGCTGGAAACAAACACAGGTCAGAGTGGATCAACAGGATGCAGGAAATGTGTTTGGGGGGCAGAGGCCCTGATATTCCATATCCCTGGGTGGCATTCCTGCAGAAACACCATCCAAAGGAATGAAGGATGGTAGGCAGCAGAAGGAGAATGAGTGGGACGGAGCTCCCGAAGGGCCAAAGGGCAGAGTGCAGGGCAACCTGACACCCTAGCTAGGGGTCTCTGGTGTTCACATCAAACTCACAGTGTTACTTTGGGGGGTGGTATTATCAGCCCCGTTTTCAAGCTGTGGACACAGGAGCTTGACCAGGTCCCATGACTTGCCCCAGGTCTCATGGCCAGTTAGTTACAAGGAGAAACGAGCTTTGGGGGGCTTGCTTTGTTCTGAACCCCCTAATACATTTGCCTCGCAGGGGGCGGGGCTGTGTTGTTCAGCTCAAACCTCCAGCGTGGATGTCAGCGTGGAAGATTTTTTTTTTGGCAGATGCTCGGTTACCACGGTGAGTGCTGCTGGGAGGGGGAAAAACTTGAATTAAAAAAAAAATGGCAGAAAAAAAAAAAAGAAAAAGCCACTGGGGGGAAAAAAATGGCAGAGACAAGATGTTCTGTGATGACTTCTGCTAAGAACTGTTCTCCTTATGGACGTGTGCCCTTTACTTGGCCTTTGAAACTGCTTTCTGTGTCCCTGAGAGCATAATAACGTAAATGAATATCACATCTCTTCCCGGTAATTGAGAGCAGAGAGAAGGCCATGTTAAGTCAAATTAATTTGCTCTGATACAGTCCAAGCCCATTTCCTCGGAAGGGGCAATCGCTTTTTGATGGGCTGAGGGTGCCTCTCGAAGTACCAGGTCTATGGAAGTGGAGGCCGGGTGGCTCGTTTGGGTCCAGGAGACCTCTGGAAGGAGGCCTGGGGACCAAGGCCAGGCCCCGGCTGTGCACCTGCGTGTGGCTGCCCCACTCTGCTGGAGCCTGAGCTGCTTCAAGTTCGGTGGCTAAGAGATTCATGGAGGCTGCGTGCTGTTATTACTGGGCAGTGGGGTTGCCTTGTGTCTGAACCCGGAGGCGGGTGCTTACACCTCCTTGGCTGACGCCCAGCCTCCCCTAACTGGTTTTGCCTTTCAGCGGAGCCACCGAGTGGAACGCCCAGCACCCTAAGGCTTGAAACGTGCTGCTCAGGGAGGGGTTGTCAGGTGGTCAGCCCTGCCTCAGGGCAGAGATCACTGAACTGGGAGTCAAGGTGGCTGGGTTGGCGGCAGAATCCCTGGAAGGGGAGGGCTTGATCTTGAGGGCTCCCTCGTTTGTTTTACCAGTGAGTTTGGAGTCCGGGAATTCCAACATCCCTTTAAGAGCAGATGGTTGGGATGCCAACCTCAGTATGGGGATGCCAAGGGGGGCAACCTCTTTAAAGATCCAGCTCCGTCATGGAGGAGGCTCTGAGTTTATTCCTGTGCGTGCTCGGAACGGGTACCCAAGGAGAAGTATTACAGACAAAAATAGGGATTCCGGAGTTTCGAACACCATTCTGCCTGGGTGACTTCGTACAAGTGACTTAACCTCTCTGACTCTGTTTTGCCAACCTGTAAAATGGGAATCAATCCTCTTAACCGCCTTTTGGGGTTCCTGTGGCTACTGACTTGACATGTACACCCAACAAATGTAATCCGTTATGAGCAATGGATTCCTCTTCCTACCTTCAGTCTGGAGAAGTTCTAGGATTAGCACTGGGGTAGGAGAGAAGGCAGAGGGAAGCCCCACTTCTCTTCTCCCATTGCTGCTCTGGGACCTTTGCATTTGCCCTCCCCCCACCAGGGGCCTCCATTTCTCTCTGGGTATCTAAGGCACGAGTTGGACTCCACTCTTCGCAAAGCCCCTTCTACCCTGGCCTGAGCCCACCCCACAAGATCTGCCGTCATTTCGTGGACAGAAGGCCACCACGCCTCCTCCGGCTCCAGGTGGAATGGAGCCCTGGAAAGACAAGAGTGGGGAAACCAAAAGCCCAGCACCTTACCTGGCATTTCCCTACCGGACCCTCTGGTTTTCCAATGGGTCCGCATCCTCAAGTGCTAAGGAACCAGTGGTACCTAGCAGAAGGCTTTGCATCTGGCACCTCATTATTTCCACAAAAACCTCTATAACCCGTCGTCTGTAGAGAAATCACTCATGGCGTGGAAGGCAGCAGCAGCAACAGGTTTTCTCTGGGCTGCCAGACCTGGTGGACTATCTGGTTTTCATTCCCCAAGAACAGTCCCCACCTGCTGCTTTTACCTGCACTGGCTCCTACTTCTGGAGATACTTCTTCATTATGCTCTCAACATCCTCGTCTTTGCTCCCTGCCCCCGGCTCCCTGTGCTCGGGGGATGTTCGCTCGCCACCATCACCCTCCAGCCGTGGGATTCGCGGTCGGCTCTTGATGCTGTCGGCGCTTTTGAAGGACACGATGGAGCTGGAGGAGGAGGACGAGTCAGAGAGGTGAGCGGGGTCCTCCTTGGACTCCGGACTCTTTTTCAAAATGGTCTTGATCCCCGAGAGAAAGGTTCGGTCGGCCTCCTCCATCTCAAAGTGGATGCGTGAATGCCGCGAACTGTCTTGACCCTCTTTGGCTGCTCTGGCCAAGGACACGGGAGACTCAGCCTTCCGGATGGCTGGGAGGAAGTCATCGAAATCCACTTTGGTCTTGCGTTCATAGTTGAGGCTTGGGACCTTCCAGGTGAACGGATCGCTGTCCAGGGGTTCCTCCATGAGGTGGGCAAACTGGCGGTTCTGGAAGACCAGGGGCTCCTTCCCGAGGTCTGGGCAGCCCGCATCATCGAGGGAGGACTCCAGACAGCGCCTCCGAGGCCGCAGCGTGGGCGACAAGAGCATGGACCTGGATGAGCTTGGGGAGCTCAGTTTTCTCCCGGAGCTCTGCCCCGATTCGAAGAGGGACTCGCAGGAGCTGAACCGGGTCTTCAGCTTCTCAGGCAGCAGGGTGGTGCCCCTGGCGCTCTGGGAGGAGATGCATTTCAGGCTGGTGGAACGCAGGAGTCCGGACGACGTCCCACAGGCGCCCTCCGGTTCCAAGGCTGACTTTGTCCCAAACCCCAGGGAGAGGTCTCCCTTGTCGCTGCCCGCCCTGGCCCTCCGCAGCGCGGAAGCCCCAGTGGTCTGGTAAATGGGGAGTGTGGGCCAGTCCTCCAGGCCCAGCGGGGACCCCTGGCCCCTCTGAGCTCTCTTCCTCCGGAGACCTTCCACAAACTCTGACAGGGCCGCCGAGGGACTGGGCAGCTTTTCCCTGGACACTGGGGACGCGTCTGTACTCCGAGAAGCCGGGGAAGAAGACCGCACCCCCAATCTCTCTGCGGGTTTTCTCTGCCTGCCGCACTCGTCCCCGTCCCCCAGATGGTAGTACTTTTGCCGTTGGAGGCAGAGGGGAGAAACAGACTTGTCCCCTGAGGTCTGGCTCTGCATGGTCTGGGCTCTGCTCAGGGCCGATGCCGGCTGGGACCTCTCTGCATCTCTGGCCTCGTTGTTCATCCTGCGCCAAGAAGACACACGCGGTCAGTAGAAACCATGCAATTCACACGGTCTGTGCAGTTGGTGTGAGAGCCGCTAAGCACAGGCCCTAATACCATTTTTCTTTGGACACACCATCCCTACCGCACTCTCAAATAAACCGAAGGACTTCATGCACAAATTGAAGCCATGTAAATGATTTCTTGTTGCTTTCTGAAATGCAATTTCTGCCTATAATTAAACCCAGCTAAGTACGTGTGAGTGGATTAAAACGGCAGTTAGGTCGGGTGACTTAGATTTATGAGCCATCGTATCTGACATGATAGGACCTACCATCCCAGGGCCTGCTGCAAAATAAGTTGCTTGCTTCTTGGAGACTTGAGGGGGACCTGCGGGGGGTTATTTATTTATTTAGGGCCAAGCCCAGAGGAGGGTCCCACCAAGCAGGGCTTCTGAGAGTCAGTGACCCAAATATGTCTCAGTGGGATGCTCTATGGCACCCTTGGTTGGTTTATGGGGTAGAGGAAAAACCCGGTTCCACCCCCCCACCCCCCGCCCAAAGGGAAAGATTTTCATAAAATCAACACGAAACCAAGTCTATACACAAGAGGACAGACGGTTTCTATTCCGGGACTATACCAGGCTTGGCTTTCATGCAGAGGCATTTTATAGCAGCTGAGCCAAAAACACTCCCCCTCTGAAAAGTAGGAGCCTCGCAGCGAGGCGAAATTATAGGCTATAAAATAAAGGGCATCTTTACAGGAGAGAGACCGGAGTCCATCAACCGTTCCTTTAATAAATAAAATCTATTTGTCCTCCCCCTAAGAGAAATGACCCCCTGCCCACCCATGGCAAAGTTATAATTTATGAAAAAGCGAAAGGGGTATGAACGTCAGAGCCTTGGGAGGCAGACAAAGCCAGCGGCTGGAGGCTGAATATGGCCAAGGGCCACGTTTATGCAGGTTTCTAGTCATTATTCTGCTTCTCTACACTGTTGCTCCAACTGACAATGGGATTCAGTCTCCTTTACATAAGGGGGGGGTTGGGGATTCTGGTACAAGACTCTGAGGAAAGCTTCTTGCCCACTGAGGTGGGATAGCACCATTTCCACCCCGACCACATGGGACAGTTTAGAAGGAAAAGAGAGGACCACAGTGACCCAAAGGGCTTTCAAATCTGTTACGGAAGCCAAGTCAATGGTACCTGAAGGAGATACCCAGAGGGGGAGGAAGGTACAGACAGGTGAGGGGGAATCAGGGTCTTTTCTAAGGACATGGGTAGGGACCTAGACCCTGCCTTCCTGAGCTCCTGAGGTCAAAGCTTCAACCATCCCGTATGTCTCTCTCTTCTGGGGTTGGCAGGAGCCTCCCCGGACCCTGGATCTGTGGGAGGTCGCCATGGCAATGATGCTCTGTTAAAGAGTTCCATGAGTGATAGGCACAGGGCTGGCTGTGTTCATCTGCTTCTCCTTCTTCCCTTGGTCAGCTAGGTGGAGGGTCTGCCGTCACGGTGGGGGGGTTGGGGGAGGGACAACAGGGTTGAGGTTGTGGTGTAGGCAAGCTACCTCCATCACCCACACTCTTCCCCATCTTTGGTCCTTCTTTTGTGGGCGCACGCTCCCCACTCCCTTCCCAGCCTCCTGCCTTGAGCTCCCCTCTTGCTCACTGTGCCCCAGCCACCCGGGGTCTCCCAGTGCCAAGCCCTTCCAGCTTCCGGCATGGAAGAGAAGCGCCTGGTCACTGTGCTGACATGTGGGGAAGTCACAGGAATGAAAGAAAAGCTCGGGGCCCAGGGCCCAGCACCTAGCTCCTCAAATAACAGTGGTGAGATGAAGAATTAAGGACCTATAACTAACAGATGTGCATCCTTGATAACTAACAGTCCATGGTGATCTGGAATACTCCTAGGAATCTCTGCATCTTGAGCCTAACCCACCGCTGGACCCCACAAATGCCTCAGTTCAAGCTCCAGCAGGGAGGAGCAGAAGAACGAGTGAGCAGGTGACCTGGTGGCTCATCCTTTGGAGAAAGCTTGGTTCCCCATGTGCTAAGACGGCAGCCACACGATTTGCCCAGAGACTCTGCCTCCTTTCCCGTTGCTAGGCTGTTACCTTCCATCTCTGGCACCCCTGGACGTGGGCTGGAGAGCCCCCTTTATGAGGACCTCAAGGTGTGCTGTCAATATCATTGCCTTGGAATCCTTCCCTGAGCACACGGCAAGGTGGCCTTCCCGCGCTTTGCTTTATCTTTGATTTTTTTCCTTTTTTTTTTTTTTTTTTAAAATAAACAGCTCGGAGCTGCCAGGGGAAGTGGGTTGCTCCCAGAGCCAACAAAAGTCATTTCCGCCCTGCCTTGGTCCCGAAGGGAGGTGGGTGCGATGAATGTGTCTCAGGTGCTCAGTCGCATCCATCACCTGCCATGTGGGGATGGTGGCGTTGGGGCTCCCGTCACTGAGTCTCCTGGGATGCTGCCATCCCGGTCATCCCAGCTCCCATCGTCAGTGCTGGCTGTGGGTGCCAGGACAGGGCATGGGGAGAGGGAGGGAAAGGAAGTTAGGAGCAGGAAGAGGGGAGATGGAGGAAGGTGGGGCAGAGGAAAGGGGGAGGAGGGGGAAGAAAAGAAGGAGGAGGAAGGGGAAGAGGAGAAAGGGGAGGAGGGGAGGAAGAGGAAGTAGAAAAAGGCAGGAGGAGAGGAGGTGGGGGAACGGCTGCCCCCCAACCCTGCTGTCGAGACCATGCAGGCTCTCATCCCTGCCCCCTCTGACTTGGCACGGAGCCCAGCACACAGCAGCTGCTCAGTAAATTTTGTTGAACTGAGTCAAGTCTAGCTTGGAAATAGGTTCACGAGGAAGAGGACCTAGAAGAA
>NC_138381.1:64345921-64380440 GCF_054177405.1 Leptonychotes weddellii
TCCACCGAGGGGCCCAAGGGCTTGGTGTTTGGGGGGGGCGGGGGGTCCCACCTTCCTGGAGTTGTCTGGTGCATTCAGAGCCTCAGCTGCTGGGCTTGAAATAGGAGCACAAGCCAAGCTGTGTAGACTCCTGGGGAGCCGACAGGATGGAGAAGGAGGAGGAGGAGAAGGAGGAGGAGGAGGAGGAGAAGGGGGGGGTAGAGAGAGAAGGGAAGCAGGAGACATGGGGAAGGGAGGGGCAGGGCAGCAGGAGAGAACGAAAGGAGTCGTGGCTGAGTGCTGCCTCCAGGATTTGCCATTCAGAAATCCACCCCCATCTCTGCAACGCCGGCGCTTCCACTCCAAGTACAAAGTTGCTTGCATCCATTCCTTTCTGTGTGCAGACTGCAGAATTTCATGTGAATGCAGACACCCTCTTGCAGGCTTCCGAGGGAGGGTCCCTGTTCTGCCCTTGGAGGGAGATGATCTTCTCCGTTCCTGACCCGGCTTTGGACATTTCAAACCAGCCTGCTGTTCTCATTCAGGGGCCTGGGAAGACTCATTTTTTTTCCCCCCAGCTGTCCTTACTGGACAGCTTGACTCAGATGGAACTCTGAGCATCGCATGATGGATGGCTGGCAGATGATCAAGATGTCCCTGTGCCTGCCTCCCAGAACCTTGGCCAGGGAGAGCGCTAATGGATAGAAGTTTCTCCGAGTCACTGGGAGACGGGTATGTACAAACACTAGGCGGGGCACCCTGCTTCTCTAAGGAGAGACTCCAGCAACATCTTGGGAACTGCCGCTGTCTGTCTGTCTATCTGAAGGAGAATAACTCTCTAGCATGCCTGCTGACGTGAGCCAGCGGGTCCTGGGCATCTAGCCATAGCAGCACTGGGCTGGTCCCATAACTGAGTGGAGGGGCTAGTCAGTTGTCATTGAAACAGCTACCCCCAGGCTGGGCACCTACTGTGTGCCAGGCACAGTGCTGGGTGCCATGCCTACCAGGGAGACCAAGCTGATGGGCTTCCTGCCCTCACGGAGCTGACAGCCACGTTCATTCATAATCTTTACAGCAACTCCGTGGATAGGAATTATGACCCCCAAGCACTGCAAGGGGGCGTGGGGCGACCTCCACAAGCACACACGGGTGGAAGTAACAGAGGTAGGGTTCCAACCCCACAGACAGTAGCATCATCCTCTGTAGACTTTCCTTTGAGCCCTGCGATGCGACACAGAATTAACAGTATTTCCTATGTCACCTTGTCCAGATAACATTTGTCACTTGAAGCTTGGTCTGCTTCTGCCACTCACCAGCTACGTGGCCTTGGGGCAGCCGCCTGTCTCTCTGCCTCAGTGTCCTCAGCTGTGAAATGGGGGGAAACCAGGTCAACCTTGCAACGTTGTGGAGGTAAGAGCTCCAAGGGGCAGGGGGTTTGTCTGGCATGTTCACTGCCATACTCCGGCACCAAAAACAGCGTCCTAGCACAAAGCAGCTGCTCCACAAACATGTGCTCAATGAATGAAGTTCAGTGCCCTGGCAGCCAGTAGGTACTCAGTTAGGGTGTGTTGGATGAGTGGGTGAAGCTCTAGTGCCTGCCACCCAGTGGCTACCCAGCTGATGTTTATTAAGCGAATTGATGAAGAAGAGAATAAACATGAAAACACTCTAAGTATTGGCGACTTAACTTTCTGAAGGTTTAGTAGGGAGATCTGGATACGAACATCCAGAAATACAGGACTTTGCACTTTCTAACCTCCCAAGCTAGGAAAATAGGTTTCAGAGGCAAACAGGTCGAGGTTCAAATCCTGGCTCTGTTTGGGCCCAGCCAGGTCCCTGGTAGAGCTGGAACTTGCTCAGCTGGAGGAGTGGGGACAATAATGCCCTATCTCACGGGGGATCTGTGAGGCATTAGAGAGGGCGTATGTGTTCGGTATAGTCAGTTCCTGCGAATGTCACCCGTGTCCACCTCCACTGCCCCCAACACTTCATGCAAGGCGAAGGGTGGTATGCTTCACCGTGCATGTATTATTTACTCCCTTCGAAACACTGCTCCTAGCAAATGTATGTTTAAAAATCTTAATGCTCATTTGTTTTTTTGGTTTTTTTTTAACGGCTCTGCCCATCATGGCTAGAGAAGGCCCCAGACTGAGGGCAGAGGTTCAAGAACAAGCAGTTGCTATATATGACCCTGCTCTGAGAAGCACATGAAAAGGACGAGGATATCGAAGCAGTCTGTTGGGCTGCAGAATGAGCCAGCTGCCAAGACACGTGTCTTAGTGTGGACTACACCCTGGCCCTGCCAGGCTGTCCTGTGAATGCGGCTCCATCATTTTACCACATGAGTAAATGCTCCATGAATATCGGGTGAAGAATGAAAAAGCCACCTCTACACACACGCAATGTGTACGCACGATCTCATCAGGATCAGATCCTTGCCCCATCTTGGGGATGAGGAAACAGTCTCACTCGTGAAAAGCCATTCTCTCAAGGTCACACTGCTAAGTGGCAGAGCCTGGATTTGAACCCTGGTGGGTCATATCTGAACCTCACGCTTTTCCCTTCCACAACATCCTACACCTTCCAGGTAGAAAGGTGAGTGGAAACCTCAACGGGTTGAACTCCTATCTATATGTCTATATATTTCAATATCCACTGAGACATAATGAACAAAAAAAGTGAGGTCCAAGTCAAGGAGAGACATGGGATTCACCGGCATTCAACATAATTACACAGCAAAAATATATGTCTGAGTCTGGGCAGAGCCTGGGCAACCAGTAGCTGCAGGAAACTCGACGCACACTTAATGACGCCATGAATCATCCCCCGAGATGTGCTGTCACCCCCATTCTTCATCTGCACCCTGAAATTCAAGAGGAAATTAAAAATGTATGGATGTTCTAATATTGGCGAGGCCCAGGGTGGGAAACCAGATGTGCTTTTAAGATGACCTGAAGGTTTTGTGACCAAGGCCAACACAACAATGGATAATCTGTAATAAACGTTGATATGGTGCCTGAGACTGTGCATGATGTGGTAGGAATGTGAGACATTTATTAAGCGCCTATAGGGTGCAGCTGAATTCTACATAATCACTGCTGTGTATTGTGCCTTTAGGCTTTGTAGACACACCTTGATTTTATCTTCACAATAGTCCTCTATTATAATCCAATATCGTAATCTTCCTGTTTCACAAATGAGGCTCAGAAGGACACGTAATTTGCTGTGTAATCAATGGGAGAACATGGATTTAAGCCAAGGAGTCCAGCTCTGGGATCCATGCCCCCTAACTGCTCTGCTCTCCTGCCCTTTACTGTCCTATTTTACAAATGAGGAAACCGAGGCTTTGGAGAGGCACATGGGCTTGCTGAGGCTCTCCTCTGGGTCTGACCATATATGATGCCAGCCTGAGCTCCAGGGAGCAGAAGATGTGCTGCCTTCCCCTCCTGGAGAGCACACAGTAGGAGTGGAGACTGAATAAACCCATGAAGAAGGGTCAGTCAGGCAAAAAGTTCTGGGTAAACTGAGCCTCAGGCTAAGTGCAGCAGGAGGTTGGCAAGGGAGACAGGTACCAGAGCCTGAGCACTTGGCCTTTCTGGAGGGGCTGAGTGAGGCTTTTGGAAGGGGGGTAGGGTTTGGGCAGGGATGTCGAAGAAGACACCCCAAGCACCAGGAGGAGATCCCCATTCCTCCCCGCCCAACCCCCTGCCAGTTATGAGCTTATTCAATCTCCAAACCCTTGGCAAGCAAGGGCTGATCATCTAAATCTCATAGGCAAGAAAACCAAGGCTGAGAAAGGCCATTCATCTGGAAGACTTGAAGTAAGGGGGAAGCCATGGGGTGGGATAACCAAAGAAGCATGTTCAACTACAGTGAGCCTGGTTACTGTTGGCCAGAAGGTACAAAGACTTGAGTCAGGAAACAGACTCTGTAAATATATTATTGATAATATAACGGTTTTTATGAGACAAAATAACTCCCAAGTCTTCCTTGCTGTTTGCTCTGATCTTAAGTGGGTGCTGAGTCCTTGACACCTGGGCAAAACCAATCCAATGAACCACCCTCAGTAGACACCTGTCCACCTACCTTCTGTGCATCAGCAGACTTTTCCATTGCCTCACTCATACATTCTGCTGGATCCTAGGTCCTAGGTACTGGGTCCTAGGTCCTAGGTACTAGGACCAGTAGTTTTTGAATGCAGTTGCCCATCAAAAGCACCCTGGAAACTACTAAACACACACACACATTTCAGTGTGATGAAGGGGAGGTGAGGGGACCATTCTAGTATCAGAGGGAATAAAGGTTAACCAAAGATGTGAATAAAAGAGGGAAAACTGTGTGGGAAGAGAGGGGGTACACGGGTACTTTCTGCTTAATTTTTCTGTAATCCTTCTAAAAATTTCCCCCCAAAATAAACTCTACTAATTTTTTTTTTTTTAAAGAGAGAGATTAAAGAAACAAAACAACCAAATGCAATGAGTATCTTTAAGAGGATACAGGGATACAGACAATTTTAGGATATTGGGGGTAATCCGGATTTTGGGATCTTGGATGATCTTATGGGTGTGTTGATTTTCTTTGGTGAGCTAGTGCTATGACAGTTAGGAAATGTCCTTCTTCTTCTTCTTCTTTTTTTTTTTTAAGATTTTATTTATTTACTTGACAGAGAGAGAGAGCACAAGCAGGGTGAGTGGCAGGCAGAGGCAAAGGGAGAAGCAGGCTCCCCGCAGAGCAGGGGGAGCCTGATGTGGGACTCGATCCCAGGACCCTGGGATCATGACTTGAACCGAAGGCAGTTGCTTAACCAACTGAGCCACCCAGGCGCCCAGGAAATGTCCTTCTTCTTAGGAGAAAGATGGGAAACTATTTTAAGGAGGACTGTCATGGTGTTTTCAACTTACTTTCACATTGTTCAGCAAAAAAAAAAAAAAAATGCTTCGATGTGGATAGAAGTAGAAAAGGAGCTAAAGAGAAATGAAGTCGATATGCAAAATGCTGGTCATTGTTGTATTAAGGTGGAGGCTTATAGAATGGATGGTGCCCAGATGCTTCTGGAGTAGAAAAATGTAAGAAGAAGAAAGAAGGGAAGAAGGACAGAGGGAGAGGGGAAGTGACATTTATGGGTTATTTGGAAGAACCACTGTTCTATATTACCAAAAAAAAAAAAAAAAAAAAGCAAACATTTTTACTCATCCTTCAATGCTCAGCCCAACTGTAGCCTCCTCCAGAAAGCCTTCCCCCACCTCCCAGGCTGGGTGAGGTGTCTCCTTTGGCTTCCACAGCCCCTGGGCTCCCCCATAACTGTGTACTGCAATTGCTGTTATGAACTAGATTGTATTGTTCTTCTATGAATCCCCGGTATCTAGAAGGAAAGTTTATGGGATGGAGAGAATGAAGGAATGGAGGGGTAGGGGTGGGGCATGTGGAAACATAGAAAGAATGAACAAAGGGCTCCATCTGACTCCTCTGGCTGGTTCATTCAGACCCCAGCAGCCCTGCTTCTTAGCCAGCCAATCCCACATCTCCGAGTTTAAAAACAATAGATTCCAAGCCAACTTCCGGCACACAATCTGGAGTGAATGCTTCATGTCTACACCCAAGCCAAAAGCCCAGTTTCATTGCTACAGAATTCCGTCAACTTCTAGAATATCAGAATGGAGAGAGAGCTGAAACCCCAGCTGGCTTGAATACCTCATTCTACACCTGGAACAACAGCGAAGGAAAGAGAATATCTCAGGTCATACACTGATGAGACAGTGAAAGTACTGATTCTATACTTTTACCTTCTTCTTTTTTTTAAGAGAGAATCTTAAGCAGACTCCCCGCTGAGCACAGAGCCTGACATGGGGCTCGATCTCACAGCCCTGAGATCATGACCTGAGCTGAAATCAAGGGTCAGATGCTTAACTGAGTGAGAGACCCAGGCGCTCCTATACTTCTTTACCTTCTGATAAAATTTCCACTGTGTTTTGAAAGAACCAACTGGATATGTAAAGGGATTAAAATCTCTAATTGGATTGGAGATTCAACTTGGGTTCAACATATTTAAATGAATTTTCGATGCATTCCTTCACTTTTCACAGACATTGCCTCAGTGGAATGTGGTGCAATGAAAATAACCATAAAAAAATCTCAGACTTAGTCATAAAAGCACCAGTTCCTCATGAAAATGCAGTTTTAAGTGAATGGAAATTATCCAACCAGCCATCCAGCCACCCCTCCTTACATCCATCCAGAGTCATTTACTGAATCCATGATCCCAGATGCCATCAATAAAAAGATCAATAGTCCTTGCAGTACAGAAGCTTAAAGTCTGAAAGGGAAAGGAGATTCACCAAGTTATGACTGGAAGGAAATTTGAGTGAACCTTCATATCCTCTTAGGCATGAAGACTACGGAAGAAATGTTTACTTAGCAAAGGGAGTAAAAAGTCCAGTTCAGCATTCAACTTCTGGCTATGATAGATTAGCTTTTCCGGATATGATAGACCAGATTTTCCAGAGGAAATTTCCACTTAGAAAAACTAGAAAATTTAACTTTAAATTTACAGGCATTGGAGGGCACCAAAGCAACCAGGACTTGAAGGGTCAAATTTTGGAAAGAGGGACGTATGTTGAGATGAGCCCAGTACTGTGGCATTTTTCCTCTGGAGTCATTTGCTGATCTTGAGGAAGAAGAACTTATCCAAGGAACATACACACTCAGATATCAAGACTTCACAGCATCCTCCAAGGCAATGTTAAATCAGCTCAACGATGGACAAGCAGAAAAATGGAATAGAACAGGGCCTAGGACATATATAAAATCACTTGATTTAATTGAAGATGATAATGGTGGTAAAATGTGAAAAATATGACTTCTTTTAAAATACATACACAAGGCCAGTCGGATATTCATATGCCAATGAATCTTAACTAACCCTACCTCACACCATAAATATTAATTCCTGATGAATTGTATATCTAGATATAAAAGTTAAATCAACACAGTGTTTGTAAAAAAAACATAGGGGGATGTTTTCATAATTTGGGAGTAGGCAAGTAAAACTTCAATGGAATAGAAAAAGCGCCAGCCATAAAGGAAAAATATTCTAAGTTCGGTTACATTAAAATTAAGAACTTCTGTCTGTTAACATAGACTGTAAGAGAGTAAAAAAGGCATTCCATCAAATGGAGTGGCTCCACTTACTCAAGAAAGAACTTACATGTAGAATATATTAAGGACTCCTGCAAATTAATAAAAAGAAGAGACAATGCAAAAGAAAAAACATAATTGGCAAAAGACTTGATCAGACATTTCATCAAAAAGGATATCCCAGTGAACATATAAGCACATGAAAAGTTTTCTTTATCAGGAACGTGCAAGTTAAAACCAAAAATGTGACCCTACCAATATCCACCAGAATAGCTAACATTAAAAAAAAAAAAAAATGACAAAACCAAGTGTTAGCAAAAATGCAGAGCAACTGGAACCCCCATTCACCGCTGGTGAGAATGTAAATTGGTACCACCGTCTTGACAATATTTATTAAAGTTGAAAATACACCTATGGCCCAGCAATTTTACTCCTGGGCATACACCCAACAGAAATCTAAATCCATGCAACAAAAGATATGTACAAGATGGCCCACAGTAGTGCCATCTATAATAGTGTTAAACTAGAAACAACCTAGGGGCGCCTGGGTGGCTCAGTTGACTAAGCATCTGACTCGTGATTTTGGCTCAGGTCATGATTTCATAGGTTGTGAGATCGAGCCCCGCTTTGGGCTCTGCATTCATTGAGGAGTCTGCTTGAAGATTCTCTCCCTCTGCCCCTGCCCCCACTCCCCTGTTCTCTCTCTCTCTCAAATAAACAAATCTTAAAAAAACTAGAAACAACCGAAAATGTCTATTATTAACAGAATGAATAAATCATTATTATATATTCCTACAATGGAGCATTATAGACCAGGTTTTCTCAATGGTGACATAACTGACATTTTGGACCAGATAATTCTGTGGGGCCAGTCCTGTAGGATGTATAGCAGCATCCTGGTCTATCTCTGTTATGCTGACCAAAAATATCTCCAGACATTATCAACTATCTCCTGGCAGAGAGGGGGGTGCAAAATTGCCCCCAGTTGAAAACCACAGTTATGGACTATAGAGCAAAGAAAACAAGGGAGTTACCCCTAAATGCAACAATGTGAATGAAGCTCATAAACATAATATTAAAAGGGGTGCCTGGGTGGTGCAGTTGGTAAAGCATCTGACTCTTGGTCTCAGCTCAGGTCGTGATCTCCAAGTCCAGTGAGGCGTCTGCTTGGGAATCTCTCTCCTGCTCCCTCTGCCCCTCGTGCTCATGCTCTCTCTCTCTCTTTCAAATATAACAAATAAATTTTTAAAAATACCCCACATAATATTAAAAGAAAGAAGACGGATGCCAAAGAATACTACTGGATACTTCCTCTTATACAGAATTAAAAAAAAAAGTCATATCTAATTCATAGTGTTAGAAGTCAGGATGGTGGTTACCTTAGAGAAAGGAGGGAGGTCATGACCTGAACAGGGGCAAAAAGGTTTTAGGGGCACCTGCGATGACCTGGTTTTGCTTTTGGTAGTAATTACATAAGTAGGACCAATTTTTGAAAATTTCATAAAGATGCACTTTCCTGGATGTGTATTTCAGTGATAGGTCTACTTGATCAAAATAGAGCTCAACCAGAGAACCACAGATTCTAAAAGAATGTCCTAAACCATCAACATTTAATCCAAATGGTTTTTACACAAACTTGCCGCTAAATTAGATGAGCCTCAAAATTCCTGAGAGATCCGCAGATCTACCATCCAAGGCCTGGAGTTTTAGGTAGAAAACAGCCCTCCTTCCCATGGAAGCCTGTCCAAGAGTCATGTTGGCTCCAAGGCTGAATCTTGGACAGAGCCAGACTTCTGGTTCCACTTGCTCAGGCCTGGGGTCTGTGGTAAATGTGTTTGCACTGACATTTCCGTGCTTTCAGTTTCTACTAATCTTCTTAAGACTGATAAAACTGAATAGCACCGCTTTGTCCCAGGAAGACATAAAACCATATTCATGAGAGGCCTGTTCATTAAATATCTTCAGGGTGGATTAAAATGATCCTAAGCTCCGGTTCTAAGAATGCAGAGACCAGTAAATAAATGTACTATTGAAATAAGATTAGTGGTGAATGCTTAACCTACTTTGAGAACGACCTGTTTCTAACACTAAGTACCATCCATTCACATTTACATAATTAATGAACTAATTACAAACACATCTTATCTAATCATTTAAGCAGGTCTCATGTGACCCATCCTTGCCTTCGCTTCTGTAGTAGACTAATTGCACTTTCTTGAAAGGAATACAACTTTATTTTAAAAACAATACCCTGTAATTTAGACTTTTTTACTAATTCAAGCCAGCCTCGTCCCACATAAAAATCAACGGGGGCAAAAGGAAGTTGATGTCTAAATCTTGTTCTTTTTTAAACCAAGAACAGCAAGCCGAGAGTATAGGGCTGCAAATGTTTACAGAAAGCAAATTTTCCCCCAGTAAAAGGAAAAGTTGTAATGCCATCGTTTAGCCAAACGAACAGCGGTTGTGTTAATTCGGCACCAAAGCAAATGATACATACAACAGTAATTAGCGAAGATTACACAGTAATTAAAATCACGATGATTATGTGAGTGAGAATAATTTATACAATAATCTCCATGCTCACATTGCATATGGTACAAGTCCAATAGCAACAGTGGAGAGCCATGTTTGGTAATAAATTCAAATCACAGCATCACTAATTATGTGGTGATAGATTGGTCATTGAAATTTAGGGATAAATAAAGTCTCTGACCAGGACACACACAATTTTATTTGGGCTTCCCAAGGCTACTCAGTGAGGACCTTAAACACATGAATACATTTTCTCTTTTCTTACTGTCCTTTCCTTTCCCTTCTCCATGCCCCCCATCCCTCGACTCTGTCTGCATAATTTTGTCCACTCCCATAATTCAACCTCCCCCTAGGTGGAAAACATTTGCTTTGTTTATTTGTTTTTTATCCACTCACTATTATTCTGCTTCAGGTAAGGCACCCCCTTATCTTTTGGGGAAACCCTTCCTCCCCACAGTGTTCCTGTGGTTTGGGCGGGAATAACCCTATCTCCCAGAACCAGGTGAGAACACCAACTTGAGCCTATGGTAAGAGATTCCTTCATTCCCCTTATCCATTCTGACTGGTTCAGAATAGACATGTGACTCCATTTGGGCCAATGAAAGTCAAGCTCAGGATTTTTGTGCAACTGTTTAGAAGAGAGAAGTCCTCTTTACTTTTGGACTCTGAGTGGTACAGGCATGAGCTCGAAGATCTGGGCCGCCATCTTCCTACCTCAGAAAAAAGCCAATGTAGAAAAGAGTAGGGCAGAGAGGCTGCTGAGGGATCAAATCCCCATGATCATTTTTGAATCCCTGGGTGGAGGGAATGAGACCAGAAAGGCAGGCAAAAGCCAGATCACATAGGGCACTGTAAGCCTGCTAATGTGCTTGAATTCCACCCTGTTCTATCTTGGAGGGCAGAGATCACCCAAGTTTTCCTGTAAAGGGCAGATGGCAATAATTTTTGGCCTAGAGGCCATCTGGTCTCTGTTGCAACTGCTCTGTTCTGTCATCACAGTGCAGAAACAATCATAAACAATACATAAAATCAAAAACAAAAAAGTGGGCATGGCTGGGTTCCAATAAAACTTTATTTACAAAAACAGATCGAGGGCCAGATTTGGCCTGTAGGCAAGAGTCTGCTGACTCCTGTGGTAGGAAAGGGGAAGCTACTGCAGCCAGACTTTCACTTTAAAGGGATCATATTGGCTGAAGTGTAGAGGATGGACCAAGGGAGGATGGTATTGGAAGCTCTTTGTCAACATCAAGTACAGAAATGACGGTAGCCTGACTTACAGGTGTTGGCAGTGAGGATGGAGAGAAGCAGAGAGAGCAAAGAGTGTTGGGGGGTTGGGGGGAAGAATAAATAAGATCTAGGGATCTGTTGAATATGAGGATGAAGGAGAGGGGATGGTAGTCTGAGAAGACCCAGTTTGGGCGGCTTTATGAATGATAGAACTACCAAATGATACTGATAACACAGAGCGGAAAGGGAGGCAGGAGATGCCTCCTGGATATACTGGGTTAAGACACCAGGGAGAGGTCATCTTCTCAGTGCAGGGATTAAATACAATGTCTCCATTTAAAACCTGGGGGGACATAAGAGCTGGAGGTCTAGATGTGGGGGTTGCCCACTTACAGTAGGGGAGTAAAATCACAAATCATCTGCGATCAGGTAGAGAGCAAAACAGCCAGGTGAGGGCATTACCCCATGACCCCCCATATTTGGGGGCTGGGGTTGGGAAGGAAAAGACCAGAAAAGAGAACTTTGAGGAGCTCCAAGGAGCAGAAACTCTACGAGGCTGAGTGAACAGAGAAGTGTTCAACAGTTTGCCAACTTCTCAGTCCAGAAAAAGATCAATACTGGAGAACGTCCCCCGATTTGTCCCTTCAGAAGCCGCTGAATAGTGAGGAAAGTTTCAGTGCGTGGTGAGGGCCAGGCCCTGGGTGGCAGGAATGGGAGGCATGTGAGAGCAGATGGTGTGTGTGGGGCCCCACTTTGGAGAAGCCTGGCTCCAAAGGGCAGGAAAAGGAAGACCTCAGTGGGCTGCAGGGTGAGGAGGAGGGTCTAGAGTGAAGTAGGGAAAGCCTGACATACTGTGAAGATAAGGTGGAGGTGGGGAGAGGCCCCCCCACTTTCACACTCTTCCAGCAAGGTCAGAGCCAGGAGAGGTCAGGCACATGGCAGGGGCCAAGGTGAGCACACCCGTCCCTGGATGGCCCTGGCACCACCTGCAGCCAGAGGTTAAGAGAGATTCCTAAGCCAAGTATGAGTGCCAACACCAAGCCCATAAACTTCCTCTCTGGGGGCCACGAAGGTAATTTAGTGTCTCCAACTCCAGAAGCTCTTGCATTTATCAGCGGCAGCTGCATGGTTCCTGGACTGTAAATCATAAGGCTTGAGGTGTATTTCTCTTGGGTTGACGGCCCCTTATAAGTAATGCAGGGAATGCTTTTATTTTTTTGGTGGAAGACTGCTTTCTCTCTCTCTTCTGTTTTTAAAGTGACCTTTCTCAGTCAAATTTGAAACATCCAAGAGATTCATTTATTGAGCTCTATGAGGTGCCAGGTAGCATGTGGCTGGGGATACAGGTGTGCTGTCCTCTCCTACTGTCCAGTCTCCTAGCAGAAAGGACACTGGGATGATCTGGTAGTAACCAGTCAAGTTTAACATGCAAACGCCCTTGGACTCACCGAATCATTTGCCCACATGTATAAGAATGTGTGTGTGTGTGTATGTGTGTGTGTTTAAGGGCTTATAGGCTTAGAGCAAATACCCGGAAAACAGCTGAAAGAGGAAAAAGAAGACTTTAATGAAGGAAACTGTGGCATGACTTGAAGATCTTTTGCAGGACTGGAAAAAAATGAGACTGGCGTAGGCGTACTGATAAGGAAAGATTGCCGAAACATATTGTAGAGGGAAAGAAGCACATAGTAAGAATTTATGTAGTGCATAAGGTACATCATAGAGTGTCGTATCATTTATGTCTTTTAAAAGCCCACAAATATGTTCTATATTTGTTATGGGTACATGTATGTTTAAAAATCCACAGAGAAAGATGTGGAAGGGGGAGCACCGAACTGAAGGTGATGGATACCTTTGGGAAGGGAGCTGAGATTGGGGGCATGGTTAAGAGGATTTTAGCTTTAGGCACACCTTGGTGACTCAGTCGGTAAAGCGACCAGCTCTTGATTTCTGCTCAGGTCATGATCTCAGGGTGGTGAGACTGAGCCCTGTGTCAGGCTCTGTGCTGGTCGTGGAGCCTGCTTAAGATTCTCTCTCCCTCCCTCTCTGCCCCTCACCCCCACCCCACCCGCATGTGTGTGCACTCTCTCGCTCTCTAAAAAACACAAGATTTTAGCCTTTTCTGTTCTATTTTAAATTCTTGAAGGGAGGAAGAATTTATAGATTACTTGTGCAGTTACAAAGAGCTGGAAGGCACCTGAGCTCTAAGCCCAGACTTTACTATAAATTTGGGTAAGATACTTCCCTCTATAGACCTCTATGTTCCCCATCTGCATAATGAGCAAAGCGGGTCAGCTAATCCCAGTGGTTCTTTCCAACTCAGAAGTTCCTGAATCTTTAAATTGTAAACATGTTCCAAGGACAGTGCTCACGAATTTCAGGGCTCACTGCCATGGGATCTAGCACTCAGTAGGCATCTTTTGGATCGAAGCTGAGTGTTGAATGATAATCCTTATGCAGTTTTAATATTAAGAATGGTTGTTTGCCAGTGAATTTTGCAGATGAGTGATCTGCACTCCCCCCCGCCCCCCAGATAAATGTCAGAGAGCCATGGTAGTGCAGGAAATACAAATATAGGCTTTGGAGGGATTCAAATCTGGGTTCAAAGACTGGCTCTTCTACTTACTTGCTATGGGACATTGATCAATTACCGACCTCTGTGAGTCACAGTTCGTGCTGAGATATGACCAAGTAAGGTTAATATTTCTGCTCCCGCCTTGATGTCATGGTTAGTTATTCACTCAACAATCATTTACTATTTTTCTTTTTTTTTTTTTTTGAAAGAGAGATTGTGTGCATGCGAGTTGCGGGGGGAGGGGAAGAGGGAGAGGGAGAGAGAGAATCTCAAGTAGGCTCCGCACCCAGAAACCCAATGCAGGGCTTGATCTCATGACCCTGAGATCATGACCTGAGCCAAAAATCTCATCGGACACTTAACCGACAGAGCCACCCAGGTGCCCCCCTCAACAAACATTTATTGGGCACCAACTGTGTGCCAGCCCCAGGGATGCAGACTTAAAGAAGATAGACAAGGAGCTTATGGTCCCTCCTTGCCTCCTGCCACATCACTGTCCTTGGTGCAGGCACCGCTGCTCTGAGCTGTGCTGGGCCAAGCCTGAGGACTTGGAAGGGGAAAAGGAAGGTAGGGGGGCTAGGCTCTGGCCAGGGTGCCTGGGGATGCCGAGGACAGACTCTGCCTGAGGCACAGCTATAAGAGCAGGGTAAGGCGATGGTGCAGGATAGCATTTTACCCACTGCAGAACTTCTTTCAAAATTGGAGTCCATCCTCTCAAACCTTGCTGCTGCTTTATTGACTAAGTGTATGGAATGTTCTGAATGCTTTGTCGTCATGTCAACAGTCTTCACAGCATCCTCACCAGGAGTAGATTCCATCTCCAGACACCACTTTCTCTGCTCATCCACGAGAAGCAACGCCTCATCGGTTCAAGTTTTATCACGAGTTTCTAGCAATTCAGTCCCATCTTCAGGCTCCACGTCTAATTCTAATTCTCTTGCTGTTCCCACCCCATCTGCAGCTCCTTCCTCCACCGAAGTCTTGAACCCCTCCAAGTCCTCCATGAAGGTTGGGTCGACCTCTTCCACACTCTGTTAACATTGCTATTTTGACCTCTCCCGTGAATCAGGAATGTTCTTAGTGTTCTCTAGAATGGTTAACCCTTTCCAGAAGCTTTCCAATTTACTTTGCCCAGACCCATCAGAGGACGCACTATCTACGGCAGCTCGAGCCTTTCAAATATATTTCTTAAATAATAAGGCCTGAAAGTTGAAATGACTCCTTGGTCCCTGGGCGGCAGAATGGATGCTGTGTTAGCAGGCATGAAAACAACATTAATCTCGAACATCTCCACGCCATCCAAGCTCCTGGATGACCAGGTGCACTGCCAATGAGCAGTGATATTCTGAAAGGCAT
The DNA here is from genome assembly GCF_054177405.1 of Leptonychotes weddellii. Lineage (NCBI taxonomy): Eukaryota > Metazoa > Chordata > Mammalia > Carnivora > Phocidae > Leptonychotes > Leptonychotes weddellii. The sequence goes on from NC_138381.1 coordinate 64,360,725, forward strand.
CTCTTTTTTTTCTGAGCAGCAGGTCTCAACAGTGGGCTTAAGATCTTCAGTAAACTGTGATGTAAACAGATGTGATGTCACCCAGGTTTTGTTTACAGAGCACGGGCGGAGTAGATTTAGGATCATGCTTCAGGGCCCTAGGATTTTCAGAATGGTAAGTGGCTTCCACTCAGAGACACCAGCTGCATTAGCCCCTCACAAGAGAGTCAGCCTATCCTTTGAAGCTTTGAAGCCAGGCATTGACTTTTCCTCTGTAGCTATGAAAGTCCTCCGATAGTAGGTTCTTACATCAACCCTGAAAATCATTGTCTGATGTAGCCACCTTCATGGATGAGCTTAGCTGGGTCTTCTGGAGAACCTGCTGCAGCTTCTACATGAGCACCTGCTGCTTCACCTTGCACTTCTGTGTTATGGAGATGGCTTCTTTCCTTAAACCTCATGAACCAACCTCCGCTAGTTTCAGACATTCCTTCTGCAGCCTCCTCACCTCACCATTCAGCTTTCACAGAATGGAAGGGAGTTAGGGCCTTGCTCTGGGTTCGGCTCTGGCTTCAGGGAGTGTTGTGCCAGGTTTGACCTTCCATCCAGACCACGCATATTTTCTCCAGATCAGCAAGAAGGTTGTTTTCTTTCCTTATCATTCATGTGTTCCCTGGAGTAGCACTTGTCATTTCCTTCAAGATCTCTTGCTTTGTGTCCACGATGTGGCTAAATGTTTGGCACAAGGGGCCCAGGTTTTAGCCCCTCTGAGCTTTCAACGTGCCTTCCTCACTACGCTGAATCGTTTCTAGCTTTTGATTTAAAATGAGTGGCGTGTGATTTTTCCTTTTCCTTGGACACTTAGAGGCCACTGTAGGGTTATTAATGGGCCTAATTTCAATCGTGTTATGCCTCAGGGAATAGAGAGGCAGGAGGAGAGGGAGAGAAACGGGGGAATGGCTGGTCAGTGGAGCATTCATAACACACACAACATCTGTGGATTAAGTTCACTGTCTTATATGGACATGTTATCCGTGGTGCCCCAGAATAATGACAATAGTACCATCAAAGATCATTGATCACAGATCACCATAACAAATATAATAGTAAGGAGAAAGTTTGCAATATTGCAAGAATTACCAAGATGTGACACAGAAAGACAGAGCAAATGCTGTTGGATAAATGACACTGATCGACTTGCTTGACAAACCTCCGATTTGTAAGAAACGCACTCTCTGTCCGTACACTACGGTGAACACAATACAGCGAGGTATGCCTGTCCAATTGTTAATTACGAAACTCAGATTTTATGTTAATGAGCATTCCCATCCTGCTATGGCCGCCCCCAGTGCTGTTTCTGCGGCCTCTACACTGGCTGATGGGGAAAAACAGGGGTATGTATTTATCAGGAAAGAAAAAGTCCTCATCCTTTGGGGTTCACAGAGGAGGTGGCTCTTTCTCCATAGAGGTCTTTGTTTTTTTTTTGTTTTTAAAAGATTTTATTTATTTATTTGAGAGAGAGAGAATGAGAGAGAGCACATGAGAGGGGGGAGGGTCAGAGGGAGAAGCAGACTCCCTGCCGAGCAGGGAGCCCGATGCGGGACTCGATCCAGGGACTCCAGGATCATGACCTGAGCCGAAGGCAGTTGCTTAACCAACTGAGCCACCCAGGCGCCCAGGTCTTTGTTTTTAATTAAGAGCAGTAATCAGATCATCTTGCTTTAATTAACTCCCCAATGCATCCCCACTCTTGGAGTCTCTCTTTGATATTTTCAACATCAAACTTTTCAGCCTAAGATTATCTGCAGGCATGTGTCAGACATTTGCCATTTGCTGAATATGCCCAAAAGGTTAGCGTGAACTTCCACCCCCTTCTTTTTGTAGAGATGTTTCCACCCCCCCGCCCCTTCAGAGCAAACACATTTCAAGTCAGGAAGGGGTTGTCTGAGTTTGCCCCTTGAGTCTGGGACTTTTCTTTATCACATTGGTTCTTCTGTTATCACAAAAGCAGTGTGCATTTCATCTTAATTACGCATCTGCTTAATCCATAATTTCTGATTTATGGCCATTAGCTCCTAATTACAAGAGGGCCACCCTTGAAAAGGAAAACGAAATGAGCTGAGAGAAATGAAGCTGGCTGAAAAACAAGAGCGAAGATGGATTTAAATCCTAAACTAAGAGTGGATCCCAAGGCCCGGTTGTCAGAGGAACCTATTGTTGGCAATCCTACAGATTTGCAAGAGTTTCATCTCAGGCTGTAACTGAATCCATCTCCCTCCATGGTGGGGAAAATATAAAACCTTGACATTCAGAACAAAGCTAAAACCTCTGAGGGAGAAATCATCCAGCCTAACTGTCTCGATACTGATTCACCATTAAAAAAAACCCCAAATACAGAAATGCCTAAGTGAATATGTTTACAAAAGAAACATTTAAATCCAGAACAATCTATAAGTGGGAGACAAGTAGGACTTGCTTTAGATAGAAGGCAACTATAATAAATCCATAGTTATTTTAAAAATGTTCACCACATGCTATTTAAAAATCATCTTGAGAACCATGCTTTAGGGAGGGCTGCATTAGAGCCTCATCATTTCAACTGTTCAGAGCAGTAAACAGAATTATATTTCCTGCTGCACAGATGAGGAAATGAAGGCTCAGAGAAGACAACTGACCTGTCTAAAGTCGTTCAGCTAAGAAGTGGCAGGGTCATAGCTCACACTGTCCAAGGCCATGCTTGACCTTGCCTTAGCTGGAGAAAATGGAAGACGTGAACAACAACCTTCAAAGTATGAGATTCTTCAAGCTACCGGCATTCCAGAGGCAGCAGGGACATACTCTTACCTGGAGCTGAGGATGTGGCTGCTGCTGGCTGACTGTCGAGAAGGGGTCCTCATAGTATCTGTGGCCAGGGACAGAGTACAGCTCAACCAGGACTGCAGACTGCCTTCTGGCTGGGAGCTGAGGAGGGAGATGTTATCTCTAGAACCAGAAGACAGGATGCTATCAGCATGATGACAACCACAGTAACAGCAATAACTAGATATTCACCCCTAAGCATAAGCCAGGCTTGTGCTAAGTGCTATACATGCATAACCTCAATCAGTGCTCACAATAACATCCCTGAGAGATGGAAGCCAGTGCCGTCCCCATTATATAGATGAGAGTAATGGGATTTGAGGAGGCCAACTTGGTTCTTGCCAAGGTCACCCACTTAGTCAGTCATGAAGTTGGGATGCAAACCCAGGTCTCTCTGATTCCAATGCCCATGCTACTAACCTTTGGCCTACTCTGATACAGATGTTGAGGCAACTCTGATTTGAGAGTAAAATTTGGCACTGAATTTTATACCAAATGATATGTCCATGAAATATGTCAAGTGTGAAGGTCTTAACTCTTTGCCTGCCTTAACCAGAACATCTTTGTAGACAGAGACTTTACTTTTATGTCCCCTAATTCTGAAATTAGGCCTTGTGTGGGCCTGTCATTGATGTAGGTACTCAATGATTATTTTATTTGCAGGTTTATACTCATTCAACTATATCTATTGATATCTATATCAATATTGATATCTGTATCTATATCTATCCATATTTGTGTCTGTCTATAAATTCCTTTGCTTGTTTATAGAATACTCTATGCCAGGAACCATGGGAATGAGCTATAAACATGAACCCAACATTGATCCTATCCTCAAGACTCTGTCTTAGCAGAGTATGCATCTATAGAAATAACCACAAAATAAAGGAGAAAATTATCAATGCCATAGAAAGGGACAGAAAGTAGAGGAGAATAAGGAAGGAGCATTGCTTTGCTTCTTGGAGACATAAGGGAAGGCATTAAGTAATGATAGTTGAGCCACAACGTGTTTGAAGGTTAAGGCTTGACCATGCAGGGCCTGGAGAAAGGAATTTGAGCTGGAAGGAACAGCATACACATAGGTATGGAGTTGGAAAGGGGCAGGGCACAGATGATATGAAAAGTAGGAGTCCCAGGTAGAGAGGGAGGTAAGAGTCAGATATGTGTGGGGCTCAAATGTCAGTCTAAAAAGTCTGCTCTGAGGCAATAGGGAACCACTGAAGGTATTTGAGGGGGATGGTGGCATGATAAGTCATGGGCTTCTCTCTGTCTAAAAGAAGTTGCACCATTCAATAACATGTCCCCAGTGCCATGTGCTATGACCATGGAGTCCAAGCAATCATGGGCATTGCTAGTAATTCTCCAAGTGGGTGTGGATGTTCCCTCTGCAGACTGGACACAGAGCCAAGGGCTGGTTCTTGACTTCAATGTCAACTGCTCAGCGTTCTCCTCGGGGTTAACTTACGTCTCTTTTCTGCCACTGCTGCAGTCCACTGCCGTCTGGACACTAAAGGAGACACAAGAAAGAGCCTGTCATCCTTGTGCTACCAGGGGAAGAATGTGGTCTTTGGTGTCAGACCAACTTGGGTTTGAGTCCCACTTCCTTTGCCGCTGTGTGAGCTCAGGCAAGTCGCTTGCCTTCTCCAACCCTCCCGTGCTCCTTTGTAAAATGTGGTTACGAACGGGGCTGAATGGTGGAGCAGATGCTTCCTGTGAAGTGAGATAACCCCTATCAAGATCTCGGCATGGTTCTTGACAAATAAATAGTGTTGCTTAAAAGGCAACAACCATTATCACTGCTCTTGCTTTAGGACAACTGGTACTGCTATTATTAACAGCATCATTACTGTCAATGGAAATGCGTTTGTTTTATGTTCTTTGTGAGTGCTTGTGAATCAGACAAGAGGGCAGGAGGCCAGCTTTCCAGGGCATTCTGGGAAACTCCGAGACTAATTACAGGAGTACCTATTCTGGAGGGAGGCTCCCTTCATTCAACAAGTACGCTTTCCATGCGATCTCATCTAACCATCCCGCCTAGGTCCATTTAGTGAATAAGGAAACTGGCACCCTTGTTCAAGGTCACGCAGCACTGAGTCCCAGATCTGTAAGAGCTATTAACCTCATGCTCGTAACCAGAAGGTGGTTGCCCAGTGTGCAGGTGTAGACAGCCAAACCATGACCCCAGATATCTGAGACCCTATTTAAACCCTGGGTTCACAGGCCAGGGCCTCCCAGCTTTATTCTTTGTGTGGGATCTGGGAAATTCTTTCCTTAGAAAACCCGGTCGCTTCTCCGAGGGATGTACCTCTGGCTCCTTGGTCCCTACCCTCAAGGGCCAGTCAGTCTGGGGGCTTCTACTCACACCTGTCTGTCTCCACCAGGACCACAAGAGCCCCTCATGAACCAAGAACATGTCTTATTCATCCCTTTGGCCCCAGGGCTCAGGCCAGACCAGAAATTCTCTCAGACAATGCTTTGTGAATTCAATGAACTTCAGTCATTGACCAAATCCAACCTACAGATGTTTCTTTTATAAATAAAGTTTTATTAAAACACAGCCACACTGACTCATTTCCATTTTGCCCATGACGGTTTTTGCTCTACAATAGCAGAGTAGTGGCAAGAAAGATCAGAGGGCCCCCAAAGCCTAACATACTTACTCTCTAGGCTTTTAAAGAAAAGTCTGCTGTGACTTCTCCAGTGTCACGAAAGCAGCTTTTGTGAATGACCCTACGAGAGGAAGAATAGCAACCCCCAGAGATGTCAATGTCCTAATCCTCGATCCCAAGATCCTTAGGTCCCTGTGGCTGGCTCTGATGATGAAAGTATCACAAGCCAAGGTGTGTTAGTACCCTCCACCAATGGGAAAAGGGAAGGAAATGCATTCTCCCCCTAGAGGCTCCAGAAGGAACACAGCCCTTCTGACACCTTAATTAGGCCAGGGAGATCCTCCTTGGGCTTCTAATCGACAGAACTATAAGATAATAAAATCTGTGTTGGTTTAAGACACGAAGTTTGTAACCACTTGCTATGGTGCCAGTAAAAAAAAAAAAAAACCCACAATAGGACAAAAGTGTCTTTGGTGAGTGACCCTGAATCTTCTCGGGGATCCATATACAAAGTGTTGATGCAGCTTTTAACCAACTACTTAAAAACACCACTTTGTGAACTGAAGCGGTCCACATGAGTAGATCAAACTCTAATCCTGCTAGAGTCCTGAGTCTTTCTATGGCTCTGCTGGGCAAGGGTTGTGGATAGAATAAGAGACGGAGAGAAAAGGCAACCAAATCCTAGAGGCCTCGCTGGGTGGCCTGACCCCTCCCCCCTTCCCTACCTGGGATCTCAGTTTCCCCATCTGTGAACTAATGGAGTTTGGGCCAGTGAGCTGAGGCCTGGTCCAGCTTAGATACTTGATGATTATATACACTGGAAAGGGTGCACTTGTGGTTAAAGCAGGAGTCCTGAGGCTTATTTCTGAGAATCTTTTATAAAGACTATAGAACTTCCACTTCTGCTTCTCCGAATGAACAAGCACTGACTCAAATTTTAGCCCAATACCTGAGAATTCACGGTATCATCTAGACCTCAGGCCTGGACAACCACTCCCTTGAACTCCTGGTACACAGGACCCAGGCTAAGGACACTGGTTCCAGTGAAGCCAGAGAAGCTAAGGATGTGGTAGACAAGGCAACCTCAGAAGCAGACGGGTTCCAGGGAATAAGGTTAAATCTTCTAGAATGTTGATTGAAAGAAAAAAAAAAAACACCTGAAGACACCTGTGGCCCAAGCCATTGAGTTGTAAATGGTGTGTCATAATAGAGAGGCTTAGTTATACTCGGAACAAGTTTCCTCATGGCCACAGGCTGGGAGGAATGGCAAAGCCTGGCTGCAGCAGGGGTGGGATTTGGGGCATGTTGTGTTGGGGAGTGCTTCAGGCCCATTTCCCACCCCAGGATTCCAGGACTCTGGATTAAAAGAGGCTGTGCTCACAGGTCCTAGAGGGTGTCCAGGCAACCTAACATCTTCATAATCCTAAGGCAACTTGCCTTGAGCTCTGCAGGAAACAAGTTCTCTCTGACATACTTCATTTGACTGAACAACAATCTTTAATGGAACCCAGCCCAGGAAAGTCTTTATAGGAGAAGATCACTAATCAAAACACGTGCTGGTGTTCATTCGTGACCACTAGTTACCCTTGCCGATTCCATGTGTGTGACCCCCATGGCTGAAGTGAGCATTTAAATCTGTCCCCTTCTGAAAGGACTCTCCCCTCACCCCAGACTAAAGAGGCATTTACTTCGAGACGTCTTCTCTCCATTCCTTCTCCACTTCATGCTGTCCACCCTGCTGTGTGCCCCGAAGGCTGATCTAGACAGGCCACATCCATGGGCTCCCTGCCCCGTGACTTCCCCTTGGGTGTGGCCACTAGGGAACTCAGATGGCCACTGGAGGGGAGGAAGGAAGAGAGGAAGCTGGAGTATTTATTCTCTTAGAATTCTCCCTACTGGGGTGCCTGGGTGACTCAGTCGTTAAGCGTCTGCCTTCGGCTCCGGTCATGATCCCAGGGTCCTGGGATCGAGCCCCGCATCAGGCTCCCTGCTCGGCGGGAAGCCTGCTTCTCCCTCTCCCTCTCCCCGCTTGTGTTCCCTCTCTCGCTGTGCCTCTCTCTGTCAAATAAATAAATAAAATCTTTAAAAAAAAAAAAAAAAAGAATTCTCCCTACTGCTTCTCCTGGCATTGGCTCCAGCCCTCAACCAAAAGCCAGAGCTTCTCCTGCCTGGCAGCCCTCCCTATATGCTCCCACGCATGACTACGAGCCCCTGGGTGCTGTATCGTCCCTGGTGCTTCCCTACACAGGGCCCATATCTTTGCAAATAGTCCCTTTATTAGACTCCCTCTCTTGGGACGAGCCTCAGGCTCCTGCCAGACTCTGACTATTACAATAGCTAATCTCAGTGCTGGTTTCTGCCTTAACAGAAAGCACTGGGTTTTCTGAGCCAATGTTTGTTTTTTTTTTAATGAGAAATAAGCAGGCAGCAGGCGTGACCCATCACTGCTGTATCAACGACGATTATACCCTTTATCACCATGTGGGGGAAAAAATGGTGAAGAATCTAAAGAAGCAATCTTGTAAGAGCATAAGATTATCAGCAATCCTTATAAGTACCTTCCAAGCCCATGACTCCAGAGGAGAACCAGCCATAAGAAATAAAAAGATACTGGTATGGATGCTTATTGAAAATAATCCTATATTTTTATAGGCATTTTAATCTGTGCACTGGTTGCTTTCGCCTGTGAACCCATGTCACTGAATTGTCACAGAACTGCTGAGGTTAAAGTCAAGGTCTGCTACGCATTCTGCTTGTCAACTTCTGATCAATTACCATCCAGGCCAAGGGGGGGTGTCCGGTCTGCGCCCCATACTACCCGCCATCTTAGAAGGTCTCAACAAAACAGAATATGTTTAAAATAAAGAGGCTGGGTTGAGGAGAGCTTCTGGAAACTTTACGGTCCGAGAAATTGCACAAGGCACTTAACGGCTTCACCCTGCAGTGGTCTACACCTTGGAGGTAGGGGGAGGGGAAAGGCTTCCAGGCAGAAGCAGTTTTTTTTTTTCTGTGTGGTCCTGGGACTCATCGAACCAAATGGGAGACCTCACAGGGGTTCCCAAGGGTTCAGGAAGAGAGCCGGAGTAGGGAGTAGGGAGACTTGACCCTGAACCTTCATCTCTGCACTCCATCCTAAGCTAAACTTTTCTATAGGAGTTTGTGCTGATGTAAAAAAAAAAGGGGGGGATTCCACTTAAGAGGGAATTCAAAATCCACTGACCCTTTTACCCTATGAAGAAAGAGTCTCTGGGCTGCAAGCTCCATGTTTGCCTATTTCTTACTGTTACCTCCTGTCTGAACATGGAAGTTGAAAGGGCACCTGGGTGGCTCAGTCGGTTAAGCGTCTGCCTTCAGCTCAGGGCATGATCCCGGAGTGTCGGGATCGAGTCCCACATCGGGCTCCCTGCTCAGTGGGGAGCCTGCTTCCTCCCTCTGCCCTTCACCCACTCATGCTCTCTCTCTCTCTCAAATAAATAAATAAATAAATAAAATATTTAAAAACAAAACATGGAAGGTGAATATCGGTGGTGATGATGGTGGTGGCAATGATGAGGATTTTAATGTGTTGGCTGGGCCAGCAGAGGCCCAGGAAGGACAGATGACCTGGTCCAGATCTATTGGTTGGTGCAGCCAGGACAGAACCCTGCCTCCTGACCTATCAGTGGTTCTTTCTCTCACTTTTGGTGCATGTGGCAAGAAAGAACTTGTGCCAGGCATTGGTGGACAGGGGCTTGCTGATAGGCAAGGTAATTAATTAGATGTCTTCTGTTGTATTCTTTTAGCACGAGTCTTTGTCAGAAAATTCCAATCTAAATGCACACATTGCCTGGGAAGTAACAAGAATGCGCTGGCCCCCGTCACAGTGACGGACACATGTGCTCCAGCGTGACAGGCCAGTTAACTACTTGGGGGAGAATGAAGACCTTCACAAGAGAAAGGGGGAAGAAGGGGTCCATGGGACATGACAGCAGAGTCTGCTCATTGGAAGTGTGGGAGGTGGGGTCGGCCTGGAGACCATCATGGCCCCATCACTTGCTGGGTGAACCCAAGCCATCTCCTTGACTTCTCTGACTCTAGTGTCCTGGTCCATAAAATGGGTACCAACCTCAAAAGTTGTGAGAACAACGTCTGCAAAACAAGTAGGTTGCGTAGCCTGGCACCAAGTCAGTCCTCAGCAGGGAGTAGCTCTCATCCCAATCACCATCATTTCCCACAAGGCAAGAGTGGATAAAATAGGCTGGAGCCCTGACTCCCCATGAACCCCATTAGCTGGGTATCCAGGCCTCCCAAGCTGGAAGGACCCTTGGAAAGCCAGATGGCTTCTGGGATGTCATTTAAACGTGTGCTATCCTGCACCAGGGCCCCATTTTGTCATTGGGAATGGGGCATCAACCTTCTAGAATAATGGAGAGATGCTTTAAGCTGTTCCCCCCAGGCCTGGGGCATGCTTATTACTCAAGGGGGCGGGAGGGAGCTCACAGGGTGCAAATTAGAAGGTAGGGAGTTTTAGGAAAAGGAATGTGAGCAGTTCCAAAGCCTGCCTTCCTATGTAGCAGGAAGCTTTACAGTCTGGCCAGAACCTGGGCCTACTGCTAAATAAATCAACTCAGAATGACGTGGCAACTGCCACGTGTGGTGAGGCCCACATCTTCCTACTTATCCTACTGCAGCCTAATTTTAGCCCAGTTAACAGGAGGTATGTTGAGAAACATACAACTTACACGCAACACAGTGACAGAAGACACCTTTCTAGAGCATTCGTCTCTGACCGGGCCAGCTGGAATTGATACACTCTCCGCTGACCTAGGAGTCAGAGGTTGTCCATTGACCTCTCCACACATTCCCCCTTCCCCTCACTCCAAACCCCCAGAAAGGTGACAGGCAGAGCAGCTGCAGACCCTGGGCCAGGAGTAGACGGGGCTGTCAGCTGATGCATCCCTCCCTCCATGAGTAATGAGTGTGCTCCGGGCCCCGGGGGACCAGCTTAAAGCATTTCCCCATTAATCTGTGAAGGCTGACACCGCCATCTAAGGCACAACACAGAGCCCGAGTGCAGGATGGCACGTGTTTAAATGCCGCTGCCCGGGCCACTTGGCTTTCTGAGCACATAACCGCGATTCCAGCCTTGGAAGGCCTGTTACGCTTGGATCTAATTCCCAACATGGGGAATGCGACTTTTCATAATTTGAACAAGCCTCTTAAAGAACCTTACCTCCAGCAGAAGCACCACACACACACACTCTCTCTCTCCCCTCAGGGTGGGTGTGAATCCTAATTGAGAGCTCAGTTTGGAGAGGTACCTCGCCAAATCCCTCGGGCTCCCATCCAAACCGCGGACGTACCCCAGGTGATGAGACAATTAAGCAGGAAGTACAGTGCAGAGCCGTCAAGAGGGGAAGAGGACAGGGTGGTACCGGGGGTAGGACCTGGGGCTCTGCTCCGGACGGCGTCTCTGTGGCCTAGCAAGGCATGCATTTCCTTTTATTGCTGATAATCAGTTTAATTGCAGCGTGACCAGAGAACAAGGTCTGTGCAATATTAATTCTTCAAAATGTGTCGAGACTTCTTTGTGGGCAATTCTCTCCCTGGTCTCCCCCCTATTCCTGTGCTACAGGTGAAATCTCGGCTCTGCCTCTCTTTCAAACCCAAGTAACAGGGCAGAGAGTCAGGACCAAGTCCTACTGGGACAGAAGATCACGAAAATGCAGACAGGAAGCTGGGGTTCAGAGGGGATTCCCGGGGATCCAGGGTATGGAGCTCAGAAAAGGTGGATGGGTATGCACAGAGCGGAAAGAGAGAAAGTACCTCCTACCGAGAGGTGAGGGTGAGGCGGGTCCCTTTAAGGCTCTAGAGGAGCCCCTATGAGCTGAGACTGGAGTGATACTTATAACCCTCTGTGACCCCACCACTGGGACCTCACTTTCCAGGCAAGAATGCGCTCCCTGCTCTTGTCACACCTTCTCTCTAGCCTCTATCCACACCTCCAAGCACAGGTCCTCTGCCTCTTTCCTATTTTGTTATTTTGATAACTTTCATTTATTTCATTGATAACCTTCATGTATCAGAAAAGCAATCTGAACACCCCCAAAACAAAGAATCCAATTAAAAGTAGGCAGAAGACATGAACAGACATTTCTCCAGAGAAGACATACAAATGGCCAACAAACACATGAAAAGATGCTCAACATCACTCAGCATCAGGAAATGCAAATCAAGACCGCAATGAGCTATCATCTCACACCTGCCACAATGGCCAAAATCAAAAGCACAAGAAACAAGTGTTGGCAAGGATGTGGAGAAAATTAGGAATCCTCATGCACTGTTGGTGCAGCCACTCTGGAAAACAGTATGGAGGGTCCTCAAAAAATTAAAACTAGAACTACCCTATGATCCAGTAATCTCCCTCCTGGGTATTTACCCAAAGAATACGAAAACATCAGTTCGAAGGGATACATGCACCCCTATGTTTATGGCAGCATTATCTACAGTAGCCAAATTCTGGAAGTAACCCAAGTGTCCATCCGTAGACAACGGATAAAGAAGATTTAGTACACACACACACACACACACACACACACACACACACACAGGAATATTACTCAGCCATCAGAAAGAATGAAATTTTGCCATTTGCAATGATGTGGATGGAGCTAGAGAGTATTACGCTAAGTGAAATAAGTCAGCCAAAGAAAGACAAATACCATATGATCTCACTCATACGTGGAATTGAAAAAACAAAACAAATGGGCAAATGGAAAAAAGAAGAGAGAGAGGCAAACCAAGAAACAGACTCTTACCTCTAGAGAACAAATGGCTACCAGAGGGGAGGAGGGCAGGGGGGATGGCTGAAATAGGGATTAAGAGTACACTTATCATGATGAGCACTGAATAATGTATAGAATCGTTCAATCACGGTATTGTACACTGGAAACTAATATAACACTGTATGTTAACAATACTGGAATTAAAATAAAAACTTGAAGAAAAAAAAAGAAAAGCTGGGCACATGGATGGCTCAGTCGGTTAAATGTCTGACTCTTGGTTTTGGTTCAGGTCATGATCTCAGGGTCGCGGGATCGAGCCCTGCATCAGGCTCCATGCTGAACATGGAGGCTGCTTAAGTTTCTCTCTCTCCCTCTGCCCCTCCCCCTTCCAGCTTGGGCTCTCTCTCTAAAAAAAAAAGGAAAAGAAAAGCACTCTCTGGCTATGCAAGTAAAAATGGTTCCAAAGTTTTGCTCATTGGTTAAAAAAAAAAATACTAGTATATATAACCATTAATTCTCACTATAATTAATGCAAAAGTGCTAATGTCTTTAATAATGGAAGATCCAGCCCCAGCATCAAGTGGGTAATATTGAAAATAGGGTTTATAATTACAGATGTGAGTTCTGTCAGGACTCTAATAAGACTGCAGGGAGGGTGGCACACGGGACATCCTAAATGTAATCATGAGCCAGGAAGCAGGTGCAACACCAGTATTTGCCATTTCACCAAAATTTGGTCGCCGTGCAAATTAGCAGGGCATGGTGGCGGTACTTAGAATTGTGCATGGAAGCTATTTTTGCACAAACTGAGATTTCTTAGATGAAGCCCTTTGTTTAAAGGCAAGGACATGGAGAGCCCACTGGGTCTCCATCTGACTGATGCTGAGCATGAACATCTTCACGGGAAAGTTTGAGGTTACACATCTCGGAGCAACTTATGACCAGCCCAGAACCGCATCAAGGAAAGAATGTGTTTACATTATAAAATCAGGGGTCTAAAGTCCATAACTTAGGGGCACCTGGGTGGCTCAGTCAGTTAAGTGATTGACTCTGGCTTCAGCTCGGGTTGTGATCTCGGGGTCATGAGATCGAGCCCCACATTGGGCTCAACCCTTAGTGCAGAGTCTGCTTAGGACTCTCTCTCTCCCTCTCCCCCTGCCCCTCCACCCTGTTCACTTTCTCTCTCTGAAATAAATTATCTTAAAAAAAATTAAAAAATAAAGTCCATAACTTATATGAGCAAAATATCCTAAAGAGGATCCTAGTATAGCTAGGGCTGTGTGTGTATGTTCACTGCAGAAATTTTAGAATATATAGAGCTTATAGAATATATAAGCTTGAAGAAAACAAAAATTTAGGTCAGCAGTAATGCCTTCCATCGGTATTAGAATGTCGGTGTGTTTCCTTCCAGGCTTTTTTTCCTTGACCAGGCATGGTCAGCTCTACCCGTTCTTCCCACTGGCTAACCCACAGCTAACTTGCAACACTATTTCCCTCACTGCCCATCTCCAGCCCACGCCTCTTGCATGTCAGCAGCTGGCCCCTTCTTCACCTTATTAAGCGGGTGTGACAGGCAAAGGTCTAGGGTAGGAAACTCAGCAGCCCTGGGTTCTCACCCGGTGCACGATGCTAATTTGCTATGTGGCCTTGAACCTCTCTCAGGGTCCTCGTGGACGTGGAGAGGGTTGCACTCATGGTCTGATATTGGACTCTTCTGGCTGCAACACGAATCATCCCACACAGAGACAAAGACCAAGAGGGAGCGGTGGCTGATGCAGCCCACGCAGGTGTGTGTAGGGACAGAGCCACATCTGAAGGTTAGGTTAAGGCACGCTGTTTCTTACCAAAGCAATGCTCTCCCTGCTGCCTGGGCTTCATGGCAGAGGGTGGGATGGGGACAGAGAACTGCAGCCGGACAGACAGCTGTGGTTTCCAGAGAAGTAACATGTCAAGGTTACAAAGACAGCTCTGGGGAATAGGACTATGGGCCACCTGCAGGGGTTGGACAGCCCGGGCCCATGTGCCCACCTGTGACGCCTCAAACTCCCTCCAGGTGAGCAGCCCACCCATGGCCTGTGGCAGCTCGAGACTTGAGTGGAGATGGTAGGAAGCAACCTGTCTTCTGAGAAAGGAGAGAAGCCCTGACATTGAATTTGAGTGGTCTGGCCCATCACCAGCTGTCTAATCTTGTATCTCTGAATCAGCTCTTGCCTCTGTGAAGAGATGCCCATTACGTGCACAAACACAGCTTACATCCTGACAGCTCATGTGCACTCCCGGCACTGTTCTAAGTGGTGTCCATCTGGTACCTCATTTGACTCTTACTGACAACCCTACGAGATAGGCAGTGGGTTGAGCACACGAAAGGTCAATCTGCACATCCAAAGTCAAAATAGAGCAGTTTGTTGTGGTTGGTCCAAAGTATTAGGTCCGCTTTGTATGTGAGGGAATTGGACCCAGATCAGACATGTAACTTGCCCACAATCACAATCGGCAGCCCACTTTGCAAGCACTCCCCCAACTGCCTCCCCAATGGCTCGGAGAGCTAGGCTAGGTGTTTTTAGTGGCAACAAGGAGATGCTGACACCAGAGGGGAAGCAAAAGTCCTGTCCCTCCTCATGCAAGCCAGCCAGTTATCCGTCCTACCACTAAACACATCTGGGTCTCCCCGCAGATGTGGCCTCCAGACCCAAGAGCGGGAGTTCTGTCCACCAAAGACCGTAGAATGCTCCAGGGCAGAGTCCACCTGCTGCACCCAGCCGCACCTGGCCCCCGTAGGTTACCTCTCCGTGTCACTGTCGCTGGACGCCACCTCCTCTAAGGCTGCCTGCAGGTCGGCAATCCGCCGGATGGACGTCTCCAGGTCTGTCTGGAGGGTCTGTCTCACCGCTGCGAGCTCCTCCACGTACTTCTCCTGGAGGCAGAGACCACAAGCACACATTGGCCTTGGACAAGAACTCACCCACCTGCCAGAGCTTCTGGGGAGGAGACACACCCTAGGCTGAGCCTAGTGTTCACTGAGCACCTAGTACGTAGTGGGCACCCCTTGAGGTATCCTCTCTATACAGATGGGCTTACAGACCCTCAGACAGATGCTTTGAATTTTATAGAGGATATGGATGTTTTGGGGGCCAGGAGGGCATGGCCCACAGACAGAGCTCCCTCGCCCACACTGGGAGGTCTCAGCCCAGTGTGTCTGACCCCAGAGCTATGCTCTGAACCTGCACCACCCACTTTGCGCCAGGCAGTACACCTTGGATGGATGAATAAATGTACGGACCAATTACTGTTTCCCAGAACAGTCACAGAGGCTGGTTCTGGAAGCTTCGTCTGCCTCACAGATGGATCTGGAGTGGGAGATCAGTTGGGTGTGGGGGGGAGGCAGACAAGAATGGTTCCCTTTTAACTCTACATGCCGACTCCCCCAACTTTGAATCCTCAGAGGCAGCAAAGGCAAAGATGGACAAGCCAGAGGGCTCCTCCCAGAGCAAACAGGTCACTGCCATTTACTGAGATCTTTCTGTACCTGGCACTGTGTTGAGCGTCCTACCCTGATGACCTCCCTCACGGCTCGAAAGCTTGGCAGATGGGTCACTATTATTACTCCCATTTTGTAGATGAGACACTGAGGCCCGGGCAAGCAAAGGCTTAATGGTGGTTTTGGCACTCCAGCTTGGTGCTTCTGACTACCCTCTGAGGTTTCATCCCTCTCTCCTCTGATCTTGTCCTAATTGGATTCTGTCCAGACTCTGGAAAATCTCTGATTTCCATTTGCAGCATATGTCATCCACCCCCACCTTTTATCACAATGATTATCAACTGAGGGTGATTTTGCCAGCTCCCCTTCCCCAGCCCAGGAGACACTGAGCAATGCCTAGAGACATTTTTTGTTGTCACAGTTTGTCGGGGGGCGGGGTGTGCTGCAGGTAGAGGCAGGAATGGTACCTGACATCCTACAATGCACAGGACGGCCCCCTCCACAGAGAATGGCCTCACCCAAATGTCCGTAGTGCCCAGTCTGAGAAATCTCGGCTTAAACCTAGAATCCCACCTGCTGGGAATTAATCCTACAGGGAAGCAATCAAAAGGCAGAGTAAGGTCTGTACCAGAGGATGCTTGGAGCGGTGGGATGGAGGACAGGGAGAAGCTGAAAGCAGCCTCATCATCCAGCAACTGGGAATACTTAGGGGGATCACAGCGTGTCTCTTTGATGCCATTAGGCAGACATTAACATTTGAAGTAAGGATTGCAGCAGCGTGGAATGCTTCTGTGGAATAATGTTAAGCAAACGGAATAGAACAGGAAATATCATGCCCCTATCTATCTGCAAATAACACACATACAATTGGAAAAACACTTAGGAAGCTGGTGATATTTATAGATGAGGAAGAAGGGGGGGATTATGGATACAATTTTTCTTTTAAGCTGTTCTAATTATGTAAGGATTACTTGTTGACTGTTTTTATTTATTTATTTTAAAGTAGGCTCCACGTTCAGCATGGAGCCCAAGACGGGGCTTGAATTCACGACCCTGAGATCAAGACCTGGGCTGAGATCAAGAGTCCGACGCTTAACTGACTGAGCCACCGAGGCGCCCCTGTTAACTGTTGCTTTAAGGAACACACATATACCAACTGCCAAGAGTGTGGAAGGGTGAAAATATAAAGATTTAGGGTCAGATCTAAGCGCCATTCCCAGCTGCCCATTTAAATCCCTATCTGTGCAACCTGGGCTTGTTTTCTTTCTGTTGCAGATGAAGAAGTGGAGGCCAGTGAAGTCATTCGGGGCAGTAACATGCAGAGCCTGGATTTAAAGACCGGTCTTGCCAGTGATCTTTCTGGGGCAACGTGTGCACACCCCCAACGGAAGTCAGGGAGGACTAGGGCTGCTCCCCATTACGGGGACACGCACAGCTCTCCCTTGCGGAGTGGCTTGTCTATTCGTGGTATTGTGGGTCTGTGCCTTTCATCTGATTTTGAGGTTTCCCCATTTTAATGAGAGAGAGAGAGCGAGCAAAGAGTGAGAAGGCTCAGGGCTGAGTGGAGCTGAGAAGCAGCAGCGTGGAGAGAGGCAGGGGGTGACGAGGAGCTGGCAGAGTGTGCTGTGGCTGATTGAGGTTACCAGCTGTGAAATCCTCATCTTGGTGCTGACAAGGTGAGAGCTGGTCTAAGGCGGGGCCCCCGGGGCAGGAGGCCAGTGGGCTGTCACAGGAAATAACACACACCGGGGGATGGCTGGGGAGGCGCTTGCCTCTGGACACTGGCATGTCAGCTCCTAAAGACACCTAGAAAAATGGCTGGGTGCAAAATCCCCAGTAGCTTAGAGGAGCACTTGTCTGAGCTCAGCTCCTTCCTAGGGCGACAGAATTGACCACGGTCTCTCAGGAGACGGGGCACCTGTGTCTTTGTAAGACACGGAGATGCTGGCCGAAGTTCACGTCCGGGCCGTTTTAGGCATGCGTGAATGTTTATTCCAGAGCTGAAGAAAGCGAGAGCAGAGCAGCAGAATGGCCTGTGTGAGGTCATGCGGCCAGGAGAGCACAGAGCTCGGATGCGCGGCCAGATCTTGGGTTCTTGGGTAACAACTCTTTATGCCTCCTGAGCCCAGGGATGAAAAAAGAGCACCATTGTCCCCTCCCAGTTGTGCCTGGGGGAGCTTTGTCCATGCAATGTCATGCAGAGACAGCAACAAGGGCCTAAAGTCTTAGCCCTCATGGAGCTGCCTGGTGGGCAGAGGACAGGACCACCGGGGACAGGCACTGTGTCTCAGGGATGGTTGGCTCTGGGCTGGGACGAAGCAGAGGGGCAGAGGAAAGGGGGGCCTGAGACAAGTCAAATCTGTAATATTGTGAAAGACAAAGTAGCGTGCCTGGGTTCAAATCCCAGCTCTGCCCCTTACTGGCTGTGTGACCCATAGCAAGTTACTCAACCTCTCTGACCGCCAGAGAGGAAAGGCTTGGCCACCATTGCTACCATGTCATTTCTTCAGAGGAGAGTGAGGAGCAACTAGGGTGAGAAGCAGTGTATCACTGAGGTTTGCCAAGGTCACAGGCGAATAAGGACTCTGGCTCCAAAGGTTTTTCAGTGCCCCTCAGAGGAAAGACATGGATGCAACCAAGGGCAGCGTAGGGGATGAGTTAATTAGACAGAGTGAGGAGAGCTGTGAGCAAGAACACCATCCATAGATGAGGGTGTATGGACCAAGAACGGGGCCCAGGGGACTCAGATCAGGTCCAGTAGGAACACCTCAAGGAGATGGATTGGGGAAATCTAAAGTCTGTGCAATCAGCAATCAGCTAACCTTTTCTGCTTCAACTTGAAAAGCAAAGTCTGCTGATTGCAGAGACCAAGTCATTAGGGGAATGCATATGGTGCCCCAAACTGTCCCTGGGGCAGACCAAACAAGACCCCGGCCAGAGACAGCTCAGGCAACACAGAGGAGGTCCACAAGGAGAAGGGGACACAAGGGAGGTGCCCGCTCTCCGATCTGGGAGTCTGGGGCTTTCTTCCACCCTCAAGACATGTGACTAACAATGCTTGGGTTTGAATCAGGGCTGCCATATGCAAACAGGGTTGCGTTTTGAGGCCACGTGTGAAGCTGGTCTCCTCTGTTATTCTCTCTTTAGAGACTTGAAGCATGCAGAAGTTGGGGGAGAAATTAGGATATGAAACTATTCAGATAGTAAGATGTATACAGCAGAAACCCACTAATAAATACATCCTATTCCCATGTTAATCTATAACTACAGTAATGGTGATATACCCATTATAATGACATGCAACATATTACTATATATATTATATGTTCATTACATGTAGACATATATTCATATGCCATTCAGTCACTCAACAAACATCTACTGAGCACTTACTATGTGCCAGCACCAACCTACACACAGGTCATGCAGATAAAGTCCCAACTTCTCTGGAGCTTACATTCTTACAGGGACCTAATCTCTCTGTATTGCTGGTGTTTAGAACATAGCAAGCACTCAATCTATATTTGGGGATCGAATGAATGGTGTCACTGCATGACTATACATGGTGAATGAAGGAGGGACCTGGGTATTACATTCATGAATGCATACATAATACACACCATGCATACAGAGATAAATACAGCGAAAGTAGTGTGTATACTTCTGACCTCCCCAGCATTGCTTAAGAGAATCATTAACCCTTGTTAAACTCCCAAGCTACTCCCCCTGGAGCACGCCATGTAGAGCTGCCCGTGGGAGGTCGTTCATACCATAATTAGTGGCTGCAATTAAAATCGTCTCCTTTTGGAAAACTGTATGGAGGTTCCTCAAAAAGTTGAAAATAGAGCTACCATATGATCCAGCAATTCCACTACTGGGTATTTACCCCAAAGATACAAAAGTAGGGATCCGAAGGGGTACGTGCACCCCGATGTTTATAGCAGCAATGTCCACAATAGCCAAACTGTGGAAAGAGCCAAGATGTCCATCAACAGATGAATGGATAAAGAAGATGTGGTATATATAT
>NC_138381.1:64380940-64392141 GCF_054177405.1 Leptonychotes weddellii
AAAAAAAAAAGACCATTTTGTCAAAAAAACAAAACAAAACAAAACAAAAAACCACTGTTTGTTTTCTTTGCCTAGGGCATCTTTAGGGGACAATGGTCTCTTGTCTGCAAATGCACAGGACTCTCCATCCTTTCGAGGTGTACCCAAGAAAATTAATTTCATGTAGTTCATATTATAGATCAGACTATCTGAAACACCCCCGAAACCTGATGAAAACTCACTTTGTCATTTTCTTCTGATTCACTAAAAATATATAGAAACTTCATGTTACAGAGGCCAGCACTAAAAAAAACCTTACACACAAATACATTTGCTAGTATAAATACATATAAATACACATGAACATGTGTGCACGTGTGTCTATTTAGATACATATGCATGAACAGTCCCGGTCTGACACGTGCCTCTACTTAATTGATATTTATTAAATTATTACATGAATATATTTATTTCTATTTTCTCACATGGGCAGGTCCTCTGCTAAATGTATGAAATGTCTCATCTCACATGGTCTTTATAAGCCCTCAGTCAAGTGCAATACAAAAACATAAAAGTAACTCAAGAACATTACAACAAAGTAATAGCAGTGTTATTATCTCTGAGTGGTGAGATATCAGGTGATTTTTGTTTCCCTTTTTATACTTGTCCAGACCTTCTGCAAAGGATATGAATGACTTTCCTGATCAGAAAGTTAAAAAATATAGGATTTTACTTCTGTCTACCCTGTCAGGAACAATCCCCTGGACCACCTGGTCAGTGCCTCCCACGGCAGCCTCATTATCCCCATTTTACAGATGAACAGACTGAGCCTCAAAAAGGTCAAATCACTTGCCCACGGTTGTGCAGTCAAGACACAGTGATCTGCTGCCAGACCCAGGTGTCCTGACCCCAGCCCACAGCTCTTTTCTACTTTGCCTCTAATTGCTCCTGCTTTATCCAAGGATGCTTGTGTCTCCAGAGGTAGGGGCAGTTTGCCCAGAAAGAAATGAGGAGATGATGAGGAACTGCCACTGTTTCATTCAAATTGTCCCAGGGTCACTTGCCTGGGAGAAGTGAGGCTGTGGAGGAATAAAAAGCCCTGTGAACTGTGTCCTGGCCAGAGTTCAAGGTCATATTGGCAATGGAGCAAGCACTAACATGAGTGTTCAGTCTCAATCTGGGAAAGGAAAGACTTGGTGTACCCAGTAGAACACCCAAGATTATGCATTCGATTCTCTTATTTAAGATGACAAAAGAGCCCAACCTTCAACAAAAAAGGGACTAGGGAGAAGGTGGTCATCACTATGCAAGGTCCTGTCTTCATAACCCTCCTGCAAATTAATTGTTTGATTCTATGTTTATCATGTGGTTAAGAGACACAGAGAGACTCATCAAAGATCCCAAAGTTACACAGCCAGTAAGTGACACACAGATCCAAGCTCAGGCCTGCCTATTTCCAAAGGGTCAGTCAATACCTGACAACTCCTCCCACCCTTTTTACTACACCAGTGGCAGGCATGTCCAATCGATCACTGCATAGACCCAGGCATTCTAGGGCCAGAGTCCACTGTATGAGCTATCAAGCTAAGCACTTCTTTTTTTTATTTAAAGATTTTATTTATTTATTTGTGTGTGAGAGAGAGAGACAAAGAGCATGAGTGGGGGTTGGAGCAGAGGGAGAAGGAGGGAGAAGCAGGCTTCCCTGCTGAGCAGGGAGCCTGATGCGGGGCTCGAACCTGGAACTTCAGGATCATGACCTGAGCCAAAGGCAGACGCTTAACCAACTGAGCCACCCAGGCATCCCCAAGCTAAGCACTTCATCCAGTGGTCCATCTACCAGCATCAACCCCAACTCCCAACACTGCCACAATTTACTCAACCCTCCTGGACATGCCTCCTGTGTCCTCACTACTGACCATCTGTTGGTCACACAGACCAAGTCTGGTACAATATGGGAGGAGGCTATGCAGGGAGGTGAATTCGAGAGGTGGGGGATCATCGGGCACCATCTTGGAAGCTGACGAACACAGTAACACTGGCCGTTCTTCACGTATAGGCCCCATCTCAATGGACTCTACCACCCACAAAGGAAAACACCATAGCCATCCTGAACTTCCTCCCATTTCTAGAAACACATCTGTTTATAGGTTGAATTGTGTCCCCCCCGCCTCTCAAAATAAGTTGAAATCCTAATCCCCAGTACCCCAGAATGTTACTGTATTTGGAGACAGGGTCTTTACAGAGGTAATCAAATCAAAATAAGTTTATCAGTGGGCCCTAAGCCAATATGACCGGCGTCCTTATAAAAAGAAGAGAAATTTGGAAAAAGACACAGAGGCACAGAGGCAAACCCACGTGAAGACACACAGGGAGAGGCGCCACGTGTAGACAGGAGATTGCAATGATGCATCTCCAAGCCAATGAACATCACAGATAGCCAGCAAACCACCAGAAGCTAAGAGAGATGCATGGAGCCCTTCCTTCTCCAATAGCTATGGGGGAGCACAGCCCTGCCAACACCCTGATTTCAGACTTCTGGCCTCCAGAGCTGGGAAATAATTCTGTTTTTCTAAGCCACTCAGTGTGGGGCACTTTGATCCGGCAGCCCTAGCACACGGATATAACACCATCTGATCTTTTCTTTTTCTTTGAAACGCCATTGCTTTTCTTTTCTAGTTCCAACAGGGTTCCCTATGGAGAATTTAGAAAATAAAGTGGCAAAAAAAAAAAAAAAACCATTAAAAATTGCCCTTAAGTCTGTTACTCTTAATGAGCAAGTTGGTGTAGTTCCATCCTGTGTTCATTTCCACACGTGTGTCTAGATACATCTATATAACACCTATTCAGATAAAACGGTTTTATGTTAAAGGCAGAATGGAGTTAGCCATGCAGACAAGCAGGGAAGCCCGGGATCCCCATCTCACCAGTCTGGCTTGCCCAGGATTGCCCATTATCTTGAGGAAGAAGAGCTTGGGACTCCAGACACCTGCTTGCAGCCCTCCTTCTCCCTGCCCGTTTTCCTAACTAATTGTTTTAAAATGCCCCCAGCTATCACCTGAAGGCTCTTACAGCATTCTGGAAAAATGAACATTTTAGGCAGCTTGGGCTGTTCAACATCGAGCTGGTGAAGATCTGGCCTGCGGAAGGTCTAGCTGTGCGTACTTGCCATGCGCTTGCACACATCACTGATGCAGCCCTGGACACACACACCATATACCAGGCCAGAGCAGGAGGCCGCCTGGCCGAGGTTGCTGGGCCACTCCCTGGGTGACCGAGGCAGAACTAGAACCTAGGTCCTCTCTCCGCTGGAAAGTGAGCTCCTCTCTTTACTATTTCTGTTTCACACCCTTTGGATCATGAGCCATTTTTGCTTAAACCCCCGGCCCCCACCACTTGAGCAATTAATGGTGCCACGGTGCCAATGATGAGGAGGGGGCTTTGTGATTCTTGTGGTCCTGAGTTTCCCCCAATGGGTGGGGAGTGGCAAGGGGGCACAGACTCCTCGGGCAGGCCCTAGACCCCTGTACAAGAAATGTGGTTGAGGTTCTCTCAGACCAATGGGAAGGGGACAGCCAGGGGGAGGGAGGTGATCAGGCTTTGAGGCAGGAGGGTGCAACTTGCTATGAGTGAATCACAAGGTTTGCAAGTTAAATTAAATTCAAATTTAAATAGAACAGAATAGAATAGAATAGAATAAAGTGAAATAAAATAAAATAAACCCAACTCCCTAAACTTCCTTACAGCTCTAGCTATTCAGAGCTCAGAGCTTTCCCAGCCCTAAAACTGCCCCCCAGGCTGGGACTTCTAATGCAGTATCTTTATACCGGGGCAAAGAAGGACTGCCCACCCCTCTCAAGGCTGACACCTGCAGGGCCTTCACAAAGCCCTGCCGGCCACAGACAGCCATCCTGACCTGGAGTGAACTTCCAAACACCCCAGCCCTGACTCCCCAGAGTCACCCACCCAATTGCTTCCTGGAAAAAAAAAGAAGAAGGAGGCATTTCATTTTTTCTGCTCAAATGCAAATATGACATATCTGTGCCACCCAATTTTCCTGACAGAGGAATAATTATATCAACATAATTAAGTCTCCAATGCAAAAATTATCTGTACTACATACACCGACTCTATCCTTCCCGCATCAGAGAGCCATTGTTCAGGGTGGTAATCACCAAGCCACCTTTGACATGTCTTATTTCAATTTAAATGGAAATGAAGCTCATATGTCTTCTCAGCCCACTAGTCCATGTGATTGCAGAAATAGGGAAACTGGACTTTGAAATTTCTCAGATGTCCACTGGGTTCTGTACCCAGAGAGGGTAGCGTGAGAACGATTTATCCCATACCCCCAGGTCCCTACTCTGGGCCTCAAGTAGCTCATCGATACAATGCGCTAATCTCCTGCATCTTTCTTCTGCTCTCTATTCATGGTCCTAGAGATGGTGTCCATCATCATCCCCTAAGCGTTCTCTTGCTGTCTTAAACTGCTGTCCCTCTCTTCCATCCAGCCCCCTGTCCGTACTGTCTCCCAGAAATCACCCAAGGGAGAATCTCTGTAATCTGATAATGTCCTTTCCTGCTTAAAAGGCTCCTGTTCCTCATTTCTCACAGTCCAAACTGTGTGGTTAAGCCTAGAGAGCCCTTCATAGTCCCCCAGCCCACCTTCTGAGGTTCTTCTCTTTCTCCTGCCCACGCTCTACACCCCACTTCTTGGGAACTCCCATGGTCTTAGAGCTCCCAAACATGCCACGTTCCTTCCTGCCTCTGTGCTTTTGCATCTACTGTTTCTCCATCTGGAATGCTCTTCCATGTCGACAAGTGAACTCCTACTCATCCTTCAAGACCCATTTCATAGTCACTTCCTCCATGATGTCTTCTCCATCACCTACAGTCTGACCCCAGGCCAGTCTTGTCCCCCACCTACCCTACCCTCAGTTTCCTCATCTATAAAGTGGGAATGACTTCAGCATGGCTGTGCTGTGGGACTAGCTGGGGGCTCACGGGTGGAAGGTGTTTGCCATACTGCATACAATGTAGCAAGTACTCCATAAACATCAGCTCTCTTTCTTGTTCCCAGAACGGCCGGGTGACAGCCTGTGAAGCATGACAGGTTGACAGGGGCTCTGCTATTGTGATGCTTTCTCACATTCCCCCCCACCTCCCCTGGCCCTCTCGTGCTCCTCATTTAGGCATCCAGGCCACTCAACCCTGCACCCCACTAGCCGTACTGATTTAAAGCCCCAGACCTGGTCCCCCAAATCCCCCTTGTCCCCTTCTCCACCAAAATATGCTCCTCTTTGTCCCATTTCCTCACCATCAGCTCATGAGTCATGCAAACATGCTGAAGAATCAGATAAAATCATTATTGCCAGCATGCTAACCCCCACCCCACCTACCCTCAGGTTAAGTCTCGTCCTTGTTAGCATCTTTATGTGTCCGGAGCATCCCAGGGGGGCCTTGGCTCAGGATTACAGACACTGCCTATGAGTCCAGGAACACGGCCCCCCAAATAAAGTCATCCAGGCCAGCAGTGACTGAAATGATTGTACCCCAACAGGTGCTCACAGCCAGGGAGAGGCTGCACAGCAGTGAGATTGAGAAACACACCAGACCTGAGAGCTGGACACGGGTCCCGCCTCCGCCCTGACTCCCCAGCAGCCAGGACCCCATTTTAGTGTCTGCCCCCTCCACAGAGGGCATCAGTCCCTCCCTGTCTGCAGTCGAGACCGTTGTGAGGCCCCGATCATGTCCATGTGCTTCGTAAACTGTGAAGAGCTGCATGCACACAAGATCATTATTTATCGCACAGCCTCTTCCCCTCTCCAGAGATCCACTTCTCTTCAGGCACATCCGATCGCTTCGTAACGACTGAAGCCCCAGCCAGCGTTCCCAACAAGCCCAAGAACCATCACACATGAACCCGAGTAAACAGAAACAGACCCTCCCAGGTACATCAACCTTCATTAATCGTCTTGTGTTCTTAGACGCATCCCCCCGCTCAAGAAGTGATCAGACAGGACGTGGACCGGAGCCGTGGGTACTGGTGATCAATGCCAGATCCTGGCCCTCCCCGCGCTTGGACCACGGTCAATGCTGTCTGGCTGAGAAATGGGTGGAGGTGGGAGCTACTGTCAGAGAAAACAGTGCATGTGACATTAACAGCTAAAGATGCTGATAAACAGCGTGCAGCCAGGCGTGATAATGACCAGAGATTAAGACAATGATTTCCGGACTTGATTGGCTTCCATCTGCTGAGGCAAGAGGATGTTCCAGAGACGCCAACACCCTGGCCTCATCTTGAAGCAGCGGAAAGTTACACTTATTGATTGGGAAGTCGGCTTTTTTTGTTTGTTTGGTTGGTTGTTATGACTCTCATTTCCTTGTGCTACTTTTGGGGGTGGAGGATAGTTTCAAGTTTTCACTGACTCCTCTAATTCACGATGTGGCCTCCAGACAGGGGTTCTGGGTGGATTTTTGTTGTCTGGACTGAAGAGGACTCTGCTAGAAAGAAGTGTTACTGACATTATTGACGTACTGACATCAACTGACAATTGACATGGACATGGGGAGGGAGATCATTCTTTGCTCGGGGTGCGAGGAATGTGGCTGTCCTATGCATTTCAGGATGAACATCAGCATCCTTGGCCTCGACCCGGTAGATACCAGCAGCAACCCTGTCCCCAAGTTGTGCCATCAGAAACGTCTCCAGATACTGCAAAATATTCCCTGAGTGGCAAAATCCAATACAGCTGAAAGCCAAGCTGAAGGCAGAAGGGCAGGCAGGAGACATCACTTTGGAAAAGACACAGACTCTGAATGAGACAGATGTGAATTTGAATCCTGAACAAACCACTTCTTGCTGTGTACCTCATCTTAAAAAAATCAACCTCCCCCTTCCATGACTTCAGGGGGTCTGGAATAAGGAGAGAGTATAATACAGTGCCAGCCACCCCAAGGGAGGTGCTTGGGCCGGCAGCATCACTTGGTTGCTGGTTAGGAATGCAGATGCTCAGGCCCTGTCCCAGATCTGCTGATGCAGGATCTGCATTTTAACCACATCCCCAGGTGATCTGCGTGCACGTGACATTCGTTCGAGAAATGCCAGCATTGTGATCAGGAGCTTACATTTCAGAGTCCAGGAGACTGATTACATGTCCCAGTGCTAATCTTTCCTACTTCTTTAGCCTTGGGCAAGTCACTTCATCTCTCTAAGCTTTTTTAAAAAAAATTGTGTAAAATAGAGGAAAAAATATTACCTCACTCATAAGGTCGAAAGTGCAGCTTTAATTAGACAAATCATGGAGAGCATGGAAAGCACTTTGCCCCGTGTCGGCCCTGTAGCAGACAGGCAGTAAATGTTTCCAGACTGCCCCCTCCTCCTTTGAGATGCCTCCCAGACTATAACATTAGGAAGCCCGGGCTCCCAGCAGGGGAACACAGACCCCGGGGAAGCTCCCTCCATACACTTTTGTGATCTTCCTTTTGATGGAGTCTAAAATTGTATCAGCCACTTGGCCACTCATGGTCCATTTATTCATTTATTGACTCAGCGGGAAAGAAAAACAACTCCTAGGCGGTGTGCGCTCTCTCTCGTGCCCTCCACATCTCAAGGTTATGGCCCAGTGGCATGTGCCTCTCGGATGAACAGCTTCATCAAATCCACCTCGCAGCTGGGACCCACTGGCTCTTGCCAGCTCCATCCATCCTGCCCTCCCCGGCTCTCAGGGTCAGCTCGAGCCTCTCATTGAGGGGCTTGGCTCGCGGGGGCTGCCGGCACTGGAAGGCAGGCCTCACTGGCCCCTCTCGGTGCAGGCACGTGGTTCTTTGCCTCTCTCCCAGTGCCGGGGAAACATGTTAGCCACGGCCCCCAGAGGCTAGATGGGGGACGTCCTGCAGTCCCCCTCCTTATGGCAATGAGAAGAGCCATAAGTGCATGAAGAGGGAATCAGAAAGCAAGTGGCATGTGGCCTGGGCGGCTCCATCCTGGGGAAGAAGCCTGGGAGGAACTGGGAATAAGATGGGAACAAAGGGGGAGAATTCAGATTACACACCAAATGGTTATGTTGGCATGAGATTACACCTGCGGTCCACCAATAGGTGGCTATTGAGCATTTGATATGTGGCCAGTGCAAAGTGAGCAGCTGAATTCCTAATTGTATTTAATTTTAATTAACTTACATTTAAATAGCTCCATGAGGCGGGTGGCTACCACATTGGACAGCACCACTCCAGAGGATTCATATATGTTGTAGTGAGATAGAAAATAATCTAGGGGTGCCCGGCTGACTCTTGATCTCAGGGTCAGGAGTTCAAGCCCCACATTGGGCGTAAAGATTACTTTTACAAAAATTTTTAAAAAAGAAGAAGAAGAAAAGAAAAGAATCTGAACATCTGGGAAACCACCGTGCTTCACCTGTCCTGACTGCTGGAGAGAAAACAAGAGAAACTCCAAGTTTCTAAGAGCCCTTGGGTTCAAAGTTTCTATGATTCTAACCTTCCAAGAGGTGTTATTATTCTATATTCTAAAGACTCAAAGTACTGAACGGCAGATGTGCCCAAGAAACCCTACTGATTACTACTGGCAGCCCCCACCCTCAGTTTTTAAAATCGCAGGCTCTCAGTTTTGCATATGCAAATGATTCATGGAGTCAACTCAACTGGGCAGAAGATATTTGAGCACCTACCGGATGTGTGGTTAACTTTTGGGCCCCACAATGGCAGAGTCAGGAAGAAAGTGATGCCTAACAGGAGGAAGTACATGGTGTAGCTGGGGAAAAAGGGTACAGAAGCAGAATAACAACATCCCTAGTACAGAGGCAGGAACCATAAGCTAAATAGGGTAGCTGACTGTGTGGTTAGAGTGTGGCTGGGAAGAAACGCTGTCTCTCATCTCTCCTAGCCTCTGTCTCCCCATCTGTAATATAGCCACGATGCAGTGTCTACATTAGGACTCCTGTGTCCACATGCATCTCCTGAGAGTCTTGCTAATGTGCAGGTCATGACTCAAAGGTGTGGAGTGGGGCCTGGGAGTCGGCATTTCTGCAGCCATGGCTGCTGGTCTGTGAATCACGCTTTGAAAAGCAGGTAGTAGGTCACAGGGAATTTGGGAGAATTAGCTAACATAAGGCATAAATGGTAGGCTGTTACATAAATAATAACCATAAAAAAAAAGTAAATATGAACTATATACAACCCAACTTAAAATCAACCTCCAGGGGCGCCTGGGTGGCTCAGTCGGTTACGTGTCTGCCTTTGGCTCAGAGCATTATCCTGGGGTCCTGGGATCGAGCCCCACATAGGGCTC
The DNA here is from genome assembly GCF_054177405.1 of Leptonychotes weddellii. Taxonomy (NCBI): domain Eukaryota; kingdom Metazoa; phylum Chordata; class Mammalia; order Carnivora; family Phocidae; genus Leptonychotes; species Leptonychotes weddellii. The sequence goes on from NC_138381.1 coordinate 64,390,224, forward strand.
CCTGGTCAGTGGGGAGCCTGTTTCTCCCTCTCCCTCCGCCTCTCCTCTCTGCTCCTGCTTGCTCTCTCTCTCAAATAAATAAATAAAATCTTAAAAGAAAATCAACCTCCAGCTAAAATCCATAATGGAAAACAACAACAACAACCCATGGGATCACAAATCAAGGTTCTACTTATACTTTTTCTATGAAGAGCAATCTTTTTTCCCCCTCTGGTTAAGTACGTCTTAACTATTAGCATCATCACAAAAATGTCGGAATTCTCCCGAAGATCCCGTCTGAAAATCATAGCAGTTAAAATGCAAACATAATTATTAGACTCTAAATGCAGTATCCTTGACTTGCAGTCTTTCATGATGGCCCGACATTAAGCCACAATGTAAACTGCTCCCTCTAACAACGGAAGTGTGTACACAGACTGTAGATGCGTATACTTGGGGTTTTCCAGCCAAGGCAGTGCTTTATAATGAACGTGGGGTGGGCTGAGCCAGGGAAGGCATTTGGGGGTGGGAGGGCTCTGGTAGAAACAGATGACAGCAGGACCATCCTTGGGAAACTGAGAGTGGATACACTTTCAAATGAGCTACAAAAACGTGTGTGTCACAGAACCCATCACCGTGGCTGGGGCCAAAGGAAAGCCTTCAGGCAGCCTTCTTTACTCCCGCACGTTTTTTAGCAGGGGTGAGGAAGTGGATACTAGGGAGACCTATTATTTATTTCCCTTTCAAATGTGCAAGATACTCTTTAATCTCCTGACTACCTTATAACTCATTTTATAGATGAGGAAGCTAAGACTCAGAGAAGATAGGTGACATGCCCCATAGTCTGGAAAGGCTAGAGCCAGGATTTAGGTTTAGCTCTGCCATCTGTCTCCTATTCCACTTTTCCTACTAATAGAGCTTAGAACAGGAGTCAGCAAACCACAGCCTGTGGGCCAAATGTGGCCCACTGTTTTTTTTTTTTAAATAAACTTTTATTGGAACACACATGCCCATTCATTCATGTACTATTTTTGGCTGCTTTTGCATAACAATGTGCAGAGTTTTGTGACAAAGTGTATAGGCTGCAAAGTCTAAAATATTTACTCCCTGGCCCTTTACAGAAAACATTTGCTGATCCCTGGCAAAGAGCATCCAATTGCTACCTGGGCACAACCTCGGGAGGTTTTGCCAGGCTCTCGGGAAGAGGTGAAAGCCATCTTCTTTCCTGAATTCCTTTCTTTTTGTTTGCTGAGAAGTGACATCAGTCTTCTTTTTTTCTCTCCACCCACCAGCCAAGGCTGGAGCCTAAAGGATTCCCCCCATGAATATTTGTTTATAAGCCTCTCTCCAGCGGGACGCTTTGTCTCCAAATCACTGCCAAACTTAATAACAGCATCGGCCACGTCATCTCCCACCAAAAACATACAGGAAACCTAGCTCTGCTGCCCAGCTGGGTGGATGTCAGCTGTGGAGAGCTGCAAATTGCCTAAACAAGAACAGATGTAGCTTGTTTTTGCCTTTCTTTTTCTATTTGAAAACTTTTCGGGGGGGAAGATGAGAATGCCGTTAGGGAAATGGATGTGTTGATTCTAATTATCTGAGCGGGCGGCCGAGGTGACTAGCGGCAGTATGGGCTCTGCATCATTTACCTGGAATGCAGCCAAGGCAAGGCTGGGGAAAGGGCAGAATTCCAATGAAGTCAGTGCCCAGGACACTGAACAGAAATAAGGAGGCATCCATGAACCCACGGTTACAAGGGAGGACGGCACATGGGGGACAAGTTTCTCAGAATTGTCAAACTGGAAATCATCCAACCACTGGCCTAGGCTTCCACCTCTGTTCTGAAACTCAGAGTTGGCCTGCTCTCAAAGGGTCTCTGAGGTGCTGTCTGCTCTGGGTCTCATTCTTGGGGTGATGATGATGATAGTGAAGATGATGA
>NC_138381.1:64392241-64418902 GCF_054177405.1 Leptonychotes weddellii
GATGATGATGGTGGTGGTCATGGTGGTCATGATGATGGCCATTATGAGGATGATTGTGCTGGTGGTGATGGCCATTATGGTGGTGATGATGATAATGGTGGTGGTGGTGGTGGTGGCAATGATAACTGGGAACATCATGATGACGGTGGTGGTGGGGTGATGAGGATCATGATGGTGGTGGTAATGACGGGGCAGTGATGTTGACGATAATGGGGGGATAGCGGTGGTGGTAATGATGACGAGGTGATGGTGGTAGTTAGTGATAACAATAGTGATAATGACGATGATGATGATAACAATGGTGATGGTGGTAGCAGTGATGATGATTGCTATGGTCTGAATGTTTGTGTCTCCCCCACCCCAAATTCTTATGATGAAATCCTAACCCCCAAGGTGAAGGTATTCGTCGCTTTAAGAGGTGATTAGGTCACGAGGGTGGAGCCCTCATGAATGGAATTACTGCTTTTATAAAAGAGGCTCCAGAGAGCTCCCTAACCTCTTCCACCATGTGAGGACACAACAAGAAGGTGCCAGCTACAAACTAGGAAGAGGGCCCTTACTAAAACACGACCATGCCGATGCCTCGATCTTGAACTTCCCAGCCTCCAGTGTTGTCAACCCTAAATTACTTTTGGCTAAATGCCACCTCATCTGTAATATTTTGTTATAGTAGCCCAAATGGACTAAGACACTGTTCATGGTGATGACAGTTAAGTTTGCTTTGCACCAGCCACCATGACAAGCATTTAAACACATTGTCTCATTAAATCTTCCTCCCAATGTTCTGAAGGAGTTGCAGTGACTATCCCCATTTTATAAGAGAACAGAGACACAGAGAAGGTGAGTGTCTTGACCAAAGTCACACAGGAGGGAAATGATAGGACTAAGATTTGCGTCTAGATCTCCTTACTTCCTTATCTTGCCCTTCTGACAAGCTCTTTCTTCATTCAACATGCATTTTTTTTTCATGCCTTGTATGTGCCCAGCAATGTTCTAGGGCAAAGGTGAGCACATTTTTTTTTTTTCTGTAGAGGGCCAGATAATAAATATTTGAGATTTTATGGGCTGAGTGGTCTCTGTCTCAGTCACCTCTGCCACTGGAGTGTGAAAACAGCCATAGACAGTACATAAAAAGTGGTGACTATGTTCTTTTTTTTTTTAAAGATTTTATTTATTTATTTGAGAGAGAGAGTTCTAATAAAGCTTTATTTACAAAACAAAACAAAAACGGAAGACAGGCCAGATTTGGCCTGCGGATTACAGTTTGCTGACCTCTGGTCTGGATCATGGGATGGCAAGCGGAGTTTTGTGGTGTGGCCTCAGGGGCCAGGGTAAGAATGGGGGAAGCCTGATGGGAGGGCTCTTCTTTGATTTACCACAAATCTGCTTTAGCTATGGTTTTAAAAGGGGGTGGGACGTGGGCTATTAAAACAACAACAACAACAACAACGTGGTACCCTCCGGACAGTCCTTGCTGTCTCCCAGCTGAGAGAAGCAAAAGGGTGCCTCTCTGCATCTCCCCAGAGATAAGGTGACACATCTGGAATCCACATCTGGAATCTGTGGTAGGTACAGAATCCACCTGGAAGGCACCAGAGAGAGGGAGGGTTCCACATGGATTCTGTCGCCTGCGGAAGGAGTGATTTCTCAGCACTGCAGTTTGCTTAACCAGACATGGAATTTCTACTGGTCTGAGTCTGAGGCTGCAAAAGCCTCAGATGGGATAAAGGAGCCTAAATAGCTTCCGGTTTGAGATGCTGCGACCCTGTGCAGAGGTCACGGGGTGCAGGGGTGTGCTCCTTCCAGAGGAGGCTGCCACCATGACCCACCCAAACCTCACAGCTCCATGAGCACCGAATTCTAGCCTTGCACACTGTCTCAGCAGCAAGGGCGTTAGAGATGAACCGATCCATTTTACAGAAAGAGAGAAAGGGAGCCCCTGCTCAGGGAGAGGCCTGACCCCAGGTCACACAGCCAGTAAAAGGCACAAGTGGGATTCCTGAATCCAGGCCCCCCGGCTTCCAGGCAAGCTCCTCCCATTAGAGGAGCTGTTCCCTTGGGGAGCAGGGAAAGGAAAATCAGGCTGCTCCCCTTCTGGATTCCTTTCCCCTTTCTTTGATCTGTCCTACTTATGGGACCTCCCAGCTGCAAGAGCCACAGAAAAGATGTAAGACAGAAAGGGGAGAAAAGTCGAGGGAGAGACAAGAGAATAAGTAGAGAAGAGAAAACATAAAGAGAACCTGGGGCAGAGCAGAGGAAAGCCTGTGAAGGTCAAGCAAGGCACACAGACAGGGCCTCGGCAGTGGGCTCTGCCCTCCAAGGGCTTCTCTCTGGAATCCATACCTCGTCCTTCCAGTTTTCCTTGAGGGAACTCTTCTTCCCCTAATCTCCATCAGCATGGTTAGGATAGGGCTGACTCTACCCCCGGATGCAGGGCTGGGCACATCTTCCAGAACCATCCAACCAGAGACTACCCCCTTCTGGCCCTGGTGCTCGCTTTAGGGATGGTCAGGGACCCCAAGCCAGGCCCATCAGAATCAGTGAGATGCCACTTCTGGACTTCTGTCTGAGATGTTGGGTGCAAGGAACCATCTTATCACTGAGGTTAATTTGCTGATCATTTTTCAGCCTGACTGCTGCCCCTACGAAAGAAAAGCCTTCCTGAGAAGGGGGATGGAGAGGAGGGTTCAGCCAGTGGTGTCCTGGTGAATATTTAAAACTGGCTGGGTGGGAATGGAGGAAGCCCTGGTTTGGAGCATTTACCAATTTCCATGGTATAAATTCTCCTTCAATCGCTACTGTCAATCTTCCAACCTGACATCCTCAAGCACACAGTTAGGAAAAGATGTGCACAATTAGCTCTGATGAGCTGGGGTGAGTTGGCCCTAATACACTGCATTCAACCCGTCAACATCATCTGAGCCCCTGAATTCCACTGGACCTGAAATCAGAGGTCACTAGATTTTCCATTGGATGAACCAATACATTCCCTTTCGCTTAAGCCAATTGGAATTTTGTTTGTCACTTACAACCCAAAGTGCCATAATTTAGACCAGTTCGCTCATCCTTTCCTGCTACATTACACTTGCAATTCCAAACCAGCCATTTCTCCCAGTAAAAGCCATTTTCTTTCCCACTTCTTGTGCCTATCCCCAAGTTTTGAGGTCTCCTTCTGCCTTCTCATTGTTTAAGCTCAGCCAAAATAAAAAAGGGCATCTAAAAGAGATGAATCACCCTTCCAACCAAATCAGTGTGTGGAATCAGAACATCGAGTCTGATTTGGGACCCCCTCGATTTCCTTGGGACCACTATCTTCTGAAGATGTCTAACCTTGCCAGTGATCCTGCTTTCAATCGTGAAGATTAACCTTCCCGAGCCTCTCTGACATGCAATTAAGTGAAGCATAATCTTATCTAAACAATTTGAATTGGATTTATTTGAATAATTTAATGTACACCTGCAACATTCAATCAATACCTGCCCCCCCTTCCTTCTTAACATAATTAACTTTGCACAGTTAAGTTACTCTAATTTCCAGCAAGTCTGAAGTGACAAAAGTTCAATCGGTGAAGTCTCAGGGGACAAGATTAGTATCTACTCTTCGGTTCACCATCTCAACACTCCATGCATTATTTGTAATTAGTATTAGCAACTTTAAATTCTGATTAATTACAGGAGAGCCTGTTCTCAATGCAGAAACAAAGCCACAAGTTGGGGAGTAATAGACCCAATTATTCCTAGGTAGGCTTTCCGTAATAGATTTTATTATCAAGATATCTCATCTCGGAGGCAGACGCAAAGGAACTCATTTCATTAGACGATACCACCTCTTGAATTGAGACAAGCACATTCATCCTTTGGGATAAAGATAGCTTGGAAGAATTCCGTCCCAGAAACGTGTCTGAGGCTAGTGGCATGGGGTCCCACATCCTTTTCAGGACCAAGTTTCTTTTGTAGAGAAACCTTTGTAGGGAGACAGACAGGAGCCCATGGTGCCCAGAAGGGGGCAATGATATAAATACCCACATCTCTCCTTGCTAGCTCACTGAGAATGCAGGAGGCCATGATGGGTGGGAAGTGAAGCAGTCTGAACAGGGAGTTTATAAACGTGTTGGGCCATTTTGGATCACACTGAAATAACAGGGCAGTAATTAGGAGAGCTATCTCCCTATCAGAGGAGCCATAAGAGGTATTATTTACACCCTGCTCATGGCCCCAAATGCCCTCCATATGGAATGCCTTTTTAAATACTTCAGTTCCCAGCCAAAATAATTCATCTTTATGCTCTGAAGTTCCCGGTCATTTGCAGGAGGAAAACACAGAGAAGTTTTTTTGTTTTTGTTTTGTTTTGTTTTTGCTTTATTTTTTAAAGGAAACCCTTAAATCGGGCTTTGGTGAACGCCTCCTGGCAAAGCGGTGAGAGAGGGCTGTGTTTCCAAACTACAGTTTAGAAATATGGGTCTTTGGGTGGCCAAGAAAACCCAACAAGAGAAACCGAGAATGAACATGAAACTAAGGTCCTTACCAGATGTGGCCAGATTCTCAGACGACAGGAGGAGGCGGACAAGAGGGAAAGATAAAGGAGCTCGCGTGATGGACAGAGTGAGAACATGGGGTGAACCACTCAGAAAAGAGTAGATGGGGTCATACCCGTTTGATACACTAAGGCAAAGACCTTCCGATGACAGAGTTGTGACAGTGAAGTCATTTCACTTAAAAAAACAGTCCGTGAATCATGAGGTTTGATTTAAGAGCCTTTGGACCCCAAAGCTACCCTCTTTCCACTCGACACCATAACCTCCTAACTGGGGCATGGTGACCCCACCCCAAGGAGACTCCAAGCAACTGGTGTTCAGGAAGGGGTTCCTACCAGCATGCATGAGCCAACTGTTAAATTTTCCAGAACTTTGCAGGCCGGTTGTCCAACACAGCTACCATTAAGAATTAAACGGTACAAACTTATAAGTCAATAAATCATATTAAAAACAAAGGAAACCACACACTCAAAATGCATTGCTTCCTAATTATTTTAGCACCATTTTACTATCATCCGTGCTTTTAAAGTGTTTGGTCTCTATCCTACATGGAGGGTGGCCTCCCAACTCTGCGTTCAGTGACGTCATGTTGTTAGCTTGCAGTCAGCCCTGGTGGGGGATTTGAGAACACTACACACCAGGACTCACCTGCTCTGGAGAGCTGATTGTTAAACTCTTGCTAGCACATGACTGGCCCAAGCTTTTCTCCTGGGAGTGCCTTCCCAGACCCAAATTCACTCCAACCTCTTGATCACATCAAGGGGAGGTCTCCTCCTTATGGGGAGTAGGGAACCCCCCCACCCCAGTTCAGAAGAGAGCCAAGACCCTCATGGCTAGTCCATTGTCTGTTTCAGGCCTCACCTTCTTTCCACTTCTCCCCCACCCCAAAGGTGGAAAATACACCCCCAAGTAACACCCAATAAATAATTCATGGGCCATATATAATTGATGTTGGATTTAACAGAAGTAGAGCCGTAAGTGGTTGTCTATTAACTATTTATGATTTTGCCCGGGTGGCTGACAAGCCAGGCTCAGTGAGGAGATCACACCCATGCTCCCATGTTTTATTTAAACATTATTAAAAGTACACAGTCTGCAGCAAGGCCTTCCATTCTGCTCAGAATTAGGTTCTGCTGTGAAGTCACCTCTGGGGCAGGCCTAAATTTGGGACTGGGTTTTACAGACATCACTCTTGTCCTTTCCCTCTGAGTGTAGGGTGTTAAGCTGCCCTCCTCCTCCTGTCCGTGAATTCCTCTCCTCCCAATGTGCATGCCCCTTCCGGTTTTTCTGTGACCTCGGGTACATCCCATCACCCCGCTAAGCCTATTGGGTCATCTGTAAAGTGGGGAATATCATGAGTCTTGCCTTCAGAGTTACTGTGAGGGTCACGTAAGAGCAGTGATCTCAATGGGGATGCTTTTGCTTCCCAGGGCACATTGGCAATGTCTGGAGATATTTCTGATTGTGATGACTTAGAGTTGGGGGAGGGGTTGGCATCCAATGGGTAGAAGCAGGGAGGTTGCGAAATATCCTACAAGGCACGGGCCAGCCCCCCCAACAGACAATTATCCAAACCCCAAAGTCAATAAAGTCTAGACTACAGAATCAGAACCAAATATTACTTTTTATGACTCAATTTAAAATATATATATACTCGAATGAGGAAATACTATGTGTCTAAAACTTACTGAGTAGGAGAATGGGTTTGAGTTGGTCAGATTCTGACTCTGCCACTTGCTGGGAATGTGACTTTGGCGAAAGTGCTTAGGCTCTCTGGCTCTTAGTTCCTTTTTTGGTAAAATAGGGATAATTTGCTCAAAAGGAGAGGTTGGAATGAGAGAACCCATGTAAGTGCTTAGCCCAAGGCCCAGCATGCAGTAAGTAATAAACAAGCACTAACTCCCCCCAACATCACTAACCATCCACCATCATGGGCATGGGATGGGATGGGGAAGTAGAGCCAGTAGATTTAGAATAAAGTTTAAGTAGAAAAAGAATCAGTTAGAGGAAGAGTGAGAGATGAAAGAAGAAAGAAACCTGTGATATCTATTAAGTCCCTACTGTGTGCTATCATTGGGCACCTTTAGATAAATGATCTCATTTGAGCCTCAATACCAACCAATGAGATCGGCTGCATTATATCCACCCCCGCCCCATTGTATAGCTGGTGAAACTGAGGTCCTGCCATGTTAACTTAGCTGCCCAAGCTCTCTGACTCCAAGTCCAGTGCTCTTTCTAATGTCCTGTAAGTGAGCTGAAGAGTGTCTCCCCAAAATTCATGTCCACTGGGAACCTCAGAATGTGACTTCATTATAAACAGGGTCTTTGCAGATGTAATTAGTCAAGATGAGGTCATATGGGATTGGGGGGGTCCTAAATCCAATGACTGGTGCCCTTATAAGAAGAGGAGAGGACACAGAGGCAGAGAAGGGAAAGAAGCCACGTGGACACAGAGGCCGAGGTTCAAGTTATATTGCCACAGCCAAAGAACACCCGGAGCCACCAGAAATTGTAGGAGGAAGAACGGATTCTCCCCCACGTCCTTCAGAAGGACTGTGGGTCCTGCCAACACCTTGATTTCAGACTCTGGCCTCCAGAACTGCGAAATAATAAATTTACGTTGTTTTAAGACAACCAGTTTTTGGTAATTCGTTACGGTAGCCCCAAGGAGCTGTGCATCCTTGCTCCACCCACACACACAAGTCAAAGCAATTATTTGGCGGGATGAGAGAGAAAGAGAGACAGAGGTGACGTGTCTGAACCTACACACGTGGCGGACAGGTGAGAGCTGAAGCAGGTGTAGGGGTGGGAGGAAGGGATTCTGTAGCTGGCATTCAACAGAGGAGCTGCAATGAGAAAGAAGGAAAAGAGAGAAAGGAAGAAGAGGTGAACAGAGTCGGTGTTTATGTCCCTGACTGTGGTGTGTCTCTGCCCTTCTGGAAACCCAGACATTGCCTAACACACAGCAGGCATTCATTAGACACTTCCTGAATGCAGGTGTGAAGAGGCCACGATGAACAGCATCGGACAACTGTTCTTCCAAAGCCGACAACTAATACCGCCTCATCGTTTGAGACACCCACGTGGTGCATCCTCCACGCACTCTTCTCTGCGTCTCCTGGTTATACCAACCCACTTCCTCCTCTGCCCACACGTCCCGTCTTGTATCAGAACAATTTAGGGGTGCCTGCATCTCCTCCTCTTGATCTTGAGATCTCCAAGGGCACAGTTCCTGGGCCATTCATGTCTGCATGATGGGGTGAACACAGGGGGAGGTGGGAAGAGAGAGGAGGTGCTCTCCCCCATCCCTAGTAAGGGGTGGGGATAACAGTAAGGACTTCCTGGAGGTGGGACCTGACTTGAGTTTGAAGGTTGAGTAGGCAGCAGAGGGATGCATGGGAACAAAGATGGTGAGTCAAGAAACAACATGGCACTGGGGCCTTTCATGCTTGAGTAGAGCATGCAAGGTGATAAGAAGCAGGCAACCAAAGGCAGAAGGATCCACAGAGGCTAGATCTCAGAGGCTCTGGGAAGGAGCTGGGATGTGGTTCTGAAGACAGTGGAGAGCCACGGAAGATTTCTTAGTTTGAAGAGCAACCCAGTAAGACGTGTCCCTTCTGGAAAGATCTTCTGCAGGGACGAGCCAGAGTGGAGGGAAAGTGGGGAAACAAGTTGGAAGGTAACTATAGAGCCCCAGACCAGAGGGGATGGGGCTTAATTAAACACAGTGGAAGCAAGGATGGGAGGAAGATGGGAGGGGATGGATTTTTAAAATACCCAAAGAGAGTAAAACAGCAGGCCTGGCCATTAATCTGTGTAAGCCAGAGAGGGACAGGCCACTGGAATTTCTGGCGTGGGTCACCGGGTGGTGCACTAAGAGTAAGCAGAAGTCTAATCTATGTTTTCCAAGGCCTGGGAAGTTTTGAAAAAGACACTTGGCTCAGAGGAAAGTTGAGGTTAGGGAGTGAGGCCAAGGTGTTGGAGGGTAAACCCAACAGGTGCGGCCTCCAGAACAGGTGCATCTGGCAGAAAGCAGGCAGAGGGTAGGCCTTCCTGTCACCATCAGCCCTTCCAGCTGCCCTTGACCTCCCTCGGTTACCCTGCCCCAGGATTGAGGTGGTTTCCCCTGGGCTCTGTAACTATTGAAAAACAACAGGACATAAATCCACAGATGAGCTGTCTCATCGCTCCCATGACAAAGGGACTTGAATGATTTAGAGCCAGAATATTCTTTTTCTCCATAACGGCTCCTGGGGTCACCAGGAATAGTACATTTACTAAAATTAATGGCAAAATCTCATTTTTCTTTTTTCCGGGAAGAGAAGTTCCATTGGCGGGGTAATTGATCCTGATCTGGACGTGCCGGTGAGCCAGCTAGGGGTGTAAATCATTCACACGAAACAACTCGCAGCCCTTTAAACCAACACCAACAGTGACAAATGGCGCAGTCTGGGACAGGCGGAGGGAACACAAAACGGAGATCCATCACCATCCTTCCTGCTTCTCACCGGGGCCCAGCGGGGGTGATCTTTTCGGGGGTCTCCCATGGCAGAGCCATTTCTCAGCAGGATTGGGCCGAAAGGGCAGGGTGGGGTCACGGTGACAGCTTTAGAGCTGGACACATGGGGACGCCCATTCCCACCTCCGCCACTCCCAACACTGCAGCCCTGGGCCAAGCGCCTCATGTGTCTGCCCCCCCACCCACATTCTCCACCTGCTGGGCTTGGTATCAACGTGAAAGAAAACCACATCTGCAAAGGGCCTAAGCTTAGCATGAATGAATGAATGAACGAATGCATGCATGCATGCATGCTTGGACTGGGGAGTTAAAAAATTCATTCTATCCCTCCCAGGGAGATTTGAACTTAAAGCATGGGAAGTGAATGTATAAAATACACGAATAATGGCTTTTGCGATATCTCTCCATTCAGTGTGAGCTCCTTGAGGGCAAAGATGTGTCTTGTTCCCCGCTAGATCCCCAACACTGAGCACCGGGCATGGCCCGTGGGAAAAACTGAGGCTACCTAGCTCACGAAGGAAAGGACCAGAATGCTGACTGCCTTGCAGGCTTTTGGTAAAATTTATTAGAGAATGCATGGCATGGGGCAGCTGTCCCTTTGTCTTACAGGGGACGGAAGAGAGCAGATTGGTGGCATGGACGTGAACCCAGAGAAGCCTGGGGAAGTACCAGGATGCCACACTGATGGGGGATGTGGGGGGACTCAGCAACTGAGCTGCGTTTTATCCACACTGAGTTTCTACAAAGCAGGGGCTTAATGATTCCTTGCCACTCCCCACCAATGCCCACTGCTGTGCCATGCCCATAGTTGGTGCTGAATAGACAAATGTTGAATGAATTAGTGAATAAATTATACAAGAAAAGAGGATATCCTCTCTTCTCCCAGTGGAAATATCCCAGGCCCTTAGGCAAGGGGTGTACTCGAGGGCAAATAGGTTGGTGAGTGTGGGATATCCACTATTAGGAAGGGTCAGCCAGCCTGACATCGTCCTTCTGAGCCTTGCTAATCCACAGAATCCCTGAAGAAACAAGAGGTGCATGATCACTGCAGAACACCAGCTAGGCAAGAACATGCTCTCCTTTCTTGTGGCAGGTTGAAGGGTGGCCCCTAAAACCAAAAATCCTCCTAGAACCTGCCGATGTGAACTTATTTGGGGGGAAAAAAAAAACATGTCTTTATGGATATAATTAAGGTAAGAATCTCAAGATAAAATCCACCTGGATTCAGGGTGAACCCTAAATTCAATTATAGGTGCCCTTATAAGAAAAAGCAGAGGGGTATTTGAGACACACAGACGCAGAGACAACAACCATATGAAGACAATGGGAGATACTGGAGAGATGAGACCACAAACCAAGGAATACCGGAAGCTACCAGAATTTGGAAGGACAGAGAAGGATTCTCCCCTGGAAACTTCCTTGGGAGTGTGTTGCTGCCCACACCTTGATTTCAGACTTTTGACCTTCAGTCAAATTTATTCTGTGAGAGAATAAATTTCTGTTGTTTTAGGCCACCCAGTTTTTGCTACTTTGTTAAGGCAGCCCTAGAAAATACACCACCCAAGCACAGATATGCCAAAATAAGGGGAAGATTACAGTCTCGGTAAACTTATGCAGCATCTTGCCATCAGAAAATAGAGAATGATGCAGGTCTTGTGTCAGCATACACACAAGCATCGTGCTTTACAGTTGTTTTTTTTTTTTTAATTCATATATGGGGGTTGCTCTATAATCTTTTCAGTTTGCAGGGCCTTTAAAGATCTTAACCTGTCCCTGAAAGTGGGGATAGGGAAAGGAAAGGGAGAAGGGGAGGAAGGCGCGGAGAGAGAGGGAGAAAAGAACAAAGAAAAGAGGAAGAAAGCCACTGTTTGATCTGGCCGGCACGCCTGGGTGTCTGGCCAGTTAAAGAAGACATCAGAGGAGACAGACAGGCTGGGATTTTCTCTCGCTCCCAGCCAGAGTGGGCGGGAGGGGACCTCAGCTGCATGAGAAACAGGGCTGGTGAATGAGGAAGTCATCCTGTCAACTGGAGGAAAGAGACTTTCTCTCTCCCTGGCCATGGGAGGTGAAGAACTGCCAGTCTTAGCCCTTGGACTTTGTCTGGGAAACTAGGTCTCTGTGCAGAACCTCACCTCCCCCCACACGACAGCCACACTGATGGCTTGTCAAGGGCAAAGCTGATGAGAGGGGCCCCAGCAGTGGCAGGCAGTGGCCCGAGGAATATACTTGCTGCAGGCGGACAAGTTGGTGAGACCTGTCACAAAACCAGAGTGGACAGGGCGGGAAGGAGATAAAGATGGTGATTTAGGGACCTTCTGGCCAAGTCTTGGCAGGTGCTGGGTTGTCTCAGTGAAGGCTCTCTGATGCTGGGCAAAGGGGGTGCCAGATGTCTCCCAGGTCCCAGAAGCAGAAACCTGGAGTCTTAGGGATATCGGACCTCACGGGGAAAAGGAAGAGCCAGCTCTCTCAGAGGCCCTGTGATTCCTGCAGGAAACTCTGCTCGGAAAAATACAGCACATGACGGGAGAGAACTTCCCGCTGGACAGGAAACACATTTTTATCTTTTCCCCCCTTTTTCTTCCCTATGAAATTTAGTAAAATGCCAAACTCTACATTTTACGGATTTTTATTTTTTTATTATTATACTTTCTTTCTTTTTTTTTTTCCCCATCCTGATGGGAAAGAGATTTTTAAGTGTTGCCTGGACCACAGTGGGAGCAAAGCATGGTTTAGTCAATAAAAGCACAGACTACAGTGTTGGACGGGCCTGGGTTTAAATTCTTACTAGTGTGTAGCCTTGGGCAAGTGAATGTACCACTCCTAGCCTTGATTTGGCATGTTGATGGCCCCTTGCCTCAGTTTCCCCATCTGAAAAACGGGGATAATATTCTGACTTTACAGGGTCCTTAGGAGGATTTTATGATATGGATGGTAAGCCTCCATGCAAGGTGGACATTTAATCAACGTTGGTTCCTTCCTCTTCCCACGAGGCTGACGTGCCCTTGGAGTGGAATGTGTGAGGCAGGAGAAGAAATTCTGGAATCTGAAATGCACACGTGCTGGGTGGACATCCAGCAGTGGTGAATGCCATTGGTCCACTTGGGGCCCGCCCCCAGAGTCCGCAGCCAATGGCAGCGTCGTTTCTCTGCCCATCCCCTTCTGGTTTCTCCCTGCTTCCCAAAGGCCCCCAGAGTGCAGCCCTGGAGGGGGCTCCCATTCAGAAAGCAGGAGGGCACTCCTGCACCTGAAATCCTCCATCAGATGAGAGCCAGCGTTGGGGACAGCACTCACCAGCTCCATGCACCTGCGGCTGGCCTCCGCCTCGCGTTGCACCAGCTCTTCCATGTCTGCCTTCAGCTCCTGCAGGCGCCGCTGGTAATACTCACTGCTCTCCCGTTGCTGGGACTCGGACTTGGCCGCCTGAGTGAGCTCCTCGCCCATCTTGATCAGGCTGTCCCGAAGCCGGATCACCAGGACCTGGAGTCAGAGCGGGGAGCACACATCCATCTTGTTAATAGAGGCCAGGGGCAGGAGACAGGGGGCTCTGGGGAGGGAAATCCTGTGATGAGTCTCTGTGCATTTGTATAAGGTCATCAGGATGATAATCCTGATTTCTGATACAGAAATGAACTTACTTTAAAAACCTAGCCAATGATAACTGCTATACTGAGAGACAGCCTAGCATCTGCACGAGCACCCTGGCTTTTGAATACGCTCTAGGTTCAATCCTCACCACTACCTCTTTCTGGCTGTGTGCCCTTGGGCAGGTTATTTAACCTCTCTGAGAGACAGGGATGATGACAGTATTTATGTCCCAGGGATGCTGTCAGAATTGGAAACGTTAAGTTCCGCAGAAGGCTTAGCTCAGTGCCTGGCACATCGAACATTCTAGACAAGGGTTGGGAATTATTAATATTTATAGCAGCCCTCATCGTTCTATGAAGCTGTGCAGTGGGGAGCACACCACGTTGGGAAATCAAAACCCCTTCCCCAGTATGGGTTTTGGGTTCCCGATTTGTAAAACGAGGAGGTTTGATCAGAAAATCTTCCATGAATGAGCCTCAGCTCTAAAGCTTTATGGCATTTTCCCTTTTCTGGGGGGGAGAAGCCAAGAGGACACAATGAAACAGTAGAGAGGAAGAAGCTGTGGGCATCACCATTGCTACAGAAAACAAACCCAAATGCTGTTCTGCAGAATTCATTAGTTGGCCAACAAGCCTGGAGCCAGTCGATTCTGATGGGCAAATACTTGAGTGTTGACCTAAACCCGAGCCTGCATGAATATTTTAGGGCCTTGCTCACTGACGGTCGCGGAGCCCCTCTCCAGATCAGAGACTGAATAATGGTCTAAAAGAAAAGCTTTACTCTTCAATTGCCCTTCGCCTTTCAAACGGAGTTTAGCAACAATTTCAAAGGGCAGCAGGGGAGTTAAAAGGAAGAAAAGCAGTTCTCAAATGGTGTCCCCAAGGCACCTCATCTCAAGGACCTGGGAGTCTACGAAATTCAAATCATGATGGCAGAGGGGGGAAGTGAATTTGGACATAGAATCTGCCACTGAAAGTTTTTTTTTAATCGTAATTTTATTTTCTTCTCTGCTATCACTTGACTATGCTAGAATCAAGTTAAAAAATAAAAAAACAAATGAAAAATCTGATAGAGCCCGACATTATGTACACGAACTTCCAGGGGAGTGGCTAATGAGAAACAGCTTTGACAGTGGTGACGTCCACTGGGCGGTGGCTCGTGTCAGTGGCCTGCAGAGCTAAAGGTGAATGTAATCATTGAACCCTGCCCCAGCCCATCTATGTCTTACCTGCCCTTCTCAAGGTCCAGCAGTAATGCCACCTTCTCCTGGAAGCCTCCCTGATTCCCCAGCTTGAAAAGAACACCATCTCCCAAACCTCCCAGCCCTCTCTCCGTATTATGGGTCTTCATGTACATATTTCACCCACATCTCCTACAAAACTCTATGTTTCTGGAAAGCAGAATCTGCTTTTTTGTACATCTGTCTCCCATGTGCCTAAACCAGAGTCTGGTACACACTTGGGCAGGTTATTTAACCTGCAAAATGGATTTCTGCTCAAAGCGAGTGTCATGTGCGTAAGTGCACGAGTGGGTGGATGGAGATGGGCAGAACAGGATCAGTGGATAAAAAGGTGGACAGACAGAGGGGTCAAGGTCTGAAGAAAGGGAAAGATCAGAGGAAGAGAAGAGACTGGAGAAAGGAAGGAAGGAGAGAGAGAAGGGGGATGATGGATGGAGGGGGACGGAGGTGGACGGAGGTGGGTAGGCTGGACGGATAGGTACCTATGAGACCTTGCGGTTGAAGGCAGGCAGAAAGTAGGGAGCAGAGAGGAGGAACATGGATGGGAGATGGAGGAGGAATATGGATCCAGAGAAAGGCATGAGCGGATGGAGGGATAGTCGGAGGACGGACAGGGCTTACACAAAAGCCCCACTGCTCTCGGCCTAAATAATATTTACACATCCACAAATACCTCAAATCTCTTAATCTGCACTTTCTGGAACTCCGTCTTGTTCTCCAGGTCACAGATGACTGCCTCCTGCCTGCTCACGATGGCTCGGTCCACGGTGGACTGCTCCAGGTACTCGATGCGCATCTGAGCCACCTGCAGCTGCGGGTGAACCCGAGATGTCCATTGGCCACCTGCTGGCCCCGAGTCCCAGCATCGAGACACATGCAGGACTCAGCCCCAGGCGCATCCACACCGCCTCCTTCTGGCTCTGGTAGTACAAGTTCAAGGGACAAGCCCAGACTGCTGGTACCCTCCCACCAGCCCCTGCCCCTGGGCCGCAGAAGCTGGAGGTGATGTTTCCTGTGTGTCTTCAGCATCCAACACAAGACTTTCAATCAGCAAGCTTCGGCATCCCAGCACGCAACCAAGAGTGGGCCTGGGAGCCAAGCACATGCATCAGAGTTCAAAGCCAGGCTCTGCCACTTTCCAGCAGGAGGCACCTGGGCAGGCCAGTTCCCCTCCTTGAGCTCATTCTTTCACTTTTGTGTGTGTGAGGATTTGACGGCAATTAGTACCTGGTATATAATAAGTACCCAGCAGAAGCCCCATGCCGCTATTATTTTTGTGCTGTTGGTGTTACGCCTATGGACATTTGCTCGAGGCACCATCATGTAGGCAGAAACCCTAAGCAGGCATATGCAACAGTTCTAGAAGGGCTTTGAGAATTGCATGGATAAGAACAACCCTCTAGCTGATGAGTGAAATCCAGGGGTGTTTGGAAGAACCATGGCTTCAAAGGAGGATTTCACAAAAGACGAGGATCCTGTCTCACCCCGACCATCCCTTTCTCCTTGGAAACATTTCTCAGAGGAGGAAAATCTTGCACGGAATGGCTGATGAGTTTTGCTGCGCAGGGCATGTGTGGAGGCTGAACTAGCAAGAGCAAAAGTCTGTGTGTGTGTGTGTGTGTGTCTGCTGGGATTGTTCTCAATTCATTTGGTGCACAGGTGAAGTTGAGTGAGTGGGGATGGACGGATGGATGGATGGATGAGGGACAGTTTTCCAGGATCCAAACGGGGAGGTCCCAGAGAGACCCCTTCCCTTCCTCCCTGCCACAAGGGCAGCTCTGAGCACATACTTGTTCTTGAAGTTTGTGCTTCTCCTTCTTGGCTTCCTCCAGCTGTAGCTGCAGTTCTTGGATCTGCCCAATGTCAGTAGCAGACTAGTGAGACAAAAAAAAAAAAAAAATGTCACCTTGAGACTTTGCTGGGAAACTACCGATGGCGAGCCCTTCTCCCCATCCCCACCCCCAGATGTCTAAGACTCTCAGAGCTTCCATGACAAGAACTCATTCCAAACAGTTACTGCTCACATTCTCCCCACATCGTCCATCTCCGTGTCTGCTGAGTCACTCCCATTATGTAAGCCCATGGCTTTGGTCAACCGCCCAGCACACTATCAGACACTCTTGGGAGCCCAGACAGAAATGGGCTGGCCACAGCACCAGGGTCAGATTCAGAGGGAAGAGAATTCCCGAGTGTCAGGTGACTGGGATTCTAGACTTGGATAATGGCCTTGGCCTCTCTGTCCCTCAGTATCCCCATCTGTAAAATGAGCTGAGAGTCTCTGCTTAGCTCCTCTACACAGAGTTTGTTCAGAGATGAAATGAGGCAGTGGAGACTACAAATGTCCTTAAAAAAAGTAGAACCAAACTGTTAAGTGTGATTATCTTGGAAGAGAGGAATTCCAGGGGGTGGGAGGGCCCTTCACTTTCTATTTTCCACATGTCTTTATTATTTAAATTATTTATTTATTTATTTATTTATTTTTAAAGATTTTATTTATTTGACAAACAGAGAGAGACAGCGAGAGAGGGAACACAAGCAAGGGGAGTGGGAGAGGGAGAAGCAGGCTTCCCGTTGAGCAGGGAGCCCGACGTGGGGCTCGATCCCCGGACCCTGGGACCATGACCTGAGCCAAAGGCAGACGCTTAACGACTGAGCCACTCAGGCGCCCCAATAGTTGGTTATTTTTGTTACCATTATTCCTTGTTTGGCAGAAATTCCGTCAGATCTCATCTCGGTAGGATGCATTTGAAGTCTGGCAGGCAATGTACCATGGATCCCCTCTGGGGTATAACGTGGGGAAGATGCTCCTTACTCCTGGAGGGAGCTGCTCTCCCCCGTTATCAGAAACCTGCCAGGGATCCTCATCATTCATCTGCCTGTTCTACCCCAAAGCCTCTGCTGCACCCCATCTTACCATTGTGCCTCCTGACTGTATCCTGGGTCCATCCACCCACCCATGTCCACTCTACCTCCCCGGTACAAGCCGGCTGACCCTCTCCCTCCTGCTCTGACCCCTAAGAAACTTGCCAATAATTCCCATCACACATAAAATAAAATCCAAACTCCTCTCAGTCTATGAGCCCCTGATCTGGCCCTGCTCTGCTGGCCTCGCTGAGTTCATCTTGGGCCCACACTCCTCACTGGCCTCCTTCCAGCTTCTCAAATGTGCCACCTTAGGCCCTTTGCACATGCTGTTCCATCTGCCTGGAACATTTCCTGCAACTTTCACTATTCCACCCAACCTAATTAACTCCTGTTCCTCATTCAGATCTCCTTCTGAGAGCCACCTCCCCAAGGAAGCCCTCCCTGACCTCCAACCTAGGTCAAGATTCGCAGAACCATGTTCATTTCCTCTCTGGACTCTAAGCTCATTCTGCAAGCGCCCCCTCTGTTCTGGGTGATTATGTGAGAAGGTCTGCTCAGCCCATGAAACCGCACGTGAACACAGGGATGGGACGTGCTTTTCTTAACCCAGTATCCTTGGCATTTCACACAGTACCTAACACATGGTGGAGGCACAGTAAATATTAAATAAATGAATGGATATAGACATAGATGTATGGAGAGGTGGATAGACAGATGGAAGGACAGATGGATGAATGGATAAGTGGGTGGAAGGATGGATGGATAGATGGATGGATAGGTGAGTGGCTAGGTAGGTGGGTGGATGGGTGGGAGGACAGGTGGAATAATGGGTAGATGGGTGGATAAAAATGAGGATAGGTGAATGGGTGGACAGACGAGCAAATGAATGGTGGATGGATGAATATTTTGATGGGTAGTTAGAAGGGTCTATGGGAGGATGGACGTGTAGATATATGCATACATAAATCACAATTTTTCCTGGTGGAAATGTCTTCCAGGAATGCACACCCATCTGAAGGTGACACCCTCCTCCATTAGGACATGAAATTTCACCATTCCTATCTATCACTGTGGCATTTATCCCTCCCAGGTCCTAAGACCAGAGAGCGGCCCAACACCTTCTCAACATGCCCCACCTGCCGGGCCCAAGGCCGCCACGCCTTCTTCCACTCTCCATCAGTACCTGAGCAATGAGGTCCTTGTGCTTCTGCATGAGGTCGTTCAGGTCATCCTGGTCCTCGTCGATGCGCTTCAGCAGATCTGCTCTCTCAAACTGTAGTCGGTACAGCTGCTCGTCCACCTGGCAGGAGGCAGGACAAGGGTGGGGGTGGGGGGGCAGAAGGGTGGGTGGGAGGGGACAGCAGGGGCCTCATGAAGAGCAAAGTGGGGGGAGGGGTTCACCTGTGAGTGTGTCAGATGAGTGACCATGTACCTGAAAGGAGGTCATGGGTGTATCAGTGCATGGGGTGTGTGTGTGTGTGTGTGTGTGTTTCAGAGCACACATGTGGCTGTGTGAACGCAGCATGTGTGCATGTGAATGGATAGATGTTTGTGTAAGCCCACATGGGCTCACATTTCATGTTCATTTGAAATGTGCCTGGGACACGCGCGTGAGTACAAACCCCCGGAATCTCCCTGAGAACCGGGACTCTGTTCTGTTCACAGATATAACCCCAGTACGAAGCCTGCATACAGCAGGTGCTCAGTAAATATGTCTTGGGTGGATGGACAAAATTAGATGCATATTTTACCTAGGAGGGCATTTATTTGTGTGTCTGGTGATTTTGTAGGTGAGTGTGCGTTCTTTTGTGTGTGTGTGCGTGTGTGTGTGCACGCGTGTGAATGTTTGTCGGCAAGTTCCTCTTAATCTGGTGCCAACAAAATCTGGAACAAAAGGTCCAGTAGGGATCTAGAGACAAGCGTTTCCCTGTAAGTCCATGCCTATACCTAAACTTTAGGATTTCACATGTGGTGTAAAAATTTAAGCCCACCTTGTATGCTCAGACAGGTGACTTAGAAACACACACCCAATTTTCACCAGTATATAAGATTCATAATATATGTTCATTTCCCCCCATTCAGTGGCGAGCACACAGTAGGTTCATAATAGACGGCTGGGTCCCTTATAGGAGTGAGTCTAAGTGGGCCCATGAGGGACACCCTTGTCTCCACTTGTAAGAACAAACATATACTAGCCCAATTATAATGACCAAGTCCCCTGTTATGGTGGTAAGCACACAGTAGGACTACAACAGGTGCCTGGGGACCACTTACAGCAGTGAGCACACTGCATTTTCGTTCCCAGGTAGGGTGCTGAGCAAACAATAGGACCCTACTGAACGCATCCCCACAGTGCTGAGCACACATTAGGTCTACCTTTGCAGGGGTGAACACATAGTTGGCCCTCACGTATGCCCTTATACCTTTATAATGTTCAGCTCATAGGAGGATGTCTGTGCTCTCAGAGTATTGACCCAGGAAGTCCCCAATAAGTGCCCTTTTTCCCTCCTACAGTGCTGAGCACAGAGTGGGCCTACGCAAGTCCCCAGAGCCCTGAGCTGGCCCGGGGCCCCACAGCTCCAGGAAGGGACAGGTACCAGGCTCTTGCTCCGGGTCATGTTCTCCAGCTCGCTGTGCATGTTCTCCAGGTCCGCGGTCAGTGCCTTCTGTGTCTTCAAAGCATCCTCACACTTGGCTTCGCTCTGCTCCAGCTGCACCAGGCAGGAGGATGAGAAGACAAGAGCCTCGTGAGGCCGCCTCCTTGAATGCCCTTCCCCTCCGGCTCGGCCCCTCTCGGGTGGCAGAATAATTTACAGACGATTCCCATGTCTTCGCAACTATTCATCAACCCACAACGAGGGGAAGCGGCTGTGTTTGCATCTGAGGCGGCCAGGTTGTGAGCTAACTCAAAATTGAACAGGCACTGTCCCATGAAATAAGGCTAGTCTGCTTTGGTGCCAGGAGCTGGGCCCCAGCTCCGCTCAGCAAATATTTGCTGACACCCACTTAATGCATGCAGGGAACAGTCAGCCTGGAGAGGGGGAGACAGGCAGGGACAGCCTCCTTGAGCAGCACAGGAAGGAAGGCACGGAGCCACTGGGAACACAGGATGAAGTCAGGGAAGGCTTCCTGGAGGAGGTGCTTGAAAGTCAGTGGGAACTCGCCAAGTAGCCGTTTCTTTTATTTTTTAAAAAGATTTTATTTATTTGAGAGAGAGAGAGAGAGAGTGAGCACAAGCTGGGGGAGAAACAGAGAGAGAGAAAGAGGGACAAACAGACTCCCATCTGAGCGGGGAGCGGGTAGCCCGAAGCTGGGCTCGATCCCAGGACCCTGAGATCATGATGTGAGCCAAAATCAGACTGAGCCACCCAAATGCCCTCATATAGACATTTCTTAACCAGGTTTCAGGGTTGTACACCCCCTTTAAATGGTATGTAAACTATTTGCCATGTGAGCATTTTCTGGAAGATTAAGAGCCACTGACCTAAATAAAGTTTCTCTTTCTCACTCTTTTCTTTCTCATCCATTCACCCGCCTGCACACAGCAGGCCTCCTACCTTAGCAAAGTGGGGCCATCTAATAGGTCCAAGTACCTACATGGCCCCAGAAGACAGACATTCCCTGCTGGAGAAAACCACATCCGGGCACAATCCCTAAGTCCATTCTGCAATTGGCAGTTTCCCCTTGATTTCCAAACCCTAGAATCTCTGAGCAGAAAACAGCCTCAGAAATCACCTAAGGAAAATGCTCAGGGCTCAGAGAGGGACAGTGCCTTGCCTGAAGTCACACAGCTGCAAGGAGTGAAGACAGCCCCTTGTATTGTCCAGACTAGCAGACCTTCTCACTGTCAGGCCACTGCCCCTCCAAAACAGTTAATAATAGTAATGTTGGTGCTTCCAGACAAGAAAAAAAAAAAAAAAAGCAAGCTAGTGCCCCGTGAAATGACACGCATACAATCTCTGGTGCCTGAGGCCACGGAGCAAGTGAGGGGCCCCATTGATCTATAAAAGGAAAATAATTGAGCCAAGGTGGAGGCCACCCCAGGACAACTGGCCAAGGTCGGGGGGATGCTCTGTGGGTAGAGCCCACCTTGGGATCATTTTCATCTCCTTCCAAACTGGGCAGAGAATGTCTTCCCCAGAATATCAGAAGCTCAGCCCAGATGTTAGAGTAATAATAATGACAATGGAAGGTGGGGAGAATGGGGGTCACCACCAATTCGAATATCTCCTGTAGAGTGCCGAGGGAAAGGTTCTGCTTTCATTTTGACCTGTAATCCTCATCTTTGAGAGCTGCTAATATCCCCATTTTACACATGGGGAAATCGAGCCCCTAACCTTCTCCCACAGCTTTCTCACACTAACCTCTCGTTCCAGCCCCACTTCACTGCCGCAGCCATGATCCACAAACCCCTCCCCCACCCCATTTTCCAAGCCCCCAAGAACAATGTATTCCTGCAGCGAACTCAGCCCATTCCCTCAGTGTGGGGGCTGAGACACACGGAGAGTGCTGCGGAGCTGGGGGAGCATCATGGACAGGGTGAATGAGAAGTCAGGCACAGTCTTATCTTCCCGCTGGTGACCCCAGGGCCTCTGGCAAGGCAGGGAGGTGGCAAGGAGGACTCCCTGCAGGCAGAGGCCTGACTAAGGAGAGGCATTTAAGCTAAGACCAAAAAGATGCAAGGAGACAGCCATGTACAATTTGAGGAGGAAGAAACAGTGCCCTGAGTGGAGGCAGCAGCTGGTGCAAAGGTCCTGAGGCAGGAACAAGAACAAAAGTGAAAGTGGTGCTGAGGGACAGAAAGGTAGCCAGTGTGGCTGGACTGCTGGACAGGGAGGGGAAGGTGGGGAGGATGCTGAAGGAGTGGATGGGGTCGGGGAGCACATTACTGAGGCTAGCGAGCAAAGTGCAACTTCATTTTCAGTCTGTAGGGAAACCGTTGATGGAGGAGGAGGAGGAGGAGGAGAAGGAGGAGGAGGAGTAGAATGACCTACCCCTGGCTGCTGTGGGGAGGATGGGCTTTAGGGAACAACCCTGGAAAAGGGGCAGCCAGTGAGGACACACCGTAGGGTGTGCCAAGAAGAAAACGTTTGGCGGGCAGGAGCAGGTGGGCCATCGTGGGAGGTGAGATCAGGTAACTAACAGTGGAAAGGAGGCATCTTACAGGCCCCCACTGCCAGGCCAAGCTGCCGGGCCCATGGCCAAGAGGCAAGCAAGAATTCCTGTCAGGAACCGAACAGTGTGGCCCCAAATACGAGGACAGCACTTCCCATCTGCCGAGCTCCTCTGTGGGCTGAGGGTTTTGGCAGCATGATGCCCTGGTCCTCAGAGCCTCCCCGGAGCGAGAAGATTCTGTTTGTATCTCCATTTTCCAGGTGGTATAAGATGCCTGATTAAGAAATGCTCCTTCCTTTCCCCAATCTCCCTGGAGCAAGCTGAGAGCGGGATGATTCATCTCCGGGCAGAGATGGACATGGCTGTTGGTGTTATTCTTAGCTGCTTCTGGGTTAGGGATAGGATTATCTTGGCCCTGGTGGGTCTTGGCATTAACATTTGCACCCGCTACTGTCATTTGGGGACCATTTCCAGGACACTGTGCTCTCTCTGTCTTGCTTCATAAAAGCCCCACAAGACCTCTTGGGAGCAGGGCACCACCTTTAGGACCACCTGATATAGGAGGACACCGGGGCTCACAGAGCGGAAAGGACTTGCCCACGGTCACGCAGCTGGTCCACAGAGAAGCCTGGCTGGTCCAACTCCAGAGTCCAGGCTCTTTCCTGCTGGGCTCCACTGCCCCCCAGACCACATGGGGAGGACGGATTATGATAAAGAGAAAGCTCAGTTGCAGAGCGAATGGTTAGCTCAGTGGCTTGGTGCTATCTCGGGAGCCCCCCGGGGAAGTGTCCTGAGGTCCGGGACCAGGCTGGGGGCTGCAGAATGTGAGGTGGAGCAATCGGAGACAATGGACAGAACTCAGAGGTTGAATCAATGAATCAATGTGGTGGCGCCAAGGACACGCGCATCATCCCCAATAAACAAGTTCATCCCCAAGGGACGAGGATGATGCGGAAACCAACACTCACTGACACTTGCTGAGTGCCAAATCCCACCACGTGTAGGGGTTGGAGCCTGGGCATGGAGCCAGACCTGGAGGATTGGCCTCTCTCAGCAGGTCTTAACCTCACGCTTCAGTATCCTCATCTGTAAAATGGGGGAGCGTCACCACCATAGGATCTATGGGATCCTGCATAGTGTGTGAGTGGTATCAGGACAGTGCTCAACACTGTGCCTGGCACTGAGAAAACCCTAGAAAAGTGATGGCGGTTGTCAGTGCTGTTTGTCCCTTTCCTTCCCTTAATGGCCTAAGTGGGGGGGGGGCAGTGGTTAACCCCATTGTAGAAGCCAGGAGAATGAAAGGAAATGGCAGCCGGATGAGCCGTCAACCTCCTACCACCAGGATGAGGCAGGGTCTCGGTTCCCACCATCTCAAGGAGGAGTTCCAGGCTTCCTGGCAGACTGGGGTGGGAGGGG
Organism: Leptonychotes weddellii; assembly: GCF_054177405.1. Taxonomy (NCBI): domain Eukaryota; kingdom Metazoa; phylum Chordata; class Mammalia; order Carnivora; family Phocidae; genus Leptonychotes; species Leptonychotes weddellii. The sequence continues at coordinate 64,415,517 of NC_138381.1, forward strand.
GAGGATGCCAACCCCGGAGGCTCACAAGCCAGTAGGATCTGGTCAGGCAAGGCCAGAACCACCCCCCCACTCTCCCTCCCACTGCAGCCCCACGTTTCCACTGGGCAGGCTCTGGGCTGCTGCTGACAAGCCATCTAAATGCCGAGCTTTAAAAATTTCAATTTATTACACTTTAGGGAGTGGGAAGAAATACAGGGCCATCTCGGGCTGATTTTCCATTATGGATGACCCTCCGTAAGAATAATTCACCGCACGTTATTTCCATGTGGGGACTGTTTGAGTGACAATTTTATGAAGTCAGGTGGCAAGTCATGCTGGGGCTGAGATCAGACTCTTCAGGGGAGTGACCCGGCCCACCACCTCTTGGCAAACACCATCCCTTCAGGGGGGCGCTCCAAGAAGGGCAATCAGAGAGCAGAAGGGAACAGGGCAGCACGGACTCCCCTTGGTAAGGGTTATTGGGGTCTGCTCTCCCGTCCTCATAGCCAGTGTGGCTATGAGGATCCCAGGGAGGGGGGCAGGGGCGCCTCATGTGTTTCGGCTCCAAGTCACCATCCATCTGCATGGATGAGCGATCCTGGGGTCCTTTTTGGACCTCCAAGACACAGGGTGGAGAGGGTTAGGGGGATAAGTCTCTGGTGATTTCTATCTATTTCCAGGCCTGACATGGTGCTGAGGATAGAGAAGTCAAGTGACTTACTGAGGGTCTCATAATTATTAAGCTTCAGACCTGGGATACGAATCCCACTCTGAGCCATTACGCTGCATTCTAGAGTAGGGGTGCCCATGGCAGATGCTTTATATGGGAAATTTTGTGATGTATCTGCACAGCATCGACTCTCCCTTCTTTCGATAGTGGCACCCCATCTTCCCTGCAAAAAAATGTCCATCCCCCAAATGTCCACGTGCTTCTGATGGAGCTGACCGCCCCCTGCCCCGACACACACACACACAACTATCAAGCTTTGAGAAGGGCATGTGATTCCGCCCAGCCAATCAGAGCACCACTTCCTGTTGGCCAGAGGGCTTCGTGGTGGGATAATAGCCTGGCTGATGCCGGGAATTTTGCTAGGACTACAGAAACAAAGTTTGTTCTTTGTGTTGCAGGATTAGCTTAGAGTGTCTGGTGGCCCTCTTTCTAGCAAGAAAGAAAAGACTGCCTAGACTAGAAGGTGACACCAACGGTGCTCAGGCAGGAAACACATTCTCAATGACATGGTTGGAGCACCTAGATCCAGCCAAGCCTGAAGGTAGATTTCGCCTCAGAACTTTTCAGATATTTTGTCCAATAACTTCCCTTTCCCCACTTGAGCCAGTTGGAACTGGGTGGCCAGGAGCCAGATACAGAATGAGTGAACAAATTAGAGGAGATAGGACATGCACAGTGTCAGCCACAGAGTAAACACTCGAAACCACAGGTGATAGTGTTCCTTGATCCTATCCTGCCAAAGCTGTTGGATCAATGTAGCTCCATCCAAAATCCTGCCGTAGAATCACAATCATTCATTCTTTATCTATTCTGTGTATGCATCCCTCCCCATAGGGGGATAAATATTGCCCCTTCCTGATTGTTCAATGGGAAAAAGAGGAGGAAATGAGAGTTCTCCCACACTGACTCTATGAGGCACTGTGGGGGTCACTCAACGTTCATAATCACTGTGGCCCACAGCAGCCCTGCACAGCAGGAATCAGCCCACGTCATGGTACAAAAGAGGAAACTGTATGCGGGGCAGGGGAAGGGACTTGCCCTTCAAGTCAGTGGGACTCCGAGCCCTTGCTCTTCCTGGGCCCCCACACAGCCCACTCTGCACACAAGTCTTTCCCTCCTGCTGAGTTCATTCTCTCTGCACCATCCCCCTCCGTTCATTCCCCCGGAGGGCAATTGAGATTCCCATCACATAGACATCAACTACAACCCGATGAATAGCATTACTTTCCCATGCAAAGCCATCTGCCTGCTTTAAATACCTGGCGAAAATGTTTGCTTTGGACTTACTAAGCTACTAGATGAGTGGGTGAGACATATGGAATGAGGCAGGGAGAGGGAAAATGCTGGTATTTCAGCGGAGCGATTAGAACGCTGATTTCTGGGTCTGGCTGAACAACGTGGAGGATTTAAGGACCTGTCATCACAAATGCCATGGGGAAGCATTCTAAGAAATGGTGTCACTGGTGGGCTAATCTCAACACATTCCAGTCCTTAACATCCCATCAGGGCACTCAGAAGAATTAACCTTCAGTAGGAGGGCCTTCCCTGAACGGAATTATCAGCATCTCAAACTACAGAGGGTCCTGATATCGAACAAACTTATTAAATGCAAACATATTAAAAATGTCAGGCCAGGTCCACCAATGGTCTATCCGGCTCAAAAGTCTGATGACAGTGACCCCAAGGGGAAATTTCCTAAGACCATCTGGCGCTTACTCTCTGTGGCCTTGATGAAACCATTTGAGCATCTATTAACCATTCCATCGTTTTCCTTACCTTGTGCTAGAGGATCATTATTTATTGATGCATCGAAATGCTCTCTGAGTATTTACTGTTTCCATCTTCTTCAGAGTAAAAATAATCATTATCAGTAGCGGGATAATCGTAACCACTCTCTGGATGCTTGCCATGAATATGTTATTTGTAACATGTAACAACTCTGTGACGTAGATACTTTCATCACCGTTTTATCGATGAAGAAATTGAGGCTCAGAGAGGTTAGTGAACTTGTCAAGATCACACAGCTTCTCAGCGGTGAATGGGGCCAGGACCTGAACTGAATTTTATTTTATTTATTTATTTATTTATTTTAATATTTTTTATTTATTTGACAGAGAGAGAGATAGCGAGAGCAGGAACACAAGCAGGGGGAGTGGGAGAGGGAGAAGCAGGCTTCCCGCCGAGCAGGGAGTCCGATGTGGGACTCGATCCCGGAACTCCGGGATCATGACCTGAGCCGAAGGCAGACGCTTAACGGCTGAGCCACCCAGACGCCCCTGAACTGAATTTTAAATCCACCGCTTTTTCTTGCCAGCCCTGTGGCATGGGCTTCCCACCTGCTGAGTAAAACAGACCTCCTTTTACTTGTTTTCAGTCTCTTTCTTTGAGGGTTTAAGAGTCCTTCCTCGGTGACAGACGGTAACTACACTTACTATAGTGAGCCTTTCATGACGCACGAATTGTCGAATTGCTACATTGTACACCTGAAACTAATACAGGATACTAACATATATACTAACATAATATACTACTATTGTATGTCAACTCTACTTCAATAAAAATGCAATTAAAAAAAAAGAGTACTTCCTAATTTTGTCTTATAGGATCTCAGGACTGCTCAGGTACTACGTGACTGAACAGACTTTAAGAATTTCCTTCCACACAAACTGAGGGTTGC
>NC_138381.1:64419002-64483589 GCF_054177405.1 Leptonychotes weddellii
GATGGGGATTGAGGAGGGCACGTTCTGCATGGAGCACTGGGTGTTATGCACAAACAATGAATCATGGAACACTACATCTAAAACTAATGATGTAATGTATGGGGATTAACATAAGAATTAAAAAAAAAAAAAAAATTTCCTTCCTGGCTTCCCTCTGGTGGCAGTGGATTTGGAGAATACTGAAGTTCTCCAAAGAGAGAAAGAAAAACAAACAAACAAACAAAAACAAACCTTGGAAAAGCAGGATAAAATACACATAAAACACCCTCCCTGTTCCCATTCTACCACGCCCCCATTTTTATCATATTTCCAACACCCCGTTGCCCCAGTGCCCCATGGCTCCCCTAAATAGCGCAGTGGCTGAGTGCCTCCCTGTCTGTCTTCTTGCTAGACGGCAGGCGCCCAGAGGCCACCTGGGGCTTGCTCTGGGTCCTCACATGGTAAGGGCTCCACGACATAACACTGAGGGATCCAGGGGAAAAGGGTCAGCTCAGCGAATCACTAACATGTCCTGGTCGGGGGTGCTGCCTAAGTCTGCAGCCCACGCTACCTGAGCCAACCCCGAACACCCCCTTGGAGGGGAAGCCACCCGATGCCTGGTCACTCCCCGGCTCCTCCCGAGCACAGGGCTCTGACCCAGACATTGGCCAGTGTCCAGACAGCCAACTCCACAGGAAGGACAAGGGGCAGGCCACGTGGGCAGACCCTCCCCTGCCAGAGGAAATGAAGCAGCTAGGGAGAGTGACCACTCTCATTCAGACTCATTCAGCAAACCTCCAGGGGCTGGATCTTGAGTCCAGGGTTGAGCCTCCGGTAGGGGGGCTGAGCTTCTTGCCATCCTGTGCCACCACGCTCCCTTAACTAGAACATGCAGCTAACCAGAACACTCTCAGCCTGACCAAGTGATTTTAAATTTGGATTCCAAGATATCTAACTGAGACTGACCAAGTGGGTTACCTTACTCTTCAGAGCTTCTGTTCATAAAATGACACAGCTAAGAGAAGGCAGAAGTATACCCCAAAGTTTGTCCCCAAAGCAAGACAAAGTATTCGCAAGATACATAACTAGCAAAGAGCTTACACCCAGAATAGCCTACAAATCACTAAGAAAAGTAGCCTACACTTTGAAAGACGAACATACGGCTTCATCAGGCAGAAGTAGCTCTCCAAATGGCCGATCTTCTTTGAAAAGGTGATCCGCCTCTTCACTCGTCAGGGAGAGGCAAAACGGAACCTCAAGATGCCTCCTCCTGCAGAATGGCTAAGATGTGAGTAACGAACAAACCCAGGGGCTGACTGGAATGGGACACCGGTGGGCCGCATACCCTGCTGGCTGGAGTAAAAGCGTCTACAGACAGTTGGCAGAACCATGTGGCTACCTCCACCACAGTTAAAGAACATGTGTACCGTGACCCACAGATACTACACTTCTAGGTCTATACCCTACAGAGATGCACACACGCACGCCTCCCTCCCAAATAAAATAACACGGGGAAGAAAACGGGCACCGTAGCTGTATTCCTAATCACCAAAATCCAGGCACAACCTACGTGTCCATCAACAGCAAAATGGCTCAATCATGACATAGTCTCAGAAATAGCAAGGAAGATGACCAGCTACTACTTACAATAATATCAGTAAGTCTTGTATGCATCAATGGAGAAAAAAAAAAAGGCAAGGCCCAGGCCAGAACAAGTGGTTGGTAAGAATTCATTTGAGAAGCAACATGAGCAGATAATCGAGAAAAGGCACTCAAGCTAGCATCTGGCTCATCACCTTCTCCCCTAAACCTATGGGCACCTTCCTTGATCTTCCTCACAATTACTCAGTGCTAGCAACGCTGATCCTACGATGGGCCACTCCCCCCCGTTTGTCTGGGACTTTTCTGGTTTTAAAATCAGAAGTCCTATGTCCTGGGAACACCCTCAGACCTGCACAACATCCAAAGGTTCTGGAATTACAAAGACAAGGGGTTAAAATTCCAGTTTCCCCGAATGGAAAAGCAAACACAACTGGCCTGAACCCTCCCAAAATGTCAGCATCTAAAAATACAGAGAAAGAGAGACTGAGGATCTACAGCATCGTGAAAACTGAATGCAAGCGCTTTTGCATCCCGGGTTGGATCCTGAACATGGAGAAAAACCGCTACAAAGAACATTATTGGGGTAATAGGCAACATCTGCATCATCGGCAGATAAGATTGGGAGTCGGCAAACTTTTTCTTCAGGGACCAGAGAATAAATACGTTTGGCTTTGCAGGCCAAGAGAAAAAAAAATGAAGGATAGATATATATATATAGGTAGGTACTATATTTACCTAATCACTTTAAATTGTAGCCACTTAAAAATATGAGAACAATTCTGAGCTCTCAGGCTGTGATTAAAACAAAAACCAAAAACAGACAACAAGAAACAGGCTGTTGGTTTGAGCTGGATTTGGCCTGTGGGCCATAGTTCATTGACCCCCGGATTAGAAAACATGTTATCAGTGCGAAATTTCCCATTCTGATTAGAGCAAAAGGGCATCATGTTTGTAAGTCTTTTCCCGATAATTTAGAAAAAGATAATTTGGAGAGAGGATGATAAAGCAAATGCAGTAAAATGTTACAGACTGATGAATCTAAATGAAGGCTAAACACGGATCCTCTGAACTATTCTTGCCACTTTAAGTTTGAAATTCTTTCAAAATACGTTATTTAAAAAAAAAACAACAACAACAAAAAAACCAGTTCCTCCCCAACCCTGTGACTTTGGGCAAGTCTCCTGTATGCTGAGCTTCCTCCTACATACAAGGAGCATAATATTAGCTGCTTCCCAGGGAGATTCAGGGCCCATCCTGTGAGTCCCTACTCATCCGCAGAGCACCTGCGGTATGCAGACCCACTCCTACACTCTGGCCCCAAATAGAAAAGGCCATGCTCACGCGGTGTTCACTACATTCAAGTGGTTGAGGGGCTCAAATTAAGTCATGGCATCTAACTGCTTGGCCCCATGTCTGGTACAGCGTAAACAACGGTTGCTTGCCATCGATATCCTCGTTGTTTTTGGTTTTTTTTAAGATTTTATTTATTTATTTGACAGAGAGAGAGATAGAGTGCATGAGCAGGGAGAGGGGCAGAGGCAGAGGGAGAAGCAGGGAGCCCGATGCGGGGCTCGATCCCAGGACCCTGGGATCATGACCTGAGCCGAAGGCAGACGCCTAACCGACTGAGCCATCCAGGCACCCCAATATCCTCATTGTTAAGATGACTATGATCGCCCTGGTGGATGGCTGGCTGCTCTAGGGCCTGGCCCTCCACAGCGCTCAATGGTAACAGGTCCTTTTGGGGAGACGTATAGACATCACTCCCTGCCTATAGTGAAACCAGCCATCCCCCACTTCATTTATAACAGCACTGGAAGTGTCAATATTTGTGGGGTGAACAGGCCCTCGATAACCATGTTCTCACCCAATTACACTTCGGTTTTTATCTCCTCTGACAGGAGGTTATGCTAATATTGAATCAATTCACTCCCACATCATCTTTAAAAAGGAAAAAAAAAAATAGTCTTCAAATAAAATACCCAGGCCACCTGTCCTGTGGTTCCTGGCTGGAGAGAAGCGTTCCAAAGGTGCTCACTCACACAAAAGACTCCCATCAGAGTCATCTTCCCAGAGCGGATTCATTATTTTCAATGTCTCATGGAAGTATGGGTGACACGGGGTGACAAACGTCCCGTCTAAAGGCACTGGGGAGGAGGCAAGTGTTATCAGTCTTCCGAGCACTAGCAGTGGGAGCTCGGGCTGTTGCCTGACCATGGCTGGGAGTTCATCATGTAGACGACACACCAGGCCCAATGGGCCAACCAGAAAGAACACAGAAGCTGAGCCTACAGGAGCATCTGGGGCTTTCCAAAGGGGTGTGAGGGCCCAGAGGGGGCAGAGGGCCAACAGGAGATACATTCGTGGTCTGACGTAGCACATACTAAACTCATAGCTACTGAAGTCTGTGGGTTCAACTCCCACCTTCATCTCTTAATGCCTTTGTGACTTTGTACAAGCCTCTTGGTACTTGTACTTAGTCCAGTCCCTGCCTTTAAAGGAGCTGGAAGGTAAACGGGGGACCCAGGCAAGCAAAGGCAGTGATTGTGAGAGACTGATGTGTACTGTTCTAGATCTAAACCCAGGAGACAGTGAGACAAGGGAAGTGGGCCCTCACGCAGCCCCTGTGGGGGTCAGAGATGGCTCCCAGAGACAATACCCAAACCCAAGCTCAGAAGAGAACTAGATCTTTTGCAGGTGAAGAGGTTTCAGAGGGCAGAAGTGAGAGGGCACAGCTTGGGCAAAGGTGGGACAGGTGGGACAGGTGTGAGGGACCCCAAACTGTCTCTTAGCGGCTGGTCAGGAGTGTCAGGAGCATGGGAGCCAGACTCTGCATCCATAAAGGTCACCTTGAGGAACCCGCACTGTATTCTGAGGGCAATGGGAAGCCACTGGTGGATCCTGACCACAAAGAGCCAAGACTGTACATGAGTTTAAAAAATTCTCTCTCCAGGGGCACCTGGGTGACTCAGTCGTTTGCGTGTCCGACACTTGATTTTGGCTCAGGTCATGATCTCAGGGCTGTGCGTGGAACCTGCTTGGGATCCTCTCTCTCCCTTTGCCCCTCCCCACCCCCAAATTCTCTCTCCAAAGATCAGGTGGCAGTTAAGATGGCTTGGACAAGGCCAGAGGCCAGCAGACATGACAGAACCCCAGATGAGAGCTCCAGGTGTTGGCTGATAAGGGGGAGAAGGGAGGGGACAGACTGAGGAGCTATTTAGGGGTACGAAGACTAGGTGAGAGCTTTGTGCTCTGCAGGAAGGTGTGAACATGGCCCCCCGGCCCTCCCCGGCTTTAAGTAAGTAAATGCAAGAGCTGAGCGGGGGAAGGGGCCTCCATTTAACAAAAGGCGAATACCATATTTCCTTTGGGGAAGAGACAAAGGTCAAAGGCATGAATCAAATGAAAGGGGGAAAAAAAAAAAAAAAAAGCAACCACCGCCCTGGAGAAAACATCTTCCACTTTCCCGTAGGAAGTCAGGTGCGTGTATCTGCTTCTCACAGATGTTATTTATGCACGGTGATTATCTCAATTACAGATCTTCGTTGTTGGGATTGCTTCTGTCTCCAGATTAGTGTGTTTCCAATGGAAACATTCCATGGGAATTAATTAGTAATTGGCTCCTAAAGAACAGGTGTCATCCGAATCCAAGCAACCCCTCACGTTGCCTTGTCTACCTGTTCCGCGAGGTCTTGTGAAACTGTGTGCCCAGAAACCTGTCTTCCATCAGCCAACACCTGTGACGGGGGACACGGGAGCTAGTGGGGAGCTCTCCGTTTTAAAAATCATTGTCTTCGAGTTTCTAATTAGGTCACGGAGGCAGGATTTGGATCCTAGAGGGTCTACCTTGCCTCTAGGCGTATTCCATGTTTTATTGCAAGGGTCTCCAGCCGCAGGTGTAATCTGAGATATAGCCAAGGCTCCCCATGGAGGGAAACTGGGTGGAAAGAGCCAAATAATTCCCTTGGGGTTCTAGATGGTGGGGCAAGGGGCAGAGAGGATGCCTGTCCGCAAGGGCAGCATCCAGAGATTCTGGAAGATAATCTGTCTAAGGGAACTCTCCCATGCTGCTGGTTCAGCCTGGCACCAGGTACATCAGGGCTTCCGCTGGGACCTGGAATCCTGCCATGTCTTACAAGCACTTCTGACCACACCCATCTCTGCTCTGTAACTCTCCATGGCTCCCCATCACCAAACCATTCCTGAGCCAGCTCCAGTCTCAACTACCAACATCACCCTCTCTGCTCTTACCCCCGCACACTTGATACTCCAGCAATACCCTGTCAGGAGGCATATACTCCCTGTCTCCACGTGCCTCTATCCCTTTATGCTCTTTGGCATCCTCCCCCCAACCAGCAATTCATTTCCACCTTTAAAGAGACAGCAGAAGCCACCAGCTTCCAGGCATCCTCTTTAGCTAACTGCCACCTCCCCCTTCTCCCCAGTAAGGAGCTTATCAGTCTGCTTGGCACGAGTCTGCTCCTCGGTCTGCCTCTTGCAGACTGGGAGGGAGCCTCCTTGAGGGAAGGGACCGTATGGTCTACTCCTTATCCCCGCAGCCTGGCCTCCAATCTGTCCCAGAGTGGCGACCGTATCAGTATCTGCTGAATGCAAATAGTTCTTTAACAGGGGCATTCAAACAATTCCCTCATCCGTGCCTTGAGAGAGGAAACCTTCCTCTGGGTTCTCCAGCACCGAGGTTAGCGAGCTGCAAGGGCTGCTGGGAGTGTTCACTGTTCCTGAAGACCCTCGCTGGCCTGACCTCAACAGCCCCCCACAAGCACTGGGCCAGCAGGAGAACTCTCCACTTTGAGAAAAAGTCTCTGGGAGGTCACGTCACACACCAAAAGTCACAAGATTAGCAAGTGCCAGATCCAGTCCTCTGGACTCAAATTTAATTCATTTTAAAACTGCAGAACAAAGATCCGTCACACTAACATAAACTCACTGTCAGTTTTCTCATCTGCAAAATGGACACGCTGCCACCGAACTTGAAAGGGAGTTTTGAGAGATAAACGAGGCCCTCGATTCCCAATTGAATCCTCTGATAGGATGGTTTAGAAAGGTAGATACCGGGTGCCAACCCAGACTTAATGAAAAAGAAAGAAAAGACTATCTGCGAGTGGGATCCGGAACCTGTGATTTTTAAACGATGCTTAAGTTATCTAATGTACAGCCAAGTTTGGGGATCCCAAGACACCAAGGAAAACCCTGGTACATAGTAGGTGTTATGTTAACATAATAGGTCCAAATGTTAGTAGGAATAATAGGGATTATACCAACCAAGTTGCGCAGGCGCAGAACTGTTGGCATCTGAAGCTTTCAGACATATATTGCTGGGTGCCCTTGGGTAAGTTACTCAGATGGTTTCTTTATTGGTTAAATGAGTCAAAAATAGAAATACCCCCTCCTGCAGTGATGGTGAGCACTTACTGTTGCCACCAGACATCCACAAGTCCCATAGCCTTCAAACCAGCCCCAAGTTTGTCCCTTCTAGCCAGCATCCTCACCACTTAACCCAGATGACCATTTCCTCCAGCCTGGAAGGGTCCATTGCCTCCTAATGGCATCATCATCCCCTCCCCAGCCATTCTCCACACAGAAGAGCGATCCTCTAAATCATCAATCAGATTATGTCACTCTCTGTTCGAAACCTCCCAATGGCTTCGCATGGCCCTTGGAATAAAATCCAAACCTTCTGGGTCCTATACGTTTGGGTCCCTGCCTTCTTCTCCTTCTCCCAAGGTAGTTTAGCTGACCACCCAAGCTACACGAGACCCCTTGTAAGTCCTTATTCCAGAACCTTGTTTATTTCCTTTAATACCCATATTAAGGTGTGGGATGTTTCTACGTATTTGTATCACTCTTTGCTTGTCTTCTTTGCCATCAGATATAAGTTTCGGGGTGCCTGGGTGGCTCAGTCGGTTAAGCATCTGCCTTCGGCTCAGGTCATGATCGCAGGGTCCTGGGATCAAGCCCCGCATCGGGCTCCCTGCTCGGCGGGAAGCCTGCTTCTCCCTCTCCTGCTTTCCCTGCTTGTGCTCCCTCTCTCACTGTGTCTCTTTCTGTCAAATAAATAAACAAAATCTTTAAAAAAAAAAAAAGATGTAAGTTTCACGAGGGAGGGTACCTCTCTGACTAACCATTTACACACCTAGATGGAGCACATCACCTGACACACAGTAGGTGCCTCATGAATCATGAATGAGTGAAGGAAGGAAGGAATGTATGAAGTTGTTCAGTGTCCAACCCAGCACTTAGGGCACAGATGGCAGCGAAGTTAGCTCCCTCTCCCTGTCCCCTCCTGTCTGCTCTCCCCACCTCTGTCCCTGGAGCCTTCAGGTAAAGGACAAATACCTTCGCTGGGAGAGAAAACACAGTGATGCCCAATGTCATCACCGCTTTATTTGATTAGCTCTGACTCTGGCATCCGGGACACGTGTCCTGGCAGCCGAAGCAACTGTACCCTGACCTCTGGTCCATGCGATCCCATCCTTATAACGATTTCCATGACAACAGCAACAGAAAGCCAAGGTTGTGAATTCCCTTTGATAGGAGCCGGATGCAGAGACGGGGAAGAAGGACTTTCAGAAGAATGAAGCTCTTTGATTCAGCTCGAGGCGCCTTCATTAAATACCACTATTTTTCAAGAACACACATTTTAACCCTGCAGAGGGAGGTTTCTCATGAATACTTAAAAAAGGAAGAAGAAGAAGCAACAAAACCATCATGGTTCCTTTTCAAGAACAATCACCTGTAGGGAGGGGGACGCTGGGAGGCTGTGGCACTAGGAACATTTGGGGGGAGGCAGGAAGAGCAAGGGGGCTGCGTGAACCCAAGAGTCCTGGCCCCTGACCAGGGGCTCCGATAACTCTGCCCACGTGAGGCAAGTCAAAAGGCTAAGGGTCTTCCACACACGTGAACAGCCAAACAGACAGGCAAAAGAACCCCTAGATTCTACACTTAGAATCATGAGTCCTGGATATGAATCCCAGCTCTGCCACTCAGCTGCTGTGCTGCCTTGGGCACGTCACTTTCCAGCTCTCAACAGGATTTCCCCATCTGTAAAATGGGCACATATGAGAGGGTATGAGGATTGAGTGAGGGGACGCACTGAAGCCCAGGTGATTCTAGTTTCCTGACATGGCCATGAAGAGAACAGAGTGATCAACTGTCCTGGTTTGTCCCAGGGCATGGGACTTTGAGCCCTAAAACCGGGACCATCAAGGACAAGCCAGGATGGTCGGTCACCCTAGCAGAGCATGGCCACTAAACAAAGAAACTGCTAAAAATCAGAGAATGATGGAGAGAGAAGAGCCCCTCTGAGCTTCTGGGCTATTCTCTCCAAAAACCCACCAAATTGGTCCAATCATGAGAAAAGCATCACACAAACCCAGATTAGGGGGATGCTTTCCAGGATACCTGGCCGGTACTCCTCAAAACTGTCAAGGTCATGAAAAGCAAGGTAGGACTGGGAAACTGCCCCAGACCAGAGGCGACTGGGCAGGCAGGACAAGCAAACACAGGGTCATGCCCTGGGATGGGTCCCAGAACAGGAAAAAGAATTAATGGAGAAACTCACAAAATCTGAATCAAGCCTAGAATTTAGTTTGGAAAAAAAAAAGGAGGGGGTTTCTCCCATAGGCTATAATCTCTACCTGAAATCTTTCATTTTACAGATGGGAAACTGACACCAGAGACAGGAAGTGAAGAAGCCTCTAGATCCAGTTTCTAGACTCTGCTGCCTCCTGCTTCCCGAAGAGCGGGGAGCCCAACGTGGGACTTGATCCTAGGACTCTGGGATCATGTCCTGAGCCGAAGGCAGACGCTTAACGACTGAGTCACCCAGGTGAGTCAGGGAATGTGGGTTCAAGGCCCAGCTTTGCCTTTCACTGGCTGTGTGACCTCAGGCAAATCTCTCACCCTCTCTGTTCCTTCATTTCCTCATTAGGTGAGTGAGTCCATTGAATTCAACAGGCAGGCGTTTATTCAGTATTTATTATGCACAGTGAACTGGACAGGCATCATGAGACACAAATAAAGCATAGTCTTGCCATCAGGAAGTATACAGTTTTGCCTGAGAGTACAAAAAGTACAGATAACCCATCCGAGCTTCTGGGGATAATCTCTGTGAAGATACACATGCGCACAGCCCACGTGGCAGGCCTGAGGCCTCATGAGAGAAGGCCAGAGAAGGAGGAAGAAGGGAAGGCAACACTCTGAGAAGGTGAGGTGGTGAAGGCAGCAGGAAATGCCTTCCATCTCCCCACACCTGGCTTTGGTGCAAATGGTTTTATCCGCAGGAGGCGTGGGTTAGAAGCATGCGAGCAACATCCCCACTGGGGCTCTGAGCTTCCCTGCATTGTTTCCAGCTCCCCGCGGGCACAGGAAACAAAGTCTTGAGTCCCCGCTCTGGGACCTCGCTCCCCAGGTCCCCCACCCCGCTGCGGGATCGGACCCATTCACATCTCTCAACACCTGCCGCCCTGGGCCGCGCCGTCTGCACTTGGCCCAGCCCGAGCCCGTCCCACCTCTGGAGGTCCTTGGCTTCTGCCTGGCCTCACCGCCCACCCGCCTCTGGTCCTCCTCTGAGGCAGCCGGGGAGGGTGGAGCCCTGAGTTCGAATCCTGGCTCTGACACTTTCTAGCTGTGTGACTCTGGGTGGGTCTCCTCCCCTCTCTGCCGTCTCCCTCGGCTCTCCAGGGAACTCGATGGGCCATCCTGTACAGCATAAGTGGGACATGGTGGGCGCTCCTGAAGGTGACAGCCAGAGATCAACATCATTACCGTTCTAATCGGTGCTGTTGGTGGTGGTGGTGGTTCGAGCTCTGCTTTAAGAGCACGATTACTGTTTGTTTCATACTCAGCCTAGGCGGCCACCACACACATCCATGCACACACACACGCTCATGCGCCGCACGCAGCCATCCTGCCCCAGGCCCCCGATCTGCCCACGTCCTTGAGATGCATTCTGCCTCAGCCCTGAGGAAGGGAACTGAACTCGTCCATCCCTTATAAACCCCTGCTCCTCATCGACCACCTCCGTGTGACCCGCCCAGCCCCTCAGTGTCTCCAATCTCCATGCAGGTCTGTGAAAGTCGGTGATGTGGCCACACCCATACCTGGGACCAAGAGCCACCGTCCCCTGGCCGGCTGCAGCATCCCCCCCCCAGCCTGGTCCTAAGGGGCCCCCATGACACCAACCTGGTTGTGCACTTTCTCCAGCTCCTCCTTGCTGACCGACGTCTTGCTATCCTCCATGCTCCCCAGAAGGAGCTGCACGTCTGACAATAGCGCATGAGTCCTTCTGAGGTCCCTCCGAAGACGCTTCTCCACGTCAAAGTCTCGATGGCCGATCTGGAAGCCAAGGGAAGGCTCTTGTGAGCTAAGACGGCAGAGCATTGGACAGGGTCCGAGTTCCCCAGAACCACGCTTCCCTGGCTTCAAATCCTGCCCCTGCCTCTCACACTGTGGGACCCTGGACAAGACCCTTCTCCTCCCTGAGCCTCAGTTTCCACATCTGCAAAATGGGAATGGCATCAACCACATGGGACTGCTATGGGAATTAAGCTGGTGTTTAGCCGAAGGCCTGACTCATAGTAAAGGCACACGAATATGAGCTGCGCTCACTGCTGTTTTCACAGCCTGGAGACATCCAAAGTCACTGGGTCTCACCTTTTGCACTCGTGTCATCCATATGGCCTCTCCTCACCTTGTAAGAGCCTACAGCTCGGGCGAGGCCCTCTGGTGACCGAAGTGAGGACAGCAATTACCCAGCCGGGGCTGAGACTGGATAGGGCCGGAGACTCCTGAGGGACTATTCATGCTCTTCCTGTGGGTGCTTCATCTGTGTTCATGCAAATTCACTGAGCCCTAGAGTGGGGTACACTATGCTTCCCAGCATGTACGTTGCACCTCAGTAAATAGTATTAAAAACAGCTGTACTGTTTTTGGACGTCTAAATCAAGTTTTTCTGTCCCTTGAGCTGGTCTCCTTTGCCAGGTTAAGGCGCGAGGCCATTTTCTGCAGAGGGATGCAACCCAGAAGCGAGCGCCTTCCTTCCCCCAGCATCCTGAATGTGTAGGCCCTCCAAGTGGGTAGCTGTCCAGTGGCTCCTGCAGAAGCCACATCCTAGACTCAGCGCCAGGAGGGCGACAACCCCCAGGGGCTGACAGTACAGGCTGAGGTGAGCGGAGTCAGGTGCAAGATCACCCCAGAGGCCCGAAACGAAACACTGACAGCCCGTGGTCTCCCCTAGAAGTGGCGCTGATGGGAAAAGCACCATCTGAGCATCTCTGAAACTCGGAAAGAAACGAACAGCCCCCTTCTTGGCCTCCTCAGGAGACCAGCGGAGAGAACATGGCACCGTCGATCAGATGGGAGTTTTCAAGAAAACGCGGTGTAGGTGTGTCAGCCACAGGACCCAATTTCTACACACCTGGATACCTGTGCCTTTCCAGAACCATTTCCTGGGATGCTCCCAATGCCCTGGAATATTCTAGAAAGAAGGTGGGGTTTGGAATGGGGTGGCCCAAGTTCTAAACCCTGGCTCGCCATTTGCTAGCAGAGGGGTGTATGGCTGCATGGGGTCACCTCTCTGAACCCAAGGCAACTCACCTATAAAAACAAGGTAAAAAAAATAAAAACTCCATCCTCCAAGTTGAGATAAGACAAGGATCAGGCATGATAATGGACCAGAGAACACTTCATATGCTGTCAAGCGCTTTATAAATATAAAGAATTATGAGTATTGTCTGATGACCTAGAACGCACTCCTCTAGATTCTGCATTACTATTTCTCCGCTCCCAGTTTGGAATTCTTTGAAAAATGAGTTGGTTCTTCAGATCTAGCCTCTTTGTTCTCAAAGGTATTGCTTTAAGTTTTAAATGTTGGTCCTATATGTGTGTGTGTGTGTGTGTGTATACATATATACATATATATATAACATAATCTCACCTGCTGAGCTGAGATCAGAACTGGACATTATGCCAGGCCCTTCGTCACATGTTATTACATTTAACTCCTGTGACAATCTCTTAAAAATAGACATTATAATTTCTATTGCCTTTATAAAAGCAGAAATAGCTTACATTTATAGAGAGCTTTCTAAGTGTCAGACACTGTTCTAAACCCTTTATGGGAGTTAACACGTTTGGTCCCCATGAAGAATCTATGAGGTGTGTAGTATTACAGTTCCCATTTTACAGATGATGAAGCTGAAGCCTACAGAGCAGGAAGTAATTGGCCCAAGATCCTGCCTCCACCGAGTGGCAGAGTTCGGATGATAGGAATCCAGTTGTCCTGACTGGAAAGAGGTGATTTCAGTGAAATGGATGATAAAAGAGGTAGGTTTTGCTCTTTAATTTAAGGGAAGGTGTTATGGAAACAGACAGGAACATCAGCCAGCTCAGGCTTAGATGGGATCAGGAAGAATCTTAGGTAAGTGGGAGCCAGGTGAGGTATGGGAAGAACATTCCAAGAAGAAGCCATGCCATGAGCAAAGACAGAGGGCTGAGAAAGTCTGGTGCCTCTGGTTCCAGTGATTAGCATGAGGGCATAAAACATGGAGGTGGGGCAGATCACAGAGCAAGAGAAGTTACCTGGGGCCAGCTCATGTCTTGTGAGCAAGGTGAGACTCTTACGTACTGTCATGGGAAAATGGAGGCAGAGCTGGTGAAATTGACATAGAGTAAGTGATCTACTCAAGGTGATGGCGTGGCTATGCAGCGGGGATTTGAACCCAGGCAGCTCAGCATTAGAATGCAAAGTCTTTAACCACTGCACCGTAGTGCCTTAGGGGAACCTGAATCATGATTCACTAATTTGAGCCCAGGTTCGTTACCATGATTGCATTCAAGCAGCATACTCAGCATCTCTCTTATTTTTTTCTTTTTTATCTGTTCTTGCTCTTTACACATCCCAGAGTATAAAGAGCATTCATTCTCCTGCAGGGCAGGTTGGCATCAGGGACATTCCTTGATGTTGGCACTGACCATGGCTCAGATATTACCACCATCCCTGCCAGGAAGACCCTGAAAATGCTGCTATCTGTCTCCTTTCCAGAGGGATCTTTGCAAACCCAACTCACAACAAAAACCTCAGACAAGTCACCCTCCCCTTCATAATGAATTGATACAGGAGAGGAGAGCAAAAAAGAGAGAGGGAGAGCTCATTAGGTTAATGGGAAATAAATGTCATCCCGCAAGTTTGCATTCTGTAGCGCAAAGATCCAAATTTGGATAAAGCTAGTGAATAATTAACCAATAAATCTAAATGATGTTTAGTGTTGTTGTGGACAACCGTATTCAAATCTCAACTGTTTCACCATTTATCATAAAGCCAAATTGTCTGGGGCAGTTGTTAAATGTCTGTCGTCAAGGATCTCTCTGAGCACTTTAAAAATATAATCTTGAAATGCTGGTAAGGATAATCAACCACTTTATAGATGGGGAGATTGAGGCTAAGAGAGAGAATGGATAACATTCTGAAAAAAATCAAACATGGTCAAAAAAACGTTGTTTCTAATTAAATGGACCTTAACCATTTTTAAGCAGCACAGTGCTAGATTTTAAAAATACAGGCTTTCAAATAATACAGACTCCATTACAAATCCACTTAGGCCACTAACAAGCTATATGATCTTGAGCAATTTGCTTTAGCTTTTGAGCCTCAATTCTATCACTTATAAGAAGGAACTAATAATACCTTTCCCACAGAATTGTTGTAAAAATCAAATACAGTATGTTACAAAAAACTACAATTAAATAGTTATCTATGGGGCATCTAGGTGGCTCAGCCAGTTAAGCATCTGACTCTTGGCTTCAGCTCGTTATGATCTCAGGGTTCTGGGACTGAGTCCCACACTGGGCTCTGTGCTCAGCACAGAGTCTGCTTGAGATTCTCTCTCTCTCCCTCTGCTCCTCCCCCAGCTTGTGCACTCTCTCTCTTTCTTTCTCTCTCAAATAAATAAATAAAAATCTTTAATATTAAAAAAACTTCAAAAGCAAGAAAGGAATAAAAGAAGAAGAAAAGAAAGGGGACAATAAGCCAACAAATACTGAACACAAAATAAGAGAATATAAATAACTTCACATATATCAGTCATTCCACTAAATGTAAATGAATTAGATTCTCCTATAAAAAGTTTGAGACTGGGGCGCCTGAGTGGCTCAGTCGGTTAAACGGCTGCCTTCAGCTCAGGTCATGATCCCAGAGTCCTGGGATTGAGTCCCACATCAGGCTCCTGCTCAGCAGAGAGCCTACTTCTCT
The DNA here is from genome assembly GCF_054177405.1 of Leptonychotes weddellii. Lineage (NCBI taxonomy): Eukaryota > Metazoa > Chordata > Mammalia > Carnivora > Phocidae > Leptonychotes > Leptonychotes weddellii. The sequence continues at coordinate 64,433,854 of NC_138381.1, forward strand.
CTCTCCCTCTGTCTCCCAGTTTGTTCTCTCACTCTCTGTCAAATAAATAAATAAAATCTTAAAAAAAAAAAATTGAGACTAAAACACTGAATTAAACAACACACACACACACACACACACATTTGGAAAGGTTGAACATGAAGGGATTTAAAAAAGGTCTTGCCAGGGGTGCCTGGGTGGCTCAGTGGGTTAAGTGTCTGCCTTCGGCTCAGGTCATGATCTCAGGGTTGGGAGATCGAGCTCCATGTTGGGCTCCTTGCTCAGTGGGGAGTCTGCTTCTCCCTCTCCCTCTGCCCCTTTCCCCTCTTGTGCTCGTGCACTCTCTCACTCTCTCAAATAAATCAATAAAATCTTTAAAAAATATATAAATAAATAAATAAGGTCTTGCAGGCAAACTAACTAAAAGAAATCAAGCAAGGGTGCCTGGGTGGCTCAGTCATTAAGCATCTGCCTTCGGCTCAGATCATGATCCCAGGGTCCTGGGATTGAGTCCCACATCGGGCTCCCTGCTCTGCTGGAAGCCTGCTTCTCCCTCTCCCACTCCTCCTGCTTGTGTTCCTGCTCTCGCTATGTCTATCTGTGTCAAATAAATAAATAAAATCTTTAAAAAAAAAGAAATCAAGAAAAATAAAATAAGGCAAAAATCATTCATGGAGAAAAGAGGGACCATATCATAATCAAAGGAACAATCTGCTAAGGAAATAAAACAATAATAAACTTAGATGCACCTAAAAACATAATCTCAAAATATATACATGCTCTGGAGAAACTCTTGCCCATGTGCACAGTGAGACATACGTAAGAATAGGCAAGGCAGTTTTATGTCTTAGAACAGAAACAACTAAATATCCACCAGCAGAAGAATGGAATTAAAAATAAAAAGAATATTGTGTAGCAGTTAAGATGAATGAATTAGGGGTGCCTGGGTGGCTCAGTCGTTAAGCGTCTGCCTTTGGTTCAGGTCATGATCCCAGCGTCCTGGGATTGAGCCCCGCATCGGGCTCCCTGCTCCGCAGGAAGCCTGCTTCTCCCTCTCCCACTCCCCCTGCTTGTGTTCCCTCTCTTGCTGTGTCTCTCTCTGTCAAATAAATAAATAAAATCTTAAAAAAAAAGATGAATGAATTAGAGCTCCACATATTATCATGGAGTGGTCTCCAAACATGGTACAAAAGGCAACAAAGTAAGTTGCAGAATCATGTTACTGTATGTGGTTAAAGTTCAAATACATATGCCAGGGAATTCCATACTCCAACCACAGGATGATAGTCTCCTCTAGGGAGCAAGGAAGAAGGGAGGAGGAAGGAGTGGGAGCTTTAGGAATGGAAACAAAGCCACCAACATAGCGAGAGCAGGAACACAAGCAGGGGGAGTGGGAGAGGGAAAAGCAGGCTTCCCGCAGGGCAGGGAGCCCGATGTGGGACTCGATCCCAGCACCCTGGGATCAGGACCTGAGCTGAAGGCAGACGCTTAACGACTGAGCCACCCAGGCACTCAAATGTTAAACAAACATTTAAGTGTGTTTTCTTTTCTTAAAAATATCTGAATCTGATACCGCAGATTTTTAATTTATGTGAACCCTGGGTGCTTGGTGCATAAGCATTGATTATATTATTCATTCTACTTTTCCCTGTGTTTGGCAAATGTCTTAATAAAACATTAAAAACTACCAAATGTGATCATTTATTTAAAGGTTCCAGCTTGGTGGCTAACATGAAATTAGCATTTTATTCATTTCAAGTCACCTTCTGTTTCCACAGAAAATGTTTCATTTCAGCAATATCTATAAAAACCTTTCTTTACTGGATTACCTACTTTGTTTCCTCCAGTGGACCATGCTGAATAGAATGCCACCTTCTCCCGGTGACTTCCCACTATCATTCTAGAATCAAATATTGGGCTGGGCTCTCTTGCACTAATGCTAAAGAAAGAGTAACCGCAATGGCTCTGCACTCAATGGCGTGGTTTGCTTGGCTGAGATACTAGAAAATTCAGAGCAGGAAGATGATAAAGCTTTCCTGTGGATTCCTTCAGCTTCCAACCCAGACACTCAATGCTATGGTGGTCCTGCTCTAAGATTCACTCACTTAATCAATTAAAAAAAAAATACAGGGGTGCCTAGGTGGCTCAGTTGGTTAAGCATCTACCTTCAGCTCAGGTCATGATCCCGAGGTCCTGGGATTGAACCCCGCGTCAGGCTCCCTGCTCACGGGGAGTCTGCTTCTCCCTCTCCTGTTCTCCCTGCTTGTGCTGTCTCTCTCTCTCTGTCAAATAAATAAATAAAATATTTTTAAAAATACATAATGAGCACCTATTTGTCTAATCGCTAGGGCGATGGCTTGAAGAAGGGTCCACATTCCTTTGTGACCAGAAAGAATAACTCTGCTGATAGACAGCGAGATCATTGCTAATTAAAAGACAGTGCATGCCCGTTAAGCAAAGACCTTAAAATACACTCCTGTGTGGCTTTAAAAGAAATTATTGAAGCCACAGGCATCTCTCCGATGTTGGGGTTTCACGTAGTGGCAGCACAGGCAGGGCAAGGAATATCTGGGCGATGGAGGAGCGCTTCCTCTCACCTGGGAAATCAGGAGCTGGTGCTGGGCTCTGCAGGCTGCTTTTATTTACAGCCGTGAATTTTTTGCAAAGACGGAGGTTAATTTTGTGCTCAGGGGACATTTGGTCATGGCTATAGACATTTCTGGTTGTCACAACGAAGGGGGGATGGTATGTTGCTGGTATTTGGTAGGTGGAGGCCAGGGATGCTGCTCAGCATCCTAGGGGGCATGGGACCGCCTCCCTACAGCAAAGGACGATGTGGCTTGAAATGTCCACAGTGCCACAGTTGAAAACCTTGGTATACAGCCATGGCAACCTCCCCGCGGGGCTCTGCCCTCCAGAAGCTCAGAGCAGTTCATTAGCTCACCCAAAGCCATGTAACAGAAGTGGCCCCAGCGAGGGTTTCAAGCTACATTTGCTCGACTCTGAGCCTGACTGCCTCTAGCAGAAGTCTTGTTCTCACGAGGCCAGCTGTGAACACAGTCGCCATTCACATTCACCCCCTTAAAGCTAGGGCTGCTTACCCTCCCTCCCCGACAGTTGCTGAAGGCAAGGCGACCTCGTCTGTCCCTTCTGGCTAGGCGCACTCTGTTTATTCTCGTGGTCCTTCCAAGAACCCTGCTGTGTGTGGACCCCAGAAGGTCTCCTTTGAAGAGCAGTGAGTGTGGACAGGGCTGGAATTGATGGGCCAGAGGGCACTTGGGGGGACCTGGTGGAGGCTGGCTGAACCGACTGGCCTCTGGCTTTTCCTGAGGACTTACTGAGCTGTCCTCCCCCTTGGATCCATCTCTCTGAACAGGGCCTAGAGGCAGGGAATGTGTTCTCCCAAACGCCTGCTGGGGCTTCCCTCTTACCTGATCACAGAGGGTTCCAATCAGGCCTTCCAGATCCTGCTTCTCGTGGAGGACCATCTGCTTCTCCTCGTATTCTTGCTCCAGCTGCATTTCGAGCTGGCGGAGCTGCGGGCACAAAGGGCAGATGCAGACATAGGCTAAATGAGCTCCATCCGGACAAAACCCACAAGGCAGGGAGACCATCTGGGGGGGGGGGGCGGGATGTGAAGCTCTCAGCCCCTTGCCCTGTTCCACAAAGGCCGCCCTAGCGATTAGGAAGTGGGTGTCTCTGTCGGAGAACTCAGGAGCCTAAGAACTTGGGAGCCCGACAATTATGGGGACAGCTGGCCAATGATGGGGAGCCCCCGCCACTCACCGTGAAGCCCTCGCCCCCCCAGTTCCTTGCCCACTCCCCAACAGCTGTTTCCTTACTATGCCATGACCTTGCCTGAATAGTTGCAAATCTTGGCACTCTGACTTTTTAAGGCTCTGGGCAACATTATACCCAACATATTAAAATGTAGCCACCTTCTTTATCAAATAGACTGTGACTCCATTAAAAAAAAAAAAAGAGGAAGAAGTTTGCATTTGCCATTACTCGGTGTTGTGGATTACATGTTGGGGTCTCTCCCAAATACCTATGTTGAAATTCTAAACCCCCCTGCGCAGTATTATCTGAAGACGCAGGCTTTGGGAGATAACTGGGCTTAGGTGAGGTCCGGGGGAGTGGAGCCCCCCATACTGGGATCATGGCCTTTCTAAGAAGAGATCGCAGAGAGCTTGCTTCTTCTGTCTCTCTCCACCACCTGAGGACACAGCAAGAAGGCAGCTATGTGCAAGCCAGGAGGAGGGCCCTCACCAGAGGCCCAGTCTGCTGGCACCTTGATCTTGGACTCCCCAGTGTCCAGAACTGCGAGAGATGAATGTTTGTCCTCTCAGCCCCGGTCTGTGATACTCTGTTATAGCAGTCCAAACAGACTAAGACATTTGGCTCCGGGCAACTCATTTCATTTCATTGGCTCTGATTTCTCTAATCACCCAGCAAAGGCAGGTGTTCTCCACTAAAGTGAATACCCCACGATAACCCCTTTGCACACCCTCTTCCCCGCCAGCCCTTCTCCTATATGCTGCCTTGCCCACCCCTTCTTCCTCCCTTTCCATGCTGTATCAATTACCCTATTGCATAGGTGGGCAAACTGAGTCAGAGAGACGTTCTAAGGCCCCTACTCCTAAATCATTTGCCGCTAAGAGCAGTTAGCGTTCTACCTCCTGACACTGGCTCTTCTGCCACCCCAGACAGCCGTCACCATTCCCACCCAGGTCACTGAAACCATTGATTTCCTGCCACAGCAAGAGAGAAATGGAGCAGAGCAGGCACTAGATGAAGTCCAAGTGTCTGCCATCAAGAGAAAAGTACTTTTCTCTGACCTTGCTCTCTCCCTTTATAAATCTGTCCACACAAAAGCCTCAGGAGGGCCTGGGTCACATCTCCACCTCATCGGGGCCCTGGCTCAGGGCACTCATGATGCTTTGAGACACTTTTAGAATGCACCAGAAGTTGTGCAACCTTCACACAAGGGCATAGGGGCAGGGACAGAGGGCTTCCATCTCCTGGCCCATGGAGGGCAAACTAGTGGTTGATGGCCACTTACGTAAAAAGCAAGTCCATTTCAAAACTTTAAGAGCGAGAGACACAAGGCCCTCTGCTCATATCTGCTTTTAGAGTGGAGGCTGGCAAAGCTAAAGCACATTTTGAAAAATACACAAAATAATAAAGACTCTGTATCAAGCCAGGCAAAGTTTTCTGGAGTGTGTTCTGCAGGACGGCTCCCCATGGCGTGATGGGTATGTAGGTGGAGGAAAGTCCATGCTAGAATGAGTGTGGGAACCACTGAGTTAACGGGTTCTTCAGTGCAAGACTTATCAGAGCCTTTGGCAAATTCATGTGCAGGAAGCACTAGGATGCGGCATTGCCCAAGGCTGACTTCTATCAATGCTTCCTAAAATGGCCTTCCACGGTCCAAACATTTGCAAAAGAAAAAGAATTTAAATCTAGCATTTTCAGTGAGAGACTGGGCTTGGGAGTGAGACAGACCTAAGCTTCAAGTCCTGGCTTGGCTACTTCTCCGCTAGGTAACTTTGGGCAACTCACTTCACCATTTTGAACTCTGGTTTTCTCATCTGTGAACCAGGACCACAAACCTCACAGAATCCTTCAGAGGAGCAAGGAAGCGGATGGACAACAAGAACCCATCTGGGTGCACGGTGCTCACTGGGTGTTCAAAGAATCCCATTCATTTCTCCCAGATATGTAAGAACGGAGAAAAAGCAGAAACTGACCCCTCGATGCAAACTCCCAGCACTTTACAGTTTACAAGCTACTGCCCATTCTTTTATCTCCTCTTCACAATAGCAGAGGAGGGCAGAATATTTTCTATCATTGCTTGTATGTCTTAGATCAGAAAATGGAGTCTCAGGGAAGTTCTGAGACTTAACTCAGGGACACACAGGTCTGGATGAGTCCAAAATCGTTGACTTTCTTTCCAACCCTGGGGAGTTTGGGAAGGAATGTGCTTGATTCCTCGGGATGAATCCATGTAAAGCCCCAGAGGGACTGAGCTTTAGGGGGACCCCAAAAGGAGTATTTGAAGAGCAGGACAGGCAGCAGATGCAGCAGCATCCACCACTGGGGGGTGAAGATTGGGCTCAGCTCTCAAACACTTCCCTGGAGTAAGGGCAGGGTACCAAGGCGGTCTGATCTGCCCGAAGATGTGCTCAGCGAGACTCCCATCTCCTGCCGAGGTTCTGACAATCACCAAGACGCCCTTCAGTCCTGCCCAGGAGGATGCTTGGCTGTGGGCTCTGCAGGGCACCAAGGCCCCATGCCCTCCTTCTCTTGGATGGACGAATCACATCCAGGAGCAAGGGAACCACCCGGCTGGTTCATTGGCTCTTCTGCAGGGCCCACTGCTGGAAATCCCCTATTGCTTGTAAGTTTCCAACAAACAAGGATTCCATTACAAAACTGCTGCAATGTTTCCCCATCTGAGATCTCCCTGAGTCTTCACTGTGACCCTGCAAGTAGTCACATTATCCTATCTTACAGATGAGAACAGTGAAGCTTATTAGTAAGGTTGTGTGGTTCCTCCAATAGCCCCACACCTGGTAGCTGATGACATTGAAACCTGACCCAAGCATGACTTGACTCCATGACTCCAATGAAAAGCAGTGACATTGGCTTTCTTGTGTGTCTTATAAACAGGCTCTGAGTGACCAGCGCTGGATACAGAGCAAGGAGTCCAGGAACAGCATGGACTTAAGTAGCAGTGAAGGCTTTTAAATCACTTTCCCAAGATGGCACCATTGTTAAGGTGGAAGGGCAGAGATCCAAACCAAGAGTCTGGGAATTCCAACACCCAGGCCCTCAAGCCCTACAGCCTAGAGGTCTCTGCAGACAGACCGCCGAGGGAGCCTGTAACAGGAATCAGCTTTGGAAAATGCTACTCCACCCCTTCTTGGAGATCCAACTGCCCATGAGATGATGAAGGACCTGGAGGGGTCCCACAGTGAGAAAACCTGTTCACTGAGCCATAACCCACAGCTTTCCAGCCATCCCACTTAAGAGATGCATCTTCTATTCATATCAATCAATGCATCTGTAAGGATGTTTATCTCGGCATTGGTTAGGGTAACAGAAAATCCGAAAATCCTCAATTCCCAACCACAGGGGACTTGTTGAAGAGATTACAGCACGTGCCTAAGGTGGACTGCTTTTAAAGCTCTTAAATATGTAAGTTAGATCTGTATTTACTGACATGGAAAAAGGCCCAGGACACACCGCTGAGAGAAATAGCAGGCTTCAAGAAAGCATGACCCCATTTAGGGAAAATGATATCTCAATAAATATGTATGCGTGTGTGTACAACGACAGAGAGCTATGAAATGACTTTTAAAATAGTAATAATGATGGTTTCTAGGTGGTACGATTGCAAGGATTTATTGCTTTCTTACCCACTGTTTGAAATGTCTGCAGGAGCTTGGATGAAGTGTAAGAAACTATTTGCAAAGGAAATAGCCACAAGAGACTAGTCCCCTCCTTGAAACCTGTTAAGTCCTTACTCAAGGTATAAAATTACATGGCATTATGGGCTTTTGGCAGAAATCTTGGGGTGCTGATGCTTGACAGTTCCAGTAGCTTCTGGAAGTTCTAGGACCATATTTAAGATAGGTATTTCTGCTCTAGCACCCCTGACAGCTAAGGTCTTCGGTGGTTGCAGGAACAGTTTGTCCCCAGGCCCTAGAATCCACCCCTCTCCCCGCCTCCCACGCAATGGAAGATGGCACCAGGACCAGACCTGCCAGGGCCCAAGGGCACAGTTCTGTTTGCTGTTCACATACCCGCTTCTGGCAGGACTGGCGGACATCTTCCAGCTCCTCTTCCTGGTCCTCACGATCCTTCTGGTGCATCTGCTTCATCCGCTCGATCTCCAGCTCAAACCTCTGGCGGAGCTGGGTGGGGGCGGACAGCAAGGACAGAGGCACATGAGGGCAACCCACACCAACCATGTCAGACTGGTTATCCCCCCTCCTGCGTTTTTCATTTCTGGAGTGCGGGGAGGAGAGTCAAGTCATCCCCCAGGCACCCACCCAGGAAGGTCAGAAATGATGGATAAATAGCCCACGTGCTGCCTCTATCCCTTCCTGCAGTCATTACAAGCATCACTAATCAATCACACTCTTTCCCATTGAATCTAGACAGAAGACTCCTTCAGGATCCTTCTCAACACTTTCAACACGAAACAAATGTGTCATCCCTGGAGCAAGCATCGGTGAGGGTTTTTTGGATGGATGGCTAGGTGGGTGGATGGATGGTAGAACAAAAGTTTATTCATGAAAACAAGAAAGGCTGCAGAGGGAGAACGTTTGCCCAAAATGTCACCTTAGACAATTCACTTTGCCTCTGATTACTCTGTGGAAAACCACCACCTCAGGATGCTTTACGAGAATTCGATGAGATCGCCCGCATTAAGTATCTAGCACATTGTCTGGCACACGATTATGACTTTCTCTTTTGAAAGCAGACAGGAAGGACTGCCCTTCTCCCTTTCTGGAAGACAAAATTAAGAGCTGTGTCCCTTTTAAATGAGAACCTCCAAAATTTGCTCAGAGCCAACAAAGAGCCACCTGCGGTGCAGGATGTTTAAACCGTGTGACGTTGTATAGAAGGTTCTAGAATTGGAAGCAGATGTCATGGGTTCCTGTGGCGGTTCGAGACGCTCCTTTCTTGATCTTTGTAATTGAGGGACTGACCCAAGCTCTTGCTTCTCAAATTCCGTGGTGTGTTAGCATTACATAAAGCTATTTTTAAAAATTTACATTTCAGGGCTTCACCCTAGACCTACTGGATCAGAATCTCTGGAGTGCGGGCTCCAGGAATTTATACTTCCAAGCTTCCATTTATCTGTACTCTAATGCCGTTGGTCATGGAGCAGCATTTGGAACCCAATACCTTAGATGGGTTACAATGTAGAAACTATGATCATTTACCACACCACCCAGAGCCTCCTACCAAGCCTTCGGAAGGTTACAACTGCTGTCCCTCACATGGAAATTAAATTGGGAAAAAACAATCTTGGTCTTTTAAAATGTCGACAATATTCTCTACCATGCAGGACCATGGTGGAGAGGCAAAAGGTAGCGTACCACAGAGCCCCTATTACAGTTCCTGGCATAAAATAGGCTCACTTTAAATGTCAACCTCCTTCCTTGCCTCCTTTAAAATGACAGAGGTTATGGGAAGATAATCCAAAACGAGGAGCTTAAGCAAGTAAATATAATATTTCTTTTTCATTTTTTTTCTAGCCTCTTGGACACTCCTGACATCTGCAATACAATTTATGTCAAGCTTATATGAGTTAACATAAAATTCCCTGGAAAAAGTGCTATACTGTGATCAATAAACATCTCCCGATGTCTACAAGGACACAGTGTGGCGTGAGGTTCTGGGCGAAGCTAAAGACGGATTCAAGTGTTGCGTCGGCCTCGTCTTCTGTGTATGCTGAGGGTTGAAAATTAGGAAGGACGCATTAACTTCCCAGTCCCTGAGGTCACAGGAGTACATTTCTGCTCCTGAGCACTGAGGGGTCCCCTGGTGGTATCTTAAAGAACTCAGAATTTTCCAAAATGCTGGCTTTATTCTTGACTCTGGGTTGCTATACGAACTGCGCCATTCTCCACGTCCCTTAAAATGATCTACGAAGATATTCCACCTCCTTCATGAACCTCCGTGGATTCCTAGCTGGATCTGGGGGGAAGCAAGGGGATTGACAAGGCTCCAGTTTTCTCTGTACAGAGGAGGAGACTGAAGTCTGGAGAAGACAGGGGGGCTTGCTTAAGGTCATAGAGACTGAGCTGCCTGGAGGACCCCATGTGGATGTGACCATATTTCAGCTCCTTGAATGCCACAGGACTTTCCTCCCCCCAGGCCTTTGCATGGGCTATTCCTCCTGCATGGAACTCTCTTGGTGCCAACTTGGACTCATCCTTCAGTAAATGTCACTTCCTCCAGGAAGTCTTCCCTGATTGTTCCCCCAACCTTGCTCCCAAGACCAGAGATGCAAATTAAACTTTCTCAAGATACTCAGCAGGACTATAAACTTCCAGAAGGCAGAGGGCACATCTGCCTTGTTTTGTTTTGTTTTTAGAGAGACAGAGAGAGTGGTGGGGAGAGACTGAGGGAGAGGGAGAAAGAGAGAATCCCAAGTAGGTCCACACTGAGCATGGAGCCTGATGCAGGGCTCGATCACACGACCCTGAGACCATGCCCTGAGCCAAAATCAAGAGTCAGATGCTTAACTGACTGAGCCACCCAGACGCCCATGTCTTGTTTACACCTGCATCCTTAGCATCCACACCTTGCATGATGCAAAGTAGGCGCTTGACAAATTCTCGTAGGCTGAGTGAGCTAAAGGAGCTCAGTGTTCTGAACTGCTTCAGACTCTGTCCCTCCATGCCCGCCACACCCAGTCTCAGTACTTAGGAGGTTCCTTGCCAGTGGAGTGAGAGTAACTGAGAAGCCAGGGCAGGCACCCCTGCCTTCCCACTCCCTCACCCCACTGGACCAGAGCTGCTCAGAGTTCATCTGCTCTACATATTCATGCTACGTAGTCAGATTTTCTCGGAAAGGGGGTCCCCGCCTTATAACCGCTTCAAAATCATTGCCACTTGTGAAATGCCACATGAGAAATTTCTTTCCAGCTAAGCCTCAGGAAAAGGCTTTGTTTCCACTTGAAAATCTGGTTTGTTTTTACCTTGGGATAACAAAGAGCACGCAACTCACATTTCCTTTTTCTCTCTGGCCACCAGGAATTTCAGAGCTGAAACCATTAAGGGTATAAGATCACATGTTTTGTGTATCCGCCATCCCCAAACCTCCTTGGTGTCTATTTTAGTGTATGTTTTTCTGGCTTGGATTGTTTTATTTATAATTTTTCTGTTTTAGGATGCATACATTCTATAAGCTGCTTCGAATTCTTTGTGGAATGAGGCGGGCACGTCAACAAAGGAGCCTACAAAGAAAATCTTCATCGGAAACTTCATTAAGGGTGCTGGTATTAGGGGAGTCGCTATTCCTGCCTTATTTCCCTTAGTGGTTTTGTGTTTCCCAAAGATTAGTGCCCCAGTCTTCCTGGAGGTTGTGTACAGCGCTGTGCATGCAGCAGGTGATTTGGACTCAGATGTCACGAGCTCCAGATCCACCCCTGGCGGGGTCCCCCTCTGGGTCTCCGAGCCTCAGCTTCCACATCTATGAAGAGGGGATCATACTGGTGTCTGACCCTCGCAGGATGGCAGGAGTGGGCTAGATCAGGAAGGATCTAAATGCCAGGCGTGGAGGTTAAGAGGGTCTCGCGGTTAATAGGGAGCCACAGCAGAATAAGGAGATGCTGAGCGAGGTGAGGTGCTGGTGTTGTATTTCAATAACCCCCTTCTGCACCGGAGCCAGTATGGGACCTGGGACCGAGATTTCCTACCTGCTGCAGCTGCTTGATGGTGTTCTCTTGTTGGTTCTGGATTTTCTGTTGCTCGAGGGCGCTAGATTCCAGCTTCCAGAGCCTCTCCTTCAAGCCAGCTACACAGTTCTCTCCCAGAGAGGACAACCCCAACAGCTCCCGCTTATGGGCCTGCAGAGTCTCCACCTCCTGCTTCAGCTGCGAGGTTTCCTGCTCCTTTTGCTACAGAGGTCAAGGGAGTGGAGATCCAGTCGCGTGACCACACGTCCCATCACCAGGGAACAACCTGTCATCCCTACCTCGGCCTGGAAACCCTGTGCGACACAGAGGGCTGCTCCCTGGGACAGTTCACACAAGCAGGGGTGGGGGCCTTTGTGGGGAGCAACACCACGGCCCCCAGAGGTAGACCTCAAAGCACATAAAGGGAGTGTTTGCCCATTTGTTTTTTTTGTTGTTGTTGTTTGTTTTTAAAGATTTTTTTTTATTTATTTGACAGAGACATAGCGAGAGAGGGAACACAAGCAGGGGGAGTGGGAGAGGGAGAAGCAGGCTTCCCCGCAGAGCAAGGAGCCTGATGCGGGGCTCGATTCCAGGACCCTGGGATCATGACCTGAGCCGAAGGCAGACGCTTAACGACTGAGCCACCCAGGCGCCCCGAGTGTTTGCCCATTTGTAAGCCGGGCATCTGCCGAGGAGGGGATTGAGACACTGGGGCAGTGAGGCAAGGTGTCCAGAAATGACTCGTCCAGGTTAGAAAGTCAGCTCCAGGGTCAAAGAACTTTGGGCTAGATCAAGAAATTGCTGAATGCCAGGCTGAGATCTCTCTTGGGGGTAGCAGGGAGCCACAGAAGGATGGGGAGCTATTGAGTAAAGTGTCCGTGTAACATTTTAATAAAATCCCTCTGCACTAGAGCCCGCATGGGATGGGGCACTGACCCTGGATGGGGTGACAGTAACTCATTCTTTGCTCAGCCTCTCCTACCTCCCAGGTGGGTACCTTGAAAGTGCTCAGATCATCTGATGATCACTCTTCCAACCACTGTTTGTTGTGTTAAGGCACCCTGGGACACATGACTTCAGCTGGTTGGCAGGGACTAGCATACCCCTGCCACCAACCCCCTCCAGAGTTCTCTCCCTGTCACTATTTACCTTGGGTGCACAGGGGGGTTTCCTGGAAGCCAGCAACTAAGAGCCTAGAGGGCTCCATGCCCTCCCCATCCCTTACCTTCAACTGTTGCTGAAGCTGGCCTAGTTCCCACCGGACACTGGTGTTCTCCTGGGTCACTTTCTCTCGAAGACCCTTCTCAAACACGGACTCCCCCAGGGCCTGGGCCAGCTGCGTATCAAACCTGTTTAAGCAAAAAAAAAAAAAAAAACCTGTTTAAGCAGAGCGTATGTCACGGTACTGTGGGGGGGCCCTGGGGTTTGTGGGGGGAACAAGGGCTGGAGAGAAGCAGTGAGCCTGCCGGCAAGCATGAGAAAGAGACAGAGAGAGAGAAAGAGAGGGAGGGAGGGAGAGATGGAAGGTTTCGCACGGTGCTTTTATGTAAGGTTGTGGATATGCAGGAGGAATCTAGAATGTCAGAGAGCAACTTTTAGGGCTCAAATAGAGTTTCCACAAAAATAATGGAGACTTATATAAAACACGATTAAATACAGAGGTGAAAACCAGAGTAGAATAAAACTATATACAGATGCAGAAAGAAGAAAAAAACATATAGAATCATAGAAAAATCTCATCTATCTGGTTTGCCCATATATGCGAAGACTCTTTAAATCTACAAGGCCCAGGTTTGGAGTCTAACAGTCACTGATCGGTGAAGGAATGGAAGTATATATCTGCACAAATGAGAGAGTCTACACTGCGTCTCCTACAGGATATCACATTGCTCCTGCACTCATCAGCTATGTTAGAGCCTAGTGATTATTGATAAAAGGCTGGACATTAATACATTCAGTCTTGCCTTCATTTGTTTCCCCAGCAAAAAACACAGACTCGACAGTCCTCTTGGGGGCTGTCCCGGGAATCAGGAAATGCCTCATTTGGGGCCCATCTGCCCCTCCACAATGGTGACCGCTGACTGAGAAACACCTCCAGGATTTGACATCATTCCATGCAGTTCCTTGCACTTCTACCCCTCTCCCAGATGAGGAAACCAGTAGAGGAGGCTCTGCCAAGGCTCAATAAGATGTGACCATGGTCACTTGCCCTTGGTCACTTGCCCTTGGCCTACACAGAAAGCCCCACGGCTCCAGGGAACTGGGCATGGTCAGAATGGCTGAGCTGGGCATGGGGCCTGGGCCCCGGTGAGAAGAAAGTCTCCCCTGTTACAAGACTATCCAATGTATCTTAACACTAGATGGTCATTCAAAGCCTCAGACTCCCGAGAGAGCCCATCATGAGTCACATGAGGGAGTTCTCCTGTTGGAAGAGCCCAGGAGCTTTCTGATTGGCTGATGGTGACATCATTCAAGAGGCACCACTGGCCGCCTAGAAAGGGAAACATCGTATTGGTAATAAGGCTCCAGAGTCGCAGAGTGCCGGGTTCTGGGCTCTGCCGTGGGGTCCGTGTAGTAACAATTCGACAAGAAACATGGTAATGATATCCATTTTACAGAAGAGGAAGCTGAAGTTCAGAGAGGCAGAGTGATTCGGCCCCAAATGCCAGCCGGCATCCAGCTTCTCTGCTGTCTTAGCTAGCCCCCCATCTACCTGGCACAGGTGGGGGGCAGACTGTGGGGACAGGCAGTGACAGAGGGTTCCGAGGAGTCCCTGACCTAACAGGCCACCTGATGCCAAAGAATGTCTCCTACAGAGACCCGAACTTCTGGAACACACGGACCGACTGACTGCCTGAGGCCAGACGGATTCACACACCTGCTTCACCCCACCCGAAGCAGCCCTGGGGTCTAACCTCCAGCGAGTGTGGGAGTCAGTGAGCCCAGCACAGGCCTCACCGCAAGGAAGCAGGCTGGGGGTTCCATCAGCCCCGGAACTGAGCTCTGTGACCCGTGGGGTAACCGTGGCAACAGGAAGCCAAGCCCAGATGGAACCACTTCGGGCCGCTGTGGACTTAGAAGCCACAGTGGGAGCAGGGAAACTACGGGCGTGGAGACATCAGTCCACCCGGGGCCCAGCAAACCGAGGAGGCGGCTACATCTACACTTTGATTAGACTTAGAGAGCTATGAGGAAGTGTTGCTCCCTTCTAGATCCTTCCCCACTACAGTCATTTTGCCTGATTTCCCATCATTAGAGTGAGGTTTCTATCGTCCATAGGCTCCCTGCTAAAATGCTGGTCCACCTAGAAAGATAATGGCTGCCGTTTGCAATGAGCTTCAGAACATGAATTAATGTCTACGAGAAGATGTAGAGGGGGAGGGAGCATCACAGGACAGGTAAGTCTTGGGGGGAAGCAATGTAAGTATGAAGAAATGGGGACTTTCTCAGGGGAGCCCTACTGGGAAGGTCTTGAGTGCCCAGAATGGAGGATTCTGCCCAAGAGGTGTCAGGGAAAGACCAGAGAGATGGAATTTTCTGGTTGCATAAACTCCATGGACAGCCCCCAGCCCCATCACAGAGCAGAAACCTTCCATATAAACCCTCAGAACAGAAGCAGAGGGGCGCCTGGGCGGCTCAGTCAGTTAGGCATCTGCCTTCGGCTCAGGGCATGATCCCCTGGGATGGAGCCCCGCATCGGGCTCCCTGCTCAGCGGGGAATCTGCTTCTCCCTCTCCCTCTGCCACTCACCCCTGCTCGTTCTCTCTCTTTCTTTCTCTCTCTCAAATAAATAAAATCTTTAAAAAAAAAAAAAAAAGAACAGGAGCAGAACCCACAGATGAAGGCCAAGATTGTCATAGATGGCAGAAACCCCAGGGGGAGGCTGGAGTCACCACCTCTTGGTTTTACAGATGGGGTCTGTAGGAGCTATTTTTTTTTTTAATTTTGTTTATTTGACAGAGAGACAGAGAGAGAGTACAAGTAGGCAGAGTGGCAGGCACAGGGAGAGGGAGAAGCAGGCTCCCCGCTGAGCAGGGAGCCCAACATGGGACTCGATCCCAGGACGCTGGGATCATGACCTGAGCCGAAGGAAGACGCTTAACCGACTGAGCCCCCCAGGTGCCCCTATAGGAGCTATTCTTCAGGAATAAGTCCAAGAACTCCTTCGGAACTCAGCCTTTCTCTGGCCCAGAGAGGCACTATCATTTGACAAGGTCACACAGGAAATGGCCAAGGTAAGACAAAGCCATTTTCCCCACCACAAGGACAAGGTTCAGCCAGAGTCCCCAGGAAGGTGAAAAAGGAAACAGAGTCAGATATCAATAAAAGATTAAAGAAACCTCTCTTGTTTTGAGAGGGCACGCTAACAACCCCCCAAAGACTTTTTTTTCCCCACAAGAAAAAGCCAGCTCAGAAAGGCTCCAAGTGAGAGAAACAATATTTAATTATGCAGACCAAGTTCAAAATCTATGCCACTCCCATGAAAATATAATTCAGTGTGCCACCTTTTGCACCTCTCATAACATTTTTATCCCAGACTGTCTAACTAAAAGACGCTGTATCTCATCACTTTGTCTCCTATCAAGTCTCCACTGGAGGTCATCTGACTCAAAACGGGACCCCGAACACCCCTAACTACCCTCACCAAGCAAGCTGAAGGGCTTCCAACAAAGCCAGGGTGTCCACAGATAAACCAGCTCCAAGGGCTCCAAGGTTTTGCAGATGGAAGCTCCTGGGTCCCAGTCTAGGCTCTATCATTTGGGGAGCATGGGAGCCAGAGTGCAGCTCCAAGAATGGCATCGTGATAATGCAAAAGGCCCCGTCAGTCCGTGCCAGAGCTGCTCACGTGATCTGAGAGTCTAAGCCCTAAATGTCAAGAGCAATGAGTAGATTTTTGGCCTCCCCATTCTGTGGTCCACAATGGGGCTAGGAATCAGACATCAGTCCGTTGGGCCTACCAACCACATCATTTAGTCTGCACCGCTATGGGGTGTTCTCCTCCCCGACCTGAGGATGAGAAACTGAGGCTCAGGGGGTTGAATGACTTGTCCAAGGTCAACTAGAAAAGGATACGGCGAGGTCTCAAACTGGGGTGGTTTGACATCAGTGCTTGCTCCCCCAACCACCATGATAGGGTGTCCTTGCCCTCCATAACCAACTCTTCACTTGATAAACGGGGATGTTGAGGCCCAGAGAGGCCAAGAAAGCTCCCCGAGGTCACATGGCCGATTGGGTAACAGGAAGGAATCACTTCTTGCTGCAGACGTGGGAGAACCTTACAGGAATAAGGTATGAGTGGTGGGGAGGATATTAGGGGCCGACAAGAGGGTTAGGCCTCATGGATGAGGGGCCCTGACAGAAGTGAGGGGGGCTGAGGAGGAGAACCTGGAGACCCCAGAAGACCCCCACGCCAACGCAGCCCACCCCAGAACCCCGGGCAACGGGTGTGACCTGTAACTCACTTCTTCTGCTTCTTCTCAAGCTCGTGATTTCGGCTCTGCTGGTTCTCCAGCTGGAGGCGGGTGTCCTCCAGGTCACAGGTCAGATGGTGGCACTTCCTTTTCAGCTGGTGGGCCATTTTCTTGGCCCCCTCGTAAGCACTCTGCAGCTCCCCGAGCTGTGGGAGTCACAGAATGAATTACCCGGCTCGGTCGCCACTTGAACGGGCTTCCTACTTTTTACTTCAGGCAGCTGTGCCATCCCTGAGGTGAGCATGGCGGAGAGAGAGAAGGTGCTGGAGCTGGAGAGACCCGGACTGGACCGCTTTCTGCCCGTGTCGCCGTGAGGAAGCAACTTCTCTGACCCTGTCTGCTCAGTGGGGAGACGGGGGCCATTCCATCCATCTCTTGGGGTCGTGTTTAATTTGCCTCCATAATAGTCCTGCTAAGGCGCCCACAGATTCTTTACATGTCCTGCCTCAACATGACAGCACCGTGGGTCCTGTGTAATTAATAGCCCCATCCGCGGGCATCACATGTCTGAGCCATGTGGGGATTAGCCATGAAGCAGCCAAAATGGCGCATCTTGAGGATCTGCCCACGAGACAGGCTCTGAAGCTCAGGGCCATAAACGGCACTTTCGATGGGCCAAATGGCACTTTTGACGGGCCGAATGACACAGCAATACACATAACCGTAAACACACAGAAAAGCAAAGCCTCTCGCCTCTTCCTCAAGGAAAAAAAACCCTCCCAAATGTCCTAGTTTAAATCTGGGAGAGAGAACAACTCAGCACACTTGCTTTGAAGAAATGGCCTCATTAAAGAATTTCTTTAAATAAGCAAAACTCTGAGTTAATGAAGCCTGTAATTCTAAATTCAGTATTTGAAGGCAAATGGGATGTTTTCTTAGATTCTGCGGCTCAGAAAGGTTGCAGCTTTATTACTTTTTAATGCAGCATGCATAGCTCCCCCCTTCCTTGGGGGAAACTGACCCGCCTTTATAATTTGTTACTAAAGAACTCTGCTGTTTCCTTGCAGTTGGGCTTATCTACAGCTCAGATGCTTTTGAGGATCACAAAATAATGTCCGTCTTGGAAGTGACCACTAAAACCATCATTGCCAGGGAGGATCCTGAGCTTCCATTGTTTGTAAAACCCCATGTGACCTCACCCTGACCCCCCTCTGCAAGGCGGTCATGCAATGCTTTTCTCTCGCAGTGAGGAGATATGTAAAACGGTAGGACAGGCAAATATGACCTCAATTCTCAAGGTGCTCATCACTAATGGGGGTGGGGGACCAAGAAGTAAGCAGATGTTATAATACATCATGATGAGGTTTATACTTGGGGACACAATTCAGGGGCACCCAACCAGTCTGTATCAGGGGAGACTTTCTGGAGGGAAGGACATGTAAGCTCAGATCTTAAGGATAGTTGGAGGTATCCAGGTCGGGGAGAGAGAATATTCTAGGAAAAGGTAACAACAGTATGTGCAAAGGCCCAGAGGTGATGAAGACTAAGGCAGTGCAAGGGAAGAGGATAGAGAGCCCAGAAATAGACTCACTGAGATATAGACATTTGATCTTTCACAAAGGGATAAAGGTGATACAATGAGCAAAACAGTCTTTCCCACAAATGATGCTGAGACAACTGGTCATCCACATGCAAAAAAAAAAAAAAAAAAAAAAGAATCTTGACACAGACCTTACACCCTTCACAAAAATTAAATTAAAATGGACCACAGACCTATATATAAAATGCAAAACTATGAAGCTCCCAGAAGATAATGTGGGTGAAAACCTACATGACCTTGGGTTTGGCAATGACTTTTTAGAAATACACCAAAGGCATGACCCATGAAAGAAAGAGTTTATAAGGTGGACTTCATTAAAAGTTAAAAATTTCTGCCCCACAAAAGACACTATCAAGAAAATGAAAAGACAGGGGTGCCTGGGTGTCTCAGTCAGTTAAACATCAGCCTTTGGCTCAGATCATGATCCCAGGGTCCTGGGATTGAGCCCCACACTGGGGATCCCTGCTCAATGGGGAGCCTGCTTCTCCCTATCCCTCCCCCGCCGCCCCGCTTGTGCTTTCTCTCACTCTCTCAAATAAAAAAAAATCTTTAAAAAAAGAAAGAAAGAAAAGGAAAAAGCCAGCCATGGACTGGGAGAAAATTTTTGCAAAAAACATATTTGATAGAGGACTGTTATCCAAAATATACAAAGAATGTTTAAAACCCTACAAGAAAACAACTCAATTAAAAAATGGGCCAAAGACCTTAAAAGACAGCTCGCCAAAGAAGAAAGACAGTGAATAAGAGTCTGAAAAGGTGCTCCACGTCATAGGGCATCAGGGAATCGCGAATTAAAACAAGACACCACCACGCACCTATGAGACTGGCCAAAATCGGGAACACAGACAACACCAAATGCTGCCAAGGATGTGAAGCAATAGGAGCTCTCAGTGCTGGTGGGGATGCAAAATGGGACAGCCACAGTGCAAGACAGTTTAGCAGTTTCTTCAAAACTAAACACACTCTTCCCATATGATCCAGCAATTGTTCTCCTTGGGATTGACCCAGAGGAGTTGAAAGTTTCTGTCCACATGAAAACCTGCACATGGATGTTTAGTTCAGCTTTACTCAACAATTGCCAAAACACGGAAGCAACCAAGATGGTCTTCAGTAGGTGAGTGGATACACTGCGGTCCATCCAGGAAATGGAATATTATTCAGCACTCAAGAGAAATGAGCTATCAAGCCATGAAAAGATGTAGAGGCAACTTCAATGCCTATAACTAAGTGAAAGAAGCCGATCTGAAAAGGCAACATACCATATGATTCCAAGTATATGACATTCTGGAAAAGGCAAAAGGATGGAGGGATGAACTGCTGAGGCAGAGAGGATTTTTAGGGTAGCAAAACTCTTCTATAAAACTATAATGGAGGATCCATGTCATTATACATTTGTCTAAACCCATGGAATGTACAACACCAAGAGTGAACCCTAATGTAGACTACAGACTTTGGGTAATAATGATGCGTTAAGAGAGGTTCAGCCATTGTATTGAGGGGGTCACTCCAGTGGGGGGTGTTGACGATGAGGGAGGCCATGCATGTGTATAGTCTAAGCAGGGGATGTGTAGGAAGGTACCTTCCTCTCTATTTCGCTTTGAGCTTTAAACAAGTGAGTGTGGTTGGATTCAGCACGCTAGGGCCAGTACACTCAGTTATGAGAGCTGATTCTCTTCCTAATTCCACACCCTGTACTCTCACAATGGTAAGCTGACATTGACCCCAGTGGAAACATTTACACCGTGGAAATTGGCAATTGGCAAATGCTGGACATCGGGGTGTTTATTTTTAGAGGCCCAGTTACCAACACACCACTAGCTGGAGTGTAGGCTTGTTAGATGTAGTCTAGGCGTAGTTGGAGACCATGCAAAACAGGCAAAGAGGCCAAACTAGGCCTACATTCATCTAGAAAATGATGAATCTAGATACAAATACCTGATATTTGTAATGTTCAGCTGCACTTTCAAGAAAGGAAGGAAAATTTCAGGATATCCAAAATGCAAAGGACACAAAACAAGAGCCATGATGGCAGATGCTGATGCTCTGGCAGCCAGGGTGGGGAAGAAGAGGAGCAGCCGAAAGATCCAGAAATATCACTAAGGATCATGGCTGTGTTTGAATGCCCTGACAGAGACAAGAGACAAAGCCTTGGGACTATGGAAGGTGGGGGTTGGAGAGAAGACCCCTGCATTAAGTCAGGACCCTCAAAGTGTTGCACTTTGGAGTGAGGGGCTAGGAAAAGCTCCACCCACCAGCCTGGAAGGGGGTCAGAAATCCTGGTGCCAGGCTGGCTCTGGGTGGGGGAGAACGTATTCCCATAAGAAATCAAAACCCTAGGTCTGTGTATCAGGTGGGTTGAGAGCTTGAATTGGCACTTTGCTCATGTTGCAAAAATCTGCAATGGAGAGAATTTTGCATCATCTCAGGGGCTGCTGTAGAAGACAGTGCAAAAATGCTCCTTCTAGAGAAGAACACCCACAAACCGATAAACGTAGAACTGCCATGAAAATCAATACAAAGTTTTCTAAAATTTAAAAGTAAGAGCAATTGACACAAAAATAACTAAATTCACCATAAGAGTCAGAGGAAGGAACCATATCAACAATGGCCACCCCAGTCTCAATCAGTGGTGGAAGGATGTTCTCAGAACTGTTTGTGTCAATTGGCTATTTAAGTTTAATAGTAAAAGACTGGGTAATGATAACAATGCATCGTAAAACTTTCAGAAGGAAAGGAGAATGTTTTGTGGACCATTTGTTTTGTGTGTGTGTGTGTGTGGCAGTTTTAAGTTATTAGTTTTTTGTTTTTTTTTTGTTTTGTTTTTGTTTTTTTAAAGATTTTATTTATTTATTTGAGAGAGAGAATGAGAGAGAGAGAGCATGAGAGGGGGGAGGGTCAGAGGGAGAAGCAGACTCCCTGCCGAGCAGGGAGCCCGATGTGGGACTCGATCCCGGGACTCCAGGATCATGACCTGAGCCGAAGGCAGTCGCTTAACCAACTGAGCCACCCAGGCGCCCTTAAGTTATTAGTTTTTAAAATCAGTACTTTTTAATGGAAACAACTTGATAAAAAATCTGTCACAGAATTTTGAGACCCATTAAAACAGAAGTTTAATGAGAAAAAAAAAAAAGAGAGGAAGAAAAAGGAACATTCCACCACACAGACTACCTGGGGCTCCCGTAGTGCAGGAGTAAGAGGGGTGTGTTAAAGATGAGCTCACAATCAAAATTTACAAAGCACTCAAGGAAACTTGCAGTAACAACACAGTCTGAAAGAGACTGGAAGATCTCTTAGCCACAGTGTGGCAGGTGGGCGAGGGGAGAGGCTGAAGGCAAGGAGACCAAGTAGGAGGCTGTTGCTCTGGTCTAGATGAGAGTTGGAGGTGGCAGATTAGAGGCAAAGGGGATGGATAAGATTGGACGATCCTAAGGGCATATTGCAATCATTTTACAGAGGAGAAAGATCTGAGGTCCAAGACCCAAGACTCTTTATTCCAGAGTATTCTTTCCCCGTGTGCAACACCCACATGTAGACAAACTGTTTCCCATCTCCCACAGTGGAGGTGGAAAAACATGAAATGGGGGTGCCCTCCTTCTCCCTCCCCAGATTTGGCCAATACCTTGAACAGTGCTGCCAAGAACCTGACCAATCTGACACTTTGGGGACCCAGACTAGCTACAACCTCTTACCTTCTGCTCCAGCTCTTTCCTGGATGTCAGCTCTGAGTCCAACCTCTCCTCGAATTGCTGCAGACGCTTCCTGAGGAACTCGTTCTCCATCTGAGCACAGTCGAAGTGAATTTGCCATTCATCCGCTATTTAACAAAGTCGGGGGGGGGGAACCAGGAGGAGAGGCGAGGTGAATGAGGGTGGTTCTCTCAGACTTTCTTAGCTCTTTGCACACAATTTCTCAATATGGAACTCCTGAGGCCTGACCTTGGACTTCAGGTTAAGAAATTCTGCTTTAAGCCCAAGTTAAAAACAAACAAACAAACACTTCTTCCAGGCAGCCTGTCTTGACCACCTCTAGCTGTCTAAATTATTGGCTGCTCACTATTCGAAGCTCGGTTGCTTTATACAGTTTAATTTCTCTACAAGCATATACATACTTTTCTTTTTCCAAGGAAATTCCATAACCTTCTAGGTCAGGAGAGCTGTTTCAGTCATTTGTAGATCCTCAATACCCTCTAGAAGCATCCACTACACACAGAAGTTTCCCCCATACATGTTGAAACAAGTTCACCAACTAGAATCATCTTACTGGCCAACCACATTGGGTGACAGTATGTAAGCAGTGACTGCTGGTTAAATTAATTAACGAATAAATCAATGAACAATAATTAAAGGGTCTACTGAATGCATAGCAACAGAAACACTGGTCCCAAGATATCTCTATGAGATAAAAGAACAATCCCTTGATTCAGTAAAAATCTAAAAAATCACTTGCCGGTGTGATGAAAACTATATGACTGAATAGAATGGACTAGACCAGGTTATGATATCTTTAGATTACTCTATTACAATGTCGCTTAAGGTCATGGAGCTGTGGGAAACATGTGGGCAACTGAAGATAGTGACCATCCACTTCATTCATCTCTCCATCCATCCATCCATCCATCCATCCATCCATCCATCCATCCATATCTCCATCCATCTATCTCTCCATCTATCCATCTATCTCTCCATCTATCCATCCATCTCTCCATCCATCCATCTCTTCATCCATACATCCCTCCATCTATCCATACATCCCTCCATCTCTCCATCCACCCATCCGTCATACATTGTTCCATCTCGCATGCACTGAAATGCCCACTGAGCGCACTACTGCATACCAGGCACTGGGACCACTCTTCCAGCAGAATCTAGTACGGAAGACAAACATACAAAAAGACAGCCCCAACCTAGGATGATCAGAGCTCTCATAAAGGAAGCTATGGAAATCCAGAAGAGAATCCAAACTCATAAAAACAGCAAACGTTTTTGTTCATGATTGTGTCTGAGGGACTTACTACAATGCCTGGTATATCATAAATGCTTCATAACTTTCACTGGATAGGTGGAGGGATGGATGGAAGGATAAGGTGGGTATATGGATGGATGGAAGGATGGATGGATGGATGGAAGGATGGATGGAAGGATGGAAGGATGGATGGAAGGATGGATGGATGGATGGAAGGATGGATGGAAGGATGGATGGATGGATGGATGGATGGATGGATGGATGGATGGAAGGATGGATGGGTGGATGGATGGAAGGAAGGAAGGATGGAAGGATGGATGGATGGATGGATGGATAGATGGATGGATGGATGGAAGGATGGATGGATGGATGGATGGATGGATGGGTGGATGGAAGGATGGAAGGATGGATGGGTGGATGGAAGGAAGGAAGGATGGATGGATGGATGGATGGATGGATGGATGGATGGAAAGTTGAGTACATGGATGGATGGAAGGAAGGTGGATGAATGCTTACATAGATGGTAGGACTGAAGTCTTAGAGGAGGTGACCCCAATAGGAATTCCCACATAACAAACCCAAAGAGGAGGATAAAATTGTAAGGAGTTAGAGCTTGTTCAAGTTTCCACCAAGATAAATCATATCATGGCATAAAACGGATCCTGTCTCCCCACCAGGAAAAGAAAAAAAAAAACCTCAAATAGCAAGCATCTACAAAAGGAAGAGAAAGCAGAAAGCATTTGTGCAGCTTTACATGTATTCTGCACGATGATGTGCCACACAGTAAGTGGGAGGAGTGGTTAGCATGAGCAGATGAGGAAACCGTTCTCTGTTCTCCGAGGCTGATTTCCACCTCCAATGCCCCTCCCCAGGGGGGGGGGGCAGTCTTAATCCGTACATATAATTCAGCCCTTCATTATCCATTTTTCCTGGATTTATCCGACCTCCCCATGTCTACTGGAAATTTCTGGAATGCAGGGCCCAACAGTGCTCGCTGTATACCATAAAAGGTCCTCTCCAAACACTTAACCATGCGTGGTGGAAAAACAGCCATGTTTTTAATAATTGATACTCCAGCTTGAGCCATTGAGGAGGTCGTGGTGGCCTTGCTGTGGTGTGATTCAAGTGTTTTACGGCTCCTTTCAAGTTTCCTATATTTTAGAAATTTCCTGTAATGAGTATGTATTGCTTTCATAATGAAAAACAAAATATTTGTGGATTTGGCTTCCTGGAATGAGCATCCAGGGCTGAGAGCCTATCTAGCATTGTGACTAATACTGCTCATGAGCTAAGCACACCTCCCCACTCCCTTTCAGCTCCCAGCTCTTCCCAGAGAGAAACAAACTGGGCCATCAATTACATCAGGATGGAACTGGGACCCACGGTCCCTGGGGAAGCTGGGCTGTCCCACCCCCTGGGTCTGGGTGAACCCATTTCCCCCTCACTGCCTCTGCCTTCCTTCGTTGGGTGCCGCGTCCCAGAGAATCCCAAGCTCCCCTGGTAAATGCCCGCCCTGGGGGTAGCCAGGATGAGGGGAAGCAAGAGCAGAGCGAAAAGCCAATGCACTTTGCCTCTTCACTGCCTCCTGACTTCCGTTTCTCTGAGTGTCCCTGACGTTTCTAGGGCACGAATCCCCTGGGGGCACCAAAGGAATGATGTCAACGTTGTACAAAAGCTGACAGACGCTCTGGACATTCTTCTCACCTGACTCACTTAGGCTGGGGAGAGGAGTTGACAGAGATGTCACGGTGCAGCTGGAACCTATGAGATGTGGGTCTCCAGGCAACTGTGTGAGCTGGGCATCACCGGAAAGCCCCAGCTCTGTGGAGCATACCTATCGCTGAACGACTCAGGGGCGTCGCCTTCTCTCCAATAACTACTGAGTGCTGGACACCACTTTTAAATGGGGACGGTAGTAGTCTCTGCTCCAGAGTTTACGAACCCAAATAATGACCCCGCTATTACTACTAGTAGGAGTAACAGTAAGGTTGCCGTGAACATGGCTAAACACTTCCCATCAATCACCTCTGACAACATCCATTCCAAAGATGAGCAAACCGAGGCACACATTTCTTGGTCCAAAGCCACCCACCTGGTAAGAGACGGAGTCTAGATTCAAACCCAGCAATGCAATTTCATCGATTCTGCTTTTAAATAGTGAAATGCCTTGTTCAAAATTTATATGAAAAATATTCATATAATTATAAAGGTGCCTTGCCCCAGAGCATTTTTTTTTTTTTAATCATTCTTTGCGTTCTTACTGAAGTGTACCTGTCATGTTGATAATTTGCTATTCGGACTACTGTTGGGTTCTCTGCTCCATGTCTGCACTAGATCGGAAGCTCTGGGAGGGCAGGGGTGTGCCCGTGTGCTCTGCCGAAGTGTCAGCCGTTAAAGCAGTGTCTAGAGCATAGTAAGGACTCAGTGTGTATGAATGAATGAATGAATGAATGAATGAATAGAACAAAAAGGATTTTCCACCCACGTCTAACCGCAAGAGTCCCAGTCTGCTCACCTCCTCCAGTGTGGCTCCTTTCCAAGTCACTCAACTGAATTTTCTGCTGGGCTTCTTCCAACTGCTTCTGCACTTCTCCCAAATTCTTCTGGACTTGCTCATACTTGCTCTGGAAGAAAGGCCTTGACGTGTCAAGCTGGAGCTTGATAGAGCCTGGGCCTCGCCATCCACCACCCCCAGCCCCGTGGTGCCTCCAGAGCCAGGGACTGTCTAGCCCTTGCATAGTGCTCATTCAGGGCACCTCCAAGGCCAAGCCTTAGGAAGACCCAAATGTCCTCCAGGACCTTGAACATGGGAGTCTGTAAACCAGCGCATCTTGCTTAGGCTTACTGCTCCCACCTGCGAGCAGATGGGGAGGGGGGCAGGCCCAACCACTCCCAGCCACCCTGCTCAGCCAAAGCCACACACCCCCGCCACCCCCTGGGGACCACTCACCTTCAGCTCCTGGACCTCCCGGAAGGCGCGTAGCCGCTCTGCCTGCTCACTCTCCAGCACCTGGCAGGCCACATCCCCTTTGAAGCGCTCGTCGGCGAGCTCTGTGGTCAACTCAGCAATCTGGAATCACAATCTGGAGTTACAACAGGGTCACTCGTGGGGGGCCGCCACCCCTTCTCCCCCCATGCCCCCTCCACAGGACCACCCGTGGACAAATCATCAGCTCTCGGTGTGATGAGGTGGTTAAGAGGGTGGATGTCAGGTTTTTACTGGTCTTGATGTGCTAGAATTCTTGGCCCATCACTCACCAGCTGTGTGACTGTGAACCCGGCAGGATGCCCACCTGATCCTTAGTTTTCTCAACTTTAGAGGGTAGGTGATAACTTAATAGAATTGTTTTGAGAATTAAAGGAGATCATCCACATAAAGCTTAGCCCAGGGCTGGCACATAGTAAGTACTCAATTTAGTAAGTTGTTCTAGCAGAAACTCTCCTTACCTAAGCGAGCCATTTTGCTCCCAGCAGGCTCCCTCAGTAAGACACACAGGTGCCCACCACATAGGAATGCCCTCAGCTAGAAAACCTCTCTGTGGGGGTGCCTGCGTGGCTCAGTTGGTTGAGCATCTGCCTTTAGCTCAGGTCATGATCCTGGAGTTCCAGGATCGAGCCCTGCATCGGGCTCCCTGCTCAGTGGGAAGCCTGCTTCTCCCTCTCCCCCTCCCCCTGCTTGTGTTCCCTCTCTCGCTGTCTCTCTCTCTGTCAAATAAATAAAATCTTAAAAAAAAAACTTAAAATTCTAATTCAAATACATTTATTTTTCAAATAGTTGCAGGTGCAAAAACTATGGGAAAAAAAACAATACAAAATTAGGCTTCTGTAATCAAACAAACTCTCATTAAAGCAGAACCATTTGTTCTGCTTTAATGAGATCAAAAGTGGAAATCACGTAGTCATGCTTTAAGAAAGGAAGAAGTGGGTCTGGAGTCAGGTGCTCACACTCTACAGGCTGTGATCCTACCTCAGAAATACAGTGAGTTAAGGCAGTCCTGTTTCGAGGCAAAAAATAAAAACACCTCTCTTTTAATGAATTCCCACTTGCACTGACTTTTTTTTTCCCATCAACGACCAACTACAGATACCAGATGGGTCAAGGCTTCTGGGCTATAATTTTTCCAAAGTGCAGCCTTCCAGGTTCAAGGATATGCCAAAGCAAGTGAGGAGAGAAACAGATATACGTGGACTGTTTATGACTAAGAGGCTCAGAAATGACCTGACACAGAAGGGTCGTTCGGGAAACGGAGCCTCCCTCCATGGAGGGCAGTGGTTAAGATACAAGGAAGGAAAAGAAAAAAAAAAAAAAATAGAAGGTACAGAGTTCAAGTCCAAACACAACCCCTAACATATTCTGTGACCTTGGACGAATCTCTTCCTTTCTGGGGCTGTGGTCGCCTGAGCTGTAAAATGTACTGCATCGGGGAAGGTCTATTGTCCTTGTGGCATTCCCATCTCATGCCATAAATGTTGTGCATGAAGATGCCTAAACACTTCCTTTCCCATCAGACCCAGTGCGTGGCACTGAGAAACGACTGGGGGGTGTTGTCACAGACGCTAAGTGGTCCTTCCAGCATGGAATCCAGCTGTCCTCCCGAGCTGGTCACAGGCGGTCTCAAAAATCATTCCTCTGCCCCATGAAGAAGGAGGATGAAGATCTATACATTTTGATGTGAAAAAAAAAAGTCCCCAAGATATATTGCCAACAGGGCGGGGGGAAAAAAGCAAAGTTGCAGAATAGAATGTCTGGCATGTTCCCATTTTTGTTTTGTTTGTACTTGCACAGAAAAAGGCACTCCCAGACTGTTAATAGGGATTTTTTTTTTCCTAGAAGGGTGGGTTCACAGGGGATTCCAATTTCCTTGTGATGCATTTCTGTACTGTTGATTTTTTAACCATTTTCGTCATCGGCAAAACACAAAACCAAATAAATATCTTTTAAAAAACAGACCCCCAAAATTGAGCTACAAAAACAAGGGTTGTTGCTCTAGAACATTCTATGCCACCCACATTTTTTTTTTGCCCCTCCTCCAGCCCATTGGCTACCCATCTTGGTGACCACACCAGTGAGGGCTCAGACCGAAATGCGCATTTCAATTGAAACAGGGAAAAAGAGGAGGCTTAGGGGGGAGCATTCCAAAGTCACATAGCAAGTGAGTGACAGAACTGGGACTTGAACCCAGATGCCTCCTGTCCAGATAACGGTCGCCACTTCACAAACCAGGGGCTCTCTCTCCCAGGGCGGTCCTGGCGGTCTCTGGGGTGGGGCTTCCTGTTGCTGTTCCTTATGCTGGTACCTTTAATGTGCTCTGGGGAAACACTTTTGCAGTCCCCTGGGATGGTCGTTAAAATGTGGAGCCCAGGATTCCCAGAATGCCCACACCATCGTAATCTTCGGTGGGACCCAGGGATCTGAATTTCAACACACTCCACAGTTATTCTTAAGCGCAACCAAGTTTAAGAATTACTGCCCTAGAAATTGCCAGAATCTCTTCCTAATCTTGGCTTCCCACTTGGCTTGAGATGGGTTAGACTGGCTTACTTATAGGTACACAGCAACACTGCCTCTGGGGGAATGATCATTTGCGGTGGGCATGAATACGGGCTGGAGCAATCCAGGGACGCCCCAGATCACGCCCCTCACCCCCCGCCTCCCCATCCCCGAGATCAGCAGGATTGTGTTCTCCCTGCCTTAGCCAATTAGTGTGAAATTTAATCTGTGCTAATCAGCCTGAGCAAAGGGAGCACAAAATTAATTTAATGCATTAATTTTGAGTTCTACACAACCCAAGTCTAGAGCCCAAAGGATAATTAATGCTTTCAAATTAGGGACATGACAGATGCTTTTCACAGAGACAAGTAGCCCCCGATCTGTCCCTGTCCCCACCAACCCCTCTCGCTTCCTACATTTCGGGGCCCACAGGCTTTATCCATAGAGGTGAGGGGTGGGCACCATGCCCAGAGCTATTTAGGTGAATATAAAACGAAAACCAATTTAATGAGAGGAGAGCCTGGTTGGCAAACCCAGAAGGATCCTTGCAGATTACTCAAGGATCAATTAACTAGAAATTATTCCGAAAACCTCCCTAGATCCACCCCTTAAGCCAAATCATCAGAAATTCTCTTTCTCCTTAGGGACAATGACTCCGAAGATCTGTCAAAGAGAAGGGGATAGAAATGAATGAATCTGTGGTACATTTTGCATGGAGTCAAATAGAAATAATATCTATCCTGCTCACTGGCATCATTTGCAGTTTGAGAGAAACAATGGGTAACAAGTAATGTTGATGGACATTAAATGCTGAGCACACATGGGACCCTCTGGGCTGTCACTGTCACTTGTCATTCATTACGTGAGCACCAACTGTGTGCGAGGCCCTGCCTTCAAGGATCCCTCTGCTGAGCTGGGGAGATAAAACCACATGTAGAGCATCCATGTGTCTTAGCTCAACCTTGTCCTTGGCTCTTATATTCAAGAGCTCTCAAAACTCCCCAAATGATCTTATCTACAGAGAGCAAGCAGTGGCCTTTCATGGTCTTCCCAGTACGTTTCAATTTGATGAAAAGAATTGGTTCATTATAAGCCCTTGCAGAAGAAAAAGCTCACTGAATGCTGGGGAGAGACATTTTTGTCATTCCCTGTTCACAGAACAGAAAACTGAGGCATTGAGTCGTGAAGTGATTTTGTTCAAGGTCATGGTGGATAGGTCCCACGGGGAGTCCAGCGCCACTCCCTAACCTCCCCGTGCACATGAGACCCTCCAACCACCAGGACTGCAGGGGCTGACCCAGGTCCCCGCCCTCTGTCCCTGTTCTTGCTGTGCCCTCCACCTGGAATGTCTCCTTAAGTCACCTGGCCGGCTCCAGCTCAGCTTGAAGGATGAGCCACTCCCTGACCTGATTCCCAGTCCGAGGAACTGTTGCTCATCTCTCACTGCCTGTTTGGAGTCAGCCCGGACCCAGGGTCAAAGCCCAGCGCTGCTACTCACCAGCTGTGTGATATTGAACAAATCACTTCCCCTCTCTGGGTCCTCACTGTCCCCCTCTAGAGCACAGGGGTACTAATCATACCTTCCTGGCAGTTTGATGGGAAGGTAAAACAAGACAAAGCAGGTAAAGGGGATGCGTCGCGACACCCGGCACAAACACGTTGCTCATTAAACAGTACTTTAATTACTCAATCCAACGTGATTTCATTCCTTCCTTTCGTTGGCATTGAGTGCTTTGAGGGGTACAGAAAGAGCTAAGATGCAATCACATATATGTTAGTGGTGGTGGTGATGTGTGAAGACGTGCTGTGTATGAGACTTTATACGCAGCCTTCATACCACCCTGTGGAGAAGAGTATGGAGGGCGCCTGGGTGGCTCAGTCGTTAAGCGTCTGCCTTCGGCTCAGGTCATGGTCCCAGGGTCCTGGGATCGAGTCCCACATCGGGCTCCCTGCTCGGCGGGAAGCCTGCTTCTCCCTCTCCCACTCCCCCTGCTTGTGTCCCGGCTCTCTCTGTCAAATAAATAAATAAAATCTTTAAAAAAAAAAAAGAGTATGGAACCATCACGGTCACCATGTCCCTGCTAATGACACGGAAGCTCAGACACTGGAAGAACTGGCCCACTGTCCCGTGGCAGTGAGGGCCCAAGCCAGCCGCCCTGATCCACCCTCTGCTCCCGCACCAGACACACCAGGTCAGGTCAACATATCCATCCCTTAACTAGTCCAGTTCCGCTAGCTTTTTCATCTGCGTTACAAAATAGGCAGAGAAGACATGATGGCCCCATTTTTATATGGAAAAAATGAGGCATGCAGAACATTCCAGCTGTGCACTCCTTTGTGGGGTCTTAGCTAAGCCCACGGTGGTCACCTGTGACTATGCCCACACTTTGGCCAGAGAACCTCGGCAGCTAGCTTTCCGCTGGAAGGACACTCTCCCCAGCATGTCCCAGCAGCTAAGGCTCAAGAGACCCTAATATCCCGAGGCACCCAGGCTGTCCTACTCTCCTGGGGATGACAGAGCCGCCACATCCAGTCCCCAGAGGCACAGTGCTGTGCAGGGCACTAAGAGTCAGAAGACTGAGTCTAGTATATGATCTAGACTCAGTCACCACTTGACCACATCACCCCCGGCAAGTCACTTCCCTTCCCTCCTAGAGATAAGCTCCTGCTGGCCACGCTCGTGACTAGCCAGGGCCAAACTCCCCAGCTCTTTGCAAATACACTTTCCAACCTAAACCGTGTCCTGCTGGATCCCAGTGGATTCTCTCTCAGCCATTC
The DNA here is from genome assembly GCF_054177405.1 of Leptonychotes weddellii. Lineage (NCBI taxonomy): Eukaryota > Metazoa > Chordata > Mammalia > Carnivora > Phocidae > Leptonychotes > Leptonychotes weddellii. The sequence goes on from NC_138381.1 coordinate 64,465,494, forward strand.
CTTACCAAAAAATGAAACTTTTCAAGCTAATGAGACCAGACATCCAGAGTGCACGGGACTGTCTTTTGCTATAAATAAAGTCTTCGGGAAAACCCAGAAGATATTCCAGAGAGGGAAGAAAACACCCCGTTCTCATTTTTCTCCATGTGCTCCCACAGCCTTATAGAAAATCCCTATAAGAAGAGAGACCTGCTTTCCGGTGAAAATAAAAAACCCCACTTTGCATCCAGGCAGATTTTGCACGCTTGAAGAATATTTATAGCCAGCTTCCCGGAGGCGTCTCATCTCTTCTGCTCCTTCGCAAATGAAGCACTTAAATCATTTTGCAATAATGTTGTCTTTTTAATAAGCCTAGTCAAATGGAGTTTCCACTGATGAGGCACAACATGTTTTAGCAACATTTCTATCAACTGTTTCCCCCCTCCTACAGAGACAAGTGGGTGGGGTGCAGAGGCTGTGAAAGGGGCCAGGGGTGTCTTCATGATACATGGCCCGAAGGACTGTCTGCCTCCCAGCTGTCAACAGAAACTCTTCTTCTAAGAAAGTAGAACCGCATGAAAGGAGAAACCGCATACCTTCTACCTGTTCCTTAACGTGTGGTTCCCAGACCAGCAGGTTCCATATCACCTGACAGCTCAGGAGAAATTCCGAACCTCCAGGGCCTCCCCACACCTACTGACTCAGAATCTCTAGGGCTGGGGAGCAGCACACTCTATTCTAACACATCCTCCAGGGGATTGCGACACACTTTCGAGTATGAGAACCACTGCTCTTACGTGGTATTACTCTGCATCGGGTTCACCTCCGGGCTCGTTAAAAAGAAGCAGTGAAGGTTGCCCCTCCCCCAAGATTCCCTCCTGGGTCAAATCCTCAGGAGATGGGATGGGGAAGCTACATGGTATATGGCTCCCTCCAGGTGATTCGGATGCTCTATAACATATAAAAGCAACTGGTAAAAAGAAAAATCAAAGTAGCTGTTTTGGTGGAGGGGAAAGAATTAAAGACCTTTCTTCAAATAAAATCTTACTTGGGCCCCAGGTTGCTACATTTCACCAAATCTCAGCAGCCTCTGATGATAAGATGATCCATTATGGAACATAAGAAAAGAAAGTGCTACTAATTTTTAGTGGAAGATGCCAGTGATTGTCAAGATGCATGACAATTACAGAGATGCAGACAGGTGGGAAATAGTGTGCATCTGGGAATCAGTAAAATACAGAATGAAACCAAAGAAGTCTATCTATTGCCATTGATATAGGTTTGGGAGTTCTGGAGTCCTTTGACCTCTTCTTAGTGCTCTGGCAGGTCTGAAGAGACTCAGGACTTCAAAAAATAAATCTTCCAATTACTGCATCCAAAAGGGCAAGCCACAGAGGAGAGGAAGAGATCTGTGGCACATATACCCAACAACTGAACTTATATCCACAGTATATAAAGAGTTGTTACAGATCAATAAGAAAAGCAGTTGAAAATGGCCAAAAGGCTTGAAAGACCTCTTTGACCAAAGAGGATAACTAATAGCCAAACACATGTGAAAAGGCACAAATTAAAATCACCATGTGGGATTACTGCACGCCCAACAAAATCGTTAAATGGAAAGGACAATACCACGTGCTGGTAAGGGTGTGGAGCAACTGGAATGCTCACCCACTGCTGTGGGAGGGTCAATGGATACATAAAGTTGAGTGAAGTGTTTGACTGTGTCAATTAAAACCCAATATAGAAAAACTTAAAACCTAGCAATTCCATTCTGAGTGCATTCCTTTTTTTTTTAGTTAACATATATTATTTGTTTCAGGGGTACAGGTCTGTGATCCATCAGTCTTATACAATTCTCAGCACTCACCATAGCACATACCCTCCCCAGTGTCCATCACCCAGCCACCTCGAGTGCATTCCTAATAGAAAGTGTATGGTATGTGCACCAAAACACACGTGGAAGGATGTTCACAGCAGGCTTATTCATGACAGTTCAAAGCCAGAACCAACCAAATGCTCATTTAGAGTAGAATGGATCAATAGCGCTCCATATACATGATGGCATACTATACAGCAGTTGACAATGAACAAGCCACAACCACCCACATCATGGATGATTGTCACAAACAATGTCACATGAAAGAAACCACACAAACAGGTACACACATTTGACTGCATCTAGGAAAAGTTCAAAAATAGGAAAAAAAAAATACCTAATCTATATTGCTAGAAGTCTGTTTTGTGGTTATCCTTGGAGGGTAGTGGCTGAAAGGGCCATGAGGGGGGCTTTGGAAGGAGCTGGGAATGTTCTGTGTCTCCATATGGGTGTTGATTGCTTTGGTGTGTTCAATTTGTGAAAATTCATTGAGCTGTATACTTACGAGGTGTGCACTTTTTTGTATGTTGGACCTTAATATAAAGTTTAAAAAGAAGGAAGAAGAAGGGGTGGGGAGAGAACCCGGGTAGAAGGAAGAAGAAACCCTAACACTCAGTCCACCTAAATGTGATTCCTGAATAAAGCTCTGCTTTGACTACTAGTTGAATTTTTTAGGGAATTGATATCATGCCCTTGCCTTGTAGTTCAAGACGATGTCTGCAAAAGCATTCCTATAGATCCCCTCTTCTATTTACTATACACACATTACTGAGGTTGTACTTTGCCAGGTTACTTAGTTCCCCTTTTCATGTGGACTCCTAGAAGAAACTTCTCTAATATCTCAATACCAGGGAAAATTAGTATTATCTCAAGCAACAGGTGTATGTGTGTGCGTGCATGTGCATGCGTGAGTGTGTTTAACCTGGGGACATGTCTTTGAAATATCTTGCTTCCCTCTTTGCTTTGGTTGCTAGGAAGCTCAGTGTCAACATTTCAGTTTACCTCTCATGGCTCCATTCACCCAACCGGTGCCTTTTCTGTGCCAGGGGCTGGGCCACTGTGATGAGCAAAGACACATCCCTGCCCTTAGGGCCTCGCCCTCTAGCTGGGACACAGGCACACCAGGGCGGGGTTAGGACACACCCATCAGTGCAGTGACAGGAAGCACAAGGAAGCACAAGGCCCAGTGACAGGAAGCACAAGGATGGGCCCGACCCATCCTTAACAAAGCTAAGGGTTACAAACTGTTAACAGAAGCTTCTTGGAAGAAGTACCACCTAAACTGGGTGAAAAGGGATGACCAGGCATTAACCAGGTGAGAACGGTGGCAGGCACAGCCCATGCAAAGTCTGTGAAGTGAGAGTGAGTCTAAGGCTCGCGGTAAATTTCTATTTCCTAAGTCTTCCTCTGGTCTGATATGCTCTTCAACTCTTATTTTCCATTGCTCTGACTTTCTTAGCTTTTTAAATTTTATCTTATTTTTACCAGGCCCCGTACGTCTTTTCATAACCATGTACAATACAGAGACACAAAGAACCTGAGTAGAATATTCTGTGGGTTGCTGACACTTTGAATGCTTGGTTCAGGTCTCAGAAGCCCGGCCCCCTCCCTTCCTTCTCCCAGTGCTGTGTAAGCTGTAGCGTTAGATGCTAATGATGTTCACCTCATTACTCTCTCCAGTCTCCCCTGGCAGCTGAGGCACCCCAAGTCCCCAAGTCTGACTTGACAGTTGGTGATGAATTACTGTATCAAATGTCAGCTCAGTGGGAAGGAGTTTCTACAGAGAAGTCACCGATATTCCCAACCCACACACAGCTCTCTGATTTCTCGCTTCTATTGCTCTACCATTGCTATGTCCTGCAAGACAGGTCAGGCTGCATGCTCTCTAGAGACTTGAATGAGACTGGGGGATGGGGGGGGGTGGTACTTGAGTGTTATTTCCTCTCCTCTTTACAGTATTTTCCCCAAGAGGGCATAGACCCATGGTGAAGCCTTTCTGCCCAGCCTCACCTAACTCTATGTGCTGTGACTGTCCCTTCCAGGAGTCACTGCCTCTTCCTTGTCCATGGGAGTTGGACAGAAAACCTCTGGTGGGGAGAGTGGACACAACTATAAGGGGAATGAGAAGGGCTGGAAAAGAGATAGCCCCCACCCCAAACTTCATTCCATGTCCCCACATGAGCCAACCAGGCTCAGCTTGGGTTGTCAACAGAGGAAGGAGAATTTGTTCTGTTGGCTTGATCATGAACTCAATTATAGCCACCACTATCCTCATATGAAACCAAGCAATATTACTGGTAATAATAGCACCATGGGCTCACAGGTGTGGAAAGCTCCAGTTTTGCTCTAAACTGACAAATATTATCCCATGTTGCCTCAGGACCTTTGCACTTGCCACTTCTACTCTTTTTCCCCAGATCTGCACATAGATGGCGACGCCAAATGATTCACCACTAGACAAACATCTCAATTCATGGAAGCCTTCCTGGACCACTTAGGCAAAAAATGGCCCCCCGCCCCCGACTGTCACCTCCCTCTGCTTAATATCTATAGCACTTGACCATCTAAAAGTAGTTTGCTTGTTTATTTACTTGTGGTCTGTCTCCCTTGATTGGCCTGGGGACCTTGTGAGGACAGGGATTTTGCCTTCTCCCTGGCTGGATTCGAGGTGGCCAGCTGAATGCCTGGTACATGGGAGGTGCTCATCTGTATTTATTGACTGGGTGAATAACTGGGCTTCCTTTGAGCTTCAGCAGGACCCTGTGAGCTACCCAGGGCTCTGAATGACAGCTGGGACTAAGGATGAGATGGGCACAGCACTCACCCTGGGCGCAAAATTTCAGGGAGTGCCAAGAAACTCAGAAACCAAGATAAATAACATTCTAATGAAATATTTAAGAAAGTCAAAATTAATGCCAAAAATCCACGATGAATAAAACATCAAAAATTTAAATAAAGACAGGATCCCACTGTACCGATTGCCTTACTTGCCTCACCTTAATCCTGGCCCACCAGTCCTGCATTTATTTGAAATTTTGATATTTGGCTCATCATGGATTTTTTTTTGCATCGATTTACATTTTAAAAGATCCTGCATTGAAATATGATTTATCTTGCTGAGTTTTTGGCACCCCTTTAAATTTTATGCCCTACGCAAGTGACTTACTAGAGTCCCAGCCCTGAAAAACTAGGGGGAACAGCAAGTTTCTGTGAACAGCTCTTCCTTGGTCTACCCACAGTTCCCTGACCATGTTATACTCTATGAATTTGTTTAGGAATCTGGAATTTGCAGTAGTTCCCTTGGGGGCAGGGACCGTCTGGCTTCCGTCCTCATCCCCAGCTTGTGAACTCAATACCCAACTAAGGACAGAAGATATTAGCAAAGTGGTCATACTCTCGCCCCCCAATATAATCTCCAATCACGTGTCCTTTCCACCCCCCAGAGGGGACCACCACCCCGAATTTGCTGTTACGATTCCCATGAAATATCTTCACACCATAACCACATAGCAGATGCCTCACTCCATAGACAGTACTGTCCTGCATACTTAAAAGGTAATATATCCAATATCATATTGTAAGGATTCTTTCGTAACTTAAATCATTTTTCTTCAGTGTTACGTTTTCGAGGGCAATCCATGTAGATTCATGTATCTCTAGTTAAAGAGCCAGGACATGTTTTCTATAAAGAGCCAGACAGTAAATATTTTTAGTCTTTGTAGATCATAGAGTCTCTGTGACAACTACTCAGCTCTGCCAGGGTAGCATGAAAACTACCAGGGACTACATATATGAATAAACAGGCATGGCTGTGTGCCAATAAAACTTTATTTACAAAAAACAAAACAGATGGTCAATGGGGTTCGGCCTGTGGGCCATAGTTTTCCTGCCTCTGTATTCATTTTTACTTTTGGCAACTCAATTTTTAATCTAACAAAATGTGTTCATCCATTCTCTTATTGATAGACTCCCATGTGAATATTTACATTTTTTTCAACATGACAAGGCCACTCCTCTATACTTCTTCTCACCTTTTCTTATGTAAGTGAGACAGATTCTCTAGCATATATACCCAAAATGGAATTGCTGGAGCACAGTGTACGGACAGGATCAACTTTCAGAGACACGGTTAAGTTGCTCAAGAGTGAAGAGATCAATTTACATCCCCACAACAGCATATGAATTCCTGCTGCTATACATCCTTGCCAACACATGGCTACCTCAGACTTGGATCTTGCCAATTCAAGGTGTGAAACGGTACCTATTGTGGTGTTAATTTGCATTTCCTGATTGCTAGTTAATTTGAGCATCTTTTCATGAGTCTCCTGGCCATTTGAATTCCTGGACATTGGAACTCTTGAAACAAGAGTTCCCCTCTTGGGACTTGCCGATTCCTCTTTTTGCCCATTTTTTTTCCTACTGGAGGGTTTTTCTTTACATGTCCAAATACTCTTTGCCAGTTATATGTGTTGCAAATTTCATGGCCCAGTATGTGGTGTCTCTTCATTTTATGCTTTGATAAACAGAAGTTGATTACTTTAATATAGTCAAATTTGTCAATTTTTTCCTCGTGATTTGTACTTTTGTGACTTATGTTAGAAATTCTTCCTTTTGGAGTCAAATGATATGGGTTTGAATCTCAGTGCTACACATGCTAGTTGTGTGACCTTGGGAAGAGACCTAATATCTCAGAGCCTCAGTCTCCTCCTCTGCAAAATGGGGACAAGGACAGCATACCCCCACAGGGTTATTTTGAGGAGGCTTGTAAAGCACTTAGCACAGTGTCAGGTGCATCATCACCTCCCCCATCAACAGACCTCACCCCCCACAGGGACCCCACACAGGAGGGATGGAGTACCTTGCTCTCTAGCAGGTCTGCATTCTGCCGGAGTTCATTCCGTGACTTCTCCGATTTTTCTAGCTTCTGTCTCAGCATTGTAAGCTCCTCCTACAAAAGCAAACACCTTAACAGAAGCCTGGCCCAGAGGCAGAGGTTCCATGTGGGGTAAGAGCGTCTGGGGAATAGAGTGAGTGATTCTGCCAACCCATCTGTAATGATGCCCAAATGCTAAATTCCTACAAGGGGTTTTTTTCTTTCCCCATTTCTAAACATCAACATCCAAGTCTAGGGGCCGAATGCAATTCCTCAGAATGAGTCCATTGCTTGACTGGAGATGTCTGAGCGAGATGGGTGTGCTTGGCCCTTCATCCTCCCCGAGACCACCATCCTGCCCGTGGCTCAGCGTTATGCTCATAGTACCACCATCAGGAGGAGCCCAAATGCCCACCCATAGCAGACTCTGGGATGAACTACAGAATGCACACAGAAAGGAGCACTGGGCTGTTGTGGGGAGAGAACTGGGAAGACTTCTGTGAAACTGGACATGGCGTGACTCTCAAAATACATTTCTAAGTGCAAAACACCAGTGTCAGAGGAATATAAACAGTATGCTACCTTTGGTGTGGGAGAGAAAGGACCTCTGTGTGCATGTGTGAATTGGCTAATTTTGCAAGAATAAACAACAGCAAAGGTAAAACAGAAACCAATCAAAATGGTTACTTGTAAAAGGTGGGCGCTACCAGGGTAAAAGCAAAGCAAGAGGAGTGTTCTCTGAGAGGCAAAGAGATCAAGGACTCAAAGATTCCACCACTTGAGTCTCTCTGGGATGGACTGTAAGTGTTTGTGTGCCCCTCGGGAGTAATGGGGTATCTGCCTAGCAGCCACAAACCTAACATGTAGCTGGACACAGGAGGGAGGGTGGTCTGTGTCTGTGTTGATGGGAGCAGAGGGATATCTGGAAGGGGGCAGCTGGGCAGAGCATTTCTAGATCAAGAATCTACAGGGTGGGGGCACTGAGTCTGGATGTAAGCACTAACATGGGGATGTGAAGAGGTAGCGGCCACCCCACACCCTTCCTGCCACCTGTACTGACCTCCTTGGCATGGAGCTGCTCGTCCCCGATGGTGGCGCTCAGCAGGGGCCGGAGGGAACCGAGGAGCTGCCACCACGACCAGTGCTTGACTGCCAGGAACACAGCCATGTTCTTCTGGATGCACTGAGCAGCCAGGCGGCGAATCTGCAGGGAAAAGAGACCAGGAACTCGAGGGGCCCTTCCCAACCCAGGGAAGGTGAAGGAAAGAGAGCAAGGAGGTGGTGGCAAAAGGGATGGAAAAAGTGGGTTCATAGCTAATGGAAGAGATTGGCTAACTTAAAAATTAAAAAAGCTTCTTTTCGGAGGCCTGGGTGGCTCAGTTGGTTAGGCGTCTGCCTTCGGCTTGGGTCGTGGTCCCCACGTCCTGGGATGGAGCCCTGCACTGGGCTCCCTGCTCAGCAGGGGGGCAGTATGTGTCTCCCTCTGCCCATCCCCCTGCTTGTGCATGTGCATGCTCCCTCCCTCTCTCTCTCACAAAAATAAATAAATAAATAATCTTTTTTTTTTTTAAACTTCTTTTCAATGGTTTTGTAATAGCACTATATAGTGACAAGCAGTAACTGCATCGTGAGCCCAGCGTAACGTATAGACTTCAATTACTATGTTGTATGCCTGAAACTAATGTAACACTGGGTATCAACTTTACTCAAAAAAAAAAGTAAATAAATAAAAAATGTTAAATTTAAAAAAAAAATTTTTTTTTAAGATTTTATTTATTTATTCATGAGAGAGAGAGAGAGGCAGAGGGAGAAGCAGGCTCCCAAGGAGCCGGGAGCCCGATGCGGGACTCGATCCCAGGACCCTGAGATCATGACCTGAGCCGAAGGCAGACGCTTAACCATCTGAGCCACCCAGGCGCCCTAAAAAATGTTTTTGAAAGCCTCTTTTCATCGAGTCGGGCTCTGGGGATCAGACATTATGCTCCAATTCAATCTTGCATGACCCAGGAAGAAGAGGAAGAGGAGTCGAAAATATGATACAACAGGGTCACATCTTGTGCGGGGCTTAGATTCAAAAGCCACTGTGAAAGGCAAATCCTTGAACAACCCCGAAATCACCCGGAAGACACAATGGCCATGATTATGTCACAAGTTGATATTTAGGGGCTAGGTATCACTTTAAGTGAATGTAAACATGAATTCCATGCTTCTCAAACCTGAGAGTGCATCACGAGCACCGGGAGAGCTAGTTAAAGCACAGATGCTGGGCTCCACCCCTACAGGGTCTGATTCGGTAAATCAGGGCAGGGCCCGAGAATTTGCATGGTTGACAGGTGCCCCGTTGACGCGGATGCTGTTGGCCTGGGGACCACCCCTGGAGGACCACCAGCCACACGTGGTCTCAGGCGGGAAACATGCTGACTACCAAGCCAGGAGATCCATCCCCGTCACCACCATCACAAAAGCCAATGCTTGTCCAGCTGGTACGGTTCTCCCTGCAGGCCAGGCAGGGCGCTGGGCACCTTACAGACTTAGCTCAGTCCTCGCTGCAGCCCCGGGAATGTAGGCATTACTCTCATTTCCATTTTACAGGTGGGGAAACTGAGGCATGGAGCAGCCCTGTCATGTGCTCAGCACCACACCGCTGCTTGATGGTGGGGTTGGGATTTTGCACCCCTGCAGCCTGGGTGCAGACAGAATCCGGGGTGTTCATTAACCTCTACTCTAAGTCATTCCAAGGGTATAAGCTGCTGGAGAGCAGCGGGCCAGTGGAGTTGCCCACAAAATTTTAATTATTAATGTTCTTGCCTTTGCCTGCTTTTGCCAAGTGCGTATACTTGAATTTACAGATTTACGTGAACTCGAGGCGCATGTAATGAGACTGCGTGCTAGCTGTGGTACTTAATAATGAGGATACTAAGGGAGGAGCAGCTAGTGTTTATAGAACAGCTGCCCGATGGCACGTGCCATGCTAAGCGCCCAGGACCCCATTTCACCATGACCCAGCTACTAAGCGCCGGACGCGAGAGTCAAGCATAGTCCTTGTGCATCTCCAGAGCTGTGCTGCCTTTTCTCCATTGCCCAAGCTACAGAGAGGAAATTCAGTCTCCCAAGGTCTCCAATGATAGTGGCCCAGGGTGGCTCAGGACTGCAGACTCCCAACTAGCCCTTTGGTCCCTAAAGCCTCAGTGGCCAGGTCCTGTCACGCCCTGCCTGCTGACCCATGAAAGCCAAGTTCTCCAGCGATGGGACAGGTGGAAACCGTAACCGACCCAGCGGGGCTTGGACCACCCCATGATAATCTAGATCAAGTCTGACAGCGTTGGTAATTTGATGTCGATGCCCTAGAAACAATCTTAACATCTTGCGAAGTGTCACTTTTTAAAGTCCTGCCATTCAGGGCGAGCCCACAGGCCAGCAGGAGTGGCACCATCATGGGAGACCTGCAGAGCCCTGTGCTCACCCCAGACCCACCGGATGTTAATATCCCGCAGGGTTTCCTGCACGAGCATGAGTGTGAGACATGCACGCGCACGCGCGCGCGATCACAACCCCCAGATCAGCTCAGATGCTGCTTTGCCAGGACCTCGCACCTCTGCAGGGCTGATGAGGCACAGTGGCTGCCATACCTTCAGCTTCTTGAATTCCTGCCGAGACAGAAAGCCCTTACAAGCCGCCTGGAATAAAAGTATCCTGTGAGACGTCAGCTTCTCCCGCTGCCTCTCAAGCCTAGAGACCACGCCTGCCTTGAGGAAAACCTGGAAGGAGAGAAGGTGGCAGGTGACTCCTATTGGGCTGAATCTGGAGTGCAAGACGGTTGCCACTGAGAAGCCAATTCCCTTGCCTCCACCCGAGATATCTGTTGGCAGGTGCATTTAGATGGAGGGTCTAAATGATCAAAGCATCTTGCCCCTTGATGGTTCCTCTTTCCCTTCTTCTAGCCCCTGGATGCTCAGAATGTGGCCCCCATGAGTGGTATTGTCACCACTGGGGAGCTTGTTATAAATGCAGAATCTGGGACCCCACCCCAAGCCTGCTCAATCAGAGCAACATTTTAACATGATCCGCAGGGGACCCAGGCACACATTCGCTTGAAAAACCACAGCTAGGAGGGCCCTCGCCTAAATAGCTCTGTGCACCACAATGGCCAGGAGAGCGTGGGAAACACAGATTCCCAGGCTTCGCCCCAGGAAAGGTGGAATGCATGGGTTTAGGGTCAAGCCCGGGAATGTGCATTCTTTCTGGTAAGGGCTGCCAGCCACCTGAGAGAAGCAGTACCCTGGAAATACTCAGTCCTGCCCTACAAGGAGGAGCAGAGAATGCTGTGGGGGAGTGAGGGCAGCCCTCCTTGGCCAGGAGAGGGGGAGCCGGGCTGGTGCCACCCACAGAAGGTGCTCAGGCATCTAACGGAAAAACAGTGGGTGGCCCGCGATTCCCAGGCCTCTGCTCATCAATAATGGATGGAGGCCCCTCTTCAGCAAAGTGATCGATGCCTCCTTGGCACCCCGCAGGGCCATCTCCCGTTGACTGCAGGGCACACAAGGATTTTCAGAGAACCTGACGCTTTGGGGCCAGGCCGGCTCCGGCCAGCCGTGGTAGGGTAGCCAGTCAGCCTCAGCTCCCAGAGGCAAAGCAAAGACGCCCTAATGGCTGGGGAGCTGAGTCAGTGACAGGACCATGGGTCACTTCCCAGATGCCCATCTGCTGCTAATTTCTATGACCAGCCCAGCATGTTTCTTTGCCAAATGTGGCTTATCACCCCCAAAGATGTTCAATGTCTCCAGGGGCCCTGGATCCATCAGTGACATTATCTTAATCAGTGCCAATAATCTTAATCAGTGATATTATCAAGCAATCAGGCACATTATCCATCAATGTGGATCAGAACCCCAAACCCTTGATATATGCAGGGAAAGTACTTCACGTGCATCATCCTATATGGTAGTTATGGTGATCCCCCATTTTATGGAAGGAGAAACTAAGGCTAAAAATGGCATCCCCCCCATGACCCTCCACCAGCAAGCGGTGACATCAGGACTATCTCCCTCCGCCTGACTCCAGGCCCGACTACAGTTACCACTGAATGTAATTAACATTTGCATGGCATCTAGGTTTTTCAAAGCTCTTTCTCCTATGTCCCATTTTAATAAAGAGCAACCTTATGAGAAATCTCTTGGCCCAGGGAGATTTTATGTAACTGACTCCAGTTCACGTGGCTGACGAGCCCCAAAGCCAAGGTCTCCACCAGCACCCCATTCTCACTGTCAACACGAAGCTTCATTTCCTCCTTCGCTACGATACCAACGTTTGAAGTTTGGGGTTGAATTGCAGTTTGATCCCAGGTAGAATAAAGGGTCTCCATCAATTGGCCATTCCTTTGAACTTATTTGCTGTAATGGAGACCACCCCGCCTATCCCACAGTGAACCCACAGCGACGGGACAATGAGAATTTGCACGCCCAATCGGTACGAACTCTGTTTTGCAACCTTCTCTGGCCTTACGGAACACTTCCTATCAGCCAGAGCCACCAAGGCAATTAGCCTCATTGAAATAAAGACACGATTGACTCATTACCTATCAGATTGCCTCAATAATGACTGTATTAATTTCACAAGCTAGCGAGTCCCAAAAGCTGCTATTAAAAAAAAAAATCAATGATCAAAATGATGACAGCTCTAGTTCGTATATTACAAAAGGTGGCGGGTGCTGCCAAAGCCACTATTGATTAAGTATGAAGCTTTCATTAAAAAGATAATTGGAAACGACCATACACAGAGCGGGAATAAGTCATCGGCTGTGCAGAATCTTATCTTGATTTTTTTTTTTTTTCCTTTTAAAGAACATCTTGCCAACCACAGAGCCAACGGCACGTGGCTTTCCACCTTTACCATAAATGTCATGGCCCTCAGCACAGGCCTTGATAAGTCCCCAGGGGCTGAGAATCACAAAGAAACATCTAAATTATTAGCTTTTCGTGGGTCCAGTGGCTTATCGGACCCAAGCAGAGTGCAATATCCCAACAGCCCCACATTTAAGGAATCTGTGGGGGCCACTGTTCATGCAAGCTGTTTTTCCTCTAAAAATGCTGAAGGTCACGGTTTAAAAAAATCTGATAAGACAACAGCTCCCATATCTGGGACTGCTAAGGAATTAGCTCCTGTCCTAGTCATTTTCCAGATTAGAGGAGATTCATTCTTCAAACATGACAATGTTAGCCTATTTGATAAACGTCTCGCCCCACTGACAAATGCATTCCACCAGTAAATGACAATCGCCTGATTTCCACAGCTCATTTGGGGGGTAGGAAGCAGTGGCTCCGTTTTACAGATGAGGGGACAGAGGTTCAGAGAGGACCACTGACTCACTCAGGATTCACAGTTAGGAAGCAGCAGAGCCGGGGTATGGACCAGATCTACCTGTCCTTTCCTCCTCTTCAGGACCTTCCCACCTATGAAGTGTCTGATGCTGCCATGCCTAAGACTTTCATCTCCCCTGAAAGATCACAGGCTAGCCTGGCTTCCAAAGGATATGTTGACTTTAATTTGCTCTTGACTGTTTCTTAATGAATACCAAGTATTACTCGAGAACAATGGCTTTTGTTGTTGTTGTTGTTATTGGGATGTTTTGGCTTCTAGATTTCTTGCCCTCGCCATGTGAATATGTGTATGAAGATTTCTCCTCCTCTGTTTTCTTCCCTGCTCTACAAAAGCCGCTGGGATGATAGAGACTGATTTTTATATTCATGAAAAAAAAAAAACAACTGAGTAATTATCCAGACCAGTGGTTCTCAAACTTGAACATGTGCTGGGATCCCCTAGAGGACTTGTTACAACCCAGACTTCTGGGTCCCGCCCCCCCCGGAGTTTCCGATTCACTAGGTCTGGGGTGGGGGCACCTGAGCGTTGATGTTTCTAGCAAGCTCTCAGGGGATGCTGCTGTGGTGGCTGGTCCAGAGACCGTATTTTGAGAACTGCTGGTCCACGGGGATGACATTCTTGGAGCTGAAGAGCAAGCGCTCTGAATCTGGGCCATAAAGACCTGTGTACAGGTAAAGACTATGTGATACATTTCCATTAATAAATAGCAGAACTCACAATGTGTTGAAAAGACCCTGGGATTCCACGGGATATTGGTTTTCACGGGAGCTATAACTGTACTCCTAGGTAACTGGAAGGCCTTGAAAAGGGGCTTACTTCCCAGAGGCACAGTAAAGAAGGGATTTGCTAATTATCTCACAAGAAGTTTCGAGGGAAACAAGGAACAATATGTGAAGGGCCTGGCATAGCTCCTGGCCACGGGCGGTAGCCCAGGGACCCACAGGTTTGTTCCCTCTACTAGAAAGGTCTGCAAAGGTCCAGTCGCTGCCAACTCCTAGCTGGATAAATCAGGTTGAGGCCACAGTAAAGTACAGTTCCCGCCACACATTTTAGCAAGAGCAAGAGGCCTGTGGGGAGAGGCTTGTGTGTCTATGGGGCAGGGACTGTATGAAAGACTGTGAGCTCTCTAAGGAAGCGGGTTTGATGGGACAGGCTACTCAGGGTTCTAAGAATGACTAATGGCCAGAGATGCCACCACGGTGGGCTTCTGGAGACCAGGGCCCCTCCCCCAGCACCTCGCATGACGGCTGGAGGTGGAGGTGATCAACAAAGGTTTATAGGTTGGTGTTAGTCAATCAGCAGATGAGTGGGGAAGGGAATGGAGCAATTTTTCCTTTGGTTTAGTCTCTCTCCAGTTTCTACTTCTGAACTTTGACCCACATGACCCTTGAGTTTACCATCTCCGTACCCTACTTCCCAAACTAGAACCCATGGAACACTAGTTCTGGGAGATGGTAAGAGGTCTTCCACAAAGACAAAAGGGTGGAAATCCCATGGTCAAAGAGTTTGGGAAGCCCTAAATTCAATATTTTCCTTCTTGAAAACTGAGAGGATATATGGGCATGTCAGGACTCTGTGAAATTCTTCTCTAAATGTTGAAATATTATGGGAAAGGCTTTTGGCTCAACACCAGTTTGGGAAAAGCTGTTTCTCTCAATATTAAAATCACATGCCTTCTCGTGGAGCCCTAACCTTTCACTTACTGCTGCTAATCAGCCAGGACTATAGTTGGGTTAGTGTTGGTTGCAAAGTAAAAGTTACAAGGCTCTGAGTGAAGATGAGTGTTTCTTCTTGGGTTCTAAGGCAGCTCTTTCCGAGGCTCAGAAAGTCATACTGAGGCGCAAGATGTTAATGATTCCAGACCGCTTTGGTCCCTAGGAGGGTAACGAACCTCTAACAAATGATATTTCCCAATGTTATTTCCTCCCATATTTTAACATGTTATACTCCTGGCCTTGTCAGATAGGCAGGGCAGAAAATCACCAGCCCTGTCTTCAGTGTGCTGCAAAGGAGGCCCACAGAGCCAGCGGACGATGAAGGACAAGAATTGGGGCTCATCTGGGTCCTCGATGGGATGAATGGAGTGACCTGAGAAAGAAACTCTACTCACTTGGCTGTGCCCAATGACCACTGCCTTCTTCGCCAGATCCAGGGTCTGCAGGAGCTCCTCCACAGCCTGGGGAGAAGAGGAGAGTTAAAGAGAGACAGAATGAGACAGTCCCCCATGGGAGGTCAGGCTGGCTGGCTGGCTGAGGCATCGGGAAAGAGAGGATGACTCCATGTGTCTGAGAGTCTGAGCAACAGAGCCCCACCTCACCTGGGCAAGTGCAGAAGATGAGCATGTACTGAGCACCTCCTGTATGCCATCCGCTTTGCTGGGACCCTCACAGACACATCTCCTTATATCACCATGGCAACCGGAGGTGGGTCCTCACACCACCATGCCCATTTACAGAGGAAAAAATAAAAACCCAAAGATGCAAAAGTCAATGAAGGATGTGTCTGCTGTGGAAAACAGTATGGCAGTTCCTTTAAAAATTAAACCTAGGATTACCGTAGGATCCTGCAATTCTCCTTTTGGGTGTATACCCAAACGAAGTGAAAGCAGGGACTTGAACAGATAGTGGGATGCCCACGTTCATAGCAGGGTTATTCACAACAGCCGAGAGGTGGAAGCAACCCAGGGTCTGTCCACAGATGAATAGATACATAAAACATAAGATATACACCCAAGAGGATATTAATCAGTTTTAAAAGTGAAGGAAATTGGGGCGCCCGGGTGGCGCAGTCGGTTAAGCATCTGACTTTTGATTTCGGCTCAGGTCATGATCTCAGGGTCGTGAGACTGAGCCCCACATTGGGCTCTGTGCTCAGTGGGGAGTCTGCTTGGAATTCTCTCCCTCTGCACCTCCCTCCCACCCCCCACTTGCACAATCTCTAAAATACAAATAAATAAATAAATAAAATCTTTTAAAAAAATAAAGGGAAGGAAATTCTGAGCCATGCTACAACATGGATGAACCCGATGCTAAGTGAAATAAACCAGTCACACAAAGACAAATCCTTATATGAGGTACTTAGACTAAGCAAACTCATGGAGACAGAGAGTAGAATGGTGGGTGCCAGGGGCTGGGGAGGGGGAAGGGGGAGTTAGTGTTTAATGGGGACAGAGTTCCAGTTTTGCAAGATGAAGTGTTCTGGAGATGGATGGTGGTGATGGAGGCAGGGCAGTACGAATATGCTTAAGGCTGCTGAACTGCACACTTAAAATTTGTTAAAATGATAGGGGCGCCTGGGTGGCTCTGTCGGTTAAGCGTCTGCCTTCGGCTCAGGTCATGATCCCAGGGTCCTTGGATGGAACCCCAGGTACAGCTCCCTGCTCAGCAGGGAGCTTGCTTCTCCCTCTCTCTCTGCCTGTCCTCCCAACTCACGTTCTCTCACTCACACTCTCTCTCTCCCTCAAATAAATAAATAAAATATTTAAAAAAATAGTTAAAGTGATAAATTTTATGTTATGTATATTTCACCACAATTAAAACAACCACAACAACAACAAATGAAGGCATTTCTCCAAGGTTATAAGTCACATGGGGGCAGAGCCAGATTAGAATCGAGGTCTGTTGGGTCACACTGCACCATCTATGATTTAACCACCTCGAGTGCCCAGGATAGCTCCAGAGGCCCCAAGGCCACTAGGAACGTCACCTGCTGTGTCCCTGAAGTTTGCTGTGACAGCCTCCCCTTCACTCTGTCCTTCCCCCATTGTACCTGCCAGAGACGACCTCACCTTCACAAATATTTCCTGAATAAATGGCGTGTGTGCCTGACCCAGAGTATGGGCGGGGGGAGCCGGTGTTTGCTTCATTTCTTACTTCCTCTGCTGCACCTGGTACTGTTCTAGGCACATAGTAGGAGCTCAATAAATACGATGACAGAGCGAACAAATGAACAAGCGATCCAAAGGAGGTGGAAGTGTGGGGGTGGGGCAGAAGGAGAAGGGCAGACCTAGGTGGGAGACCTAAATTCACTCAAAGACATTTCCTGAACGCAGCCTTGGCCAAATCACAGCCATGTCATGGGATTTTCCTTTGTCATCAAGGTCTGCGGGCTCTGAAACAGCCCTGCCAGAGATGTGTACCCTCAGGAAAATACAGGTAACACCTGCTTCCGTGGTGCCTGTGATTCACCTCCCACTCCACCTCCACACCAACCCTCATGGACCTTCCATTCACTGAAAATCACAGTCTATTTTTGGAATAAACTGTCAGAAAAGTAATTGCCACATGCAACAAACAAAAGGTATTTCAGGTCTGGTGTAATTTACTAGATAAGTTTCAGTTCCATGGGTCATCAGCACCACAGGAAATTTCCGAAGATACTTTAAAAAAAAAATGCTTTTTAAAAGTCTGGTCCAAGACTTTCATCTAGGAGCAATTTTCCTCCTCTGACCTCCTGGAAGAACATTCCATAATGTCCCTCCCCCAAACTCAGTGGTTTTATTACATTTTAGCCAAAAATGTTCCCAGGGAGTTGTAGGCAGCAGAATGCATAAAAACCAATATACCCAAAACACAGCATCTTTTCTCTCTGTACAAGAGCAAAACAAAATAAAAATTGGTTGCAAATAAGACGGATGAATGAAAAATAAATGAAACCTACAGCCAACGAAATTTTTCTAAGTCGACCTTGGTGTTAACACCCAGAGTAGATGTTTGTGGGGGGAAAATCAGGATTTGGAGAAGGTAGATCCACCTGGGCTGAAATCCTGCCTGGTTTTACCACTCATAACTGCGTGACCTTGGACAAGCCCTTTACTCTG
Organism: Leptonychotes weddellii; assembly: GCF_054177405.1. Classification (NCBI taxonomy): domain Eukaryota; kingdom Metazoa; phylum Chordata; class Mammalia; order Carnivora; family Phocidae; genus Leptonychotes; species Leptonychotes weddellii. The sequence continues at coordinate 64,483,419 of NC_138381.1, forward strand.
AGCTCTGGGCTCCTCTTCAGAAACATGAGGGAGCAATAACAGCATCTATTCTGGAAGATTCTGTGGTTGTTCTTGCAGAAGACACCATGCTGCACCTGCCATATAGTAAGCGCTCAATAGACATGAGGAGTTAGTCCTACTAAAGTCCTTGAATGGGTCCTACTGGTTTAG
>NC_138381.1:64484089-64510648 GCF_054177405.1 Leptonychotes weddellii
AATGAAGCGGGGGAAATCGGAGGGGTAGACGAACCATGAGAGACGATGGAGTCTGAAAAACAAACTGGGGGTTCTGGAGGGGAAGGGGGTGGGAGGCTGGGTTAGCCTGGTGATGGGTATTGAGGAGGGCACATTCTGCATGGAGCACTGGGTGTTATGCACAAACAATGAATCATGGAACACTACATCTAAAACTAATGATGTAATGTATGGGGATTAACATAAGAATAAAAAATATATATATATTAAAAAAAAAAGATCAAGCCTAACAAAGACATTCTGTCCTGTTGATCTCATTTTATAGACAAGAAAGCTTACGTCCCAAAGGATAGAGCCAACAGGTGGCTGCAGGCATTGAACTATGCTTCTTGTCCTCATTTTCCTCGCCTGCAAAATGTCGCTAATGTGCCCTACGTCGACCATACTGGTGTTGGCATGATGAATGGAGAATATGTGTAAAGGTCTTTGTAAGCAATGTTGCACTTGATTGCTCTTATTATCATAACAAATATTACTCTTAGATTGAACCATATGAAATTGGCACTTGTTTAGGTCAATTAACCAGTGATCAGATTTTTTTTCTACACAATGTCAATCACTGTCCAGCAGCCAGTTGATGGAAGACAGGCAAGAATTGGGATTACTGTAACAGATTTCTTCCCTGTCCCGCATCTTTAAGGAATCAGCTATTCCACCCTAATTATCCAGATATTTGAGGTTTATCCCTCCCCACATGGAATACGGAATAAAACGATGGCCATTTTGCTCCAAGAAAACAGTTTGCTCTTGTGCTTTTGAGTCTTAGCATGGCTCTCTGTGCTTGCCACATAACTCATTTTATTTTCAAACCTCTGCAACAGGTACGACTTGATGCCTGTTTTACAAAGAAAGTGAAGGCCGGTGTAATGAAATCACGTGCTAGGAAATGGTGGAGGGAGAGCCAACCCCAGGGAATCAGATTCTTGAGCTTGTTCTCTGCCTTCTGATGCTGGGATCCTGTCCAGTTCCACTACTCATTGGCTGTGTGATCCTGAGCACGCCATACCTCCTCTCTGATCCCCCATGTCCTATGCTACAAGATGGGGTAATCATGTCCATCCTCCAAGGATGGAGTGGAGCTTTAATGAGGTCACAGAGGTAACACGTGAGACTTACAGAATGGTGGAGGAAGGAGCTTGAGAAATCCTCGGCTCCTCCCAAAAAAGCAGTGATAAGAATGGATACAATTTTTGAAAGCAACAAGTTCAATACTCTGGAAATTGAGCAAGGGGATACAACAAATGGAGAAGCATTTGCTAACAAAATAAAACAAAACAAAAAAACTACTGAATCTCAGGTAAGAACAGTGGGAGATTGCAACCATCTTGACCAGGGCTGTTCCAGTCCCCCACCAATCTCTGGCACTGTGATAATCCTACAGGGAGAGGCAAGCTGTAAAAACCAGTGGTATTGCTGGGAGAGGGGGCTCACTTAGACGGAGCGAAGTACAGGAAAATTCCACGCCCAGGATCATTGTCAAAAACAGTAGTGATCTTGGCAGCAAAGAAATGGAGAAGGTCAATAGCACAGCTAGCGTAAGATTGTTATATGGACTGGGGCAAGCAATAGACATTGACTAGCCCGAAACTTGATGAAGGGACATAGGGAATGGACAGCCATGTGGGCCTTGGCAAGCCCCCACATGTGCCTGGTCATCTGGGGGCTGCACACAGGCTCGAGGTTACACGCAGGCCCAGGAGAGACTGAGAGAGCCCCCAGCCATCTACACATCCCCATCTAAACGTAAGGCCATGTACACAGACAGAAAATCTGTGAAAGGGCCAGAGAGTCAAATCTGTGGCACAACAGTGAGTGTCTGAACATTGACTACAGTGCCCAACCCACACGTAGCTCCACTGAATCACGGTGTTTGATTACAAAGGCTCACAGATTCACGGTGTTTGATTACAACCTGTGCTAAGCTCTGTTGACAAAGGGGCAGGCCCTGAGAATCCAGGATTTATAATAAAAACAGGAATGAAAAACCCAAACAGAGACATCAGTAACCTCATACCATGGGGGAGACAGACTCCATAAATCTGGTCCACATATATTACTAAATAATTGGGGAAAGATCAGAATCTGGAGATGCTATTATTTATTATCTAAAATGTCCAGTTTTCAGCCAAAAAAACCGAAATATACAAGACATACAAAGAAACTGGAAAGTGGTGACCTATACTCTCAAGAAAACAAAACAAAAAATCAGTCAGTAGAAACCCTTTGTGGGCTTCGATGTGGGGCTTAACACAGACCACCAAGCAGCTATCATAATGCACAGAGTGCTCACTCTCGTGCCTGGCTCATGCTACGTGTCAGTAAGTCCTAATAACTGATAGAGGTTCGGAGATTATCAGGCCCTCTTGGGCTCTGTAGAGTGATGACACACCCTTTACCTCCACCCTCCCAGGCTCAAATTACAAGTTGTTGAATCACCTGGGAGAAGACCAGCTCATGCCTCCACTTACAGAGGCCCTTTGTGTCCTAGAACTTTGCAAAGAGTGTTCTCTCTGATGTTCGACAAGGATGCACCCAATAAGCATGTGATCTGACATCTCACATTAAGCTGAACATGCCAGACAGGCAATGAGAGACTCCAGGAATAATGGAGAGCCATGGAAGGGAATTCTTCCCCCAAATCACTCCTCAGCATGTAGTGTGGTGTGAAGATTCCGTGTCTGTGGAATGGAATGCTCATTCAGGGAGCCATTTGGCGCTGTGAGAACAGCACCTCTTTCCTGAAACCCACACCATGACCCAATGGCCACCATGGCCCAGTGGCTGCCATCTGTTGTATATCTGCTAGGTGCCAGGCACTTTGCTATGCCCTATGAGTGTTGCCCGTGTTCATGCAGCTATCAGATATCAAGGGGTGTGGATTAATGGAGAGATGGCAGAAATGAGGATTTGAATACAAGTCTGTCTGATTCTAAACCACATGCTTTCAACCACTGGAGCACTGATCAAATCAACCCATAAAGGTGGAACTATGTCTCTGTTATTTAACTCCATATGCTCAGAACTGTATATAAAATGCTGTATGAACACACACACACACACACACACACAAATTGGGTTGGTTAACACTGAATGGAGGGGCACCTGGGTAGCTCAGTTGGTTGAGCGTCTGCCTTTGGCTCAGGTCATAATCCCGGAGTCTCGGGATCAAGTCCCACATTGGGCTCCCTGCTTCTCACTCTTTCACTCTCTCTCTCAACTAAATAAACAAAATCTTAAAAAAAAAACTCTGAATGGAAAATGTGTACAATTATTAAAACAGTAAACCCCAGCTGGAGGAAGTCAGTAAGGTGAGCAAGAAAAGAACGGTGAATACATTGAAGGGGCTAAGGCCATGGCATAACCCCTGAATAATGGTTCAGCACTGTACAGTGGACAGCTCCCCCCGCCCAGGCTTGGGCTCCTAGGGGCGGGCCCCTCCCTAGCAGAAAGGGCCTCAGACAAATTCAGAGGAAACTGGGGGTGTCCACAAGGGTCTGCCTTCGAGAAGACAGATTGACATCCCTTAATTGTGTTCTTCAGATCAAGTCTGCTGGGACAGATTTTGTTGGCTAAAATCAATCAACACTTAGGCTCTCTGAGGAGAAGAGGGCAGGCCTTAGGGTTTCCTCACATTGATCGGGGAGACTTGGCAAGTCCTGCCTGAACAGCAGAGAGATCGAAGAGACCAGAATCTGGGACATGGCCAAGGTGAGCTGACAGAACCCCTCGAATGACCTGCCTGAGAGTCCACCATTTGTGGTCATTCTGGGTGGGCTTCAGTGCAGGTGGATGCATAATCTTAGCTAGACAGGATAACCTGGGGGAGAGGAATGGGACCCAAGGGGATCAGAGCGGGGGACAGGGTCATTCTGGAGAACCGAGCATGTGCCTGGGTATCTAGATGGGACGGGGGCATCTTGAACAGCTGGAGATCAGGGTGAGGATACTGCTTCCTAGACAGGACCATGGAAGGACAGAGTGGACTGGACTTCCTTCATGATTTTGCTTAAGCCAGTTCAAAAATGAAGGTCAGGTTTCTAGGCCATGCCCCTGCCAATAACTTCTCAGTTGACCATCACTGACCACCTGATAAAGCCCAGACTCTCTTGTCCTGCCAACAAGGACCCATGGCCCAGCCCCTGACAACACCCTCAGTCCCTATTCTTGATGCATGGCATCCTTTGTGCTCCAGCCACACTAAACTAGCCATGCAACCTTGCCACTGGACCTTTGCATATGCTATACACAGTATGGGTTGCCCTTCACTCTTTCCCTTACCTAATTCCTCCAAATTGTCCCAGAGGGCTCAACTCAATCATCACCTCCTCTGATGAGTCTTCCCTAAATGCCTCAGCCTCACCTCGACTGCAAACATCAAACATTTTAGGGGCATCCCCTGGGGTGTTCCAAAGCCATCCCTCTGCATGGAAAGAGCATTAGTCTTTCCCTCACCCAGTGAGATCATGTTCTGTCCATCCCTGTATCTCTGGCACCCAGCACAAGGCCTGATGCAAAGCAGACACTGGGTGAAAGCTGAACGGAATCAAGGATAATGATTTTAAATTAACATATCATGGATGGCACATTTTGTACAGAAATTCACCAGTCGCCCTGTCTATCCTCAAAGGGCTCCCATTCAAAAGTCTTATGTGAACACGAAAAGATGCTCAACATCACGGATCTTCAAGGAAATGCAAATCAAAACCACAGTGGGATGCCACTTCACACCCCTTCAGATGGCTCCCATCAAAACAAAAACAGAAACAACAGAAAATGACCAGTGTTGGCAAGGATGTGGAGAAACTGGAACCCATGTGCACTGTTGGTTGGAATATAAAATGGTGCGGCCACTGTGGAGAACAGTGTGGCATTTTCTCAAAAAAAATTAAACACGGGATTACCATATGATCCAGCAATCCCACATCTGGGTATATACCCCAAAAGAAATGAAAGCAGGGTCTCAAAGAGCTAGCTGTACATGCATGTACATAGCAGCATTTTCCACAACAGCCAAAAGGTGGAAGCAACTCAAGTGTCCATTGACAGATGGATAAGCAAAATGCTTGTATATACACACAATGGAATACCACTTATCCTTAAAAGGAAGGAGGTTCTGACACATGCTAAGCTGTGGATGAATATTGAGGAATTCTGCTAAGTGCAATCAGCCAGACACAAAAGGACAAGTACTGTGTGATTCTACTTATATGAGGTAAAGCCATCCACTTCATAGAGACAGAAAGTGGAATGGTGGTTACCAGGGGCTGGAGGAGAGGGGAGAATGGGGAGTCCGTGTTTAATGGGGGCAGAGTTTCAGTTTTAGGAGATGACGGAGGTGCTGGATACGGATGATGGTGATGGTTGCACAACATAATGAATGCTCAATCCCACTGAACTGTACATTTAAAAATGGTTAAGATGATAAATTTGATGCTGTGTCTACTGTCCCACAATAGTAAAAAAAAAAAAAAAAAAAGGCCTGCGTGCAGAATCTGAGATCCCAAGTTCAAATCCCAGCTCCACCAGTACCTGGCTGGGCGGTGATGGCCTCAGTTGCCTCTGCTATAAAATGGGGATAATTCCCACAATGGGAAGACTTTATCTTTTGAGGTCTATTTCAGGTGAAGCATCTGAAATTTTTGACATCGTGCCGATTTTGCGATGAGAGTTTGCGCATATGTGGTAAAAGGCACGTGCTATTTTTGTTCGAGGAACACAAAGTATCTAGCAGGTGCCCACCAAACGAGTGTGCATTATTGGGAAAGAGTCCTGGTGGGGTACCACGTATCCGGCACACAGGGGACCTCATCAGGGCCCCTTTCACACCCTGACAATGAATTCTCTCTGCTGCCATCTAGCGTCTGAGGACAATATTGACCTCTCCCAGCTGTCAAACCTGTCTTCTTCAATCCTGAGGTCTCAACTGCTTTGCACACAGAGGCTGACGGTTTGCCCACCCAAGCACGTGTTCATGTATAATTCATGGGGCATCACGTTGCCTGGCAAATGAATATTTATCGGCTTTTTCATAAGAAGCAGGGTGGTGTTTCCTTTTGTTGCTATCGAAATTCTATGCCGTAGCAAATGAAATTTGTGAGCAAATAAAAAGAGAATAAGAAGAAGCGAAAAACTACCAGCCAAGTCCATTCCACTTGTAATTTTCCATTTTCCGAGGCCCTCCAGCATGTGTGTGGAGGTGGTTTCGGTTTGGCTACAACAGAGGACTGCTGCGTCGTCCAGAATAGCATCCTACCATATGCTCTACCTATTGCCCCCGCAGAAAACTCCCCCACACCCCACCTCGGTGTTGTTTTCAACTGCAGAAGAGCCCAAGACCTCTTCCATGGCCCCACTCCAGATGCTCGAAATACAGATCAAGTTTGGGTTGACCAAGGACAAGGAACCCCACGTGAAGATTGGTACAGACTGGCTGGTGGCATCAAGCCAAGCAGTTTCAGGACTTCCTAAAGGGGCTGCCACCAAGGGAGGGGATTTCCCTGCAGCACACCAGTCGGGTCTGATGTCCCCTCCCCAGGGCTACGTCGAAGGTGCTGCCTTGTCTGCAGGAGGGGACCTGTACCCTGATCCCTACTGCAGTGAAAAGCCATAAAGGACCTAAGAATTGTGACTCCATTTACTCTTCTTGCCTCGTGACTCCCCGATTGAGGATTCCAGTGCGGCTGATCTCAGACACATGTGGGCACACTCCCCTGGAGGTGGAGTCTCAACGTGGTTGCTAACATGGGGTCTGGGTGGCTCGGCTGCCATCCCTCTGACCTTGCAAGAGGATGCCGATGCCAGTACTGATGTTCAGGCTAATGATGGTAGTTCACGTACGCTGAGCCCTTATGATGTAGCGATGTCAAGCCCATGAACTCCACCCCTGCATGTAATCCTCTAAACCCTTTCTGGAGGGAGGCATTGTTGTCATGCCCACTTTACAGAGGAGGAGACTGAGGCAGAAAGATGCCATAGCTCACTTACGTTCATGCAGCCCCAGCTGGGAGCCAATCGCAGCTATTTGACCCTGCTCTTCTCAGCCGCCCTCCCTGGAAGCAACAAACTTGGGTTCACGGACAAAACCCACAAATGCTTGGCTGTGTGGCCTCAGGGGAGGCAATTCATCTCCCTGAGCTTCCCTTTTCTCATCTGTAAGAGGGATGCAATGGCTCTCGGTGTGCAGAGCTGTCGGGAGGATGCAGGGCTTTGCAAATTCTAAAGGGCTTTGTGATCATCGACAGACCAGTGGCCATTCTCGGCAGAAATATCTATCGATGGTTTGACACTGGGATAAAGACAAGGTTCCGGCCATAGGAGTTTATGGTGGAGTTGGAGAAAGGAGACACACAGGGGCAGAAATACAAGGTTAGGCATTTGTATTCATTCATTCGTTCATTCATTCATTCATTCATTCAACGGACAATTTATTGAGCCCTTTTGCTATAAGCCAGAAAACACAGAGGAAATGTACATAATTTCAGAGAAAGGAAGTGCTATACACACATTAGGACAGGATCATGTGAGGAGCTCTGAGCCAGCATCTGAATAGCAACAAAAGCCACAACAAAATTGGGAAGGAGGGTTCCAGGCAGAGGGAACCGTTAGTGCAAAGGCCCTGAGGAAGCTTTCATGGTGATGCTCTAAGACGGGTGCTCCGGGTCTCCGATCCCCGCTGGTCCAGATGCCCCCCCCGGGGGCAATCCCCTCTGGAACAGAAGCCACCCAGGGCCTCCACCCTCTCTTGTCCCACATACCTTCCTCTCGTCTATTCCCTCGGAGGCCAACGTGAGCTTATTCATGAGGAGAGGGTCCAGCACCTGGAATCGCCGGCGAAACTGAGCGAGCCCCATGTGGTCAGCATAGCCTGGGGGGAGCGGAGGGGAGGTGGGGGCGGGGCCGGAGCAAGCAAAAGAACAAGGAGTCCAAGTGAGAAGACCAGCCTGGGGCCTGGACTCGCAGGCAGCCCCTGCCCTGCTCCCCACCTGCAGCGAACTTGCTGGGTGGACCCAGTTCCTGGAGCCTCCATTTCCCCACTTGTCAACTTAAGTGATTGGGTTCAATCAGCATTTCCCAAAAGTGTTCCCCAGAACACAAACCCTATAAAATTCTCCACTGAACGTTTGAAAAAACAGCACTTTCATCTGTTCTCTGGAGGGTCACACCTTGTACCAGCATCAATGCCAAAAGACTCCTTGGACCACCGCAGGGAAGGTGCCAGATTGGCTTTGCTTAAAACCTATTGGACCATGGGAAAAAATTTTTTTGGTCCAACATTTATGACCACCCCACAAGCTGCATGTGGGAAATGCTGCATTGGATATTTTCAAGGGTTTTTTAAAAATCTAGCATGTAGGATGGACATGGGTGTACCCCTCTGTGGGGAGACTGGGTAGAGGCACGTAGAAAGCTCCTGAGAGAAGGTGACATTAAAGCAGGCCTCTGAAGGAGCCGTAAGAGTTTGCCACAGGATTGGGTATGGAAGGGATATCTTGGCAGAGGGAACCAGAGAGGGGAAACCCAAGGCTGGCTCCTTAATCATAGAAGAAACCAGCATTTACTTAGCACTTCTGTGTACCAGATGCTAGGTTAACAACTTCCTTGTGTTATAGACACTCAGGGACCTCCATCATTGGACCCATTTTATAGATGTGGAAATTGAGGCCCAGAGAGTTCAAGTCACCTAGCCCAAAGTGGCAAGGATAGTAACTCCCCCAGCTGGGATTCAGACCCAGACAGTAACTGTAACTAATCCAGTGGAGAGTAGCCAACAATGAGGTCATAGACAAGCAGGGACCAGATCCCAAAGGAAATTGAAGTCAAATTCCAAGCCTCAAGGTTTGGACTTGGTCCTGGATGCAAGGGGCATGGCAGACCCTCAGTTGGCTCAAAAAGACCCCTCCACTGGCTGGATGGGAGAAGGTGCAGAAGGTCTGGTAAAATCTGACTCCGCTTTGAGACTTCACAAGAAGCCAAATGCATGAACCTTGAGGCAGAGTGATGGTGGTGGGTTCATGTGGTGAATCCAGGAAGCCTCCTTGGGTGAAGAAGTCTCAGGCCAGGTTCACAGGATGCTGACCACGCAGAGATGGGGGCTGGGAGATTACAAGCGTGCCCTTTCGGGTCAGACTGATCTGGGCTCCCATCCCATTTCTGCCCTTATTAGCCCCCTGACCTATCACGAATGACCCCATCTCTTTGAAATTCAAGTTCTTCACTTGTCAGCTGAGAATAACAGGATCTGGTCACGGGGTCACTATAAGGATTGAATCTGATGATGGATGTGTATAAGATGCTCACATGCATTGAGGTTTTCCCACATCCGGGCAACTCTTCTCTGTTAGTCTCTTACTGACTCATCAAAATAGCTCCCTGAGACCTGAGCTATTAGGGCAGAGGAAAGAGGCATGATCGAGGGACTTGCCCGGTGTTGGCCACAGCCAAGCCCAAGCCGACCGGCTCCAGGGTCTGAGCCACACCCACCAGGCTGCACAATGTGTGATGTTTAATGCGCATTTGCTATATGCCAGGCGCTGTGCTAAGGGCTCGGTAAGAATGACATCAGTCATTATATGTCTTGACACAGGGCTAGCACACCATAGGCACTCAATACCCTGCATATATGTGTATGCATTCTGTGTGCACGTGGGTACATGCACAGATGTGCACAAATTCAAAATCATAAATATTTGATAGGTGTGTGTATCCATGTGTGCACACATGTATTTCTTATATGGTGTAAGAGACACAGGAGCCACTTGGAGCAGAAAAAAATTGAGGAACTGACCAGGCCTGGGAGGCAGAAAGTGGAAAGTTCTACCATGAGACATCAAATCTTTACTTGGTTGGAAAACTTCGTCCTGCCCCAGGCAACTACACTGAGAATGCAGAGGGCAGACACCGCAGTGAGGACCCCAGGCTGAGGATGGAGACGGCTGACCAAGCATGCACACGGGGGCTCTAACAGAGTAGTCCAGAGTATCTGCAAAGGCCCAGCGCCTCCTGCCAGCCAGCCAGGCGGACAGAATCGATCGGCCACCACTGTGGCCATTCTGCTCTTCCCCTGTGACATTATCTGTCACCCCTTGCCCGTGGTTATGCAAGCAGGAGGAAAAATCAATGAGACTCTCCGAGAAGGGTCTCTTCTTTGCTTCCAGTTGTTTCCAGCTTCTCTGTCAAATTCCTGGTGCTCCTGGTGCTGGCTCTTAACGGGGTGGCAGGACACAGGGCCTGGGCCACAAGCCGGGCGCCAGTGACCACAAAGAAGTTCAATGAACAGGTGCCCACCTCGCCAGGCTCCCCACCCCATCCTCTGCAGAGACAATGACATGCCTGAGCCTTTCTAACGTCAGGGAGGGGAATCCACATGGTGGCCTCTGGGGTCTGAGAGGCAGAAAGGAATCAGAAGGATTCAGAGCCAACTCAGCATCTAAGATGAGCTATGTGGAAATCTCAGCCACATGCTTGCTTTCTAAAATATAGACCTAAAGACTTATTCCTCTGATTCAACTCCTGTCTTCCCCCTGCCACCCTCTTTATCTCCTCAGCTTGACCCGCTGAAAACCAAACCTCCAAAAGCGGATGGCCCGCCTCATCAGCCGCAACTGCCCTGCGCATCTTGAACCCCCCCAGTCCCCAAAAACCCAGGCTCTCCCCTGCCTCTGGGCTTTTGCATATGCTGATCCATCTGCCTCGCATTCTACCTCCCAGACATGAGCTGCTTACTTTGTATCATGACCCAAGTAAGACGTTACCTCCTCCCAGAGGTTTGCCCCAGTCTCCCCAGGGAGAGCACGGAGCTCCCTCCTCTCTATGCATCTGGTACTTCCTGCATCCCCGGGTGACGACGTATGCCTGTTACGTGTTCCCACCTGAGCTCCCAAACCAGGCTGAGCATCTTAAGATCAAGGTATTGCTCACTGTGGGAATCCCACTCGCCATCCTAAGGTAGAAGCTCCCTGGACATCTGCTGTTGAAAGGAAGGTGAGCCGGACACAGCCCTAGCTTTCCAGGAGTGCACATGTCATTCAGGAGATAAGATGGGCTTTAACTCTGCCCTGTCCAACCACAGCATGACCCTGAGCATGTCCTAACACCTCTCGGAGCTTCCGTTTTCCCATCTGTAATCATAGCTTCCCTTTCACGGGCTCACTATTTTACAGAAGAAAATGGGATGCTGCGTGGAACGCTCAGGCACGTAGCTGGTGCTCCTGTCCCTTTGTTGCTACCAGTTGGCGGGCATGTCAAGGACTCAGACACAAAGTGCTCGCTCCCTGGCTGTCTCTTACCTGTCCTGTGCAGACGCAGTGCCTCCAGGATGTGGGACCCCGCAAGCTGCACCCTCAACGCCGGGATGTCCAAGGACAGAGGCCCGCCTGTCCCCGACTTATCTCCGCCGGGCTGCGCTGGGGTCAGAGACCCCTGCCCGCCCCTGCTCTTCACCGCCGGGCCCGGCACAAGGCAGTGGATGAAGTGTATCTGAGACCGTCTGATCACGCTGGTCAGCGCATCCTAGGACCAAGAGGAGACGGACGGGGTCAAGGCCCGCTGCCCTGGGGTGAGACGGACAGGGATGCTCCCCAAACGTACGCTCAGCCTAGCCTGGGCATCTCTGGGGGTCCCCAAGTCCTATACCAAGGACTGCCTATCTACGGCCTGATTTGCACTCAAGAGAAAAAGGGGAACTTTATAACAGCCCTTGTAACCGACTGAGGGCAAGCCAGAGGGCCCCAGGTCACACAGACCCCTCGCAGAAGAGGCGGGCTAGAACCCAGGACCCAGGCCTAGAGGCTTTTCCGGTATAATATGCTATGAGATTTTCTTTTTTCAAAACTTGCCCTTCCCATGTCCCACCTTCTGGACTCAGCCTGACCGCTGACCAATCACAGCGTTCTCATTTGTTATTGATGTGTCTCGGTGACCTATTTGCAGCCGATGCTAGATCCCGCCGCCTTCCCCCAACAAGAGCCTTGTGGTGAAAATGAGGCATTGGACAGCTGAGGAAGCTCAGGTGGCGCTGGATTGGCTGTGATATTTGTCACCCGGGTCAAGAGGGTATTCGTGGATCCTGGGAACTTGCCACAGCTGCTCAAGGCAACACGGAGGAGCCCAGCCTTTGGCCTCAGATTTGGATAGATTAGGGACGCGATGGTGGACGTTTCTATGCTGCTCCGAGCCTCAGCTCCCTCCTCTGTGGAGCGCAGGGTGAGACCTGCCCCTCCAGGCTTGCTGAGGAGGTAAGAGATGATGTGGGCTGATAACTCATCCCGGAAGAGGGTGGGGAGCGGGGCAGTGGAGGCCCCGGCTCCATGGGGACAGGGCTGCTGCTCACCATCTGTAGCTTGATCTGGGAGCACGGGGCTTTCCTCTTCACGGCAGCAAAGCTGCTGGCAAACGCCCTCCTCACTGCGCAGCTCCTCTGCAGGGCCTGCTGGGAAGTACCCTCCAGGCCGGCCACGGCCCGGCACACGGGGGGCAGCTTGGCCCGGGGCTGGAACAGGCTCCTCACCTCCTCCCTGGCAGGGAGGAGGGGAAAGAGAGAGGGACTTTAGGGGCTCACGGGGAATGGGCCCACCTCGCTTCTTGCGAACCTGCTTCCTGAACCCGCCCCTTGAAACACACCTCCTAGCTGCTACACTTTAATCCACAGTCCCTTTGCTCTGTGGCAAATGCCAGCTTCTTTCTCCGGGCCTCTCCCTCCCCTGATTTTCGAGTAGCAAGAGCAGCGAGAAGACCTACTGGCTATCCTCATCACTGATGGGCCTGCGGGAATCCCACTGAGCCTGCACTTTCTTAGGGAGCAAAGCCACCTTGGTTCTCCCTAGAACAGGCCCAGCACATAGTAGGTCCCTGGGTCCAGCACATAGTAGGTGCTTAGACTATACAGTTCATGCAAGAATGGACAACTCACGGGCTGAAGAGGCGGTTTCTGGCCCTGCAAGATAGCATCAGTGAAATGCCCGGCCTGATGCCCAGCGGCAGACAGGGCCTTCCCTCGGCACCCCTGTAATGCACAGCTGTAGGGCCAGGGCTCCGCATCTGTTCTGAGGAATCTGAGCTGCCTTGCCTTCTTGTTTGGGCCAATAAGGACGAAGAAGGCCGGGAAGACCCTGCGGTACCCTTGAATGGGGCTGGAAGCCAGAGATGGCCTCGTGCCTCCGGGGTCCCATCGGCCCCCTCCCCCTCCAGTGAAAGCACGCAAGCAATTTCCATCACTCTCTGCAATCCAGGCTGCCCTGCTATCTGCCTCCTTCTATGCCTCACCAGACTATCCAAACTATTAAGGATCGTCGTCCAAATGATCCAAAGGTATTTAAAGTGGTTAAATGCCTGGCAGAGCACAAAGATTCACAATGGCTTGACTACACTGGTATTGAAATAAAAAGCTGGGGAGGATCTGGGGGAGGCCCCCACCCCAGAAGCAGGAGCTCTGAGAGGAGAGGTCAGGGCCGTGGGGGAGGTGGGCACCACCCCCTGGTACAGGGAGAAGAGGCTGTGCCCATAGCCCTGACCCCCATCTGTGGACTGCCCCAGCCCTGGGGTAGGTAGATCTGACTTGGCGGTTTTCAGTGGGAGGTGTGCCCTTGGGCAGGTCATGTCTGCTTTGGGTCTCAGCTTGATACATATGGAACAGAAGGGTTGGACCAAAGCAGTGAAACTTGAGTGTGCATAAGCACCTCCAGGGAAGCCTATGGACAAAGCGAGTCCCCAAAGAGATCGGGTGGGACCCAGAAATTGGAATGTTAGACCAGCAGCGAATCTGGCACTCCTGGGGGTAAAACTACACCTTTAAAACAGCACCGTTTGCTCTCAAAAATCACCAATGCTTGGCTCTCAAGCACGCAAGACATCCTAATAGAATTTACCCTCAATCCTGCCGTGTTCTTTCACTCCCATGGGCCACGACCTTATACATGCTGTTCCTTCTTCCCCGAATGTCCCTCACTCGCCAGAGCATCGGGTCAACAAGGCTTGACCTCCCCTTTTCCTGCCCCTCCACCTCTTGCCCAGAGGACTGGAGCCATGGGACGTTAGAGCCCAAGGATGCATGAGGCCACAGGTGTGCGGTGAGGGCCTGCTCTGAACCAGGCTCCATCGTAAGCCCTCCACTACGTTATACCACCAAAGCCTCACGGCAAACACGGAAGCCTGGCCCCGTCATTCCCACTTCTCCGAATGTGAAACTGAGGCCCACATCTCGCAGCTTAAAGGCGGTGAAAGGAGAAGCTGAACATTTGCCTGACTCCAAGGCTGTGCAGTATCCACCCGATCTTGCAGCCTGGTCCAACACACACTTATTTTATGGTGAAGGAAGCCAAACAAGCCAACAAAACCAAGGGAGAGAAAGAGACTGCCCACAGTCACCCAGGTGAGGAGGGGCAGGGCTGGGACTTGACTCGGGTCCCCTGGCTCTCCATGCTCTCCTCTCTGTGCTCGTGGACCTTCCTTTGCCCCCCCTCCCCCCGCTTGATCTCCTTTCAGGAGCTGCATACCCTTGAACCCTCCTGCATACGGGCTTTCCTATCGACTCGGACCATCATGTGCCGAGAACTTCGGCAAGGACCACGTACGTAGACCCAAGTGGATCCCAGTGCTGCCACTCTTTTGCTGTGTGATCAAAGGAGGGCCACTTCACCGACTGGGGCCTCAGTGTTCCCATCTGTGAAATGGCGCTAAGGAGGCAGTGTTGTTGTAAGGATTAGCAAGATACTTACGGAGCGTTTATCCTGACGTTGGGCACACTGCCGTGGGTGGTCAGTAAGTGTCTCCTCCCCCTTCCCACGCCCCCCAGCTCCTCCCTGGTGCTCTCAGCTTCTCTCTGGTGTCCTAGCTCTGCCCCTGCATGGTTCCAGCAGCGAAGCAGGGAGGATCAGCGCATACACCCACAGAAGCATTTTCCAGGAGCTGTGGCCCACAAGCCGCGCTTGCTGCTAACACTTTCTGAGCAGAGCTGTCAGAGAAAGCAGTGTGCTTTTTTTTTTGACACCACAAAACGTTATCGCTTTCGTTTTATGACCCCCTAGTCCTAGGATGTCCATAAAATCGTTCCAGTCACATCATCTTCCAGATACTTAATGAAAGGCAAGCAGCCAAAGTTAAGAAGTCTTGGCTTTTTGGCGTTTGTGCCGCGCTGGCCCCAGGGACCCATTGGATCTGAGGGATGGGGCTGCTGGACGGACCCTCCCTCGCTGAGTCATTGGGATGGCGTGGCCCCGGTGGGGAGGCCAGTCCCTATCCCAGGCCAGGCTCACCTTTTTGACTGCTGCAGCACCTGCGGGGCGTCCAGGGCCGAGAGGTTGGGCTTGGCTCTGTGGAGCCAGCCCATGAGGTCGTAGCGCACGGGGTCCTGCCCCAGCTGGTGGAAGATCTCGAACTGGAGGGGCTGCTCACAGGACCGGAGGGCAGAGGTCCCTGAAAGCGGACATAGCATGTAAGTGTTGGGGTACGTGGGGGGACACTCCGTAATCGCTTGGCATCACCAAAAACACACTTTTTCCACTTAAATATGTTTCCGGAGATCCAAAGCTAACAGTTCTGGGCACCTACCTCTCTTCCCTGTACGCATGTCTGAGCATCATTTCCAACACAGAACCGGGTCCTCCTTGCTTTCTTAAACACAGGATACCTGTTTTCCCCACATACCATCAGTACAGACGATCTTCACGATTTTTGCCATACCCAAGTACCACCTGGGTTGTTAATTACTTAATATTTTTTTTAAATCGGCAAACATTTATCAACAGGTAAGATCCATTTATAAAGAAGCGTGTCATGGTAGGTTGGGTGTGCATGCTGTATTTTCCGATACTCGTGGAAATAAATACATAATCATTAAATATTTTGCAAATATTTGTGTGCCACCAAAAATTGTCTTGAATGGTACCAACCAAATAAATGCACAGCAGAGGGGCGCCTGGATGGCTCAGTTGGTTAAGCGTCTGCCTTCGGCTCAGGTCATGATCTCAGGGTCCTGGGATCCAGCCCCACGTCAGGCTCCCTGTTCAGCGTGGAGTCTGCTTCTCTCTCTGTCCCTCCCCCTGCTCGTGGTCTCTCTTTCTCTCTCTCTGTCTCTCTCTCTCTCAAATAAATAAAATCATTTTTATAAATAAATAAACAAATAAATGCACAGCATACTCTTGGGAGACTCCGACACACACTCGGTTGCAAGGGACAGGACAGGAGAAAAGAAGGGGCTTGGAGCTTCGAGAGCAGGCCTGCGTTCAAATCCTGACACCACCACTTACCACTGTGTGGCAGGGGCCAAGCCTCTTCCATCTCTGACCCTCAGTCTCTTCCTCTGTAAAATGTGAATTATACGTACCTCCCAGGGTGGTACAAAACTTAAAGGAGATAATGTGCGTAAAATATGCTAGCGTAGTGCCCAGACCCTTGGTTGTCACTCAGTAAGCCCGAGTGGGCGTCACAGTCTTTTCTTGCATTCAACCTTGTGCCAGTGTCTGGAGCCACAAACGTTTATGTCCGTATCCCTAACACCAGCACGGTGCCTGGTACACGAATGGAGTCTGGAAGTGCTTGTGGAAGGGAGGGAAGGAAGGGAGGAAGGAAGAGAGGAATCCTGGTCATTAATCATATCACTCTAATTGCAGTGATGCTCTCGGGTTGAGTAATGGCCCCAGACCAATTACTCTCAGGAGCGGTAGTACTGTTTTGGTTCTTGTCTGTCTTCTGCAATTCTATGAGTTCCCATCTTCCTACTGTCAACGCACCAGTGCGTTCTAGGGTCCTGAGTCCTTCCCTCAAATGCGAATTTGCCACCTCTCTGCTGCAGGGAGTCCGGAGACCAGAAAGCCGCATTTCTTGGAACTCCGTACGCAGCAAATGCCATCTGGGAGTCTGTGGGCTTCTGGTGCGTGAGGGACATGGGTCCTGCCATGTGTGTGGCTTCTTGGAGGTCCTTTGTGGTCAATACCCAGGGCTGACCGAAGTTACCAGCAAGGGACACTTCTGGTGAAGTAAAGTATCCCTTTGTCCAGCTCTTCCATGAGGCCTTCGGAGCCCGCAGTCCCCGCCCTCAAAGGGCCACCTTCCAACGAAAGCAAGGTGATAAAGTGGCCGCCTGCCTTGGCACGTCCGTCCACGCTGCCCGCACGATGTCCGCGCTGTTTGCATGGCCGCCTCCTTGCCCTGGATTAGAAGCGGCTTGAGGGCAGCGACCATGTTCCCGCATCATTATGTCTCGCAGCCAGCACAGAGCTGGGCTCTGAATGAGGACCCTGGGAGCATTTGGGGAGGGGGGACCGAAGGCAAGAGAGAAGACAGGACGTCCACGTGGGCTAAGCCCCAGCCGGCCTCTGCTGGACACACAGCCATGCCTGAGGTCCCCTGATCCCGCTCTGGTCTGTGAAGTGAGTGTCCGTGGGCTGGTTTTCTAGAAGGTGACACTGAGCTTCGGAGATGAGCCCCCTGGCTGAAGTGGCATAGC
Source organism: Leptonychotes weddellii (assembly GCF_054177405.1). NCBI lineage: Eukaryota > Metazoa > Chordata > Mammalia > Carnivora > Phocidae > Leptonychotes > Leptonychotes weddellii. The sequence goes on from NC_138381.1 coordinate 64,501,569, forward strand.
ATACAGGGACAGAGCTGGGATGAGCACACAGGTCTGCCGACCCAAAGCCTGTGTTCATCCCCGGTGGTGGCCTGATACACGGAGGCGTCCCATTTCCCAGGAACAGCCCGGGGAGACCACTCCCAGGCTCCCAGGGCGTCTGCTCGGCCCTCTTACGCTCCCCTTTCTTCGGCAGGTGGTTTCAACCACAGTTTTGTTCATCCAAGCATTTCACGGACAACGTTTGCTCTCAGGAGCCCCATGGAAACAGCTCGAAGACAGAGCCTGACCCAGTATTCCTCTCTCGTGACTCTGCATCATCACCTCTCCCAGGAGCCTGACACCCCCAGATGGGGGTAGGGGCTTCTGGGGCCCCAGTGACCCCGGCAACCCCCCTCTACGTCTGCCCTGCAGATGCCTGTCACCTGCCTGTCCACTGGGCCTGGGTCCCTCAGGAGCAGCCCGCCGGGCCAGCAGAGACACTTAGTGGAGAAGTAACAGCAAGCACTGGGGTCGCCAGAAAGCCCCTCATGTTCTGCCTGATGGAACATTCTCATTAACTCAGAGCTAATCAGAAAGCCCTAGAGACAAAAGATCTTTTTTTTTTAACCAAAATATCTGAATTAACGGGTCTCTCTCTGTCGGGCCAGGACAAAGGATATCACAGTCTCTCTCCTGGGAACGGACAACGTCAGAGCATCCCTCTCAGGGTGTCTGGGATTGGCAGGTCGGGCCTCACAGGAGAAGGAGAAGAGGGAGACAAGGATCTCGCCGGACCCCCTCCTGCCCCAACCACGCCCTCCCTGATGCCTTCTCCTTCTGAGCCTCCTGTGTCATTTGCTTAAGTCAGGATCCAGGACACATGCCGTCCGAGAAATCCATTTTGTTTGATTCTGGATCATAGGGTTTTCCCATATTCATCTATTCTGTATCAAGGATGAACTGGAGCCTTCTCCAGACCAGAGCATTGTGGGGCGGAGGGGGTGGGGGGCAGCCAGCGCTGCCCTCACGAGCAGATGTTCCCGTGAGGACACACGCATGCCGTCTGGCATGAGGGCTGCAGGGGAGGCGGGAAAAGCAGGGGTAAGGGAGAAGGGGGTGCGGGTCGGAAGAAGGCATTATTTTTCACTAGGTGAAAGGCAGGCTCCCGAGACCCAAAGGCGGTGAGGGAGCCAGTCATGCGGAAACGTGGCGGAAGAGCATTCCAGGCAGAGGGAACTGCCAGTGTGAGGGCCCTGAGGCGGGAGCATGCTCAGTGGGTTTGAGGAGCGGCCAAGAGAGCAGTGTGACTGGAACAGTGACTGGAACAGAGCGAGGGAGGAGAGAGGAAGGGCAAACAGCAGACGTCCACGGAGGCCTGGCTATGCCCAGGCACAGGGGAGAGAGCAGAGAAGGAGACAGAGGCCTGCCCGGCGCCCTCCATGGTCACACAGGGTAGTCGGGGGGATGGGGAAGAGGCAAGTGGATAACCAAACGTTCCAGAGCCCGAGAGGCCCGTGAAGGAAGTAACGAGGGAGTCAGGATGGGTCCGCAGGGCTGCAGAGCGGACAGCTTCAGACAGGGGTCTGCAGGGTCTCTGAGGAGGAGCCCTCTGTGCACAAAGGTGAGGGAGGAGGACTCGGACATGCGTCCATACATTAGCTCATCCGTCCTCACACAAACCCCCTGAGGGAGGTGTTACCATTATTACCATTTTACAGACGGGGGAGGTGACTTCCCAGAAGCCACAGGCCTTGCACTTAAGCAGTGGGACTGGGATGCAGCCCAGATCTCTGGGGTCCAAAGCTTGGGTAAGCTTTTCATAGCTCTGTCTCCTGGCGTCGCGTGAATCTGAGGGACGCTCTTCCTCGACCCCACAAAGCCACTCCCACGCCCTGGGGTCATGCTCTGAATACAGGGCCCACGTTCAGAGCCCAGAGAAGGGTGGTGGGTCTGCGTGGCCTGTGCGGAGAGGACTCCCAGGCTCGGCACTGGCTCTGTACTCAGTTGCCTCCAGGGCCGATAAGCCACCTGGCTTCTCAGGGACCCCACTGTGCGTGGGGTGCAGTAGAACCCACAATCCGAGGCTCAGACTAAGAGCTCCACTAAGAGCCATTCTCTCTGCCCCTCCCTCCTCGTTCACCAGCCGGCCAAGAGGCAGATGTATTTCAGAGAACAGAGGTGACCTTGGGAGAACAGAGGTGATTGTGGCCAGGAGTCAGTCAAGCATGAGGACCCTGCAGGGTGAGGGCAGTCCAGGGCTGCATCGTGACCTGCCTGGGCCCTCAGCCCTTCTGCCTTCATGGGCCCCTTCTTCCGTTCAAACATATATGGATTAAAAAAAGTTATATTTCATGACGATATTGGTATCCGGGCAAATAATATTAGTAATACTTAAGTACACTCTATTAGTCTGCTATGGCTGCCATACCTGGGGGTCCCCTAGCTTGGTGGGGGGCGGCTTAAACAACAGAAATGTATTTTCTTAAAGTTCTGGAGGCTGGAAGCCCGAGGTCAAGGTGTGGGCAGGGTTGGTCTCCTGTGAGGCCTCCCTCCTGGGCTTGGAGCTGGCTGCCTTCTCCCCGCCTTTTTGCTCTGCGCACGTCTGAGTCCTGATGTCTTCTGGTAAGGACACCAGTCGTATGAAATCAGGACACACCACAATGACCTCGCCTAACCTTAATGACCGTTCTAAAGACCCTCTCTCCAAATACAAACGCAGTCACATTCTGAACTTCTGGAGGCCAGGACTGCAACACATGGATTTGAGGTGGGATCCAAGTCAGCCCAGAACATTCATACATACGTACGTATAAACATCCATACGCACGTACATATATAGACAGGTATACATGTATATCATATTTGACCTGAAAGTTCATTTTTTTCTCTGCTTGTAACAAAAATTAAAACAGTTGCATGGGCCCCTAAAAGCGCTGGGCGTGGCGAAGTTGGCCCTGGGCCAGTCACTGCAGGGCCAAATCCTCTGGGACTAATTTGGGTACCAGTGCCCTGAGCTTGCTCCAGGGAAAGCGGCTGGAACCCTCGGATGCTTCCACTGCTTCTGCTCCGAAAATCTGGTCCTGATGCGAATGCAGGAAGGCCCCGTGAACGTCCGGGACAGAGGCCTTGGCAGGTCCCTTTGGGGTACAGGCTTTTGCCGTCGCCAGCCCAGCGGACAGCAGCAAAGAGAGCCATCATGCGTCTTTCTCCACACCTTCTCCCAGTTTCCCATACACTACTCCAAGTGGACGTTTGCCCCAAATATTCCATCAAAATGGCACTCATCTCAGCTGCCACTGACCTCTTCGTGTCCAAATCAATGGCTACTTCTCAGCCACGCCTCACCTGAGAGGTCAGGGAGGCCAGTACCCTCCCTCCTTCCTACCCCCTGGCCGCCCTTCCTCGGTTGCATTTCCTGGTCACTGGCCTCATCCCTGCGCCCTGACATTGGAATGTCCCGGAGCTGACTGCTGGGCCATTGTCTCTGCCAACCTGGATTCCCTGAGTGATCTCAACCAGAATTGTGGACCCCAACCTTCTTACAGATTTCCTCATTTTATCATCCATCTCCTTTGCTAGAATGTCAGCCCCACGGAGGCGGAGATATTTGTCTTGTTCGGGATGTATCTCGTGGCCCAGGACAGCGGTTGCCATGTTAGGTGCTCAGTAAATACTGCTGAATGAATGAGCCACACCAGCGGGGACCTGGAAGATCTCAAAGCGAAATCTGCCTTCGGAGAAGTCTCAGGGCATCTGGGTGGAGTTGGGCAGCCAGGGGTGGGTCACAAGAGATTCTAATCCAGATAGAGATTGTTTTGCATCTGCCTGCTGACACCCTCTGGGTGATCTTAGACCTCTCTACAAGCATCTTTCTGGAGCTCAGTGTCCTCACCTTGGGGGGTAAGAATACCAACCACCAGACAGGTGACAGAATTCGATTAGACAGCGTACATGAAGCTCTGAGCTCAGTGCCAAGTGTGGAGAATGGACAGCATTCCTCCAACCCCTTAACTGACGGGGACAATATTCTTCATCGCCATCAACAGCCCTGTGCTCATCGATCAGCCCTCATGACACTCCGCAGCCGGTAACAAAGCTAATACCTCTCTCACCCAATCATTGTCACAGAAATCCTGGCGAAATCGTCAATCAATCATTTATTGATCGATGATCAGTGTAGGCCCCCCCCTCCGGCATTGTGTGAGCACTCCACCTGGGGCTACGCGAGGTTTGCTCAGCGTCGCCATTGGTGAAGCACAGATAGCCGGACTTGAACTTGGAGCTCAACGAAGCCAAAGCCCAGGACCTCCAACCTCGTGGTTCCATCCGGATGTCTCCATCTCTCCTCTCGATGCCCCCTCCCCCCAGTCCAGCCCATCGCCCAGTGCTGTGGCTGCATACTCCTGGAGTCCGGCCACCTCCTCTCTCACCTCCCACCGCCTGCAGGAACTTTCCAGAACGTGAATCTGACCATACCTCCTGCTGCCTAGAATCCTTCATGGCTTCTCAGAGCTCTAGGGTTGAAACAAATGTTTTTTCGTGTGGCCCACAAGTGGGCCTTCGACGGTTTGAGCCCAGACAACATCTCCGACTTGGCTGTCCCGCACGGCGTCTCCTCTTCTCTGGCACATTTCCCTGCACGCCTCTCCCCCAGGCCCCCTGGCTCCCGGAGGAATTCGGTCTGCCTGATGCACCGTCAAGCGCTAGGGTCTGTCATCTTGGGGTCAAACACAGACGGGCTCATCTGTTAGCTTGTCCACACTCCCCGCATGTCCTCCCCCAACAAGCATGTGAGCCCCATCCGGCTGGCTCGCCCCTGCGTAGCATGGTGCCCGGCACACAGTAGCCTGTCAATACATTTGTTGACTACACTGATCATCAATCAATAAATGATTGATTGATGATTAGTAAATAACTAATTAATTGATTAAACTGATTGATAAATTTCATTGACTGGTAAATGAATGAAAGCACACACAGGCATATGCACAGACATCTGTCACTCAGACCCCCCCCCCAACCTGCCTCTTGCAGGCCTTGTCAGGGCTTTCTCTGCAGCAGACAAGGACGGATTCCACCTCCCAGGCTGGACTCAGCACTCTTCTCCCTTCGTCCTTCAACCTGACTCCCTTACCTTCGGCCCCAGCGCCTTTCTTCTCAAAGGCCGCACGGAGACGCTCGAGCACCACGCTATCACTGGAACCCTCCACCCGGACCTCCTCGTCCAAGAGCCAGAAAAGGCCCCTGGCGTCCTCTGCACCTCCAACGGCTGGTAAGCGGACCTGGCAGAAAATCCAGGATCACTGTGGAGCCCTGATTCCCCGACCGAGGCCAGTCCTGGGCTTCTCTTCCCACCTCTGGGAGTCGGGGCATCTGAGTCCCCGGCATCACGACTCAGACACGCCAGCCCGAAGCCATGCTCCCAACGCACCCCCAGACTCCCGGTGTGGAAACCCCAGAACTGTTACAACCCCTCAGTTTTAGGAGGTCCGAATCCAGCCTCTGTCCTCACATCCTGTGTGACCTTGGGTCACTTACTGCACCACTAGGAGCCTCATTTCCTTTTATGTAAAATGCAGACTGACAATACCTTCCTCAGGTAGTGGGGAATTAACAAGGGAAAGCACTCCATAAATTACCCATTCTAGCTACACACCCCAGGCTGTGTGTATTTGTACACAGCTAAACATCAAAGGAGTGAGTTCATCCGCATCACTTCTTAGAAGTCTATGTTTTTTTAAACTAAGATCTTAAGGTGGGAGGGGAGAGTGCCCAAAGAATGTTCTAGAGGAGAAGGTGAACTAGGTTCAATAGCGTAGGCACGGAATTTGAAATCTAGCCACGAGCTTTAGAAACCATCCAGGTAACTCTGAAGTTTTGTTTCTGGCAACCAGAGAGGCCTGGAGAAGCTAAGTGGCTCGTCCAAGGGCCCACAGGGAGTTGGCATCACCCAAAAAGGCACCAAATGTTTATGGAGGAAATGTGTGTGGTGCATGGGGTGGCCAGCTCTCCTTTGGTGACTGGGACTCAGGGACTTCCCAGGACATGAGGATTTCAGCTCTGAAGGCAGCAAAGTCCCTTGGCAACCCAGAATAGTTGGGCACCCGAACTGGGAAATATTGGCCCACCCCCCTCAGAGGCCCAGAGAATACAAGGGACACATACAGGGTCACATGGAGAGCCACAGGGGCAGAACAGGGACCAGATCCCAGATATCCTGAGGCTTCACCTTGCCTTTCTTTATGGGGTTGACACTGACAGCCAGCCCATCCTCAGAAGGTAGCTCTTCCCAGCCACTGCCCAGGCATCCAGGGGACCCCGTGGCCCCTCCATCCTCCCATTGACCGGGTCGTCCCTTCCAGCTGCCTCTTCTGGGTCAGGAAGCACGACAGGGAGGGGGTGCCAAGGAGAAGCATAAACAGGCAATGACCGGCAGGGCTCACGGACAAGGCAGCTTTGCAGGGACAGGTGCAGGCCTCTAGGAGCCAAGAGAAGGCTCGGAAGAGATGGCCAAGGGTGGCCGACAGGAGACAAAGAATGAGAAAAGTGGCAGCCTGGGGTATCCCATGGCAGGAGAAACATGTGACCTGTGGACCAAGCACCATGCCCCGTGCTCTGGGTGCCAGATCTCGTAAACATTCACAACCATCCAGGGCATGCTATCGTTCCCACTTTAGAGACGGGAAAAAAACAAGACCGAGAGAGGCGAAGGGATGTACTCAAAGTCACCGACATTAGACCTGAACCTGGCAAGTCAAGAGAAATGGCTCAGGGCCGTCCTGAGAGATGGCTGAGCAGAGGTGCAGGTCTGGGGTCGGCCCAGTGGATTCTTGGGATGGGGAAAGTAAAGACTCGGGTATCTCCCCACACTAAAGCCCATAAATGCGTGGATCCCCCCACCGCCCCCCATTCTCCATCCCCCAGTGGCCCCTATTCTCCCAGTCTCTGCGGACGTAGCATCTGCGTCTGAACGCCTGACCTTCCCAGGCAAGATACCACTGGGCACTGGCCCCGAGCCCCCTCAGCTCACCCTGGGCTGCCAGGTGGGATGCCTGTTAAGCCAGTCTCGGACATCAGGCATGGAGGGGGTTGTCAACCTGAGGGGGTTTGGAGATTCGTTGCCCAGGCCACACCCTTGGATCAGTCTGGGAGCGGATCACCAGCTTCAGGGTCTTTAACAATCCCTGGGTGATTCCAAGGGCAGACAGCACTGACAACTTGCAGCTTAAGACATCTGGGATGTCAAAGCAAAGCCTTGTGGTGTCTGAGAGCCTGGGTTTGCTGGGCCCCACGTTACCTGGGAAGGGTTCTGGTCCACCACAGCCACCGTGGTCCCCGGGGAAGGCTCCGGGAGATCAAAGGGCACGGGAATACCTTCCTGGAAAGTCATAGAAGTTCCAGATTAGTTCCTTCCATGAGCTGAACAGGGTGGAAAACTTTCGGAGGAGAAAAGAGAAGTGAGGACTTTCACCTCCCCTTAACCTTCTTTTTTATTATTATCATTTTTTAAATATTCTTTTAAGTAAGCTCTACCCCCAGCGTGAGGCTTGAACTCATGACCCCGAGATCAAGAGTGGCACGCTCCATCGACTGAGCCAGCCAGGCGCCCCGTATTATTTTTTTAATTGTGGTAAAATACCCACGGCATAAAAATCTACCTTTTTATGCGTCATGTAGTTAGTAGCATTAAATTCACTCACATGCTGTGCACCTGTCACCACTCCCCCACTTCCAGAACTTGTCCGCCTTGCAACACTGAAACTCTGTCCCCATTACACACGGACTCCCCGCTCCCCTCCTCCTCCTCCAGCCCCTGGCAACCACCGTTCCACTTTCTGTCTCTATGAATTTGACTGCTCTTAAGTGTCTCATGTGAGTGGAGTCATATAGGGTTCATCCTTTTGTGACTGGCTATTGCACTCCCTACAACGTCCTCGAGGTTCATCCACGGTGCGGATGGGTCAGAATTTCCTCCTCTTTGTGGTTGAATAATAGCTTGTTGTGTGGACAGATCACATCTGTTTACACTCGCATCCCCCCAGTGGACGCTCAGGTCGTTTCTACCCTTTGGCTATTGTGAGTAAAGCTGCCGTAAGCCTGGGTGTACAGGTATCTCTTCAAGACCCGGCCTTCAACTCTTTCGGGGAGATACCCAGAGGTAAGATTACTGGATCATAGGGTAATTCTATTTTTCTTTTTTCAGACAAACAGCATACTGTTTTTCATAGCGGCTGCACTGTTTTATATTCCCACCGGCAAGGCACACGGGTTCCAATTTCTCCACATCCCCGCCAATGCTTGCTGTTTTCTGGGTTGTTTTTTTTGTTTTGTTTTGTTTTGTTTTTATCATCACCATTCTACAGGGTATGAAGTGGTATCTCAATGTTTTGATTTTATTTCCCTAAATTTCCGGTGCCTATTGGCCATTTGTCTTATCTTTTTTGGAAAAAAAATCTATATTCAAATCCTTTGCCTTTTTCCCAATCAGGCTGTTTGTTAGTCTGTTTGTATCATCACCCCCTTAGCCTTTGGATGAGAAGAAAGGGTACGGACCAACATTCCAATAACATTCTGACATCGCTCATCCTGCAGGCTCATCAGCAATCATGGTGAGAGCTTTGTCAGGAGCTAACAACCATTCAGTCCAAACTTTGCTCGTATTTACTGAGTAACTAATGAGGGCTGGGCTGAGCACTGGGTGCTGGAGGCAGCAAGCACAAGCTATGGTTAATGACAGTCGCCATCCAAAAGTCATCAGAAATGTCCAGGCAAGGCTATGCATGGAGATGTCCATCACAGTGCTGTTTACAAGAGTGTAATCGTGGAAATCACCCAGATGCGCAAAGGAGGGTTGAGACAGCATTGGAGGTAACCCGTGAAATGAACGGTTACTAAAAGTTGCCAGTGGAATGAGAACACGGGAATAGCATCATGCTGTGAGGAAAACAGTAGACAACAAAATCGTGTGTAGGAAAGGATCGGAAATCTGCAGAGAAGACAATATATGGACAGTTAGGTGGTATTAAGGTACAGACAGCAGTAACAGCACTTGCCTGTGGGCGGTGGGGCTACAGGAGGTCATGGTTTCTGCTTACGGATGTTTCTATGTACTTTCCAGG
>NC_138381.1:64511148-64534830 GCF_054177405.1 Leptonychotes weddellii
ATTTGAGAGAGAGAGACAGCGAGAGAGGGAACACAAGCAGGGGGAGTGGGAGAGGGAGAAGCAGGCTTCCCGCAGAGCAGGGAGCCCGATGCGGGGCTCGATCCCAGGACCCTGAGATCATGACCTGAGCCGAAGGCAAATGCCTAATGACCGAGCCACCCAGGTGCCCCTACTTTCCAGTTTTTTAATAGAGAACATGTATTGCTTTGAACATCAGAAATAAGCGAAATAGGGGCGTCTGGGTGGTGAAGTTAGTTAAGCGCCTGACTCTTGGTTTCGGTTCAGGTCATGATCTCAGGGTCTGGGGACTGAGCCCCACATCAGGCTCTGTGCTGGGTTTGGAGCCTGCTTAAGATTCTCTCTCCTCCTGCCCCTCTCCCACCTCTCTTTCTCTCCCTTTCTAAAAACAACCAAAAAGAAAACATTCTCTCCCCTTCTGTTTATTCTCACTCTTGCAATTTCTCCCATCAAAAAGTGGAACCTATTTCCCCACCCCTTGAGTCAGGGCTCAGCCCTGGACTTGTCAGACCCACTGAATACAGAAGGGATATCACCAGTTGAGTAGGACTCAAGGGGCCCCACACGCTCCTGCTCGTCTCTTGGAGACCTGCCCAGCCCCAGGAGAACAGCCTGGGCTAGTCTGCTAGAAGATAGGACAGTCCTGGCGCACAGATGAGTCATCCCAGCCAAGGCCTGCCCGGATCCACTCATGGCCAGCTGACCCCCAGACACAGGCGAGAGCCAGCTGGCACCATCAGAACCACCTACCCGCCCTGAATCTGCCCACAGACACAAGAGCTGGCTCAGCCAAGCCCTGAGAACTGCCCAGACAACCCAATGTAAGCAATAACAAAAGGTAACATCTAAAGCCACTATGTTTTGGGGTACTTCAGTATCTAGCATTATTGTGGCAATTGATAGATGATACAGGAATATTGCTATTTCTATTTTACATGTGACGGAATCCGGGATCAGAGAGGGTGAGTGACTTTCCTGAGGCCACACAGCCAATAAGTGAGACAGTTAAAGTCGGACCCCAGGACTCATCATCAATGTCACTTGTTTGAGATTTATCCACGTTGATGCTTTCATGTTTCTTGTTGTGCAAGCTCTAACCAAAAAAAAAAAAAAAAAAAAAAGACCATAATTTCAATACCCATTATCTTCTTGATAAACAAGATGGCCATTTCCAACATCTTGCTGGAGTCAAAGCGGCCCCCTTCAGAGAGAAAGAAGGGAGTAGGTAGGATGGGGCCGTCCTGGGTGCTGGCAGCATTCAACTTTTCCCCTGGGTGGGGGGCAGGTGCGTGAGTGTGTTCATTTGGATAAATTCATCGGGCTGTATGCTACTGGTGTGTGCATTTTCTGGGCAAGTGTAATATTTCCATTTAAGTTTTTTTAAAACAAGAGAAGGCTGGAACGTGTCTACCCGTGTTTCCTGGTTCGTGCTCCCAGCGTCTGGAGGGTAGTTGCTAGGAGAGAAGTGCATCTGGGGCTTTGTTAGGTATTGCCACCCCAGGATCCAAAGGCCGGGCAAACCCTCCCAGCCAGAATTTTCACCCACCCCCAGAGCATGAAGGGCTTTCCACGGGGAAGATGTGAGCCACATGGGAGGAGGAGCATTCAGCTGGGGCAAAGTGGGCGAGGAGGAACAGGTCACCCTAATGAGGGGACCAGCCGGGGGAGCAAGGCCTGGGGAGCCCCAAGTTCCCTGGGAGAACTGTAGGGAGCCGTGCATGGAGGCAGGGGAGCAGCAGAGAGCTGGGGAGCCTGGAGTTAGTGTTTCGTTCAGTGGCGGGCCGAACGGGATGAAGCCAAGGGTGACTGAAGGACCTGACCATTCCCCCCCACCCCCGCCAGCTGGCCTCCCGCCCTCCACGGAGCCCAGGCCTACCTGCCGGTACTGCTCCAGGGTGGACATGAAAGTCCGCTGGTAGAAAAGCAGCTGCAGGCGCTCATGAGCGTAATTGTGGCCCAGCTCCTCGAAGGTGGCAGCCCGGTCCTTGCACTGGTGCCGCGGGTTCTGGAAGCCCGGAGAGTCCACCACCATGATGGAGGCCATGGAGAGGTGGTGGGAAGAGAAGGACCTGGGGAGAGATGGGGGAGGCCTCAAGACCACGTGGAATCTTAGAGCCCAGCTGGCCCAAGCCTCCCACCCCACCATCGCAGATACGGCGAAACTGAGGCCGCATGCTGGGTGGGTGTGGGGATCCAGTAGATCTGGCGCCAAAATGAGGCTCACCACTTACGGGCTGTGTGGCCTGGGACAAGTTACTCAACCTCTCTGAGCTAAGGTTTCCCCAACTGTTAAATGAGGATTCTTTCAAGCCCCCACCGCCTTGCATCATTTTGATGAATCTGTCAGGGTGGAGAGAGAAGGGATTACTGGCATCAACATGCAGGAGTTGAGAGCTGTTGGAGACGATCCCACAAGGGCTCCGACCTTCCCTCTGCAACAGAGGGCCTGTGTGTCTTAGGAGAGCTACCCAACCTCTCTGGGCCTCAGCCGGGAAAGGGTCAAGGATGGCCACAACCCAGAAGGTTGCCAGGAGGGCTGGAGGTGATGAGACATCCAGGCTCCGAGGGCCAGGTTGGCGGTGGGGTTCGTGCTCAGTAAAGGTGGCCTGATATTATGATTATTATCACGATCGGCCCTATGCTCTGCAGGCTGCTTATTTCAACCTTAGCTCTTCTGCACGACCTGCCAAGGTTTTCCTTCTGTATCACGGGGCCAAGAAGATCAGCCACCACACATGCATGCGTGAAAACTGTCAGTTAATGCTCAGAAAGCCAGGCGTCTACGAGAGGCTCGTAGGTGCTAGGAGAGTGGGTTCGGCATCAGCGAGATGCAGTTTAAAGGATGCGATGAAGCAGCCGCCCTCCGTGGGCTGAGGCAGCTTCTTTCACCAGCGGTTCATTTCCCACTCCCAGTACGCCTTCCTCTAAGCACGCATGACCCCCTTGGTTTCTAGACACTGTGTCTGTGGCCTCAGATGGTAATTGCTCCAGTGATAGGAGAGCAGGCAGATTCCGTGTCCCAGGGTCATCCAAGAGCCCCAGCTGCCCTGTCGCTCCGCACCAGCCTCAGCCGGGCTAACAGGATGTCGGAAGCCTCATGATGCCTCCCACCTTCGGGGAGGAGGGTGGGAAGCCCTTACGGTGATAGACATCCAGCTCCCGGCCCCTGCAGCCTGGTAGGTGCATTTCAGAGACACGTCCTGGCTCCCTCCAGAACCAGACCCTGGCTGCACCCCACGCTCCGCAGAAAATTTTAAAAAGAAATGGACCAGAGCGGTGTGGCGGGTTATTCAGGCAAACGTGAAGGTGTGAGGTGGGAGCCCAGCACTGTGGCTGCCTTCCAGCCCCACCTCTCTGTGCCTCCGTTAGCTCAGCTGTAAAATGGGCTGATGTGCAGAGTCAATGATGCAAGACCAGTGAAACCAGGAGCACCGGCCATTGTTTTACTTTAGCAGGGGTGGCCCCCCAAATTGTTTGCTTTCATTGTCAGTGGTTTATGATCGCTATCAGGAAGAATTGTTTATATACATTATCTCTTTTAATCTCTCGCCATGGCCCTGGGGGACAGAGCTCTTTTGCAGGTGCAGAAGGGGAGGTCAGAAAGCTGAACTGATTTGCCTTGGGCTGCCAAAGGGGGAATTTAAACCCAGCACTACTACCCGGCTCAAAAGCTCACTCTTCCCCGGCCCCCCCCCAAAAACCCCACTGTGCTAAAGTGCCCAGTGCTTGGGCTCATTTGTGTATCTGCAGAAGAGTCGTTACCTGTTGATGAGTGAGACAATAACTGCAAAGAGCTCTTGGTACAGGCCCGAGGCCATCCCCTCCACACACTCTGCGCCAGTCATCTTGAGCCCTGGAGAGGGAGAGAGGGAAGGGTGGATATCGGTGGTCAGGACCTTGCCTGGGGCCAAGGACAACACTCCCCAGGCATTGCTGCTGGCCTCAGAGAAACCCCCTCCCTCCATACATCCCTCCACTGCTGAAATGATGTACCCACGCTCTTAGAATCAAGTTCAAGTGTCTTATCAGGACTGACCAGGTTCTGTGTCACCTGGCCCTACCTCTTCTCCAACGAGCGCTCCTGCTCATCCCTCGGGGATCAATCCAATGTCACCTCCTCAGGGGAGCCTGCCCTGATTACCACCCCTATTAAGCCAATTCCCAGTCCTACCTTGCTCCTTTTTCTTTAATTAGTTTTTGACTAGAATATGACTGACATACCAAAAGCCGTACCTACCTATTTAATGTATACATCCTGATGAGCCTGAAGATAAGTATAGGTCACCGGAACAATACCCTAAGCCTGTCAACTCTAAGAGTTTCCTCCCTCCTTCTTTGTGCCTAAGTGTGTGATTAGAACACTTCACATAAGATCTACCCTCTAAAAAGAATTTTCAGTGTACAATACAGCATGGTAACTAGCAGCTCTATGCTGCGCAGTGGACATACTCATCCACTGGTCGTCTTATTCGTCTACTTATTCATCGGTGTTCTAGGGTTTATTCATCTTGCACAAAAGAAACTATCTACCCTTCCATCATTCTCTCCCATTTTCCCCCTCCCCTCAGCCCTGGGCAACACCGCTCTGCTCTCTGCTTCTATGAGTGTGACTATTTTAGATCTCACATATAAATGGGGACATGAAGTAGATCATTCAGTCGTAAAAAAGAAAATCCAGCCATTCCCTACAATGTGGATGAACACAGAGAACGTTAGGCTACGTGAAACAGGCCAGACACAGAAGGACAAAGCCTCCCTGCCTTTACAGCACTGAGCTCAGTATATTTTTACTTGTGGAGTTAGCTGTTAACAACAGCCCCCCCCCCGAACTGGCGCCAGGCTGGGAACAACCCGAGGATGGGGACCACGTTGGCTCCCAAACCCCCAATGCCTGGTACATAGTAGGCACTCGGATAATGTTTGTTCTTCCCCCTTTCTGGAGGGAAATTTGGCAGTTCTGTGTCAGAAGCTATAAAATGTTCATATGCTTGGACTTAATAATTTCATTCTTGGGCTTTTATCCTAATGAAATATTCAGAGAAACAAAGATTTCTGGGTACATACGTTCTCCTGATTGTTGATTAAATTGGATGAAAATTGCTTTTTTTTTTTAAACAACCTGAATATCCAACAATAGCAAATGGGTTAGATAATTTGTAGTCCGTACAAAGGAGTGCTTAAAGCCAGGCATAGACGCGTACTGAATGAGCGGGGGAAAGCGCCTACCTGTCACGTTAGGAGGAATAAAAATGCTTCACAAACGATTAATATAGTCATGGTCTCAGTTTTGTTTAAACACACACACACGGCCCCTTAAAATAGCCAGCCTTGATGAGGGTGCATGGAACAAAGCAGAGTGAGAATTTGGGAGGGGCGGGTCAGATCGGAAATCCTGACCCTTTGGTGCTGGTTCCATCCCCAGAATCAGAAACATGATTTTCACATCTTCAGTGGGGCTGGAGACACAGTCCTGCTTGTACATTCCAGGCAGCCCCCTGTGGCCCCATAGCACTTCCCCTCCCTCTGGTAGCTCCACCCCCAACTAGGGCGGTTGCTAGGCAACCCACAGCCTCTCAGCATGTCTCCTAAGCCTGCTGGTCCCCTGTCTGCTTCTCAACTACCCTTGATACCTTGACCTGAGAGGTAATTAGTGTTAATATCTGAATGTGAGTGCACGTATGCTCATTTATCTGTGCACGTCTGTGTGTCTCCTGCAGTGTGTGCCTGTGTGGTGTGTATACCTGCCTGTGTGGTGTGTGTCCATGGACATGTGGTGTGTGTGTTCTATGTGTATGATTGTGGGGCGTGTGCATGTGTTTCAGAGAGGAGGAGGAACTGTAAGCCGACTACAGCTCATACCTGGACCTAGAAGCAAACAAAAGGCTAGTGGCTTCCCAGCGACATTAGCCACCAAGCTGAGATCCCTAGAGTGGAGCAGCTCTGAGGACCTCAGGGGCCTCTAAGAGATGAGCCCCAAAACCACGGTTCAAAACACTGCGACTAATGCCAGACTCTGCAGTCTCTGGGACAGTCACTCTTAGTTCTCAGAGACTCCTGGGGCTCCGGGAGGTCCCTCTGCCCTCACCTCCTGCAGCCAAAGCATCTAGCTAGTGGCGGTTGCAGATTTGAGACCCGGCAGATCACACTCCAGCGGGTGCCATACAAAGCCCTTTGGCTTCCCCCCACATCAATTCAAAGCACTCCTGTTTCTCCAGCCACCTAGGCTAAAATCCTAGAAGCTGTCCTGATCCCTCTTTTCCCATCCACCCCCCCCCAGGCCCATGCTATCATCTCTACATGTGAAGCAGACCTTGAACATGTCCCTCCCATCCAAGCTCCACCACCACGTCCTTGTGCAACAACCAGTATCTCACTAGGCAACCTGTGTAGGTTCCTGCATGGCCTCCCTTCTCCCACCCATTCCCCAGGCTTCCCCTTAGCTAAGCCATTCGAAGAATAAGTCAAATCATGGCATTCCCTGCCTATGCCTTTGCATGGTTTCTCATGGGTCTGAGCATAAAAACTCTAGTTTGCAGAGTCCTACATGAGCTGATCACCCTCCACCCTTCATCTACTGGCCTCATCTACTAGCCTCCCAGCCCCTCTAGCCATCCAGCCTTATTTCTGTGCCTCAAACTGGAAGGCCAGCCTTCCTTGGACAAGATAGGGGCTCAACAATGGAAAAGTGTTGGCCCCTTGGCACTGTTCACAGTGTCCCCTCTCCATAGCACAGGGTGCCCTCCCGGGTTTCAGCAGAACCTTCAGGACCCTGGACAGCGCCAGTTGGCCACAAGCCCTGTGCAGGTAGGAACCAAGTCCACTTCTGCCCACAGGGGCCTCCCTTGTACCTAGAAGGTCTGCATATAGCAGGTCCTGATGAGTAGGTGAAGGCGTGTTGGAGCATCTGATGGCCTGGCCCAGGGGGGAACCCAGACCACCCAGAGAAACAGCACCTGAGCTGGTCTCCTCTTCCTCAAGGCCCCGTCGGCTCGGCCCAGATGTCACTTGCTCGATGATCTGTCGCAAGTGGTGCTTGAAGGTGGCCGTGTTCAGCTCCTCGTACTCACAGCCCAAGGCCTCAGCTGCATGGTTTGCCCACTCAAACCGCATGAACTGCTTCCGGCCCACTGCAAGAGGGACACAGCAGAAGTATGGTGGTGAAGTCCTGGGAGTGGGTGGGCTCCCAAGAGGACCTCAGGGGTCTCACCACTGCCCAACCTCTGGACTACCCCCCCTCAGCAGGGAGCCGCAACACCCGGCCTGGACAGGGGTCAGGTTGCCCAAGAGACATGCTTATCCTACTTCCTCATAATTTGCATTGTTCACTTTTTCAGAACAATTAAAATGATCACATGGACCCTCTAAATGTGGAATTGTGGAACTGATAGTAAAAGTGTAATCTGTCCACTCACGTATCCACCTACCTATCCATCCACCCATCCACTATCCCCTCCTGCCCACTTACCTATCCATTCAACAACCCACCCAGCCACTCACCCAACCATCTCACCACCCACCCATTTACTCAAAACACACTTGTTGAGCTCCTACTATGTGACAAGAACTGCGCCACTGGGAAATCAATGATGAGCAAGACAGATGAGGTGCCTGTCCTCATGGAGCTTATGATCTATTGAGGTTAGAGTAAGACAATAAATAAGTAAACAAATGGATGAATAAGATAAATTCAGGTGATAATATTATCAAGTTTTTCCCCTTAAGGAGAAAATAAAAACAAGAGATGAGGTCAAGAGAAACTGAGAGCATCCCTGTGGATCCATGGTTGTCAGAGAGGGCTCTATCTGAGGATGTGATATCTGAACTGGGTTATGAAAGGTGAGAAGGAGGTGGCTACCTAAAGAACCAAGGAAGAGCTTTAGAAAACTGTACTAGAGTATCATGCCAACTATGTAAATCATTCTAAAGTGCTGTAAAATAAAATACTAAGGGGCCCCCCGGGTGGCTCAGTCGGTTGAACGTCCAACTCTTGATCTCAGCTCAGGTCATGATCTCAGGGTTGTGAGATTGAGCCCCACATCAGGCTCCACACTGAGTGTGGAGTCTGCTTAAGATTCTCTCTCTCTCCCTCTGCCCCCCCACCTTGCTCTCTCTCTCTCTTAAATAAATAAGTAAATAACTAAAATAGTAAAAAGGAAATATATCCAAATATTAACAGTCCTAGCTGGATAAGGGGATTTTGTATTTTCTAAATTTTCTGCAGGGGTTGTGTCTCAATTTTGTAATCCAAATAAAAAATTAATGGCTGATTAAAACAAATAATGGTGCTATCCTTAAAGAATCTCCTCCCATTGTTTATCTTCCCATAAATGTGTTTCCTTCTTTGAAATAAAAATCACAACTGCCAACAGATTTCTCAATCCAACAGAAAGAGGTCAGAAGGGCCCGGTTCTTCAAGAAGATATCTTGAAGAAGCAGCCTTGTTTAAGGCAAAATTGGACATTTGGACAAAGACTTTATGTGGAACTCGCTACTCAAGGGAAAGGAGCTCTGGCCCCAGGGTTACTGAGGGTCCACAAATTGCCATGCTTATTGACATCCTCCTCGGTGCCAGCCACTCAGCACTGATCTCACAAGAGAGGTTTCCCATTTTACAGATGATAACACTGAGTCTCGGGGAGGTAACACAGTTAATAAAAAGTGCTGCCACTTGCAAAAATGATGAAGAACATGATGATGGCGGTGATGAAAGCAGTCACCACTCACTGACCCTATTTTATTCAACATGTCACCTTTGTGCAGCTCATAGCTTCTGGAGTCAGAAAGCCTGCATCCGAGTCCCAGATGTGACAGGTGAAAAAATCAGTACATGCATGGTAGCTGTGATTACTTCTTATCATCATCATCATCATCATCATCATGAAATCTTCACAAAGGTCCTAGAAAGCAGTCTTGTCATTCCCATTTTACAGATGAGAAAACTGACTTAAGAGACATCACCAGAAATCAGATGGACACTAAGTACTAGAACTACTATTTCACCAAAATCAACCCGTCAAATACCATTTTTAGGACATTTGCCATATCTTTGTGACCCTAGATCAGACTTTCTTTAAAATGGACTTACCTTTTTCACTTAACTAAATACGTTGTGAAAGGAAATGTTATAGCATTATCTTAAATGAGAACCCAACTGTTGGAGGGAGCCATTGAGAGAATGTGACCGCCCATTGACCTTCAGGCTGGCCCCAGGACAACAGGTGACTCCTCACCCCCTCCCGTGTGAAACGGACATTCTGCCCACGTTTGCCCAGCAGGAGCCACCTTCAAGTACCCAGCCTTGAGTGAGGAAGATGTTGTTGAGACCATCTGCACTGACTATGTGACTCTGTGTAAACTTTTAAGATTGTGGGTGGGTGCAGAAATGTACAGGGCTGGCCAGTGGAGGCAAGGTTCATATGTAAGTTTCCTTGCTTATTACACCTGCAGCCTACCAATGGGGAGTGGTCTGCGGCTTTCTTTGACCTTCCCTTTCCCTCCATGAGGGGGGGCCAGTTTGCAAACCAACACCATTATCACTTGTCACAAACAGAAAGGAGAAATGAATACAATATGAGCACAAAAGTATCTTTAGATTCTAATTAGATACAGTTACCTGGGAGCAGGAGGTCTGCCCTCTCACTTTTTGTGTTTTTTTAAAAGATTTTATTTATTTATTCTACAGAGACAGAGACAGAGAGGGAACACAAGCAGGGGGAGTGAGAGAGGGAGAAGCAGACTTTCCGCGGAGCAGGGAGCCTGATGTAGGGTTCGATCCCAGGACCCTGGGACCATGACCTGAGCCGAAGGCAGACGCTTAACGACTGAGCACCCAGGCCATGTTTGCCCTCTCTTTGTCAAAATGCAAGATTAGAGAGTATTAGAGATTTTAAAGATGGCTAGCCCTGAATGAGACTTCTTTCTTCCTGTGTTGGGGGTTGGAAGGGAATTAAATAAGAGATAATGTTCTAGATGGGCGATGTCCTGTCGCTCTCCTGACCTGTCAACCTTCTTCTGCCACTCTCCAAAATATTCCTCCCACCCTCCACCTACAGTGATCTTCTGTACCTCGCTGAGCTGGGGAGAAGTCAGGAAGGGAATTGGCAATGGCCCTGAAAAGAGGAGCAGTGAACGGCCTCAACCTGACTCTAAATCCTGCCTGACAAGGGGGATATTTCCTAGTGTGCTCGCTGAGCAGCATCTTGCTGGGGAAATCCAGGGAGCACACAGGGAGCTCTGCCAGGAAAATGCACTTTTTGCTTCCAGTTCCCTGAAGGCTGGCTGGTGCACAAGATCCAACCCCATGGGTTCCTCTATCTTTGTTCAGACATGGGTGGAAGCCAAAGCCTCTTCAATGGGGCCTGAGAAAGGTGGCCCCTGAGGCAGGGACAGGAACATGGACACTGGACCTGACAGAATCTGAGTCCCTTTCCTGCTTGCCGCCATTCCCAGCTCCAGTCTTTGGGCAAGTTGCCCCACCTTTCTGAGCCTCAGTTTCGTCGTCTGTAAAATGGAATCATAAAACCCCAAGCACTTCTTCATACGGCTAAAGGGATGGGGTGATGTGTTTACACTTACATGGAAGATACCCAACAGAGTGCTTGGCCCCGAGAAGGCTTTCAATAACTTTCTAGTCCCTTCTCTACCCATGAAACCCAAGAGGGCACAACTCACCCAACAGGGATTGCTTCGTTCTGGTGGCCATAGGGACTCCTCCTGCAGATCTTTCTATACGTGGCTTCGAGAGAGGATTTGGGGGATGGATGATGAATCGGCGCGCTCCAGATGTGGGCCACGCCCCAGGGATTCTGAGCCAACTCCACGGAAAGGCGGACACATGTTGGCTCAGCACCTCCCACCAACCTATTCCAAAGCCAAGGACAAAGCTGTCCTCGGAATGCCGCTGGGGTTGGAGATTCCTGTCCAAGTGATGCTCATGTACTCGATCGCTCCCTCTCCCAAGAAGCCATCACTTGATGAACAAGGACAGCCATCAAGCATCAGCACGGGCCATGTGCCGGGCACTGTGCTGGGTGCTTCCTCTGCCTCTTCTCCTTTACTCTCATCAAAAGTCTCCGAGATAATTCAAAGGTGGGGAACAGACCCAGCAAGGCCTAGCTTCTGGTCCAAGGCAGTTCAGGGAGTAGGGGCCAAGCGGGATTCCCAGGCTCGTGTGTGGATCTCAGACCGTGCAGTAGCCGCCTGCTGATCTGCTCCAACACAGTCTGTATGCTCACTGCTCTATCCGGATCAGAGCCGGAGCCAGGAAGTGCTCAATAAACATTTGTCAAGTGGGTGATTAAATGATGAAAGGAATCAAGAAAGGAATGCACGTTTCTCGATAGTGGCCAGCCCTGCCTACTTTCCCTCCCTGCTTTTCAAAAGACCCCAGAGAGAGAATCTCTGTTCTCCTCTCCCCATGGCACCTGCCATCTGAAACTTAGAGACGGCCTTTTCTAACCGGAAAGATCAAATACAAGATGAAACAAAAGTGAGAGAGGCGGAGAGACAGATATGGAAACAGAGAGGATGGAGCCGGCTCGGAGGGCGCTCTTTGTGGGGCGGGTTTGTGGATTTCCCCCTGCCTCTAGTCCCCTCCAAAGGGGATCACACACTCAATCCAGGTGCTTTCCCACCACCCACCAGGAGACGAGGAGCCTGTGCCCAGAATGATGCCAAAGCTAAATGCAGAGATCAGTTCAGGCTGGTGGATTTGGCTGCCAGCCGTCCTGCTAGTCACTGGTGGGAACCAGGACCCCGTGGCAGGTAGAAGCACAGTCTGGCTTCCGCACACATTATGTAGGGATCCGCTCCCTATTCTGCAAGCACTGCACAGGACATGGGATGGGCAGTAGGAAATGCTCCAGGGCAGCCCACCTGTCACCCCTCCTCTGTCTCAGCCACCCAGGAAAAAGAAATCAGGATGCAAATGTTTGACAGTCTGACAAAGGCGAACTTAATATCACAACATCAGCCAGCAGCACATACTCTACACCCACCCCATGCCAGGCGCTGGGCTGAGTGCTAAACCCTGCTGCCTCATTTAATCCTCCCCGCAGCCCTGTGAAGTCAATAGTAACATCATCCCTTGAATTATGAGAAAACTCAACCTCAGGCTGACCTTCCAAGGCCATGAAGCTGGTAAGGGGCAGAGGCAGGATTTGAATTCAGGTCTGCTGACCCCAGCGCTCAATATTCTAAGCATGGTGCTGTGCAGAGGGGTCTTTTCTCATAATGAGTATCAATCTCAAATCAGAGAGTAAGGCAAAAACTCCAGTACCCTTAAAATCCCCCTTGAGAATCAATTTCCCGTAGCGTACAGTACTGTAGCTTATCTTCACAAGTCCAGCACAGCAAGCTTTCCCTCCGGCCGAACAAGGAAATGGGCGACTTGCCTTTGGGGGCCATGACTTACAAAAAGATACGCACCTGTAACCTCCAGCCTCGCATTTGCTTTGCACGCATCATTGGATTTACATAAATACAACACATGTATGATAGGAACCACCCACCCTTGAATCTGTTCTCTATTAAAAAAAATCATTTGCAAATGCCAAGTCTGTTCTTATTCTTAGTGACAAATGGTCCATGCATCTCGCCATGGCCTGGAGGACGCACACCCGAGTGCGTGTACACTGAGGGAGGGGACAGTTGTGTGACCTTGGCTGATCTCTCAACTGCCTTGCAAGGTCTGCAGGCTGGGTGTTGTTAAGCCTGATGTTATAGTAGAAGCTACTGAGACACAGAAAGGGATACTGGCCTGCCCTAAGTCACCCAGCACGGAAGTGGGTGACCTAGAACTTGAGTCCAGGTCCCCGACTCCCAGGTCAGTGGCATGGGGTTAGGGGCGGTTCTGGTACTGCCACATATCCCACTTTAGATCTAGCTGGAGCATACACATGGGCTATATGTAGGTCAAGTCAAAAAGGAAACAGGGACAGACTTCAGATGGCAACATGGGGGTTGGGGGGAGGGCCTGCCGCAGAGCTGTGACAGATCCACCATACCCCTGGGGCTTACTGCGCTCCCTTCTGACAAGGGCGTTCTCTCTTAATGGCACTTGCTCATGCAAGGGGAGGCTGGAAGGGCCATGGAATTAAAATCCTCAGCCCTCAACCAATGACTGCGGGTGACACCCTTTGAGTGGGATGACTCTGGGTGCGAGCTCTATGCTGCCCCCCAGAGGTCTCTGGCAGGATTGAGCCCCAGTTGCCCACAGTGGAGGCTCACACCCTCGGTGGCAGCCTTCCTTCCCCACTTCCTGCCAGTACTTCCTGGGATCACCTCCCACGGGAACCGTCTTGGCCTTGAACGCTTGCGTCAGCAGCTGGACCCATGTCAGGTGCTAAGACTCAGAGAGGGCTTGAGAGGCTGATCACACTTAACCAAGTTTGGTTTGGATTTCCCTTCAATTACTGAGGCCAAAGGAAGGTTCTCTGAAAGGGACCCAAGGCTTGATAGGCTGTTATTTCTTTGTGTCTGTCTGTTCCTCTGAAGCCATTTGCACACCCGGGGTGAGGCCTGGCTCCAGCCAGTGTACCACCAAGGACAGGGCTGAGTCAGAAACTCTCCATGTGGCAGAGTGGTACAGAACAGGGCAGAGCGGCCACACAGCTGGGGCTCAGTTCCCCGAAGGGGCTCCTCACAGCCGTCGTTCCATGGAATGTTCATCAGTGCCAGTGGGCAGAGAAGAATCCTGTGTCGTATCAAGTTGGTTATTGCTTGGTGAAAGAAGTTTCTTAACTGCGGGACTTCTCAGAGCCTTTAAAGTATATCTGATGAATCTCCAAGAAGGGGACATTCTGTTCAGACTAATTTGACCTCAGAATGCTTTCAGGAGCACCTTGCAGGTCTAATGTCCCCATGAGACATTAGTTTAGGAAACACTGGTTTAGTAGGAAGAGCCCTCAATTAACCAGGTGACCCTGGACAAATTGCCTTACCTGAGTCTCTTACCCAGGGTCACTCTGCTGGTAAGAGGCAGGCTGGGATTTGAATAGAGAGGATGCACAAAGGAGCAAATGAGAGACAGAAGAAAGGAAGGAGGAAAGGGATGTATTGGGACCAGTTTCCGAGGTGCTCAAATCCACCTGCAAAGGCAGGTTTTTCCCTTTATGTTCAGTTAAAAAAAAAAAAAAAACGAGAGAGAGAGAAAAAATAATAACACGACTGCTTTCCCACGTGCACCATGAGTTCAATTGCTATCAATTACTGTGGCCTCCTGCATTTATTAATAACCAAGTTATTTCTCCTTTCAACAACTTCCAACAATAGCTGTTGCTGAATTACTGAGCATTATGTGACTTATTTATAACGCTGGTGCATCTGGGTCACATTTCCTCACACAGAGGTTTCCAATTCGAATGTCTGTAAAGAAGGAGGCCACCTGCAGGGAAGAGATAAGCCTAAAAGTCTATAGACGCTAGAAGAAAAAGCAGTAGTGCTCGGCAGACAGACTGCCTGGGTTCGAATCCCACCTCTCCCGCCTAAAGCCCCGTGATGTCAGGGAGGTCCTGCCGCCTCCTAGAGCCTCCACTTCCTCTTCTGTAAAATGGGAATCTACCCCCATGAACTTCTTGGGAAGCCTCAGTGAGGTTACACTTGCCGGTCGCTTAGTAAGGGGTCTGTTCAAGAGCTGTCCGTTCCTATGATGACAATCACACTGAGATTTCTGCCCTTAAAAGGGGACAAATGGGTCACCAAGAGAAACTCCGGGAGCCAACTCAATGCACGTAGCTGCAGCTCCCCACCCAGGGTGCCTGGCAAAGTCCTAATGTTGGGACCATGGAAAATGCAACCCTCTTACAAGCTGGAACTTCAAAGCCCTTCCTGCCTTTTTTTTTTTTTTTAAGATTTTTATTTATTTATTTGGGAGAGCGAGAGTGCGTGGGAGCATGAGCAGGGGGAGGGGCAGGGGGAGAAGCAGATTCTCCACTGAGCAGGGAGCCCGATGTGGGGCTCGATCCCAGGATCCTGAGATCATGACCTGAGCCAAAGGCGGACGCTTAACCCACTGAGCCACCCAGGCACCCTTGCCCTTCCTGCTTCTTACGGCTGTTCCTGCATGTCCCTGCTGTCCCCCTGTCCTCCCCACCTGGACCTATCGTTCCACCATCTGGCTTTGGAGAAAGTTGCCATCTGCCCCAGGACCTTTGCCTGTCTGCCCAACCAGTGCTCCCTGCAAGGCCTGGCCAATAAGCCATCTATAACCCAACTGGAATCACTCATCACCCAACTGGAATCACTGTTCACACACTAATGGCTGAAAGACAAGGCACAGACCACTCCCAGTGCTCTGGGGAGTACGAGCAGGTGTTTTGGAAAAAGAAGTCTCACCAGACAAATCACTTGGGGCAGCATCAGATTAAACCAAGGAAAATGCAGCTGCATTCCCACAGGACTTCTCAGAACCTGGAGTATGCCGATGGGCACCGAGAATTTACAAGAGAAGAGGGCATGGGGAGGAGTCTCCCGAGCTATTATGATCAAGAGGGAAAAAGCAGATGTGGCATCTCTGGGGTGGTGGGAACTATGGAAAGAAGCGGAGGCTGGACATCCAAAGACAGATTCAGCCTGGCTGTGAGATCTTGAGTAGGAGATGTCCTCTCTCTGAGCACATCTCCTACTCAAGTAGGAGTTTTGTATCTGTGAAATGGGTGGCTCCTCTCCCGGAGGGCTGTTTGAAGGATGAAATGAGACACTGGATGTGAAGCTGGCTGAGAATGTCCCCAGAGCCGGTGATCTGAGCTAAGGCACAGGGCAGGTGGAAGGCATGACTGGTCACCCTAGGAGGAACACTAGGAGCGAAGGCTCAGGGGCGGGGCCGGCAGCAGGTGCCTGAGCCATTTGCCTGAACCACACAGCTAGTGAGGCAGACGTCGGGACCAAAGCAGCCCTGGCTGGCCCCCAGTCAGACGCTGTTTCTACAGTCAAGTGTCCCTCCGCAAGACAAGAAGAACGGGTCGTTCAACCTATCACACTGTCCCCTCTGGGGCTGCTTCCTGGGGCCCAAGGAGAGCCCAACAACAGCGGGTGCTTCCCGAGTGCTCACCTCGTGCCCGGCCCCGTGCTGAGTAAGCACGTGATCTCATCAACGCACCAACCGCGTGAAGAGGTCTCATTACGATTTGCATTTACTGATGACGCCACGGACTACTAGACATCACGTGGCCTAAAGAATAGGAAGGAAGGCTTCAAGGATGGAAGTCCTCAGACCAAAATTGGGCTCCTCCCCTTCCCAAATCCATGACCTTAGATAACTTACTTTACTTCTCTGAGCCTCCACTGACTCATCCATAAAATGGGTATAACCTACCATCTAGGGCTATGAAGATTTAATGGAATAACCTGCACATAAATCAGGCCTGGCAGAGAGTGGATTCTCAGTAAATAGTGATAGTGAACAAGTCCATCGTGGTGGTCATGGTTGTTATCCTCCGTATTGTTGCACGCTGTCTCGGAATGGCGAGTCGGAGCATGCGCAATGGAGTCATAGTGCTCTTCCTCCCCCCCGCCCCCCACCTCCTCCCACCCCTGCCCTCCGTCTTCCCCAATAACAGGTTAGTAGGGTCTCTGGTGATCAAAGCTTAAAGAGAGCCCAGAGAGCATCTGGTCTACCCCCATGAAGCAAGTCCTTCCCCTCTCTGAGCCTCAGTTTCTGTATCTGTAAAATGCGGTCATAGCACTCACTCCGTGGAATTGTTGAGATGGCCAAAGCTCTTAGAGTAGTGCCCCGCACATAGTAAGCAGGGGATAAATATCAGCTGCTGTTATTGTTTACGGGAAACAGAGGCTAAGAAGGGGGGGAGAGGCCTTGGCAAGGCCACCCAGCAAGCAAGTGGCTCAGCCTCTGTGAAACCTGGTTGCCCAGGCGTTCCAGCCTCCCTACTCCAGCCTCCCAAGGCGTGGGGCCCCCGGCGAGCGGCGCCTTCTAGCCCTGGCCACTTCAGGGTTTTGCCGGGCTTTTTAAAAACTATAATTGTTTACATCCCCAAGCAGCCATTTCAGCTTAATGAATGAATTCAATATGCTCAGAAAACGCAGAATAAATCCTCGCCTGTGGCCCAGAATAGGCCCGGCTGTACCAGCTGTCGGGCAGGGAGCCAAGCCACCAGCTGGGGCAGGGCTGAGATGCGGGGGTCTGTGTCTGCACAAAGGCAGGCGGGTGGGACGGGGCCCAGGAGGGGACAGGCCTGGGTCCAAGGACAGATCAGTGCAAACCCTAGATTGTAGAGCCCAGTCGCCTCTTAATCAGAGCCCTGTGTCAACCCAGCATCGCCCCTTAGGTTGGTACCTTGTGGGGAGAACACAGAGGCCCCAGGCTTTGCTCGAGCCACTGCGCCTTCACTGGGTGAGGCTCCTCTGCCTGGAGCACCCTCCCTACTTTCTTCTCAGTTTTGGAGATTCAGCTCAAGGGTCCCCTAGGATGGTAGGACCCCTTGGGTGGGGCTGACCACTTTGAACTTAGTGTCCCCTGCCTACAGTGTTCTCTGGGCATCTTCCGTGCACTTGTCTGGGTCGGTCTCCCTTGATCAGACTGAAATTTTGTCTTGGAAAGTGAGGGTGGTGTCCCAGGGCAGCCAGGGCATAGAGGAGAAGACAGGAAAGGAGGAGGGGAGAAGGAGGAGGAGGACAGAGGGAGGAGAGAAGGAGGGGCCGAGCAAAATGAACTCAGAAATGGCCTAGGAGCCCAGAGACTCGGATTCTAGTCCCACCTCTCCCACGGCCTCACTGTGTGACCCTGAACAAGGCCCTTCCCCTCTCTGATCCTCCGTCCCTGCCCGATCCAAAGAGGGGTTCAGGCCTGGCATGATCGTAGCCCCTTCTAAGCAGGTAGCTACCCCCCCAACCCCTTGCAGGGTGTTCACAGAGCCAGGCAGGTGGGATGCCCTCCCTGGCTTCAGCTGGGGCAGATCCAGCTATGAGAGGCCAAGCTTGCCGTCTGAGGCTCTCTGCAGGGAGAAACCATATAGGCCCGGACTGCAGTTGTCCTGCTCCTCCCGACTCAGTGACGTGATGGCCCTTCACCCAGAGCCTGAAGAAATGAACAGCCCTGGTCCCAGCCACCTGGGGCCCAAACGCCAACCCGAATCCCTGTCGGGGAAAATATAGAGGGGGCGCCTGGACGCTGAGCTCTGAACACCTTGTTACAAGTGTGCGGCTTGTCTTCTTGGGGGCAGGAGGGAGTGGGGGCTGTGGACCAGGCAGGGAGAAGCTGCTGTCAGGGGAGGGGAGCGGGGCAGGGAGCTGGCACTGCAGATGGGGGCCTGGCCTGGCTGCCCTGAGCCCGGCGTGCTTCACCTACGGAAACAGAAGTGAGCGCAGACGAGCACAGAGAGGACTGGAGTGGTGGACAGAGGAAGTGTCCCCAGAGTGGAGGCAGTAGGTCCATTTTGAAACACCAAGCCTCCCTCTGCCCTCCGGGGACACAGGGATCAGCAGACAGAAGGTCCAGCTTCATGCCACTTAGAGCTGTGTGATCCTGAGCTAGTGACTTCACCTCTCGGAGCCTTGACTTACCCACCTGCAAATGGAAATGAAAACAGAAGTGCCTACGCCACAGACTCGAGAGGGTTCGATGAGCCGACCCGGGTAATGCCCAGGGGATGCTAACCAGGCCATTCATGTTCAAATGTCAAGCCCTGAACACACCCTTCCATCCGGCAGTTCCATGTCCAGGAGACCAGGCCTCCAAAATGCTCGCTCCCAGGCACCAGCTCTGCCTACAAGCATGTCTAGAACACCAACATGCAGAAAGCAACCTGAACAACCCACAGGAGAGCGGCTACACATATGGAGCGCCTCCCTCCCCCCAATAACGGGCAGGTCCCTGCAGTCAACAAAGAGAGTTCAGGACATCCTGATGACCCAGTTGCTGGTCCCCGCCACTGCGGACCGTGCCGTGGCTGGAGGAGGCTCACGGGACTGTGTGTTCCTGCCCTAACCTCCTGTGAGTCTATCATGACTTCAAATCGAAAAGTTTAAGAGAGGGGCGCCTGGGTGGCTCAGTTGGTTAAGCGACTGCCTTCGGCTCAGGTCATGATCCCGGAGTCCCTGGATCGAGTCCCGCATCGGGCTCCCTGCTCGGCGGGGACTCTGCTTCTCCCTCTGACCCTCCCCCCTCTCATGAGCTCTCTCTCTCTCATTCTCTCTCTCTCAAATAAATAAATAAATAAAAATCTTTAAAAAAAAAAGAAAAGTTTAAGAGAGAAAACAACAACAACAACAGCAAATCTCAGCCTTCGAGGGCAGCAAACTGTCGTGTAGGATGCAATCACGGTGGAACATGATGGTACACATTTGTCACAACCCATAGAAGGCACAACAGCATGAGTGAGCCCGGCTGGAAACGCTGGACTTGGGTTAATAACGGCGTGTCCGTCTAGACGCATCCACTGTGATTAACGTCC
Source organism: Leptonychotes weddellii (assembly GCF_054177405.1). Taxonomy (NCBI): domain Eukaryota; kingdom Metazoa; phylum Chordata; class Mammalia; order Carnivora; family Phocidae; genus Leptonychotes; species Leptonychotes weddellii. The sequence goes on from NC_138381.1 coordinate 64,530,573, forward strand.
CCTTTACACCATTACCAGTGATCACCTTGGGGGGCAGAGGGACCTTTGTTCCTCTCTATTCTTCTGCGTGGTTTCCATTTCTCAAAGGAAGACAGCTTCACGGTATGATGTGTGTGGTCGTTTATGAACCCAAACCAGTAAAGCACTTCACATAGTGCTTGAATATACGGTCCCAGCTTTGGGTTGATGGGATTCCCTTTTACGACTCCCACCGGCCTTCTGCACGCAGGGTCTCGCCCTAGTGTCGGGGAGCATCTGGCCCCCTCCTCTGATCTTTGGATGGGCTGCCCTGGCTGCTGGAAGTCAAGGCTTCCCAGCAGAAGGCGGGGGGCTGGGCCGCCATCATTACGACTATTGTCTCTCTTTCCTGTGCCCCCCCTTCACCGGGGCTCCCCGAGTTATGACCCCATCCGTTCTGGTACTGGCATCTTTATTACAGTGGGCTATCATCACCCTATTACGAGGCCCCTCCTCGGGTTGTATACGGGCCTGACGGTGTCATATATTAGGCAGAGGGGTCAGCAGCAAGTAGACTGGCAAATTTAGTGAAAGAATAATAAATTAAACCTCCCATTGGCCTTCAGAGGAAAAGGAGAGCAAGGCAATGGGGCCATCCAGGCAGCCATCACTCATCCTGTGGCTATTTTGGATTCTGAACATGATTGTCGCTTTTGTGAAGTAATGAGGGATGGCAGGCAGAGTGACAGTCTCGGGCTTTCTAGGGAGAGTGCACATCATCTCTTACCACGGCAGGACCACAGCGATCCTGAAAGAAGAGCCCACGTCAGCCTTGCAAACTCTAGCTTTGCTGGGGAACCCGGCATCCCCCACCAGAAGTGGACAGACTTTCCATTAATAATCATACTAGCATTAATAACCATGATGATGGAGCTTCACAGATTCAGATTAAGTGACGTGAGCCTCACAAGAACCCTGGGACGTAAGCCCTATTATTATTCCAAATTTACAGATGAGGACACTGAGTCTCAGAGGTCAAGGGAGTGGCCGAGATCTGCAGGAAAACAGGGATTGAACATGGATCAGCCTGGTCCCAGAGCCCACGCCTTTAGCCTCAATTCTGAGCTCTCCAACCTTGATTCTGCTTAACGGGGTAACCTTCCAGATGGAGGGACAGGGAGTGGAGGTTGGACAGAGATACAGATAGAAATTAGATGGAGCTGAGAAGGAGCTCGTAGGGGAGAGGCGGATGTAACAAAAATAGGGAGCAGAGGGTGCCTGGGTGGCTCAGTCATAGGGAGCAGAACTGTCTTCTTGCCACCTCAGCAGGGAGCTAGGAAGCCTTGGCTGTGGGATTCTATAAGCTCTGTGGTATCCTAACTTCCAACAGCCAGAACTTACCATGTGCTCGGCTCTGGGCTCAGCCCCTGACATACAGCATCTCTGTCCATCTGTATGGTGGACCTGTGAGGTCACTGCTCTTTTCAGTCCCATTGTACAGGCCAGAAAACTGAGCCTCAGAAAGCTAGTGACTTGCTCAAAGCCACTGTGGCAAAACAGGGCCATACCCGTATCTCTCTGTCTAGAATGTCTACACGTTCTAGAACCTTGTTGCTGCCCCCCTCCAAGGGTGGAGTCTGGTTCCCCTGGCCCTTGAAGCTGCTGAAGGCTTATCACCCATAGAACATGGCAGAGGGATGCTGCATGATATCTGAGGCCAGCTCCGAAAAGGGGATGCAGCTTCCAGGGTGCTCACTGGGAACTTGCACTTGAAGCTGCCATGCCAAGAGGAAGCCCAAACGAGCCCATGTGGGGAGACCAGAGACCACACAGGAGAGGGATGCCCAGCCAGTCCCCACCTCCTCCAGCCCCTGTTCTTTCCGGGCCGGCCACCATGAGACTGCAACCACGGGACAGACCTCCAGTCAGAGCTGCCAGCTGAGCCCTTCCAAACTGTGGACCCACCGAAGCCTCGGGAGATAATGAAATGATTGTGTGTAAGGCATGGGGGCTTGGGGCTGATTTGTTACACAGCACGGTACCCGGGCCAGTCCCCCAAGCTAACAAAGGATGGAGTCCCCGCTTAGATGCGAGCCCAGGTCTGCGTCATTCCTGGCTGCTCTGAGCACTGGCCTGCACTGTCCTTGGCCCTCAGGACCTTCTGCTAAGCTGTGGAGAGAGCACCGGACTGTGAGTCCAGACCTGGATTCTGGTTCAGAACCTGCCCTTCATTAGCACAGATGGCTCACTGTGAGCCCTTGGCGAGGAGCATCTCCTCTTAAAGGCTTATATTTTTCACCCACCAAAGGGGCTCTCACCTACCACCCAGCCCACCTCACAGGCCTGCTTTAATGCCAACGGAGACCGCCGAGCAACATAAGTACTTGGCACAGAGAAGCAAGTCATAGCTGGCTGAACGTCTCCCATGTGCCACATCTTACACGTGCAGTCTCTGACTATCGAATGCCTGTAGAAGGTAGGTGGATTTATTACCATTTTACAGACACAGAAACTGAGGCCAGAGAGGGGAAATCACTGCACAAGTTAAATCCCACAGCCAGGAGGTGGGGAGGCCTGGATTCAAAGCCGGGTCCCCTGCTCTTCCCTTGTGCCTCACTTTGTCCTTATCAAGTGAGCTCCAGAGAGCCTCCATTTGCTGCCATACAAAACACACGGGCACTGGCTAATTGTTCCATGGGCCACTTTTTGCCAAAGGAAAAAACACGAGGTGGGATGAATGGTTTCCTGATGGCTCCTGAGGGATGGCCCAGGCCATGAGCCTTGGTTAACAGCAAACCAACTGTGATGTCGAATCACCCAGGGTTTTCTGCCTGCCAAGTGGAGGCAGCCCCAGAACGTCCTCCCACTGCCTTCCCAAAGGACCATTCGGGGACAGCAAGCAGAGAGACAGAAGGGGGGTGGAGATGCAGTGCAGAGTGGGGGAGCTCCCCTCTGCCACCAGAAAAACACATTTCCTAAGACCCAACAGCCAGCTGGGGTTGACTTCTTCAAACAAGTCACTTTATAATGAACCGACCAAGCCAGCAGCCACCTTGCCTGTCTGCGGGAGGTGGCCCAGAGTCAGGGCATATTAGCATCACAACCTTCAGGGAGCCTCCAGACAGCTCTAGGACATCCTTTCTCCCTCCTTCCCTCCCCCTCCCTCATCCGAGGCTCAGGCAGGTTCCATAACTTGGCCAAGGTCACACCCCGCTGATAAAAGGCCAAGCTGAAATCTGAACCAGGACTGGCTGACGGCAAAACTCCCGTGTCCTTTCCCCTCCACATCCTGGGGGAAGGCAAGCCTCTGACTTCCAGGCTGCCCAGGGCACAGCTGGTGACAGGGCAGTCCCCCACCTCACAGGCAGCCAGCCTCCCAGGATAAAGGGCGCCATGTCACAGGGGCCAACGGGATTGAGAAGGGGGTGGGGGAAAGGCATGGTGGGAGAGCTCTGCAGGAACACAGGGGCCTGAGGGGGCCTGAGGGGGCTTCAGGAAGAACAGGATATGACCCCCCCCCCAAAGGAGGAAGCTCAGAGTAGTCCCAAGGAGTGATGCTGGGGCTGTGTATGATGTAGGTGCCGAAGGCTCAAACAAAGCAGAGGCCATGAGTACGGTGGGACCCCGTGGTGATCTGAGGGCGGGGGGCCCCATCAGCCTGGGACCATCCACAAGGGTTCAGTGGTCTTCCATGGGGCCACCAGGTCTGGGGCTGCGGCATGGGCTTGGTACCTGGGATAAATACACCTTTGGTCTTTGTCCCCAGTCCCTGGCACACAACTCCTAAAACGCTTGGCATCTCTGAAGTGAGGAGGGCTTTTTTTGCACACTAATGAATGGCTGGGGTCTCAGCCATTCCTCAATAGCTTCAGGACAGGGGCTGGTCGCTGATTAGAAATTTAGAACTTTCAGGGGCGCCTGGGTGGCTCAGTCGGTTAAGCGACTGCCTTCGGCTCAGGTCATGATCCTGGAGTCCTGGGATTGAGTCCCGCATCGGGCTCCCTGCTCGGCAGGGAGTCTGCTTCTCCCTCTCCCGCTCCCCCTTCTTGTGCTCTCTCTCTCTCTCTCAAATAAATAAATAAAATCTTTAAAACAAACAAACAAACAAAAAAACAAACAAACAGGGGCGCCTGGGTGGCTCAGTCAGTTGAGCATCTGCCTTCAGCTCAGGTCATGATCCCAGGGTCCCGGGATCGAGTCCCGCATCGGGCTACCTGCTCAGCAGGGAGTCTGCTTCTCCCTCTCCCGCTCCCCCTTCTTGTGCTCTCTCTCTCTCTCTCTCAAATAAATAAATAAAATC
>NC_138381.1:64534930-64558570 GCF_054177405.1 Leptonychotes weddellii
AAGGAACTCCTCCCCCATGCCTTGCCCTACACATCTCTTGCATTTGGCTGTTCCTGGGTTGTATCCTTTATAATAAATGGATAAAGGTAAGTAAAGTGCCTTCCTGGGTTCTGTGAGCTTTTCTGGCAAATCATCAAACCCGAGGGGGTGGCGGGAAGCCCCCAGCTTTATAGCTCGTCGGTCAGAAGTACAGGTGGCCCAAATGTGTGGTCCGGGGGTCTGAAGTCGGGCAGGCCTGTGGGACTGAGCCCTTAACCTGTGAGGTCTGCACGGACTCCAGCGTCTGCATTGAATTGAATTGAATTGTGGGACACCCAGGTGGTGTCTGGAGAATCAGAGAATTGTTTGGCCTAAGGAAAGCCCCCCACATTTGGCTTCAGAGGCAATTCAGAGAGCCCAGCTGAGAAAGTGACCCCACCAGCCCTCTGGGAGCCTGTGAGGACAGAGGCAGCAATGCATGAGGCAAGAGGCAAGATGTGTAGTCCCCCAAGTTTGGGCTCAGAGCTTGGGCAGACCTGGGTCCAAATCCCACCTCTGACTTTAGCTGTGTGCCCTGTTAGATGGGCATCATAATAGACCTCACCCCTCCCAGGCTGTTCTAAGGCTGCAGTGACCACGTCTAGAAGCTCTCAGCCCAGGGTCCAGAAAAACAAATCCGTTCCGCATTAGGAGACGACCCTCACGGCCTGTTGCAAAGGCAAGGAGAGCGGAGGGATATTTGCAGGGAGCCTGACCTGCCGAGTACTCTGGCACATACTCGCTGTGCAATGTCAGGTAAAATACATACTTTCTCTGAGTCTCTGTTCTTTAATCCAACAGAGGGAGATGCATGGCAGCGAACACTTCTGAGCCCACACTTGACCAGCCAAGTCCTGTACCCCGCACTTTTGGGCACTGACTCAGTTAATCCTCACAACGAGCCTGCAAGCCGGGGCCTCTATTGGCTCCATTTTATAGAGCGGAAAACTGAGGTTTGGTGAGCCCAAGCCAAAGCTTGCACCCAGCAGGCTGGCTCCGGACTCCTGCCCGTAGCGCTGTTGGTCCTCACCAGATTACCGCATGAATTGAATCCGATCAAGAGGCACGATCAAAGTACAAGTGATTTTGAAACGGTCAAATACTAAACGGATAATTCGTGGTGGCTGTTGTCGTTGCCCTAACATTTCAGAAACCCTGAGTCCGGTTATGAGCCCCAAAATCTCCCACAGGGACTGATACTGGTTTTTAAAAAATAAGATCAGGGCTCTCAAAATAAGGAAGCCAGGCGCGCTGAGAGGAGAACATCATTTTAATGAGAAAAAAAAAAAAAAAACCCTGATTAATGGAAATGATTCTTAATATATTTCAAAATGATCTGTTATGACACAAAGCAAAGACATTTATATATGACTTTGAAATTCTTAATAGCTGATTTTAGAGCAACCTATTATGAAATCTTCCAGAACAGAATATATAGTAAGTAAATCATCGGGCAGGCCTCCCAGGCAGACTGACAGCAGCTCCTCTTAAAATAATTTATAAGGTGGGGTGGGGGGGAGGCTGGGAGAAATTATTGCCATAATCATGTATTAATAAAATATTTATAAATGTGACTTTCCCTTTTAGCGTTACAGACAGCTCCAGGTATGGGGCAGGTCCCCGAGCCCACATCAGAGGGGGCCTCCCACGTGCCCTGTAGGGGGAGAAACCCCATGTACTGAACTCCTCTGGTGACCGGTCGGAGGGCCAGGGGACTCTGCGAGCCTGTTTTGTGGCATTGGAGGTAGAGAGGGTTGAAGTTGACGGTGGAAATCAGGAGGCAGATCCCACGCATCTGCAGACCTTGCAGAGTGTCTGGGGGGGGGCGGGGGGGGCAATCCTGTGTCAGCTCAGTGCAGCCGAGAGGCAACCAGCTGGGCCACCTGAGGAGAGTCATCTATGCTGGGATCGACAACAAAATCCTAGACTCGCCTTCTACTGAAGGATTGCCTCGAGCTAGCCTCTTCTGATGACCGATCCACCATCCCTTGCCTTGGCCATCCCAGACCTGCCACCCCATGCATGTCCCTGGTCTGGCACTGCGGGTACCTGTCTGTGCATCCCTGCCGTCTCTGGCTGCAGGCACATGCTCAGCTCAAGCTCGGGACAGGCTGGAAGTGCGGGCGTTAATGCCTCCCAGGAGCAACCTTCGATCAGGGAGAAGGAGGAGGCGGTGGATAAATACCCCGGCTCCCTTGTCTCCCGGGTAATACAATTGGGAGCCATGTTCCTCAGAATCGCTCAGAGGTCCCCAGTGGAACTGGGCTTCCAGTTGCCCAGAAGTGATGTGCTCATTAAAGTATCACCTGCCTTCCCTTCCCTATCTCCCTCCCCTACTGCTGATCCCCTCCCAGAAGGATACATGTACCCAAATCTTTGTCTCAGGGTCTGCTTTAGGGGACCCAGTCCAGTTTAGCTTCCTCATCCGTATTCCATTTGATCCTCCCATCAATCCCATTCTCTGCCCATTGAAAGAGGAGATCACCGAAGCTCAGACGAGTCTGGTGTTCAATCCTGGTTAATTGCACCAAGAGCCTCAGCTTTCCATTCTGTAAAACAGGCTTGCTTCCTTCAACTCGTCCCCAGCCCATGGATGTCCCAACTCTGAACCTTCATGGCTTTCCTGCTCTGACCTCTGCAATCCCACCCTCGACCCAGCCAGCTCACAAAGCTGGCTGATGGTCCTAGGTAGGAAGCCTCATGTCTCCTTATGAGATGATAAATTCACAAGAAGGGGCCCAATTTTCACAGCCCCTCATATCCCTCCCTCTTCCAGGTCTGGGCACAAAGTAGATGTTGGCTCATCTCAGGGATGGGGATGTGTTATGGGTTGAATTATGTCTTCCCCAAATCCGTATGTTAAAGTGCTAACTCCCAGGACTTCAAATTGTGACTGTATTTGTTGATCAAGGCTTTAACATGATAATTAAGGTAAAATGAGGTCCTGGGGGTGGGCCGTAATCCAATGTGATTGGTGTCCTAATCAGAAGAGGAGATCAGGACGCAGACACACACATGAGTGAGGACACGGCGGGAAGGCAAGCCTCTGCAAGCCCAGGACAGAGGCCTCAGGCAAAACCAACCCTGCTGGCACCTTGACCTTGAACTTTCAGCCTCCAGAACTGTCAGAAAACAAATTCACTAGATTAAGAACCTTGAATCTGGCTCAACAGCAGAATGTCACATCTGATAAAACTGTGACCAGAGGCAGAGGTGACTTGCTTAAGGTCACACATCAAGTTGGGGGCAGGGACAGATTCCTAACATCCTCACTCTGGCATGGCCGGGTCTAAGGGGGATGGAGGAGTTTTTTCAGAGCAAATCAAACATTTAGGCACTTGGGAGGCACGAAGCCCCCCAGTTGCTGTGATCTTGCATGGGTTGGTGCAGGATTGGGCTGGGCGAGCTTCTTCTGTAAAGGGCTATATAATAGTAATTATTTGAGGCTTTGCAGGCCACACCATCTTTGTCTCAACTCCTCAACTCAGCCATTGTGGCAGGAATGTAGCCAGAGACATGTAAATGAGGGGCATGACCATGTTCCAATAAAATTTTAATTATGGATACTATAATTTGAATACCATAGAATTTTCACACACCCCCAAATTTTACAGATAGGTAGGTAGATGATGGATAGATAGATAGATAGATAGATAGATAGATATTCATCTAATTGAAATATAAAAACTATTTTTAGCTTATTGCTGTCCAAAAGCAGACAGCAGACTGAATTTAGCCCTATAAGCCATAGTTTGCCGACCCTTCCTGGGGACAAAGCCAATTGCAGAGGTAGAGATTTTACCAGATGATTAGAGTTTTGCAGGGAAAGAAAGGCAGCTCAGGTTGGAGATGGGGCCATGTTCTCACACTATGGTGTGCATGACCCACGTTGGTCTTGGTGACAAGGAAGCTGAGAGAGAGAGACCCTACAGTCCCACAGGCAAAATGGTAGTGATGCCCCAGTAGCCAACGTGTTGAGCATGGCCCACAACTGATTTTTGGAAAGGGAGGTGGCATTTGACTTTTCACCTTTGCCGAGTCAATCATGTCTGTCCTTGGTTTGGACCAACTCGGGGATCCCTACCTTACTTATTTCTGACTCAGCATAACTTCTAGAAATTTCCAAAGTCAAATCAGTGGGCCAATACATGCAGCTCACATGTACGAGAATTGAAAGAATAGACCCCAAGGCCCAGGAGTGTGGGGATGGCAGGAATGATGTGCCAACATATTCCAGAAGTCTGCTGCCCGCATACAAATGACCCAGAATGTCAGCCAGGGTCGGTACACAGCCCCAGAGGACAGACCTCAATTCACACATATTCATTCAACACGTAAATCCCAACTCCATGTCCCAGGCCACAAGGAATGCACTCCCAACTAGAAAGAGCTAGACAAGGACACGATCACAATACAAGGCACCATGATCCTCGTGAAGGCAGGAGCCATGCTACTCTGGATCCCCACTGTCTCCCTGGGACCTTTTACAGAGCCAAAAGAGACCAAAGAAAGTGGTTAGGGAAGTGAGGAGACTTGAATGCCGAGTCAAGGAATTTTAGTTGAGTTAGCAGGCAAGAGAGAGCCTCGGGAAGATTCTAAGCAGGGGATGACACAATAGGCCTATAGTTTTTAGAAAAGAGCCCAGGGGTCACAACGAAGATGGACTGAGGGAAGAATGTAGACATTAGCAATGAGACTACTGTAACAGTCCAAGCAAAAAAAAAAAAAAAAAAAAAGACTGGCAAACAGTAAGACTAGAGAAACAAGGAACAAGGACAGAAATGTTGTCACAGAGATCCTCTACAGGGCAAGGTGAATAATGATCGGCTAGGGAGGGGTGAGGGCAAGAGGGAAGACCAGAACCACTTGGGAAACCAAGCTGAAGTAGGGATGCTCAGTAAACAGACAACTCAGGGCGGGGAGCAGACTCAGGAGGAGAAGGATGGCTGCGTAAGCTTCAGCACGTAAGGTGGGGGAGCATCTCCAAGATGCCTAGGTAGAAACACAGCACCTTTATTGCTTGGACCCAGCTATCTCTCAGGTGTTCTGGAGCTTCCATGCTCAACGCTGTGGCTGCCAGTTACAGACGGCTACTTAAGTTCATGTTAATGAAAATGTCACACAATTAAACATTCCACCCCTCAGTTGCGCTAGCTGCATGTCAGGGGCTCAACAGCCCCATGCTGCTCGGGGCTGGTTCTGGACCGCACAGATGGAGAATATCTCCGTCTACAAGGTTTCCTTGAAAAACCCCAGCCCCATTTCCATCTCACCGCACCCGGTCCTGCAGCCTCCCAGAGAACAGGCCCAGCGACGCAGATGACAGATTGATCCTGTCCCTCCTCGTGGTGGCAGCTGCCGCCACAGACAACTGGTAGCACAGGTGAGCTGGGCAGGGAGCACGTACCTTTGCAGGCCCCCGCCGCGCCGAGGTGGTAGATGGCTGCCAACACCCTCCAAATGGCTCGCTGCTCGCCCTCCGAAATGCCCAGTGTCTCCATGGCGCAGCGGAGTTGGGCAAAGGCGGCAGCCGCCTTCTGCTTGTCTTCAGGCTGAGAGCAAAGGGAGAGAGGAAGAGGCCGTGAGGGTGGAGAAAAGGCGAAGCACTGACTCAGGGCTCACCCTCGGGGGAAACGTGCGGTCGCTTTATTAGCGCAGTAAATGACCCACAACTAGGCTGTGCGGCTTGACACCCAGGGCTCCAACTGTAGGGAAAGTTCTAGAAATCATTTCTATCTGACTTTGGAATGCTCTGCGATTTTTATTCATCCATGTGTTCATTCGGGAGATTTGGTTTTTTGTTTGTTTGTTTGTTTTGAGGCTCCGCTCGGTACTGGGCCCTGAGGATGCAAAGCCGAGGGAAGCCCAGCACTTGACTTGGGGGGCCTCTCAAGGGAGCAGTGGAAGGAGACATAACGGGGGGCCAGGTATGAGTGGGGAACAGTGGGATCTCAGAGGCAGGAAGGCGCTGATGAATCCCACCCAAAAGCGGCAAATAGATGGTCACAGAAGGCGAAACAAACCCGAGATTGAATTTGGAAGATGACTAGGCATCATTCGACCAATTGAATGCAATAAGTCCCGACGAGCAGAGGGAACGACAGGACCAAAGGAGATCTGAGGAGACAACAGGTGAGCCTCTGAATGCGGGTGCAGAAGCAGATCTTTTTGGAGGCGGGGCTGACAGAGAAGAGAGAGAGCTTGAGCAGGTTGCAGGTGCCACGCCTGGCAAACGCACGCCCCTATCTACACTCCTGCACCTGTGGCAGGCATCAGTAATCAACTGGCAAACGCACGCCCCTGTCTACACTCCTGCACCTGTGGCAGGCATCAGTAATCAATCAAGAGCCCGCAGCAAGCCAGTGAGTCCCCGATTCTTCTCAGGACACCACCCCTTGCAGCCGACACCAACTGATCTGCCCCAGCAACTGAAGGGGAAACCAACCGTTCGCTATCCCCAGTGCAAGTGATGGGAAACTACCCAAGATTTTTAAGCAGGAGGAATGAGAAAGTGACATGTTCTGATGTTTATGGGTTGTAGGGTGTTGTTTTTTTCTTTTTCAGATTTATGATCCCAATTATGTTCGGGATTGAATATTAAAATGAGTCTGAAACTCCTGCACACACCATCTGGCCAAGAAGACTTAGCCCAGAAACCTGCTGGGCTGAGAGGAAGTGAGCTGGGGACAAGAATTCTTTTGTCACTAATCCACCAGCAGATAATGAGGAGCTGGTTTGCACTTGGCCCTCTTACAGAGCGTGGGCGATGAATGGTAGGCTGTTAAAGCTGGCAGGTCCTTGAATTTTGCAGAATCCAGTATGCCCAGAGAGGGGAGAACACTGGCCCAAGGTCGCACAGCAAATTAGTATCAGATGCAGGGCTTTTCTGATTTCCAGTCCAGGCTGCTTGTCCCCTTGCATTCAAGCCATTTCTAACCAGGAAAGAAGCCTGCAAGGATCAGCGACCAATTGGGACGGTGTCAAAGCAGGCGGTGACATTGAGAGATTCGCTGTGAAAATATTTCAATTAATAGCAAAAGCATGTGCCACTGATCCATCATATTTCTGGGCCACCACAGGACCAGAAAATCCCTAGCAACCAGGAGCTCAGCCTAGCAACAGCCGCTGCTCCGCTGGAGCCCACGGAGGGAGGGAGGGCATCTGACCAACATGTTCTCAGTTATTTATGAGATTTCAAAGTAGCAGTGAAAGGACACCAAAAGGACAGTGGCTACACATTTACTATCATTCCCACTGTCAGCTCTGAGCATTTGACTTTAAATTACAGGTGGACTCCATCATCTGCCACTGAGCTCATGTGAAGAGGAGAAACTTCCCCTAAAGCTTCATCTGTTTCTCTTCCTCTCCCTGCCCCCCCTCCCGCCCCCTCCCCCCCCCCACGACTCTGTTGCAACAGAAAATAGAGAGAGACAAATGTCTATGTTTCTGATCCGAACCATTAGGATCAGGAAGATGTTTACAGTTCTTTGAATTTCCAAGGAACCAAACACCTCTGCCCAGTGCTGGGGTGCAAGCCACTCCTTGCATCCCAGTTGCGCACGGAGAGATCAGTGAAATTAGTGGACTACGTCAAGTCACAGCCCAAATGTCTATGCACAGGAGAAGGAATAAACAAAGGGCCGTGTAGCCGGGGCACGGTGTTGGAGGATCACTCAGCAATGAACGAGAACGAGCCGCTGGTGGGTGCGACCACACACCTGAATCCCACAGACCCGGGCTGAGCCAGAGGAGCCAGATACCAAAGACTCTGCACCCTGGGACTCCCATCTCTGCGAGGTTCAACACGGGCCAAACTAGCCTCTGGTAAGACAAGTCAGGTGATGACTCTGGGACGGGAGGGACACACCTGCCGGCAGAGAGACTCGAAGGAGCCTTTGTCAGAATGAGGAATGTTCTAGGTGTCGATCTGGGGTGTGGCTACAGGTGTGCTTAAGAATATAATCATCGCTGAGTTGGAGGTTTAAAATTTGTGTGCTTTATACGTTTTATGTCTCACCTCAATTAAAAAAAAATTAGGGGCGCCTCAGTGGCTCAATCTGTTAAGCGTCTGCCTTCGGCTCAGGTCATGATTCCAGGGTCCTGAGATCAAGCCCTGGGTCGGGCTCCCTGCTGGGTGGGGAGTCTGCTTCTCCCTCTCCCTCTCTCCCTCTGTCCCTCCTCCTGCTTGTGCTTTCTCTCTCTCTCTCTCTCAAATAAATAAATAAAAATAAAATAAAATAATGAAAAAAAAAGCCAACTCACACCATACCCAGAGTTTATCTGAGGCAAAGCCTCAAGGTCAACCAAAGACTGCAGGTAATTTAGTGAGGGGGAAAAAAAAAATCCAGAATGCCCTCTCCACATTAGACTGGGCTGTGCTTAGAGTGCCCAGGAGATTCCTTCAATGCAGAGAGTGGCCAGGTTTGGATTTGGAGTCAGACAGAGCTGGCCGTCCCCTGGACTCTCTGCTCCCAGCAGAGTGACTTTGTACAGATCTCTGGCCCTTGCCCTGGGGCTCAGTTTCCACTTCTGTAGAACAGAAACCGTAGCCCGCCGTCCTCCCAGGGCCACTGTGAGAATAAATGAGTCATGTAAAGCACCCAGCATAGTGCCCCGGGACACAGTGGTGCCTAATAAATGCTGGTCCCTGTGCACCGCTGCATCTCTCCCCGTGGTGCCTTGACCCAGGTTGTTCTGCTTTCCCGGACACCCTCCCCCACTGCTGCCCATGTGCACGCCCAGCACCCCATGGAATGTGAACTGGGCATGGTCCTGCCCTTGAGAGGCTCCCAGGCCAATGAGGAGGACAGATGTGCAAACCGAATGAGAGCCAGAGTGACTGCAGGGGGGGGCGGGCGGGAGACTCTGGGGAGAGTCACAGGCTTCCTGGAAGTAGTGGTGCATGAAGCAAACAGAATAAGCCAGGGGACATGGGGACTGGGGTGGGCAGGACAGGAAGAGTCTCCAAGCAGAAGGGCACGGGGCTGGGGGAGGGAGCGTGGTGCTTGGGTGCCGAGAACCCTCAGGTGGGTCGTGCAGGCCCGTCTCCCCCCGAGAGACGGGCAGTGGGGAGCCCCGGTTTGCAGCTGGGAGCTGCTCTCTGAGGGAGCCGCGGCTACTGGAGGACTCCCTGGCCGAGAGAAAGCCGGCACGTGAGCATCTTCTCCCTGAGGCGGGCTCTAGGAGGAAAATGCTGAAAGTGGGCTCAGTTCACTTGCAAAAGAAATATCGGTGCCCACACAGGTGGGTGAACCTCCTAGAGAACGTGGGGAGGGCAGGACAGGTGTCAGCCCGGAGCTCCCCATACCTGAGCCGTTCCGCCCCATGCTCACATCCTCCCTGGGCACTGGGAGTCCATTTAAGGAGGGAGAAGAGGAAACATGAATTGAGCAGCTGCTACATTGCACTAGGTACTTATACTCTGTGAGGTAGGTGTGGGTCTCTCCTGCTGACAGAGGAGGAAACCGAGGCTCAGAGAGGTTAGGCCCTTGTCCAAAGTCACCCAACTGGGGAGGAGAAAATTCACTGCTTGCCAGATACTCTACTGGGCCCCCACTGCTAGGAGCAGACCAGGGAGCTGGGTGTGGCTCTACCCATTCCGCAGGTGCGAACACTGAGTCCAAGAGAGGATAAATGACCCCAGAGTGCACAGTGAACCCCAGAGCACATGGTCTTCAGCCACAACACTGGATTGAGGTGACAGAGGGGGACGGGCTATAGTGCCAGATTTGGGGACAGGTCCAGCCCTGCCTCTACCACTTCCAAGCTGTGTGCTCTTAGGCAAGTGACTTCACCTCTCTGAGCCCGGTTACTGCTCCTGAAAACCAGATGTGATAAAAATCCCTTTGCTCAGAGGACCATTAGGAGGATTAAGGAAGCGAAGGCTCTGGGCAGAGCCCCCAGCAAGAATGCATGATCCCCCATCTTCCCATTTGGAGATCATTCCTCCACAGTTGACAACTGGGTCATAAAAAATAAATGTGCCTCAGGTCAAAGCCTGGAAGGTAAAAGCTAGAAGCAAACTGCTGGGAGGCAAAGATGATTATTATTATCACTGCTGCTGGGCACTTAAAAAAAAAAATCAGGCTAGGTTGCAGAAAAATAAATTACAGAGAAGAAGAAAATAATATGAAAGCTTTGTGATTTCAAATGTGTCCCGGTGCCCTGACAGATCTCAAATGAGGTCCATTTAAAAGCTGAAAGTGGAAGGCAGTAAGGGCACAGGGCAGGGACCAGGAGCTGGGACTGACAGTCAGTGAGCGGAGGCAGCCACGGGGGGGGGCGGCCAGCACCATCCCTCAGGGCTCAGTGCTTCCGGCCCAGGGCCCTGCTCCAGCTGATGGCCCCGGGCCTCATCCTGGGCTTTGCAGCCACGCTCCACCTTCCCCTTTGCCTCAGGCGCTCAGTGGAGCAGGAATGCTGGCCGCATTGCCCCTGTTCGACCTCATTCAGTGCACCAACAGACCAGCTCATGCTCACCTCCTCCAGGCAGCCTTCCTTGATACACCTCTACCCCTCCCAGCCTGGCCTCAGCTGACACACACCTCTGATTCCAGCACTTGTCATTCTGGCTTCGAAGGATCTGCTTCAAAGATGTGGCCGTGGCGGCTCCCACCCGCCTCTAAAACTCTGTGCCAGTGCCTGGGACGCGATGAGATCAATAAATATCCACTGATGAGTCAATGTCAACGAGCTGCTGGTTGGTGTCCCTGAGTCAGAGCCACCGATGCTGAGGTAGAGTTTATCCACCCACTGCGCCAGGCTCATGGTGCTACTAATCCCATGCTCCAGGACCCCAGAGCCAGGCCGGCTGAGGAAGGAGACCCCCAAACTCTCGAATTCCCTTCTCCCAGCTCCTCTGGGATTCCCAGCAACCACCCCAGCTCCCAGGACGCAGGCAATGGATCCAAAGAGAGACACGAGATCTCCAAATGGGAAGATGGGGGATCATGCATTCTTGCTGGGGGCTCTGCCCAGAGCCTTCAAAATCAATACATGCTGTGTATGTATATAGCGTGTATATATATTTTTAAAGTAATCTACACCCAGCGTGGGGCTCAAACTCATGACCCCGAGATCAAGAGTCACATGCTCCACCAACTGAGCCATGGAGGTGCCCCTGAAAATAAATATTAAGAATATAAACTAGAGGATAGAGTAAAGACTAATGAGACAAAAGTCCCATGCTGTCATACAAGGTAATAATGAATCATTATCATAATCATGATAATAAGAGCTGAGTGTCCAAGCACTTGGTGGGTTTCATTTCATTTAACTTGGGGGCAAGGGGGGGGCTATTAGCATCCCAGTTTTACCTTTGAGGAAACCGAGGCCCAGGCAAATGAAGTCACCCTGCTTAAGGCCTCCCATCTGGTACTGGAATTTGAACCTGGATTTGTCAGACTCCAGAACCCATTTCTTAACCACCGTCATCAGTGAATTCTCAGGGAACAATGAAAGCCACGGTTACAGATGAAGTCAGAGCAGAACTGATCCAAGTCAGCAGGACTGGCTAGGAGGAGAAGGCTCAGCCAGGGATGAACTGGGCCGTAGAATTGCCAGACGAAATGCAGGACATATAGTTCAATTTGAATCTCTGATAAACGATGGGTAACATTTTAGTATATTTCCCTGCAATATCTGGTAGAGCAGGAATGCTGGCCTCACTGCCCCTGTCCAACTTCACTGTCCAGCTCACCTCCTCCAGGCAGCCTTCTCTGATATGACTCCAACCCTTATGCCTCCCCATGCAATATTTGGGGCATAATTATACTTTAAAAATTATTCCATGTTTATCTGAAATTCAAATTTAACCAGTCATCCTGTGGGGTATTTTTTTTTTTAGTTTTACTGAGTTATAATTGACAGATAAAAATTGTATATTTTGGGTGTACAACAATGTGATGATTTGATCTAGGTACACGTTCTGAAATGACTGCCACAATGTAGTTAATTAAGACATCTGTCACTTCACATAGTTACTATTTTTTGTTGTGTGGTGAGAACACTTAAGATCCACTCTCCTAAGAAATTGGACGTATGCGATAAACACAATTATGAACTATAGTCACCATGCTGTGCATTAGATCCCTTACAAGATGAAGTTCTGGGCATCCTGTATGCTTGTGTGCTCAATCTGGGAACTTGGGGAGCTTGTATTTAGCAACTCCCATTCTTGGGGGTATTTCCGGACCACCACATGCCCTTACTGAGACAATACTGGGACCATCCAGCCCCAGAAAACTACCCCAGGCTGGGATCAAAGAGCAGTGAGCTTTCAGACTTTATTTTTGTTCTTAGAACACTGAGGAAAGTTTCCCTGGATACCTGCCAAATAGCAGAGAGAGAACAAAGGAACACCCTACCAGTTCCCCGCAAATCAACTGGTCTCAAGAAAACACCCCCCAGAAACACACACACAAAAAGAAATCTACTTCAAAAGCCTGCCTGACACGGATTCCCGCTGTGACCCATTCCTGTGTGCAGACTGTTAACAAAAAGTCAGGCTGGGGAAAGCTCACAAGGAACAGGCTGGGGCTCTTCTCCTCAAAAACAATCCTCTCGCACACTCAAATGGATACAGTTGGCCAGTTCATTAACACCAACGGGAAAACCCAGTGCTTGGGATAGTCTCTCATCCTGTGAGGTCACGGTCAAAGTCAGGGGTCCAGTCATAGGGAGAAAGGGTCTGGAAGAAAACCATATTGTGGATGCCTGCCAGCGAAACGGGGTGTTGGAAGAAGAGTGGATTAGCCCCCAGAATTTAAAGATAGAATAGCTGCATCATCTTACTCCTACTGCAAAAATCAGCTCCATGTCTGTGGTCCTTGGTGGTGGTGGGGTGGTCCCTGAACCAGCAGCTGCAGGAGCATCACCTGGGGACTTGGGAGGAATACAGATTCTCAGGCCCTGCCCCAGACCTGCTGAATCCTTAACTCTGTGGAGAGTACCCAGCAGTGTGTGTGTGTGTGTGTGTGTGTAGACAGCTTCATTAACATGTAATTGACAAAGGATAAACTACTCATCTTTAAAAGGTATAATCTGATATGCATGGAACTATAACCACAATAAAGATGGTGAACATATCCATCACCCCCGCCAAAGTTCCCTTTTATCATCCTTTCTCCCCTCCTCCTGCCCCCATCCAATGCCCAGGCAACCACTGCCCTATTTTCTGTCACTGCTGGTCGGTCTGCAATTTGTAGAGTTTCACATACATGGGATCATACAGTTATTCTCTCTTTCATCGGAGATTTTTCTTTTCTTTTTTTTAAAAAGATTTTATCCACTTATTCGTGAGAGCGAGGGAGCACAAGCAGCGGGGAGGGGCAGGCAGAGGGAGAAGCAGGCTCCCCGCCGAGCAGGGAGCCTGATGTGGGACTCGATCCTAGGACCCCGGGATCATGATGCTTAACCTACTGAGCCACCCAGGTGCCCCTCACTGGAGATTTTTCACTAAGCATAATTATTTTGAGAGCCAGCATGTTCTCAGATATGCCAGTTGCTCATTCATTTTTATCGCTGACTCGTCTACTATCTTCATCGACACCCAGCAGCCCCTCACCGGTTATTAGGCATTGCTAGGTTTGGGCTGCTACAAATAAAACTGCCAAGAACTCTCATGTCAAAACCTTCGTCTGGACACGCACTTTTATTTTCCTGCATAAATACCTAGGAGTAGACTAGTGCATCGTGCAGAAAGTGTAGGTTTCGCTTTTTTAGGAGACTGTTTTCCTAAACAGTGATACTTTTTACAGCCCCGCCAGCAATGTGGGAGAGTACCAGCTGCCCCAAATTCTCACCAGCACTTGGTATGATCAATCTTTTAAAACGCACACATTCTCATGATTGTGCAGCAGTAGCGTATCGTGGTTTTAGTTTGAATTCCTTTAACGACTAGTAATGTAGAGCCTATTTCCATGTGCGTATCAACCATCCGTGTGTCTTCTTTGGCAAAATGTACGTTGAAATCTTTGCCCATCTTTTTTATCAGGTTGTATCTATTGTGTTTAGACAGTCATCTCTCATATTCTGGATTCAAATACTGTTATCAGCTATGTGATTTCAAAATATTTATTCCCAGTTCGTGGCTTGTATTTTCATATTAACTGTACCTTTCAAAGAGCAGAAGTTCTTAATTTTGATGAAATACAGTTTATCTATTTGTCTTCTTATGGACTGTGTATTTGGTGGCATATTCAAGAAACCTTTACCCAAAACAAAGCTAGAGAAATTTTCCCCTTGTTTTCTTCCAGAAACTGTATGGCTTTAAGTTTTACATTTGGCCCTACAATCCATTCTTTGTTCACTTCTGTGTTTGGTGTGAGGTTGTGGATTGAAATCCATTTTTGACATGAGGATTCCCCATTATTCCAGCACTATTTATTTCCCAGATCGTATCTTTGTTAAAAAGGCTTTGGCGTGGAAATTATCTAACCTCCCCTATGTGGTGAACTCCTATTCGTTCCTCAAAACCCCATCAAATGTCCCTTCTCTGACTGAGACCAAGTAGCTCTTTCAACTACCCTCTGGTGCCCACAGCATCTTGGGCAACATCTGGCATATTCGTATCTCACACGACTGCATTAATACGTGCATCCATCTCTCCGGATAGAGTAAAAATTCATGAACGGAGACCATAATCCCAGCACTTGGCACAAGCTTGGCACAGGAGCTGGTGGATGTAGTAGGGTGGGGGGCGACTCAGAAAAAAATTGTTAAGATATAAACAAATGAATAAAAGAATAAACAAACAAGTCAACACCTGTTTTTTAAACAAGTGACCACCATCTCTCCAGGTCCTACTCACAGAGCACATTTTCCAGGAAGCAGGCTCTGACTGCCCCTACCCATGTGAGTCACCAATAATATCTACTAAGAGTACCTGATTGATGGATCTAGGCCAAGCCCCGTGCTCCGCAATTCATGCACATCATTTCATTTACCCCTCACCCCGACCTGATGAGACAGATACTACCATTCGCATTATTTGACCGAAGAGGAGACAAGTGTTCAGAGAGGTTGGAACATGTATTTAATAAGTGTCAAAGCCAGGCTTTGAGCCCAGAGCCCACATGCTTACCTCTCCATATACTGCCTTCTGGTCCCCCTTATGTGTACAAGTCAGTTACCCTACCAGCCCAGGCCCCCACACGACCCGTCCTTGCCAACCATGTACCCCACTGGCAAAGGAGAAGAGTCACACAGGGAGCCCCTCCATCACGCTCCCATCCTGGCCGTGGGGACACAGACATCCGCACCACCCCCCCGAAGGACCCCTCCTTACCTTAGGCCATACACCCATGCCGAAGGAGCTGCTGTCTGCCATCTGGTGCAGGTATAGCTCCGTCCTGGAAGCAGAGAAGAGACTGGAAGTCGGGGAGGGGCTGCCCACACCAGAGGCCTGGCAGAGCACGTGGTCCTCATGGCAGAGGGCTCCCCGCCATGGCCCGGATGGCCCCAGTGCCTGCCCCAGGCCCTAGTCCCCTTTCTGGAATATTCTGCACTCCCTGCCCTTCCGTGACCCTTCCTAAATGCCAGGAAACCCTGGCATGAAGAATCACTACATACACCCAGGGGAGCGGGTGTTACTCCAGGCCCTCTGCGCGAACGTGCTCCACGGTCATATCCGAACAGCCGACCTGAATGAGTCCTTGCCGTCTGCTTAGTTCTGTCACTCACCTGAGATCCAGGTCCAACCCGGCTAGCATCTGGGAGAAAACCTCGAAATTGCCTTCCCCTTCCGGCTGCCGGGCCACGCGGCTCTTCTCCAAAAGCATCGTCTGCAACGGGAACAGACGGGACATGATCAGCCCCCGGGGTACACCTGCTGGCGACCCCGTTGGGGCGCCCCTCTGCCCCAATGCACTCTTGAGGGCAACAGCTCAGGTCCGCACTCCATCGGACACCTCCGTATAGAACCTGCACCGTCCTTTATCCCACTGATTCAGAGCCCGTCCAGGGACTCAACTACTGCAATAGACTCTTTCCGATGAAAGCATCCAAAAGTAATAATAATTAAACGGAGCCAATCTCCAACATATTCGTATTTAACAGAAGCTTACTAACCTGACCCAAGTGGTGATTAATGGGGGAATGGCAGGGCCAGGACAGAAAAGGGACTTATTTGGCACCGATGAGTTTTCTTTGAGTCTGGATATTATCCCAGCTCGGCTTACAAACCACCCTTCTAATAAACTAATCCTATTTTCTGCTCAAACAGCATGTTTGAGGTGGGAAGGGGAGAGAGACATGGGTGATCGTGGAGATAGGAACAAACAGGCCATGTGTTGGTTACATGCAGCGGGGCCGCAGAAGGCTGGCGAGCGTCTGTTTAATTTCAGCTTACGCTTTTAAGACCCAGCTAATGAGAGGCTGAGTTACATATTTACCCATGAATATTTCATCCCCGCGACATTCGGAGGTGCAGACAGGCCGGTGATGCTCCGGGGTGCTGAGCGAGGTGGGGAGGAGCTGGGGGCCACAACCATTGAGATACATTCCAGGGTCCCAGGTGGAGGCGCGGCCTCTGCTGGGTGGGACTGGGGACACTGCAGCCCCAAGGGCCTTCCGCTCCCGTCCGCCCAGAGCACCCACCTGGAGCTGAGCGGCCGTGACTCGCCCCGTGGCATTGAAGTCCAGTGACATCACCATGGTGACCCGGGTGGCATTGCAGCTGTGGCCCGTGGACACAGAACCAAAAGCCCGGAGGATGGTGAAGGTAGCTCGGATCTTCTCCACTGTTGGAGGCATGAGGCAGGGCATCACCCATGACCCAGGAGCTGCCACCCCCACCTCTCACAGGATGACCTTCCCCACTGGAGGCTGCACCGGTCCAGGCCCATCTGGCCCCAAGCCCCAGCAGGCTCTCCACCACCTCCCCAGCTCAGCACTAAACTACACACATTTCACTGCTGCCCTGCTGTGTCCTGCAAGCAGGATGCAGGGGCAGCAAGACTGAGTCAAGAAGGGGAGACACACGGGGCCAGGATAGATACAGTCCGATGACAGGGGCCTTCTGAGCCTGATGCAGGAGTGCAGGGCCTGAACATTCTCAGACCTGCTCTGAGGGAGCTCACGGGGTATCAGCAGTCTTAAAAAGCCCTGCAGTCTCTCCACAACTAGTTATTGGGCACCTACTGTGCGCTAGGCACCGTGCAGGCACCTGGATACAGTCTATCCTGACTCCCACCCTCCAACGCACACACTCACAGCAGAACTACATTTTGAGAGTGCCAAGACTGGTGCCTCTCCCCATTTTATCCCCAGCCCCTACTATGGGCCAGGTGAAGAGCCACCGATGGCTAAACTTTGGGATAACCCCAGTAGGCAGTAGCACACACAGTACTTAAGGGGATTTGAATATGGGCTCTGCCTCGGCTTAGTTACCTAATTAGGGGCAAATCGGCCTCTCTATGCCTCTGATACCTCATCTGAAGATGGGGATAATAATAGTACCTACGTCATGCAGTTGTCACGCAGCCTAAAAGATTTTAATAATATGAAGTGTTTAGAACATGCTCCAAAGGTGGTGTGGCTAGTATTATAATTGTGACGACTAGAAAAGCAACATGGCCTGGGCCGTAACTTCTCAGTGGAGAGGATATTGCCCCCAAGAGGGCAAAAGCTGACTCTTGCAGGTGGGGAGAATTTTACTTTCTAACGTATAAAGCACAGATAAGCAAAAACTGCACGAAGAGGTCATGGTATATCTGTGGCATTAACATTTCTTGGTAGGGGAGGATTGGGAGAAAAAATGTCTAAAAAGTCTCCTTAGGGGTGCAACAATGAAAGAAACATCGAGAACACGGGCCCAAGAGCTATAGCTCTGGAGCCAGAATGTCTGGGTTTGACTCTCAGCTCTAGGATGTATTAGCTGTGTGGCCTTGGGCAAGATAGTTAACCTCTCTGAGTCTTAATGGCCTCACCTATAATATTTGAAGAATAATATCTACCTCATAAAGCTGCTTTAAATAATAAATAAGTTAATATACTTGGAATAGGACCGGGCACGTAAGTCCACAGCAAATGTTTACTACGGTTATTATTAATATTATAAAAATTATTATTATTATTAATTGGTACTCTCTCTTTAAAACCTAGCAGAAACATCATTTCCTCAAGGAAACCCCCACTCCCCTCTCCTCTGGGCTCCCCCCACCTCTCTCCTAACCAGCTCTGCCAGCACTTTGTGCAGAGCATTCAAGTTTGGAACATATATGAAATTCGGTTTCCCTTCCGGCTGTCAACTCCTCATGAGCATAGTCTCTGCCCTTCTGTCTTTACTTATTGGGTCCTCTGTACAGTTGAGCAGGTTGTGCACTGTACAAGGACACCTTTTCTAAGGGGCACGTCATTTACATCATACAATCATAGGTTTGTATATTTATTAGGATGATTTCCAAGCACATGGCAGGCAAGCTTTGGGTTCTAACAATGTCAGTGTATGATGATTGTTCTGCAGATAGCTGTGAATGTCTTGAGGAAGGAGTACCTTTTTCTAATTTGCACAGGGGTGTCCAGTGGACCACAGGTGGCCCTCCCCAGAAGCAAACATGGTGCTCAGTGAATGCTAGCTGAATGGACATAAGGAGGAGCAACCCAGTGCCCCCTCCAATTCTCCCCACCCTCCCCTACAACCCACCCCAACACATGTCATCTGGAGACCACTGTACCTGAGACCCTGCCATCCACACTGCCCGCCATTGCCACCAGGTGCTCCAGGACCTGCTCGCAGCAGGTGGTCTTCCCAGCACCACTGCGGCCCAGGGCCACGATGCTCTGGTCTCTCCGTTGGCTCAGTAGTGCCCAGTATGCCCGCTGTGCCAGGGAGCCAAGGTGGGCTGGCAGGCCATCCCGGCGGCCCCTGGGCACCTGCAGGAAGATATCCTACACATCAGTCTTCCCACCCCAGCCAGTGCCCAGGGAGCACTCCAAGACAGTGCCCCACCCCAGCCTCGAACCCAGATCCATATCCCTGCCTGTCATCCTACCCCAGCCTTGTCAGAGGAGTCTTGAATTTTACTGGCAAAAGCCCAGCCTTGGGGTCTAGTCTTGCCCCTGACCCACTGTGAGTCTTTCAGCAGCCTTTGAGCCTACTCCGAGTCTGGGTCTCCTCTCTAGCTCCCTGGAGGCTTGTGTTAGCTCATTATTGGCTAGTACTTGCCCAGAATGAGGCAGCTGGATAAAATGGCAAGATTGATTACTGATGTCTGCCACGGAAACAGAATGAGGCATGGGGTAGCTGGTGGTATGTATGCCATGTATTTGTCATAACAGTTTTAGGTAATACCTGAGGTCCTCCACTCCATTCAGCCATCCATTCGGCCATTCATTTACTCTTCATTAAAAAATATATATATATGGAGTGTCGACTATGTGGCAGGCACTGTTCCAGGCACTGGGGGGGGGGGGCACAGCGCTATGCAAAATGGGTAAAGAAAATCTATATACCTATTAGAATGCCTTTAAAAAAAAAAGCTTAAAATTTTTTTTAACACCCACTACCAAGTTCTGGTGAAGATACAGAGCGACTGGAAGTCTCATACGATGCCGGTAGGAAGGTTAAAATGATACAGTCACTCTGGGAAAGAGTGAGATGTACGCTCATCACCCAACCTGGCAATCTCATCCTTAAGTATTTACCCAAGAGAAACGACCATATAAGTTCACCAAAAACCTTCAATGGCACCAGTTTTATTGGATATATATTTGAAGTCACTGGAAACTAGAAACAACCCAAGTGCCTTTGAACGAGGGGATGGAGGTAAGCTGCCATCGAGGTTTGACCACTGAAAGTCCCCTGTCCCGGAAAACCCCTCCATCCTGGGGAAACTGGGACAACTGGTCACCCGGTGAGTGGCTAGGCCAGGGCACGCACACAGTACAAGAACCACGGGCCACATGGCTGAACGTGGAATGCATCGTGGGAAGTAGAAGAAGCCAATTCAAAGGTGATGGGCTGCACCATTCCAATTATATGACTTTCCAGAAAAGGCCCAACTCTAGGGACCAAAAAAAAAAAACAAAAAACCAAAACAACCCAGATCAGTGGCAGCCAAGGGCAGGACATGGGAGTGGAGGGGGACGATACAGGGTCCAGAGAACTAGGAACTGTCCTGTAATTGATGGCAGAGTTGGTCACACAACCATCTGCATGTGTTGGAAACTTCCAGGACTATAGGCTGGAAAGGCTGAATTGAACCGTATGTAAATTATATCTTAATAAATCTGACTTAAAACAAAACAGCCCTGCCCTGTGGAGCTTGCTTTCTGCTGGGAAGAGACAGATGATAAACAAAACAAAGAATTAAACTAGATCTCATGGGAGACATTTTAAAGCCATGAGCCTGAATGAGATCACCAAGGAAGTGGGCGTTTAAGGAGGAGGAGACAAGAGGTGTGGGGACAGGCATGGGGCACCTGGCCTTGGGAAGGTCAGGGAGACCAGCGGGTGAAGGAGGCTGAGGAGGAGGGCCGGCGGGACAGAAGGAAAACCAGGACAGGGGAGTCCTGGGGCTCGGGAAGGGAGCGTCTGCAGGAAGAGGGGGGGCTTGGCCACGCCAAATGCTGCTGGGGGCCAAGTAAGGGGAAACCAGAGACTTGAGCATCTGGCAATGGGTTTGGGCAGCAGGGAAACCACTGGTGACCTTGACAGAAGTCTGCTTAGCGTGGCCTGTGGGTGGAAGGCAAGAGGCCGATGGGAGGCAGAGTGGTCAGTGGAAAGGCACCAAAATGGGCAGGGCAGCGGGCCCGGCTGGAGGTGGTCATCCGAAGCCTGGCCTGACATGTAGGCGACCCCGGGGCTCAGCGAGACCCCATCTGCCCTCTCCACTGCCTTAGCAGGACCAGGGGCGCAAACCCCAGTATGGCGGCTCTTCCCCTCGCCTGGACCTTTGGCCCCCAATCCTCTGTTGGCCTTCCCTGCCCAAGACACCCAAACGCAATAATGAGTTCCTGTCCTGACACAAAACACAGGGCTCAACAGGATCCCCAAAGCTGGCAAAGGTGGGACACGCCCCCGCACTGGCTGGACATGGCCTTCGGGCATGCAGCGGGCAGAGGGCCCTGGGGTCTGAGCCCCGAAGCCACCTCGCATTCGGGGAACGCTGAAGTTCAAGGGACAGGCTATCCCACCTGTCAGCCCCCTCGGGGGCGGGAGGGGCGCTGGAAGGGCAGAGGGAGGATCCTCCCAATCCAGGCCCCCATGTACACACACAGGTGCACGCATGCTCACGTGCCTCGCATGGTGCTCACAGGCACACTTGCCCAACGATGGTAGAGGCCACCGTTACACGGAGCTGAACCCGTCCACACTGCGCACATTCACACTCATGCTCACACCCACGCACCCCTGCACCCACCCCCAGGCACACACTCAGCTCCCAGCCGCCCCCAGTGAGAAAGGCCCCCCCAGCCCCACCCCAGGCTCCACCAAGCCCATCTGCAAGGTGGCCCCGGGCCCAGGCTCACCGCAGGTCTGTGCTCCCACCTGGTGGCCATTTGAGGAACTGGCCGTGACTCAGCCGAAGTGGAGAAGGGGGTTTCGGGTTGGGGTTTGGGAAGCGGGACCGTTGAGCGGGGCCCGCTCCCATCCCAGGGTTACAGGATTCTGGGGCATCACCTGACTCAAACTCCTCCTTACAGAGCATGTTCCCATGCCTACACTTTCAGGCTCTGCAAAGGATGCTTCAGTCCAGCATGGTCAGCAAGAATCTGGCTCACTGTAGGGCCTGTACGAAATCTCCCAGGGGCTTCTAAGGAGCAAGCGGAACCACACAGCTTCTTGGAAGGCTCAGAGGCCTGGGGTTGTACTAGCAGGAGCACAGGCCTCACAGCAAGGGAGGTGAGAGTACACAGGTACACAGACAACAGGGCTGGGCGGGGGCGGGGCTGGGGAACACCTGACAGGGTGCGGTGGTGTGTCCTAGAGAAGAGGAGTCTTGGAGGGAGGTTCAGAGCCATCGGCCCTTTTTTAAATGGACTTTAGCATCATTTGCGGGCTATGGATAGATTTGTCCCATGGTACACCAGGGGGCAAGATGCAGCTTTTCATCCCCAATTAACAGATGAGAACAACGAGGCCAAAGAGAGGTCGTGATCTTTCCAAGTCACCCTGGGGTGGGGGGCATTAGTGGCTGTGCTAGAGGCTTGCACCTTCCCCAACTGTCAAGTCCTCATCACAGCGCCCAGGTGAGCCCTCCAGCAGGTGTCCTGCCTGCACTTCATCCCGTTTCCACCTACCCTCCACGCAGCAGCCGAGGGGAGTCTTTGATAACCCGCGGTATCTCACGTCTCTGCTGAAGACCCCCAGAAGCTGGCATCACACTCAGGGCAAAAGCCGGAATCCTTATGACTTCGTGTAAGACCTGCTGTGACCCAGTCCCCCGCTGGTCCCCGCCTCCCCACTCTCTCCCCCACACTCAGCCGCTCTACCCACTGTTGTCTTTGCTAGTCTAGCCTGTCTTCCCCCTCGAGGATGGAAGCCCCACAAGGGCAGGCTTCTCTGTCTTCTTCCCTGCTCTTTTCCCCCACGCCCGGCATCAGAGACCCTCCCTCAGTATCTCAATCAGCCTGTGGGACCAGGAGGGGATCGGGCTCAGGTGGCTCGGGTGTGGCTGCAGGCATCGCCACAAGGGGGCGCTGAGAACTCGCCTTTGCTGAGACTGTCTAGCCAAAACCCGGCCATTTCTACACTTTGCAGGATAAAAAAAAAACAAGTAAAAGCAGAATCGAGGCTTCTGGTTCCTGATTTATGTGGGTGACTGGGACTCTTGAATGTGCAGCGTAGAGTTCGGAGCACAGAAAGGCTGGCGGCCTGGGTCTCACCCCTTGCGGAACTTGAGGGCCGACCCCGCAGATTGCATCTGCCACAGGCAGCGGGTAAAGGTCCTGTCTTTGCAGGTGTGCGTGAGCATTAGCGGAGACACTAGGTAGGTGCTTGAAGCAGTGCCTGGCACGGAGCTGATATTTGTTCGGTATTTTCTGTCGTTATTACAGTCTCTAACGCCCCCGTTGTTTCCAGCCGTCACCCATCGTTCCCCTCTACGGAGCGGGGCTCAGGCGGTCCTCGATGACCACGATGCCCACAATGCCCCGGATCTTCTATCTGGCAGAATGCTACTCACAGACGGGTTTGCAGGGGGTTCTGGCTGCCCTGCTCTCCCCTGAGATGCAGAGGGGACCCCACCCCACCCTGCCCGTCAGGCACCTGTCCCTGGCCCTGTCCCCATGACCCGCTCACCTTGCCTGCGGAGGGCGCTGGGGGCCCTGGGGGCTGGAGGACGATCAGGTCTGGCCCCTTGAAGGTGTGGGGCAGCTGTGCCCGGTAGCGGCGTAGAAGCGTGTTCAGGACACTTGACTCGTTGACACTGACCAGGGAGGCCAGGTCCTCAGCCTGGTCCAGCTCAGGGGGGTTAGCCTGTGAAGCATCACACAAAGTGTCCTCTGGGCCTCCATACCACCACCCCCGGCCCTACATGCGCGCGCACACACACGCGCACGCACACACACCAAGCCCCCGTGACCCCGTCCCTGGAGAGCTGTTTGCCTCAGACCAGGACAGAACGCGAAGACTCTGGAGAGAGAAACAGAACCCTACAAATGAAATAAGGACACCCCTGC